>NC_082342.1:77357216-78079716 GCF_027477595.1 Haemorhous mexicanus
GTGGTATCTTTCCAATATTAAGAATTTTGAGATATTCTATTGTTATTTTGGTGAGAAGGACAAAAATTATAGGGAATACCCTAAGGAATTCCAGGGGAATTTACCAATATGTATAACCAACATGTTTGGCTTCTATGGTGAAATGACTGACCTGGAATAGCAGAGGAACCATGTTATTTACTTCTACTCTAACAAGGCTTTCTCTGAGCTCTCCCATTGTCTCTGAGAAACATGGAGGAAGCTTCTGGCATCCCCTCACAGCAGCTACTCTGTAGCCCCCCCACCCCACTACCAAATCTCTGCCATGCAAACTCAATACACTGACCCATAAATCCTCAGTCATCCCTTAGAAATATAAATGTACATTCAGCCTGCTCCACATAGGATGTAAAGCTTTGTCTCCTCTATCTGTTACTCTCTTTGAAGAGCTTGAATCCATACAGCATTTTAGCCACTGAAGCTGCCCCACCATGTGTCTTGCATCATAATCATATTGTGGTTCTGTGACTGCATATAGTTTTTTAATTCTTTCTTTTTCTTGTGCTTCATTTATTTACATACACACACAGGAGACAGGACTGAGGCTTTGTCATTTACCTTGAGGATGGAAAGCTACACCCTCTCACCTTCCACTCCCTCCAGTCTGGCCCTTAGGTCCCTGTAATCACAATATTAGAGTGTCAATAGGAGACATAGCAAACGTCTTAAAATAGCAAATATTTATAGCATGTTGTATTCCAAAACTGCTGTTGAATTTCTAGGACTGGCTTGAATATCATTTTCGTCAGAGAGGTATTTAAACTAGTATTTTCAGATGTGTATTTCATTCATGGTCTAATTGTATTAAAAGAGGGACAAGAATTTCATTAACTCCTTCCTACTTGGGTAAATTTCCAAAGAAAAATTGCAAAAGTACACCTATTCATGTATAGAGGAGAGACTCAGCATTTACCTTTAAGAGAAGTTTCAGGTCCATAGGTTCTCCATTGTCGGACCTACTGTCTTACAACCCCGTTAAACAAGCAATTTGAAATGTATCTCTGACCTCAGCATTTGTAATTTCCTAGCAGTATGTAGGTGCATGATAAGGGCAGGTCTCTGTTCAGCATTCAGTCAGTTCTAGTCTTAAATCTGAAGCCCCACTTGTTCTCACACACTGAAGAGAGAATAAAATATTTCATACTCAATACCTGTCTGTGTTTCACAGCTGGGTACCTAAGCACTACAGTCAGCTGAGACTGTAATTTTTTTCTCCTGGAATTGTGCTTAAATTTCACATGTATATCTAATATGTTTCTTAACACTGACACTGAATTTCACAAGAGAAGCAGCCTGCAGCACACAGCAGGAGAAATGCAGGAAAAGCAAACAGCATATCAGAGCTGCTCAGTAAAGGTTCTTGTTTGATTTTCAGCATTTTATAGGTGGTAGTACATCATAGTAAAGCTCAGCAAGACAAACACAAGTGTAGAATACATCTGCCAATGTGCTTAAACTAAATTTTCCCATGTTTCTCCCTGTTAAAGAAACTGAACCTGATGACCCTCAGGACATTGGGAATTCCTCATTCCTTGTGTGCTTGAGCCCTATTTGGTGCATTCTCATTCTCCAAGGAATCACAGTCTGTTACTGTTTCCATCAGTAGATCCAGACAGTAAATAGGTGTTCTGAAAAGATGTTTGCGTGTGAGCGCACACACAATTACACACACACACACACACACACACACACACACACACACACATATATATATGTATATATACACATATATATGTATACATACACAGAAAACAACACAGTCCAATAGTGCCTTTAATGCCGCACTCACATGAACACAGACAACAGTAAATCAGGCTCCTCTCCTCCTTCTGATGAGGGCTGAACAAAAACTAGTTGATAGATAGCATTACTCCTTAACCCACGGTCATACCCACATTCACAGATCTGTTATTAGCACTGGTTTTATGGTCACCTAACACCGCTGTGATCCACTGTGGATCCTAGCTCCTCAGCTCATTCAGAAACTCAGACTCTGGATCTTTCTAGGGTTAGGGACACTAGGTAGTCCTGCAATTTCTCACAGTGCTACCTGAAAGTTTTATTAGGTTATTGTTTTCTAATTTATGGCCAGCATTTTCTCATGCTATGCTCACATTTTCATGTTTTTCATCATCTCTTCAGTTAGTAAATAGTAGGTCAGAGCCTGCTCATCTGACTGAGCATGTTAATACTTATATTTGTATTCATATAAATCTATGTATGTGTGTTTATTTTCCTTTCATCATCTTGTTTTGTGGTAGACATGGAAAATATTGATGTGTATTGATATTATACAGGAAAAGATATGCCAAATCTACAAAGCAGATACTGAAGTAAGCTGCATGTGTTCAACAAAAAAGAATCAATTGCTCCCAGTAAAACCTCATTAGTGTCTCTTTCCCCATGTGTGTGGTGAAATTCTGGTCAGAATGAAAAAGTTGGAATGACTGAACATTCTTTCCTGGAAACACAATCAAAATCCATTTTTTATACAGAAACCATTTTCCTCAGGAAAGATGCAAAGGTACCATAAGAAAAATTTTCATGAGAACTTAATACAGTATTTTTCACAGTCCACAGGGCCATTCCCTCTTCAACTAATTCTGAAAGCAGGGAAAGGAGAAGCAGGGCAGTTTCATTGAGCTCAAGTAGTGCATTTTCACATTTACAGTGACCAATCAATTTTAATATTTAGAAAAAAACCCACTTGTATCTTAGTTGCTATTTCAGCCTAACAGATGGGAGAGCAGTTATCTAGAGTAAGGAGGTAAGAAGCTTTTTTGATGGACAAGGTTTTCTCTTCCATTGCTGTCATGAATATGCAGGTATAGTAGACATGAGAAGGCAACCGAGGGGAAATAACGGGTGACAAAAGAGTGAAACCAGTTCTCAGCTGCTGTGGAACAGCATCAGCTGTCATTTAGCTGTTCCTGGAAACACAGAGTTTTGCTTTAGGACAAATTTGCTGACTCCCTGGAGACTGGTCTCTGAGTGACGGACTAAAAAGGCTAAATAGCAGCAAAGAAAAAACTTAATTGTCAGTTTGTATGGATGATGCTTGTCAGGCAAATGATTCTATAAAAATGGACACATTATAGTACAGGAAATGTTACCCTAAAATGAAGTAAAATCATGCCTTTTTTATTATCCTGTTTTGTTAATAATGAACCAGCAAAGGTCGGTCATATTTTACGTAACAGTGGAGACTAAAGTTTACAACTATTTCAGTAAGGCTGAACTTTCATGTGCCTGTGATCCTGTGGCCATCTGAAAACAAAACAAGTGAATGTTTCCTAGGACATAGCTGTATATTACCAATATATTCAACTTAGTGGAATAACAAAATATTTTTTTTTTCCATTCCCCATAAAACTAAATAAAACTAATAAATTTAAAACTATAAAACTATAAAATAAATACAATAAAACTAAAAAATCATGAATACACAAATTGTTTACCACAATTATTTCATCAAAGTCTGCAAAGAGACAATATGAAAGCCTCTTTCAGATTTAAAGATTTCTTAGGTGTTTTCCTTACTGCAAAATTAAGCATCAATCTTTTAAATTCCAGGAGTTGCTGTTGTTCACAGGGTCAGCAGTGTATTTGTGGCATTAAACTACCTTGGATTATTTTATCAAACTCATCAGACTATCCCTATTTGACACTTTATTTTTTTATATATTACAAAAAATTCTTCATGTGTGATCTCAATTTTTCTTTATTTTAATTTTTTTAATTGTTTAATTCATTAAAGTACTATAAAATTTGAACATCAGTGAAAACTAAAATGAAACAAACTGTCTATGGTGATAATCCTGAAATTTTCAATCTGTGTAAAAACACTTCTTTGTGTGATACATTTGCAATATATTGAGGAAATAAAACTAATTTTGTTTTTTAATTTACAGAGGTGAAGGAATAATTTTGATTGCCCTCATTTACATGGCTTCATGATTGCTGTATCTAAATATAGAATGATTTTTTGGTAGTTTTTCAGCATATTTTTGAGAGCAATACAGATCTTCTGCGTAGATCTCTTGTTTTTGAAGAACAATTTTACTATTAATAAACTTTGAACCACCTTCACAATTTCAAATTTCTTAAAAGAAACTGAATGTCTCACACTTTGTTTTTATATCGACTGCAAATAATATGAAGAAAAAAATTAATCTAAATTATGTTATCATGCTGTAACTTCCCACTAAAAGATAAAAAGCTTGTATTACTTTTTCTCAAGTAATCAAATGAATACATCTCTTTTGAGCCAATAATCCTTTGTTGATATGTCATCTAGGTAAATTAATGATATTTTAAATTTATAAGTTTAGCCACACTATTGTTTCCTGAATTTGCTGACAGAGTTAAAGACAATTAAATTAATTTGAGTTCTACCCTGTAAAATTCCAATAAACCTTATTCTGACAAAAAGTCAATGGCAGTAGTAAGAAGCATACACATGGATAAATATGGCCAGCTTCACAAGACCAGATGCCAATCTATAAAGTAATGGCTCACAAATCAGCATAGACACACAAGCTGAACTATCAGAGGGACCAATGATTATTAGAATGAGAATAAGAGTAGCATATTTACTATTAAAAAACAAAAATATAAGACAATTCAATAGAGAATTTCAGAATGCAGTTAAATTCTCTGTACTCCATCTGTGTATACATTTAGCCATGAATAGTAACATTAAGCTTAAGCTGGAGCTTCAGTTTGAGGACTTGAGGAATTTTCCATTCCTTTCCAAAAGATGGGATTTTTTTTTTTTTATAGTGTAGCTCTTATAGGTATATAATGACACGTGTTTTTTCTGCGTTAAAATATTCTGAATATGTGTTTAAAAGTAGGAAAAATTTACCAGCTAGTCTGTCTGGAGAAAAAGAATAATAAATAAAAAATAAATTCAAAAGAACTGGAGGTAATGGTGATTCTATGATAGCAGTGGTAATGGTGATTCTATGATAGCAGTGTTTGTCTGCAGTTCTTTAGGTCAGTGGTTTGAGACTCAGAATATTATGGAAAATTTTAATTGCCTTCTCTGCTAAAGGAATTTACAAAAGTATTTCTACTTTGGGGATTCTAGATAGACTACAACAGTGCAAAGAGTAGTAACTTCTCTTCTCCTCTTGCATCTAATCTACTTTTACTTCAGAAATACTCCAAAACACTTCAGAGAATGTTTCTCTTTGGTCCAGTGGGCTGAATATTAATACAGAAATCAAAAGAAGAATGTCTGCATTCCAACCCCATGTAAAACCAATAAATTTTAGTATTTGTACAAAGTGGAAGAGCTCCAGCAGTACAGTTTATAAATGGTTTTGCGCTGGTGTCTGTGGTATTGAATATATAACATAACAACAAAACTGCGAAACCTAAACCCATGTATATTTTCATCTATTCAACAGCCAATACATTCTGCTACTCTCATCTCATTATCAGCAAAACAAGCAAATAAACAAAAAGAAAAATTACATTTTAAAAAGTCCTAAATTATCATGCCAGTCTATTTAAACTGCTTTAATTCATACTGTGTGACAGGAGTTTTAGTCTTTAATGGAATTTGTAAAAAAAATCTATGTTCACTTTCTCCTCTTTAGCATCTACATTTTCTTTGAAGTATATTTGCTGATTCTATACGTTTGTCATAGCTGAAGAATATTTAGTTCTTACTTGATGAGTAAGATGTTTATAATTTGCTGATCTAGTACAACTATTATGCAGATTCAGAAGACAGGCTCTGTCTCCTACTTCTATTATGATAGTAAAACTGTGTGAGATGGTTAGAAAAAATAGCAAAAAAATTATATTGCTATAATTAAATAAGGTTGAAGGAAGATACTCCTGAGTAGAATAGTCACCTGTCATTAGTTTGCTTTTTACTGACAGGTTGTCTTACACCACCTAGCTTTTCCTGCAGGATATGCTTATAATCTCTCAATTTGTATACAAAAACCAATACAAGAGAATGTGTATAAGTATTCCTATATATACATGCATATACAGTTGTGTATGTATTTACTAATTATATACCATTTTTCTCAAAATTCATGATGCTAGAAAGATGAAAATGTAATTAACTGTCTTCAGAAATCTCTCATAAATAAAAATATCTGAATATTATTTTAATATGAAAATTCAATTGGTAAATCACATCTTGATTGCTCCCAGTCATAAACTATTTTGATAAATATATTTACTAGAGAAACATATTGGCAAGCACAATTTCCATTCCTCAGACTTTGTTCTCTGACCTTGTTTCATTCTCCTTAATTCTAGCCACCTATTCAAAAAACATAATTTGAGATTCTATTCATCATGAACTCACTCTGTAGTTAGTTGAAAGTGAAAAAAAAAACTTTAAAAAGCAATTCAGAGTTAAATATATTGACATCTAGGGAGGATTATCTCTTTCTACTTATTAGGGAGGAAGCCGAGATAAACATATTCCTCCTCAGTGACTATCAACTAAATGGTTGTTGTTGAGTAGAAAAACCTTCATTATTTTTTTCAACTTCAGCCAAATTATCTTTTATCAGCCAAATACCTTTCGTGCTCTGCTAATGGCATCATAAACTTAGCAACTGCTCTTCATTCTTGGGTTCCAAAACAGAAAAGCACCATATTCCTATTCTACAGAGGTAAACAAACTTTATGGATTAAATGCATTTCCCAAGATAACAGCGAATACAAATCAGAACTTCAGTACATGTAAGTTGACCAGTATGCATATGTGAAGTATTCTTTGCTCATTTTGGATTTGTCTCATTAAATCTCACTGTCTAAAAGGTGTAAAATAGTTTATCAAGTTGTTTCCCACTTTGGAAATGCTTATCTCCTCTCTATGAGGAGATAGACCACACAACCATTCACTCACCTCCTCCCTTCAGATGGAATGGAGAGGAAAATAAAAAATAAAACTTTAGGTTGAGATAAGAACAGTTGAAAAATGGAAACAAAAGTTAAATAAAGCAATACTAGTAAATAATAATAATGATAGTAAAAGGAAAAAAAAACCACACAAACAAGGAAAAATGAGTGATGTACAATTCAATTGCTCATCACCTTGTGACCAATTACAGAGCCTGTCCCTGCACCCCAATTGGGCCCCTTCTGGGAAACTCCCCCAGTTTATTCTCACAAACCACAGAAAAAAAACCAAAAAAAAAAAAAAAAAAAAAAGAACTGCCCAAAAAATCCCCCCAAAAAAGCCCAACAAATAAACCCAACAAAAAAAAAAACCCAACTAACAAACAAACCAAAACCACCCAAATGCAAAATGCTCCAAGAAAACCTATTTGCTATTTACAGGGTGCCATCATTTCCCTAAGATATGCTCTTTTCCTTTCTTCAAGCAGATAAAAGCATTGCCACAGGCAAAATACCCAATATCCATGGCCAATCAACAGCTTTTAGAATGAATGCAAGCTTCTGTAAACATTTGGAATTATTTTCATCCTGTAACCATTCAAGGAAACAAATCTTTCTGCATTCAGCCTTAGAAAAATTACAGTCATAGCCTTTCAATATTTTCAATGAAATTTTTCCTTTATTATAAGAAAAAGTTAGACTTTTTTTTTAAATAATAAGAGAGCTCTATTATTGAGTTACTAAATGACTGACTTGAAATTTTGTAGTCAAAACTGAATTTGAAAAATTTACAGATGAAATTTTGCAACCCTTACTGACTTGAAATTAACTAAATAGAACAAGTAGTTTTTTAAATATCAGACCTAGCCACAGTAAATAAATATCACACTAAAAATTCATAAGGAACATAACAAAAGAAAAACATCACATGAAATGGGACATCTCAGAGAGCTGTTTTTGTTATGTGGTAGCCAAATTGGCAATTACTGGCAATTTGGCAATTTTTGACCCCAGAATCTAAAGTTCTCTGCCCGTTTTTTTTTTAATTGCTTTCTTAAAAATAGCTTTTTAAAAAAAAATTAGAGACATAAAAAGAAACAAACCTTGTAGCTCACTAAGGAGTAGTCTATGACATACCATCTTTTCAAATATGTGGTCAGTTATCATTATAGAATGGATTCTTAGAGTGGGCTGTGTCTATACTCAGTGGGACTAACACTGGATTAGTCACCATGGCTACTAATAGTGTTGTTCTTTCAGGACAGATGGGATCATCACACTGGGATCCTAGTGTCAGCAGGTGACCATGCTGATTTAATTTTTTTTGTCTGTATAGTTCATGTTCCAAGTGAACTAACATTACCACTGTGCATAATCCTTCATATATTTTTTTATTCCTAGCAGATATGTTCCTCAAAACATTTCTCCCAACCGGCGGGAATGCTGTAGGCACAGTAGGCACAGACCTGTGGGAAGTAGATGGTAGGATAAGTGTGGATGTATAAATGCTGTTGATGTTCAGCTAAGGTGATAAAGTCAAATTATCCCCTCTCCCCCCAAAACCTTTTTGGCAGATAGAGTTTGACTGTATTGTAACTAGATAAAGTATACAAATCTGCATGGAGCAGCAGAGAATAATTTTCAGTGTATTTGGATTCTCAAATATCTTCTTAAAAATAATGTCTTCCTTTCAGCAGACACAGAATGACATGAAACCAAAAATGGAGTAAAGCCTACTTTCTACCTGACACAGGTATTTTATTTTCAAAGGCATAAAGAGAAAACATTAAGAGTTGACATGTCTGTCAATAATTGTTACAGATACAGCTTGCCCAACTTGAAACTGTCCTTAGCATGCAATTTCAGTTTTCCTTCAAAGCCCAAATATATTTTCTGTATGGCTCAGCAAGGATAAAGTAAAACTTCCCTCTGAATGGTCCCACCATTGATAGCTGAAATGCGTCAGTGCCTTAATATTTTTCACTTAATATTATTAACATCATTACTATTGTTGTTGTTAGATTTTTTTTATTACTGATTTTATTACTAAAAGCTTTTTTCATTTTGAAACATTTGTTATTTGTTACTGGAAAAAAGTTGGGTTTTTTTGAATAATGAAATATTTTGACACCTGTGGAATATCCCGCTTTGGATGAAAGCTCAAATAATGCCTCAGACCTATCCTATTTTTTCAATAAATAAACAATATTTTTATTTTGTTCTTTATTTAATTTTTAAATTTTCTTCTGTTTAATGTTTTATATATTACATCTATATAAGTGTGAATAAGAAAAATCATATGATTTTTTAAACGATAGATTTTGCACAGTACCAAATTACAAAATTTAATGAGGATTTTTTCAATCTTTTTAGTTCTTTTTGTGAATGGGAAGTAGCAGAGAAGCCTGATATTGCCTCTGACTACAGGGAAGTACTCAAACTGTACAGCAGATGGTATTGAGCACAGCACTTTTAGCCCATCACAAAATATGTTTAAGGTTATTCTGTTTAGTAAGTGCATAATCAAACATATTTATCACAGAAGAGATTTTAGCTGCAGGTAGAAGAGGCAAACTGTTTGGACAGGATTTTTAAAGTATGTTTGGACTTGATTTTATTTCTATAATTAAATTATTACACTGGAATAGTTCAAGGTGGTGTGTGGACAATAAATTTAATAATAACTGTACCTCACTTTTAGGTGCTTCCTGAGTATCTCCACCATTCTCAAGTGCATTTATCCTATCCTTTTACAGCAGCAGAAATCAATCTACAGGCAGCATTGCAGAAGATTCCTATTAGAAGTGTTTGTCCTTTGAACTTCAGAATGAAGAAACAAGACCTTGAAATGGTCCATAACACTCTTCATTTAAGATTTTGGGGGCTTTTTTTCTGAAGATTTGGGATTTCCTTTGAGTTTTTGGATTCCATATTGTTAGATATTGGAGGAAGTTGTATGGATTTTAATTAAAGACACATTTTCTTTTATTGTAGCACAGCATGACATGATCTGAAAACAGAAACCTTAAAATGTGCTTAAAATGAGACAAATGAGTACAGTAAGGTGCAACATTAATAATCAAATCAAGAACATTAGGTAAAAAAGAGATTAAATTGTTTCTTTTATCTCAGGAAATATTTCTTTAAGTTTCCGATGGTGATTCCTATATAAGGAATTTGAAAGTCAAGAGAAAATTAATTTGGTGTGTATGTAAAGACAGAAGGAGGTTTCTAAAGTGTATAAAAAATGCAACAGGCTATCTGCTTTAAACGTGTATAAGTATTTATAGACTAAGTTGCTACTGAGCAGAGAGTTCATAATTGCAGAGCCTGTAGGACTCATCAGAGACAGGGACTTGGTCCATTGCTGCAAAGTGAAGAATAAAAATAAACTGCTTGGAGAAAAGTCTAAGATGAATTTGGACAGGAGATCAAGGACATAACTGTGAAATGTAACTGAATAACTTTGGTGATTGCATAGAAGAAAGATGCCATATCAGCCTTCTTGCCTTTTGCTGTTGAGAGAGAGAAAGGGAATTGGAACACTGGGGAGACTGTAGTGTCCTCCATTCTGCTGGGGCTTGAAGGAAGATGGAAGGGAATGTACCAAAATTCAGGAGCACAGTGCAAAATTGGGTGAAAATGAATAAAAACTGGAAGGAGAACTATAGTCCAATACTGGATGGGACTGTAGTCTATTATTGGGTGGGACACTGATTTGAAGGCATTTCAAGAGCAACAGAAACAATAGTAGAGATGAAAATGAAGATGAGATGCATAAGCAGTCATGAGTAAATGCAGAATGTCTTAACATGTAAGTCAGGGACATAAAAAAAGCACAAATTATCAAACACGATTTCAGCAATCATTCCCAGTCATTCTGCTTCAGGCTTAAACAAGACATGAACAGTACTTTTGACAAACGAATACACCTTTGTTACAAAGCAGAATTAACCATGGCAAAAAAGTTGGGGACATGTAAAAGTAAATAAAAAACAAATTTTATGAATGAAGGCTAAATGTCATTTGAGATTGAATGTAAACATATTTCATGGTGAAAACTGAAAATTTTTAGACTGTTCGGTTCTAGCAATTTTATAGCGATTGATTGATTAGTGCTTAGCAAATAGGAAGAAAGAAACCCCAATAAAATCCAAGCAACATAGGCTAAAATGATATAATCTTAAAAATTCTGTAAACATTTTTAATACAGTAGCATTTATGAAATCTCTTAAGAGATATGGTACTAGGCAAGATTCCAAGGACAGGCTTTAATATTGGCAAGATGCTGCAGCGTGATAGGATTCTACTTTCATCAGTCTATTGTGTCTTTAATACATTTTAACCGTGTCATATTAGTCAGTCTTACCAGCACTTTTAGTCACCAATGTTTGAGACCATGTCAGAAGATATCCCTAGAGGTTACAGGTACTAGATATTGCTCCGCCCTGAAGGTAGTGTATGTGTTTTCTTTATCCCTGTTTCATTTTTAGATTACTATTGTTTTCCAGTAAGCTTATACATGACAAAACTCTTTGCAAAGTAAAACATATCTCAGTTTTAAAAAAGCATGATAATATGTATTCAGAAGTCTGATATTAAAGTGATGAGTATAAAAGAAAAATGCTCATAGTAGGCAAATTACTGCAAATTTTATGGAAAAAAATGCAAAGAAAGACTTGTTATAAAGTACTGAAAGCCTATGCCAGCTGATTTACTGCAACAACCCCTCAAACCAAGCCCCACACATTGTGGCATACTTCACTCGTGTCTGAATGTATCTGCCTTTGGGCACACCTCTAGGACTGGTCCATTGCTCATGTAAGGGATCTGTTCAGTAATTACCTCATTTCTAAAGAACTCACATGTTTTATGCTTCTTCTGTGGAAAATAAGTAACAAGACATAATGGGAGGCAATGGGCACATCATTGATATGAAGCTAGGAGTAAACTTGGAATGATACAGAGACTGAAGATGGGCTCTCATACAGAAGGAGAACTTTTGCTTATCTTAACAATTGCATATGTGGCCTTGTCCTGTCGCTCCTTTTGGCACCTTGACAAACAGTAATGATTATGATTGGTGTGGTCCCCTGGCCTGTTCCCACATTCCCCTTTCTAACTATCTGTCTGTGTGGCACGTGCGTGTGTGAACATAAACAAATAAATTTGTCCAAAAATGTAAAGGATGGGCTGCTAAAGGAAGCATCCAGAAAATCCTCCCCCCCAAAAATCTGTATTCTTATAACAATATTCCTCATCTACAAATATATTGCAATTACTGAAAATAACATCCACAATAAATTAGTGTCTGTTATAATTCTTCTTCTCAAAAAACAAAACAAAACAAAAAAACCCCACACACCCAAAACTAAACATAAAAGTCAAATCAAAAAAGACAACAAAAAATTTTAAAAAAAGGAAGAAAAAGGGAAGGTCTGCGAATGTTAAAATAAAAAAAAATATTTAATTTCTTTAAGGCTAAAATCTTTGTCATGTGCAACTGACAAAACAAAGGGGTTTTTTTAATAAATATTTAATTTCGAGTCCTATCTGCTTTATAGAAGCCTTGACTTGTGATTTACTGTGTGTTATAATAAGTAAAAATCTAGTCAATGATAGCTTCCTGAGGAGTGAGGTATCCAGTTCACTGTCTTGAAGTTACATTTTAGTGGAATATCTGATTCCGAGTGTCCACGTCATTTGACAACATAGCTGTAAAAATAGCTGCTGCTGTCATTTTTCAGTGGATTAAAAAGGATTAGATAATTTTTCAGAAATAGAAGGTTTTGTGACTAATCCCTTATGTGAAAATTTGTGATATTTTTTGAATGAAAATAACTAAATTTTTAATCTTTTTAGTGTTGTGACCAATATTTTCTATTCTCCTTCCATTTCACATTATACATATTTTTTTGTTGTCTTCCCTCATGAGTACCAGGAACAGAATGAGAAATGCTGTCCTCATTTGCTATGCTATCAATGCAATGTTTTGTCATACAGTGCCAAAGGCACTCTTTGATTGCTATCTGAAGCAGATTTTATCAACATCTTCTGGGCATTTAGACCATGTCTGCACTTATTTATTAATATACATCACAATGCTCCACAGGGCTCTGATCTATGATCATACTGCCAAGCAGCTGCTTGGAGCATGCCCTTATCAGTATCTCAGTTGTTTCCTTGTATTTCATTTCACCTCATTTTAGATTTGTACAATGCAAAAATCTACCACTAGAACTAGTTTTCTAGATGTGACATTCTTAATCAAAGACATAACTCTTTTTTTTACAAAGGGCAGGTTGAATTTTTAGGGTTACTAATGAATATTGTCTCTGGACATCACTGGGAAATCTGGGCAAATAAACTATCTTGAAATTCAGTATTTTTAAACTCTGAACTTACAAAAAAACAAAAAAATGTAGCTTGTTGAAGTGAAAGTAAAAGTTGACAGTGAGAAAGAAAATGAATGGAATAATATATGATAACCACATAAATAATTGATATAAAATAATGATCAGAGGACTAAATTTTTGAGATGCAACTAGTTGGACAGTTCCTAAATTTTTACATTTTTCAGCACAGCTATTGCAGCTGCCAAATCACAGAGCTCTGTCAGCTGTCTTACTGGGTAGAAAAGGGCCATGAAGTCTGCTACTTGTACACAGTGTTAATAGGTTTGCAATTCAACTTAAAGAGTTACATTTGAGTTTTAGTATTTCAGTATTTACCTTGAAAGAAGCAAGAATAGTCCTCATAAGTGCATATAGTGTTTGCTAAATGTTTTAAAAATAATGTTTTAAAATAATCTTAATATTTTTGCACTGTGGAGCTGCAGGTTTCCTCCTGCATAAATATATCTGAATTTTCATGTAAAATGTTTTCAATACACGTTTTCTACTGTCTCGTGCAAAAAAGTTATTTAAAAAAACTTTTTTTTTTTTTTTTTTTTAATTCCTATTGGTTTAGCACACAGTGCTGTTCCTCCACTGGCTCTCCAACATTCTTGAACTCTATAACTTGTCTTCTGTATCTCAGGCCCTAGGCTGGCAGAGGAGAAAAGCAGGAATTCCCAGACAAGAGTTTTTCTGCTTTACATCTTTATTGCACAACCAAAGTGCTTATTACCCTCAACAGACTATAAAAAGAGTCTGCTTGATAAAATCAAATGTCAATGCCAATAAGTTGGTCATCTAAAATAAGATTACATAAATTGAATCCAGCTGACAATTTCATTTTTTTGGTGTTTTTTTTTTGGATTTTTCCCCCCTTAAGTAAAATATGTAAAATAAAAAATATTCTGAGACTATCAGATACATATGTAGAAATCACAGCAGGGAACAAAATGCACTGCATTAGAGGTCTCATTATCCTGAGATCTGAGATACATAATATCAGGTCATTGTGGTCTTTATTATCTTCTACCCTGTCTTTCCTTTCCATTCAGACATAAGTTTTTCCATGTCTCGTTGTGTGTGGTGCAGGATGGAAATTTATGGATCACTATCCACTACAGAAATAAGAAGACAGTACCAAATCCTCAAAATGAAGTAGTGAAGGAGTCTTTCACTTTTCTGATAGTAACTATAATATATTTGAATTACAATTACTGATTTTAGAAAAGACAATAGAAAGGAGAGCATCATGACATCACTATGAATTGCAAATAATTATAACTTTAAGGAAAAGAAGATAGGATTTGAGGGATATTGTAAATGGAAACAGATGTCCCTCTTTCTTTTCTCCATTGCACTTCAATTCCCATGTCCCTTATAATGTGAGAAGCTGGTAGGTGTCTCTGTCAGAGAGCAAAGCCTTATGCACTGATCCGGAAATCCTGGGATTTTTTTATTTTATCCATGCACCCAGACAAGTTCCTCACTCACATATGTTTTGGAGCTCTTCTCAGTTGTATTTGAATGTCTATGAAGTAAAACTGCTGGCCTGAAAGTGGAACATTAAAAGCAAAGGAGATTATGTCTCATCTTCAGTTCCTTGCCTTGTCCATCACAGAGTGGTAATACCTTGAAAATAGCACCAACCAGGTGTATCTAAGCAGGGCCAAGGCAGGAAACTTTTCAAGAGACTGTGTCTCTGTTTTTCAAGCAATTAAAATATGTACGTGTAACCTAGCAGAGAAGTAATGATTCATTTGTGTAATAGTGAGAGCCTTGTTCAGAATAAAAATTAAATACTTCACAAAAAAGAACAGAAATAAGCCACCTATTTTTCACAAGTTCTTGCAGACATTATTGGCTTTTGAGACGTAAATTGTTAACTCCCATAAGGCCAGAGTTTTATCATAATTCATTCAAATATCATTGAATTTACTCTGAATATTTTTATATTTTACAAAAAAAGTTAAAACTCCTGTGGTGTTTGGTTTTCTGCTTGAGAGCATCTAACATGGTGTTAAACAGTTTACAGCCTTTAAGTTTTAACTTGAAATACTATTGGATTGCATATCTGAGATTTTTTCCTGAGTCATCTTCTATTTTGGGGATTCTTTTGAAATGAGGGAATTTTTTCATCCTTGAAAGCTAATCTGTGACTGGGGAATAGCTTGGGAATCTTCCAGAAAAGTTTTTTTTATACAGTTACCTATAAATCCATTCATTCTATAAATATAGAGAGATAGATTTTCCTCCTTCAATGTCTAGAAATTCAGCCTGCTTTTTGCCCTTATACTCACATAGTGTTATTTGTTAGGGTCAACCTCTTAACTTTGTCAAAATCAGTTGTATTTTTTCTTCCCCTACGCTTTGCTTTTATTCTTATAGTCAAAAACAGTGAAGTAGAAGTACAATAAATCTTTAAGCTATTTAAGGTACTACCAGAACAAAATGCACATCACTTACAGCAGCTGATTGTTTAAAAAATAGATGCATATGCTATTTGATTTTTTGTTCACTGGAATTACTTTCTTTTTCCCTTCTTAACAAAAATCCTCTTCTTTTGATCTTATTCAGAAAAGCAGTAATGCTTTTTTAGGACACTTGAAACCCTCAATAGATGCTGATTTTTCCACAACATCTGCCATGTTCCTATTTTTCCGTGCTGAACAGACGTTTTTTAAAAGTAAATGCAGAGCAAAACAGATTTTGCTAAACCTTAATTAGCATTTTTATAAAATACTTCACCCATAGAATTTAATAGGAGAACTCTTTATGGCATGACTGGCTTAGCCCATCAGTGGATATATTGACATCTTACTTTTAAACTGGATAGAGATTGCTAGACTTTATTTAACCTTTCATGTGCTTTAGAGCTAAATTTTAAACCACTGTGCTCTTCTAATTGTATCAGCACTCATTTAACTTCTTATAATACCAAGACAGTGAAAACTTTATATTGTCCTGCCCTTGTTACAACAAATACTCAGTAGTGAATACATAGAGCAGTTTATCATCAGGGCTTTGTAACTCAAGTGCAAGATTCCCTTTGAAACACAGGTACATTGAAACACATAATTAATGTTTCTATCAAAAAACTTTGCCATAAAAATACTCCATATATATTATTTAAACAGAAAGCTGTGTTTACAGTAAAGCCTCCTTTGCCTTCAAAAAGTGAAAATTTTCTAAGAATAATTTCTGTGCTAACAATAAAAGTCCCCTAACTCTTCACAAATAGGACATTCAGATAATTTTTTTTCCCAACTGAAGCTGCCATAATAATTTGAAATACATTTCTTTATATTCATTTTTTCTCACTGTCGCATATTCCCACTCACTGTGATGGCCAAGCTGCATCTATGATGATATGAGAAAGAAAAATACACCACCATGAAAAAGAGCTCCCGGGTGTACCACTGGTCAGACAGTATAATTGAAGAGGACTGCTTTCTGATGGGAAATATGATGTACAAAAGAGCTCAAGAGTGTTCAAATGAGCTGCCACTAAAGCATCTCTGAAAATGCAGAAGTATTTTGTCAATATTGTTGTTGGAGGTTAGAAAAGATTCAGTCACTTTCTGCATTTCATTCTTGTTTTCATATAATCTCTTCTTAATTCTGAAAGAGAGAAGATTTATTTCTATTATTATGATGATCTTAGCCTTTATAACTGCCACAGTTTAAAATAAAACAAAAAAGGAAAAGAAAACCTTATATTCTGTTGATGAAATCTCATCAGATTGGATTGTTTCTGACAATGAAAGAATATTAGGCATATTCTAGCTGTTCTATTAAATTTTAAACTTATTTAGCATATTTCATATGCTAGAAAGCAACTTTTATAATGACAATTTAAATTATATTTAGTTCAGCTTTCACAATTTCTCTTTCATTGATATTTACTTCCATAAATGTGTCTTAAACTTGAGATTTTTTTCAATAATTGTTTACATGGCAGCCTTTCTATAATTATTTTCTTAAAAGGCATGGCAGTGGAGGAACCCAGCTTTGAAAATTTTGAAAGAGGTAACATTTTCAATGTTTTATCACCTCTGCATGTCTAAAATAAAATATCTCAAAATGATTCTATTTCTGTGCCACAGAATAATGGCATTTGTTTTTATCCATCAGTTGCATCTAATAAAATATTACCTTTAATCTCTAAATTATTACTATTCCCCCCAGTTAATTTCTTTTTCCTTCTAGAAGTTGTCTCATCCACCAGCTCATCTGTTACATAGGCAATTAAGTATCCAGCTTTTAAGTACTCACAGATCCTTATCTTTTCCTAAGTGTTCACAGATCACCTCAACTTTATTAAGATTATTGACATTTTCAAGATAGCTAAGGAAAGTGCTTCTTTCAGCATGTCCATAGCATCCAATACAATCAATATTTAGGTTGAGGATTGTCTAAGAGACTGGTTTTTTTTTTTTTTCAAATTTCACTGTTGGGATTTTTTGTTGTTATTTTTTGGTTTAGGTTTGAAGGTTTTGTTTAGTTAGTTTTTGATTTGTTTGTTAGTTTTGGTAGTTGGCTAGTGGGGGGTTCTGTTTTGGCTTTCCCACAAAAGCTTTCAGCTGATTACACAAGGAAGCTCAGGGAAAGGACTCTTCCTGTCTCCCTGGAATGAGAGTTCTGCAAAGTCACAGGGTTCTCTGCGTTGCCAGATGCCTTATACAGCTGAAGGTTGTTCTGAAATGTCTCTTAATTGAGCTTGATCTTTGCAGATGAGTGCATTTCACAGGCACATTTCAAAGCAGTAGAATACTGAAAAAAAAGTACTGACTCCTTGTTGTGCACAGCAGAGCTTGTGTTAGGTCAGACTGCCCAAGGCCTTCTGACAGAAGCTAGAATATGTCAAAAACAGTAAGGAAAAATTTTGTTTGCTTTGTTTTATCTTTCAATTAGCTCAATACTTGAAAATACAGCTCAGAGGTTAGATAAGCATCTCTGCTTAGTTAAAACTTCTTCCAATCTTCATTTTATTTGAATAGTTCTATTGTTTAATTATGTATTTGTTAACAAATACATAAACCAAAACATCTTTCAACAGATACCCTTTGGGGGAAGATGAGGGAAGCCTAAGAAGGAAATACCTCATCTGCCTAGCTTCCAGAATTATAGATTCTTCATCAAAATCTGTTATCATATGCTACCCAAAAAACCAATTTATGAACAGGATAGTTTGTAACTTACTTTATCGCAGAAGAACTGAAGAAAGTGAAAAGCTGGGCATTCAAATATCTCTCACCTGTCTTGTAACTGTGAATATAACTGTTCTGTTTGTGCCTAGACCTGCCTAGAATATCCAAGCAAAACTGTACGAACTTCAAAGCTGCTGGTTTGATTTCCTTTTGATTCCGGTCATACTGCTGTAAAAGTCTGCAGGCATTTTTTGCCCTCATTATTCAAGTTTCATGTTGTTTAACCGTCTTGTTGTATTTAGGTAAAAAAATGTGGATCAAAGTAAAAAAAATGTAACTGGTTTTTAGTTTTAAAAAATGTTAATATAGTTATAATTTATTTATTCATAGTATTAGACAGTCCTCCTTCATCAGTTTTTTAATTCATCTTTTTTCCATCTTGGTGTCTCTTTTTCTCTCAGATCAATACATCATACTTTCCTTTCTTATGCATTTTTATTATCCCAAGAATAATTGTTATATTTGTTATATGAATTCCTCTCATAAGTAGAACTCATAATCATAGCTTGCTTTTCCTCACTCAAGTTTTTATTTTTGAAAGCAGATATACACCTGATTTGGAATATGTTAGATGCTAGTAGAATTCATTCATTGTTAAGCTGAGAGAAAAATGTAGTTACTCTGAATTTCCATGAGCTCACTCATCAAAAAGAGGTGATGCTGACCAGATTCTTACCTTACATTATAAATTCCAGAGATTCTGCTTCTTAACTGTCCTTTTAGTTCTTCTTGCAGTTTTTTATGACATGCAGTGCAAGATTCTTAATGTTATTTGTTGCCAGTATAATAGTAATAATACCGGGAGATAGCAGAAGAGATTTTGCACTTTTAGAGTCCAGATGCACTACTGATAGAGATAACAGGGCTGGTCATGTGTGCAAAGCTACTTCTTTAATCAGTAATTCCTGGGGTGATGTAGGACCTCACCAGCAAGTCATCTGAAGGTATGAATTAATAGACTGCCTTGAGAAAATAGAATACTTGGAAAGAGGTAGTTGACTGAATCTTCCTATTGAACATTACACTCATTTTGCAACTGTCCTCCAGGGGATAACTTTTTGCAACTCCAGAATTCCACACATACATGTCCTGCTGTGCCCAACCCAATTTCTACACCCAAATATCTTAACTGAAAAAATGGATTCAGGAATTGAGTGAATATATTGAGAGCAGTGCTGAGAAGGACTTGAGGTAGTTGATGGATGAGAAGCTCAACACGACCCAGCAATATGCCCCCAGAAATCCATCCACGTCCTGGTCTGCGTTAAAGAAGCGTGACTGGCAAGAAAAGAGAGATGATTCACCTCCTCTACTCAGCTCTCAAGAGATCCTGCAGTGGTGTACTGCATCCAGCTCTGGGGCCTCCAACATAAGAAGGACATGGACCTCTTGGAGTGAATCCAGATGAGGGGCAAGAAGTTGCTTTATCTAAAGCTCCAGCACTGCTCCTATGGAGACAGGTTGAGACTGTTGGGGTTGCTCAGCCTGGAGAAAAAAAAGCTCTGGCAAGACCTTCTAGCAACCTCCAGTACATAAAGGAGACCTACAGTAAAGTGTAAGGACTTTTTACAAGGCTTATAGTAACAGGACTAGTGGTGATGTCTTTAAACTGAAAGAGGTACATTTAGATTAGCTATTGAAAGGAATTCTTTACTGTGAGGGTGGTGAGGCACCAGAAGAGGTTGCCCAGAGAAAATGTGGATACCCCATCCCTGGTAGATGAGGCCAACTGAGATTGGATTTTGAGAAACCTGGTCTAGTGAAAAATGTCCCTGATCATGGGAAGGGGCTTGGAAGTAGATGATCTCTAAGGCTCCTTCCAACTCTAACCATTGTAACAATTCTTTGATAAATATCCTTGGTGGGGTGTTCCAAATAGTCATCATTATATATTCCATTTTATCTATAAACAGAAAGGAAAGGAAAGGAAAAAGGGAAAGGAAAGGAAAAAGGGAAAGGAAAGGTGCGGAAAGGTGCGGAAAGGTGCGGAAAGGAAAGGTGCGGAAAGGTGCGGAAAGGTGCGGAAAGGTGCGGAAAGGTGAGGAAAGGTGCGGAAAGGTGCGGAAAGGTGCGGAAAGGTGCGGAAAGGAAAGGTGCGGAAAGGTGCGGAAAGGTGCGGAAAGGTGCGGAAAGGTGCGGAAAGGAAAGGTGCGGAAAGGTGCGGAAAGGTGCGGAAAGGTGCGGAAAGGAAAGGTGCGGAAAGGAAAGGTGCGGAAAGGAAAGGAAAGGAAAGGAAAGGAAAGGAAAGGAAAGGAAAGGAAAGGAAAGGAAAGGAAAGGAAAGGAAAGGAAAGGAAAGGAAAGGAAAGGAAAGGAAAGGAAAGGAAAGGAAAGGAAAGGAAAGGAAAGGAAAGGAAAGGAAAGGAAAGGAAAGGAAAGGAAAGGAAAGGAAAGGAAAGGAAAGGAAAGGAAAGGAAAGGAAAGGAAAGGAAAGGAAAGGAAAGGAAAGGAAAGGAAAGGAAAGGAAAGGAAAGGAAAGGAAAGGAAAGGAAAGGAAAGGAAAGGAAAGGAAAGGAAAGGAAAGGAAAAAGGGAATAAAAAGGAAAAAGGGAAAGGAAAGGAAAGGAAAGGAAAGGAAAGGAAAGGAAAGGAAAGGAAAGGAAAGGAAAGGAAAGGAAAGGAAAGGAAAGGAAAAAGGGAAAGGAAAGGGAAAGGAAAGAATAATATAAATTTACCTTGATTTTCCTCATCTATTATACAGAATAACTAAAAGTTGATAAAAGCTTTCCACTTGCATAACAAATTTCACTGAACTTTGTCAGAAGAAATTTTGGGTTCTGGATTTGCAGGGATATGGGTGAAATTCAATGCAAAACTTACATAAAATCTTTCAAAGGCATTTGAATAAAATGAGTGAAATTCTATCATAAAGTTGAAAGTTGAAAAGAATTTATTGTTTTTTAGTCATGAGTCATATTTTGCAGCTGTTTGTTATTGTGTATTCTGTCATACCACCCCAATATTGCCACATTTAATTGTGTAATTTTTCCAGAGGGGGTCCTTATAATGTGTATGGTCATATAGTGCACATGATTTTGCTGGACTATGTGACTATTACTGGCAAACTACCAAGGATGCATTCTTCCCACAAAGTATAAATGAGTTTGCTATCTCCTGGTTTTCATAGTAGGCATCATGAAGTTTTAAGCAATCTCCCTGAGAACAGTCATACTGGTTGGTTTTCAGAATCTGAAAAATTGTAGTGGTATTGCATCAGTCCCATGAGGAAATCTTAGGCAAAATTTCAAAACTAGCCAAGACTTTGTGTCACAGTAGAGAGACTGTTTAACACAGGGCTTGTTTTTCTCTCCACCTCTTTGTCCAGTTTATCAATAGATGGCAGCAAATAGCCCTTTTAACTGTGATCTACAGCACAGAGGGTTACACCTATTTATTTATTTAGAGTGTTTTTGCATTTTTTCCTTTCTTTCTGAGATGGTCATGTGCAAGATTGTGTTACAATGCAGTTAGACTATACAATGTACACATCTTCAGTATGCAACAGCTTCACCAGATCCTCTCTGGGGAGAATTCATGGGGTTTCACTGAGAGTTGTAAACAGTTCCTGCCAAATCCAAGTTAGCAAGGAGGTGTGTATGCATCCTGTAGAAATTCACTGAAATAATTCAGTGACAGATTGAAATATCCCATATTTAAGTTCCCATTTACTGACAGGCTGAAAGACAGTCTCTAAAAATCAAGGTTGCAATTCTTGATTTTTTTTTCCCTTATGTTCCTCATTTTGAAGTTTTGGAAAAGTTTTTTCTCCACTTAGACATTTGCAGTATTCCTTGTGCAGCTTAACCCAGAAAAGCCCCTTGAACCTAGTCAGTCTGGATAGAAAGGATGTGTACTTATTTGTAAGTGATAAAAATGCTTTCTAAAGCTCAGAATATCTTGGCAGACTTCACTCTATATACTCAGAAATACTTTTTTCACTTCCTATTACTGTGTCCTGAGCAGCTTTTGCTTTCAAATATGAAAGGGAAAGGGAAAGGGAAAGGGAAAGGGAAAGGGAAAGGGAAAGGGAAAGGGAAAGGGAAAGGGAAAGGGAAAGGGAAAGAAATTAATATGAACCATGGGATTCATTAAAAGAGGCATGACCAGCAGGTTCAGGAAGGAGTGGGAAGGGACTAGTGGGAGTGGGAAGGGTCTAGTGGGAAGGCACCCACTGGTCTGCCCTGGTGACACACCAACTAGAGTGCTGCATCCTGCTCTGGGGTCCCCAGGAAAAAAGAGACATGGACCTGTAGGAACAAGTCCAGAGGAGGGCCAGATAAAGAATCAGAAGGCTGGACTTATGAAGACAGGCTGAGAGAGACTTGCAATTAAACCTGGAGAAGAGAAGGCTCTGGGGAGACCTTCTAGCAGCTTTCCAGTACCTAAGCAGGGTTTAGAAAACAGACGCAATGTGATTTTTACGTGGGTAGATTGTGATAGGACAAGGGGTAATGTTTTAAAGTAAATAAGGAGAAATTCAGACTAGGTATTAGTAAGAAATTCTTTACTGTAAGGGTGATGAGGCACTGGAACAGGTTGCCCAGGGATGTTGCAGATGCTCCATCCCTGTAAGTATTTAAGGCCAGACTGGATGGGGCTGTGAAAAACCGGGTCTAAAGGAAGATGTGCTTGCTCAGGCAGTGGGGGGAGAACCAGATGATCTTTCACTTCCTTCAAATCCAAGCTGCTATCCTGCAATTCAATGATTCTATCAGCTTTGCTGAGAATCATCTTTTGGAATCAGTTTCCTGACACCTGAGCTAGCAACACTTTCTTCAACTCACACTGCAAGTGTACTCTTTCTCACAGTGTGTTGCCATGATGATGCTCTTGGGATATAAAAAGAAAGAGTTTAAAAAGAGTAATAGATACCCAAAAATATTTTGATGCAGTATGTATTAGAAAGCTGAAAATAAAAGAGAAAAAAACACCTTAAAATATCTGCTTTTCTGACACCTCTATATAACAAAAAAGGAGTTATTTTTTTCGACTGAGAACCATGGGCCAGACATGTCCCTGATAAAAAGGACAGGAAGATATGCTGAGTGTTCATGTAAGATTCCAGGTAGTTTGAAGATTTAATTTACTATCTTAATACAATAGATCTGTACCTTAATACATCCAAATAAATTTAAAATTATATTAACATTTTTTTTAAAAGACAAATAGTTTTTAACTTTTGATATAAAAATATTTGGGTTTATTGTCTCAACTCATCTTGGATGATTTCACAAAAACAAGAGGTATGATTTGATTCTAAAAAAAAAGGTAGGTATTAATAGAAAAGAAGGGAGAAAAAAAACAAACAGTGAACCCTTTAAAAATATCCTGGAAAAGATAGATGTTGAATGTGCATTTAAACAATTACCAATGTGAAATGAATTTAACACAGGTTGTATAATTTATTGTCTGGCACTGCGTAGTTATTTAGTTAAGACAATAAAATTATTGAGATTTGGAAATGAAAATGAGAGTTTATTTTCATTTACTCAAGATGTGTTTCACTTGTAACTCAAGTTTTATTTATACAAACTGAATTTTTTATAAATTATTTTCTTACACTAATTATAAATTTCTCTTTTGAGATTTAACATGTCATATGTGAAATGAATTGTAAAAGGTCACATTCTACTGCTACATCTTGAACTAATGTTGTGAAGAAATTGAAAAATGCTATATTCAATGTTCAGTCCACTGAAGTTTTTGTCCTTGCTGCATTACCTGTGATAGAACAAGGATGTTGCCGGCAAAACGAACACACTTGTATGAAATCAGTGAGGCTGAATTGCTAGTGACCAGTCCATAACTTCCTAATTAGTTTTATATTCAATTTACTTAAATTGTTATGCTTTAATTATTTTTAGAGAAAATATTATGTGAAAACCCATCATGGTGATACTATTAAGAAATAAATATATTTCACTGTTGTTGTAATTTATTGAGCCTGGCTGCCTTACTGCACAGCCTTACTGCACCAAAGCTGCTCTATCACTCTTCCTCCTCAATTGGATAGGGGAGAGAAAATAAAACTAAAGGTTCATGGGTTGAGAGAAGGACAGGGAAATCATTCACCAGTTACTGTCTCTTGCTTAATGGACACAGATTAGGGAAAATTAATTTATTACACGTCAGATTGGACTAGGATGATGAGAAGTAAAACCAAATCTTAGAACAGCTTCTCCCCATTCCCTCCCTTCTTCCTGGGATGAACTTCCATTTCAATTTTCTCTATCTCCTCCCCTCAAGCAGCATTAGAGGACAGGGAATGGAGGGGGCTGGGGTTGGTTCCTCACATGTTCTTTCGTTCACTTCCTCCTCAGGAAGAGGAATCCTCACATTCTTTCTCTGCTCTCGCATGGGCTTTCTACCACTAGATAGAGTTCCCAATGAACTTTACCGATAGAGTTCCCAATGAACTTTACCAATGTGACTCTTTCCCTGAGCTGCAGGTCTTCTTGATATGCTCTAGCACAAGTCCCTTTCACAGGGTGCAGTTTTTTGAGTGTTTGCTTTCTTGCAATCTGCTTGAGACTTATGAAAGTACTTGTGAGTTGATGGCCTCTGTGTGAGGGTCCTCCTTGTTAAAGGGAAATTGAGGATGGTGAGCTTCAAGACCCTGGGACATTCTCCTTCCTGGTCTGCTAGAGCATGGCTGTGACCCTCTGACACAAGGTCCAGCCAATGGCAAGGCTGAACACCTATTCCTGGGGTTGCACACACTCATAGACACACACACACATCAACACAAATACTAGAACAATGCCTTTATGGGTATCACACACAAAATCAACAGTAACTTAAACACAAACTACGCAAATGACCTGAACCTGTTATTACTTGCTCTTTTAGTATAAAAAACAAGAGAAAAGACAACTAGCAAGTAACAAGGGAACAAAGCAGGGAACCCTAGGAAACAGGTGGTGTGACAAAAAAGAAGCAACAAAGGAAGAGGTATAGCTGAACAGAGCCAAGGCAGAAGCAGAATTGAAGGGGAAACATCACACCAGGAGAAGTCTGAGAAGGCAGGTTTTAGTAAAACCAGAAAATTTCCTTAAACAAGCATCATATTGTATCCTCAGCTCAATGACCTATTCAGGGATTGAGACTTTCTCTACAAATGGCCATCCAATTGACGCCTTTAAATTTAGAGATTGCATGGTCATACCAGAAAGAATTGCCCTAAATTCTGTAATTTGGTTTTCAGAAATGCATCCCTCTATGCATCTATTTATTATTCCTTTCTGAAACAATTTCCCCTCTATAAATAATTTTTCTATTCACAAGAGGAAAAGTACATCCTTACTTTTTGTTTTACCATGTGTCAGGATTATATCTTCATCAGATACCACTGTCTGGGAAACTAATAAAAAAAGAATTGTGCAGCATGATGCTAGTTGTAAGTGGCCCACTTCCAAGAGTACCATAAGCTTTAGCAGATGTTGGCCAGACTGTGCTAAATATGTGTCGGCAACTTTAGGAATCTCAGAACTCTTCAGTTCAATGATCCTACTCTGCTGCTTTCAGATGGGTTTTTAATTTTTTTTTTTTTTTTTTTTTTTTTTTTTTTAAGCAGAAGAACACTCAGAATTATGTGAATAGCAGGGAGAATATGCAAATAAGCAGGAACTCAAGGATATTGTGAGCAATGGTACAAAGCGTCAGAAAGTAGACAGGACCAGCTGCTCCCTAATGGATGGGAAGTCAAGTGAAATAACATGCCAGCAGGGCAGGAGTCTTGACATCCAGAGTATTGTCCTAAAGCACCCAGCCAAGGGGGAGCAAAGCAGGAGTAGCTTCAGATGCAGAAAAAACCAGATATTTACAATACCACCTTGGGCTCTCATCTTCCCTGTACTGTAAATCTCAGGTTTTGACATTCATATATTCTAAACCCAGAGGTGCTAAATATCCTTGTTTATGTTACTAGCATAGCTCCCTATCTCTGTCATGGTATCTGTAAGCTGTGCACCACTGCAGATCATAAAACTCTGTTATAAGTGACACCATACCTATCAGCTAATAAAATAGTTTTAAAACCACATGCAGTAGAATATTACAGAAATTTTAATTAATCTGACAGAGAAAAAAATCTGTAAATCAGCAGAAAATTTGTCAACTTTCAAAAAACACTTAAATTTCCCCAATCCCCCAAAAACCACAAACAAAATTACAAAACCCAATGCCAACACTAAACACAAATCTCAATTAACTTTATATTTAATTTTTAATACCATACTGAATGAAAAATCAATGCTACAATTCTTATGTAGACTTCTATAAGACATACACTGCTAAAGCACTTCTTCGTGAATGAAGAGGCAAACTCCTCAACTAGTGATTTTCAAAGATATTGAAAGTTTTGTTTTATTGATCTACCACTAAAATAGCAACTCCAAATCAATTGCAATAAATAATTTTTCCATATTTTGTAGCTTTTTTATTTCTGTCTCCTGATATGAACTTTTTTATCTAAAAATTAATATATATTGACTGTATCAGTGTTTTAGTATTTGAAAATATTTTACTGTTACAAGAAACGTTATTTAGGAAAATTCTTTTAATTGTAAGGAATTATGACTTATTGGGTTACAACTTCAGAGAAGTTAGAAAGACTTTAGCATCTAAATATCAAGAAATATTGGAATATAAATTTATCTTTTTAATCCTCTAAAAACCCCTCTAATTCATTGTCTCCTGTGTATTATTCGTAGCACTGGATCTGAGATTATCTATGCATGAATTAAAAAAAAACACCCAAAACTGCTCATCAAATGTTTTAATTGTTCATTAAATATTAGCTAACCATAGGAGCAAGTAACAATTAAAATTATAGCTTGAATCAAATGTGCAAATCTAGGTAAGTATTTCTTGGATTTAATTTTTTTCCCAGTGAACTCATTTCTGTACTGTTTTTCATGAAAGCCCCTGTTACTTTGGATTACCTTACCTTTGGTTTCTAGAAGGCACCTGCCTAAAGCTTAGATGGTCATAAGATTTTTTTTTTACTTGGGGGAGAGAAACAGTTACCTCCAGCAGAAGATTTTTCCTGCTGTAATCCAACACGCATAAACACCTTGGAGGCACCTTTTTCTCTTCTGACTGAAAAGGAAGACTATGTGGATGACTTTTAATCAGACACATAATTTTACAGTTTCTAAACCTAAGGAGACAGACCAAAAAAAGTAGTTTCCTAGAAATACAAAAATACACAGTTGTGTATATGTGTCTTTATAGGAGTGTCAAAGACTCAAAGTTTCGCTTGCTTAAAACTGGAACTGCTTTTAAGAGGAAATCAAAGCACTGGTTCTAAATGCATGAGGACACGTTTGTGCTGGAACAGTCTTCCAGTAAATTTAACAGAGAGCTTGTTAAGAACATGTATCTTTTCAGGAGAGATAAAGAAACATATCATTACTATTCATTTTAATAGCAGGCTTAAACCAGTGCTTGAGAGATTATGCCAGGGCCATTTCCAACAATTTTAGTGAGCCGCTCTGGCATTTTAAGCTTTGTTTCCAATTACATCAAGAATAACCTAAGTCTAGAACTGTTGAGCAGTATGCAGCTCAATCATGCACAAAAACTTTCCTTATTCCCACATTACTTTTTATCTCAATTTTCACCAATAGTCCTACAGTATGCTACATAAAAAAATATTATGAGCTGGTTTCCACAGTAAAACTTCAGGGGAAGGTATTCCTTCATCTCTGTGATTAGCAATCTCATGCAAATTGCAAGTGACCTGATTAAAATTTTTGCATCTCTGTGAAGAGTTTCCAAGCTTCTAACTTGTTATGGAATATGTTGAAACTTTCTAAGATAATAATGGCTAGTACTTGTTAAAAATTTTTCTTAAGCTTTTGCATAGAGAGATATCTCCGTAGGTATGCTTGATCAACTTAGTTAACATACTTGTATTCCTAATTAAAGCACAGAACAGGAACAATGAAAGAAAGACATTAATTTTTTTTTATATATGGTGGTGTTTCTGCCTTTTTATAATAAATGACAATAATAAAGCTCAATGAACTGTGAGCTTTGCTCACAAACAATATGATGCTGCTTTCACAGCAAGTGATTTAATTATGCCTTTTTAAAAATTAATAGAAACCTTGGACAAGGAATTTGGTACTAAATGCTGCTAAGCATTGAGTAAAATGCCAAACTTGCCTTTTGGCTTTTATTTCTTTTTATATCCATTTCAGAAAACAGAAATTGATTCATTTTACCTGGAAAAAAGATTGAAGGTCAAAATTAAGCAGTTTTCAGGGGGAGTTTTAATTAGATATGGTTAAAGTCCCACAGAGCTTCTCTGTCTTTAGTTCCAACTCTGTGAAAACCTTCTGAACTTCCCCTGCTGCTTTACTCAGATGTAATCAGCACCCTTCAATGAAACTCTAATTTAAAGAGAATTCAATATAGTAGATGATTTATTTAAACAGGTGGAAAATTAATGCCTCTGAGCGGAGAATTGCATCTTCTAAAATGAAGGTAAGGTCTTATAGGTAAACTGTGTCAACACTTATCATTACTGAATGCAATTTATATCTCTGCATAGGTATACCTCTATATAAAATCACATGTATGTCCATAAAAACAAAACTTATGATGAAGTCTCTCAAAGAGTTTTGCAAACATATTAGAAGTGTCCCTTGAATATCCCAATGTAAAAGAATATTACTTTATTTTATTACCTTTTATTTTCCAGATGAGTATTATATACAATAAACTTGAAGACATCTAAATTGCCTAAGCTCATGTAGTGAGTCTAAAACAGATATGAAACAAAAGAAACTGAGTTTCTTAACTCATATTCTCTGTCTGTAATTACCAGGATACTATAAAGCTGATTTTCAATTACTTTATACCTGATGCAGTCATGCCTCATGAACTGTAGCTGCAAAGCTTTGATATAATTTTTGAACTGATGGCACTCCAAAAAGTATCTTCAATCATTCAGATCACTATTATACTGACTAAAGATATTGAAAACCTTGGACAAAAATACTAATGCATAACTTCAAAACTTATTGAGGAAATGCATTTGCATTTAAAGCTACAGGACACTGGAAAGTTGGATCATCCTACTTGCAACAGGGACATCTGTACTGCAATATATTAAATGAGGCAATGTCTCTAGGAAAATGCATACTCCTTCATTAGACCAGATGTGCATTCAGAACAACTGAGAGGGTTTCAGGCATGCAAATCAATTTTTAGGGTTGAAATAGAGGATTGAAATGATGTGCAAGCTGAGAACAATTTTTTCTGAGTATAACTTAGAAGTATGGTAATCACTGAGATAGTTTGATGGAAGAGTTCACTCATAGCCATGCAAGGGAAAAAAAGTGAAAAAAGTGTTCCAATTGAAACAATGAGGATATCATTATCTCTTATTAAGGATTATCTAAATAAATGTAAATGTTGGCACCAATGGTGTGCATACTGTAAAATACAAACGCACTGCCACTGAGATTACATTTACCAATTTGGCTTGTAAATATAGTTACTTTTCTGCCTTTGGGCTTCTTGTTACAGATCGTAGCCAAGTCGGATACTGAGTAAATTCTTAGTGAGAAAATATATGATTGCATTCTAGAGAATTTACTGGGGATTTTGGATTTAATTATGTGGGATAAATGATTGCTAATTCACTGTATAGACAGTATTTTATACAGTAGCATGATAGTTCTGTACTATGTATTCCCTCAAGTAAAAAATAAAGTAAGGATAACTGTTTTCCTGAACATAGCTCTATCCCGAACTGAATTGTCTTCGCAACTCCGAGACTATACTGGTGACAAAATCAATAAGAGGTAAACAAAGATTATTCTGGTACTATGGGATGAAGGAACCATACTAAAGTTTATTTCAACCAAAAATATTTAATTTCAACGTGTCCTGTTCTTTATCAGTTGTCTCCCATTTGATCTTAGAGAATCCTACTAGCATACCTGTAATTCTCTATAGAGAATTTGAACAATTTATCTCCCTTACATTTAATTTTACTGAAGATTCTCTATCTGAAAATTTACCTAATCTGAGAAACTTTTTCTAAAATGCAAACATAATTTTTAATGTGATTTCTTGATGATAGTAACATTAGCTCCAGTTTTTTATGTCTCTAATTCATGCTGTGTGATAGGACCCATATTCAAATGTCAAAGGCAGTGCACTCAAAAAAGCTTATATTGACTTTGCACACCTATGCAGAGAGAATTTGGAAGTGTAAGCTTAGGTGGAAAGGGTGTCTGCTCCTCTGAGGGCATCTGATCAAAGAAGCCACAAACCAGAATGTGACACATGATAAAGGAGGTCATGATAAGAACAAATGTGGTCAGTGGCATGAGTTGGTAAGAGTATGTGGGATGTGAAAAAGTTTTTTCAAAAGGTGGGATGTGGAAAGGGAAGGAGACAATCAGAAACACACCTGGTCAGTCACACTAATCAATGGGCTATCATGGATCTGCAGGCAAATCAGCACTTTGCAACTGATAAGAATGTAAGCCTGGAGGTCATACATGTTGGAGGGAGTCAGTGAGATTCTGCCAAATGGTGTGGGGAAATGAGGAGCAGGGAGGTACAGAAAGGGGGATAATCAGAAAAGGGTATGAAAGAGGACAGCTATGTGTAAAACTGTGCCAATGAGTATGTTCTTTTGGCAGAGCCCTGCACCTGATTGATGAAGTCTGTCCTGCCTTCTTATATCTTACTATGCTTTATCTTAACTCTCTCTCAGTGTAATCTCACTTTCTATGCCATGTGTTTCATGCAAGAACTCAACACCATCTGCTCATGAGGCCTGGGTGTGAGTGAAATGTGGTGCCAGTCACTGGGGTCAGATTTCAGCTGGGCTATTGTGTCAGCTCCCAGAGCCAGTGAGGTCTCCATGTCAGAAACTGGAGTGAGTGGGGCGTCTTGAGACCCCAGACACTGGGACAGGAATTACATGTGTCCCAAAAAAACAGCTACTGAAGGGAACAGGGTGAATGAGGTGAGTGAGGGACCTGGCAAAGCCTGTATTCCTAGTTCCAGCTGCTGGGCAACAGCTGTCTGCATCTTCCCAAAACTCTGTGTATTCACAAACTGATTTTAAGTTGTACCTGCTGAAGAGTGGGCGGCTTGGGTCTCAAAGGGAGTCTCAGGTGCTGGCAGGGTCTGTGCTGGGCTGTGATTCTCTGTGCCCGTGGGACAAGTGTGTGACTGCTGCACGTTTGTTGCAAGCACTGAGTTGGACCAGCTGGAGAGTAAAAACCTCCAGGGTGGGTAAAAGGGACTTGGATCTGAGCAGGGGTACAAAGTAGTCAGAGGATCTGTATAGGCACCCAGGAATTCAAAAATGTGTGTGTGCTTGTTATCCTTGAAAATTCACTACTGGTTGAACCTGCAAAGAGGAAAGTGGCAGCTGTGTCTCTTAGCCTGGAAAAGACCTCCGGTTCCTGGGCACTGTGCTGGGCAGAAGAGAGTCCTGGCATGAGCAAACGGAGGAGACAAATTTTCTCCCATTCACATGTGAAAATATATAAAGAATTTAACCAAACTAGTTGCTTCAAGGATTTCAAAATTGAGGTTTATCAAAGAACATTTTGTATCTTGAGACACAATTTTTTTCAGAATACATTTTATTTCTCAGTGAAGCCCAAAATTTTGGAACTCTGAAAGTCTTTAAAGATACTTCAATAGAAAAAAACAAAAGAAAATCACATCTGCCTCTACCTATCATATGATCCCTAGTCATCTGTGTGGATTTCAATTACTGGTTGGCAACCATGCTAGACAAATTTGAGCCATTGCTTTACTTTTAATTAAGCTGGGAAGATTCCCTAATCAGCCTTCAAAAATGACACCAAAGTTTGCATACATGCACATTTCTTTGATTCTTCTGTCCTTAATTCCTTAAAGATTAGGAATATGTAGACTTTTCTTTTTACATATTATGGAATTATTTTGCTGAATTTATTTGTGTTATTTGACATTTTTTATTAGATTTTATAAAATATAATTTATTGCACAGAGTACTCAGAGAAGAATGCATTATATCTATTTAGAGATATTTCAAATTACATAGGACTTGACTGAAAGCAGCAAGCCTGTTTAAAGAATCCAAAAACATGTGCCTTGTGGTGAAAAACGATTTCATTCTCTCGATTTGAAATATACAATAATAATTACTCCACAATAGAAATAAGTAATTTGCCTCAGAGCTCATTTGTTTTGAAGGCATGGTGCTTCCTTGTGGACTTTGAGTATATTCTGTATACTTACAGAAAAGATAGCAAGCATCAAGCCAATGAACTGGAAAATCAGAAAAAAATACAGTATTTAGAGTACAATATTAGTGCCCAGTGGGGTTTTTATTAGCCACTAGCTGTAAAAAAACCCTACTGAAATATGATTTATAGTATATATAATTTTAGGAATTCAATAGCATTCTATGACTATCAAGGGTCATAATTTTCACATAGCTGCACATTGGTACTCAAAGTTTCTTTCTGTAAAAACAAATCAACTGACTGAAAATTAGTTTTCATGGATTGAAAATGGCTCATTTAGTCTGAAGAAATTGATTCATAGAAGTCAGGGACATAAATATTAGAATGAGTTTAATCAAATGCTTAATCAATAATAATGTTGAATTTTAAACTGACATCAGGTGATTAAAATGAACATTGCTACAGGAGGTACAAGGTTATGAATAATCTGCCACTTGAGACATGAAAACTGCAACTCATTCTAAGTCTGACAGGGGATTTTAGGTATTGCTTCTCTTGATGCCTGGGTAACTATTGCTTACACCTTTACTTATTGCATACTTACTGAGATTAAAACTTAGTTCAGACTAAATTTTTATCTCTCTAGGGCATATTTTCCTCCAATAACTAAAGAATTCAGATTCGCTATTCTTAAAGGTGGCAAATAGTCTGTTTAATGAAAAGAGAGCTCCACACAGAGCCTGTTCAGCTATTTAAATATCTTAGGTCTAAATTTCTACACTATACTGGCACACTTGTAATGCCCCCATTCTGCTGTTCTCTTTCTATTCTGCAGTTGAAATAATCTTCAAAACATTGACAGGTTCTTGGAATTAAGCTTTTAAATACCAATTAACTTTTGACCACGTAGGGTTACACAGTACCTCATCATGTTCCATAATCTCATAGATTCTAAAATGCTGAAATAAGCCTAGAGTAGAATATCAAGAGAATAGAATGGTAAAAGTAGGATTAGCCTTTTCAGACTAGTGTCATATATTTCATGTAATTGTAAGCTGGGTCCTTAAATGGAAAATACCTTGCAAACCATGCTTTTAAGCAATCAGACACAACTACAAAAAAAAAAAAAGCATAGAAAATTCTTTTTCAAAAGCATTGTTATTGTCTTAGCATTATTTTATCTTTGAGATATCTTTCTATATAGATGCATCCTTTTTCATTACCTGTGGTCATGTGGACGTCTGTAGGCAGGGATAAAAAATAGAAATTAAAAGCACAAGCATCTACTCACTAGGGAGCTGGGAACTGAGTCACAGTGACTGCCAAGAGACACAGTTACTGCCAAGTAGGAATACTCTCAGAATAAGCAGAGATCTGTGCCCAGTTTCTTGTTGGAAACTGATGGAGGGAAATGCCAGCACACCAAAAGTACTAAAAATAGATCATGTGAAAGAGAGCTGGGTAGTCCATACAAATTTGGTATAGACAGAGTAATTCCAAAGTCCCTGATATGCTTCTTGAGACTCCCAGACAGCTCAACTGACACAAAAGGACACAGTTTAATTCATGTGGCTTGTAGATTAACATAGACATTGACCCAAGAGGGACTTCCAAGGGGAGGTGTAATAATTGGGTCTTGGGCTGCAGGATGAGCCAGATGCTCTTCTCTTAGGTAGGAGCTGGGAATACCTTCAGCTGCAGGAGGTGTGCTCTGGTCAAGTTGCTAAGCCAAAAGAAGGAAATGAGGGAGGAGGTGAGAAGAGCATGTTGCATCAGGGAAGATGTGTGGGAAGTGAAAGAATATTTGCTGAGATCTGGCACAGTCCAGAGCCTATACTCCATGGCAAACAGGAGAAATGTTCAAAACCTGTGCTTGAACAGGAGTAGAACAAAGATTTTCAGGACCATGAGACTTGGAAGCTGGGAACATTTAGGGCTCAAAGAAAGGAGCAAAAACTCCAGGTGGTGATGCCCTGAATCATACTATTAAAGGGAAAGAAAACAGAAACCCATGCATATTGCATGTCAACTCCTGGCTGCAGAGTTGTCGTGTTCAGGACTTGGGCTCCTGTAACTATGAGCCCACTTCAAGGAATAAGAGCTGCTAAAGAGGATTCAGGAATCACAGTTGCCTGTGAATAACACAATGAAGAGAACTTTAAGCATGACTCATCCGAGAAAGGATACCAAAGCCCAAAATGTGCAGGAGAATATGTGTGGGAAAGGGCAATGGGGTAGATGTTCACGTTTCCCTTGAAGCATTGAAGTGAATCTACATCCATGTGAAGTGACCTTGTGTACAGCACAGGATAGAAACAAGCAACTGGATGCCAATAAGAAATTACAGAGAATGGTAAATATATAGCAGAGTATTAGGAATAACTGAACTATTGTGATGTGTGGATAGTAGGATTTGAAAAAAGATAGGCTGAGAAGGTGAGAAGGTGTGTAAGGGGTGGTTGAATACAAGTCCTGGACTAACCTCAGATGCTTGTACTCATCCTGCAGCTGATAAAAAAAAGAATATCTGTCTCATTATAATTAAATTGCAACTGTGACTACAGTGAGTAGAGCTTCAAGATTCTAAGGAAAGACAAGAAGGCAAGTAGCCAGGAATTTTGACTTCAGGAGAGAAGGTTTATTCAGGAAGCTGGCATGCAAAACTTTGGGTTCCCAAATTATCTGATAGCATAGAGTGAATTTTCATTTGTTATTTATTATAGATTTATGAGAAGGAATTTATTGTCAAGAAATTGAATTGAAAAATTGCTGAAGAACATCACAATGAGAAATTCTTTTTTAAGCATGCCATCTTCTTTAAAGGATGACCTTGTTTATGCAACCAAAGTTTTTGGTTCTTAAAAGAAGAAGAGTTTTGAAACCAAGTGATGGATTACATTTATACAGATAAGAAAGAAGCTGGAGATGATTTCAAGACTAAAAGGACAGGAAAGTTGGTAGTAAAAGTGACATTCCAAATTTTTAATAAAGAAGATTGGTAATTTCATGTTCAGCACATGAAACTAGTGGAAATATTTCCAAGACATATTACACATGTGTCTAAGATGAAAAAACCACAATTCTTCAACTAGCAAGTTTTAGTAATTAAATGATTCAGCATACCATTGTGTTTTGAAAGCATACTAAAATTTATTTGACTCTCTTTAGAGATGTGTGCTGTTTTAAAATAGTTCTGATTATACAGAAATTCACTTTGAAAACCCATTCCCATTTTCAGTGTTTCCTGAAACTCCCTATACATTCATGAAATTATGAAAGATAAGGTAGTTTAGATAATACCCAGTAGCTGCTACTCTTTAAAGTTCTTAAATATTTTCAGCCAATTATTGGGGACTAGATATAGAAACACATCATTTTGAAGGGTCTTTTCAGACTTTTCAGATTATTGAAGGTTAAAGCTAGAAAAAAAATAATTTTGGTGTATCTGAACTGAAAATGAAAAAATCAGTTCAGGAATATTCTAAAGATTTAATTTATTTCTTAGTTTTTGATTTGTAGATTTTTTTTTTTCTATCTAGGTTTCTCTATGAACATGCTGTCCAAATGTCTGAAAAAAGAGTTGCTTTGGCTTATACTTGCAGTTTTATCTTATGGAACTCCAATTCAGTAATTTTCGCTTACAAGTGTGAATTCAAAGAATCCAGGGAGATTGGTAAACGGCCTAATTTTGTAAGACAAATCAAGAGTTAGAGACATCTACTGCCCGTTTGCATTTCATTGTTAATCTTTAAAACAGATTATTAATTATTTCATTATCTAAAGTACTTTCAGTTCTGACACTTTGTAAGCACATATAGATAAGTAATCTTCAATGAATTAGTTGAGCTTAAGTTCAAGTAGAATCCTTATTACAAGAACATGGGTAAGACAACTTGGGCAAATATGGTGTGGAAATTCCCTAATATTCAGGTTTCTGAGGTTCAACTGCATTTCAAATCTTGAGCCTAAATTCTCAGGATGGGTGCTTAGGCTGCCTCCCAGTTTAGCTGGCCTTTAAACCTATCTTCCACAGGGTGGAACAGAGGGGTTCACAGTACTGGGAGCTCCCTTGACAGTCAATTGAAAGATGTCTTTGGAGAGCAATTTAGAGCTCCAAAAGGAAACCCCTACTTGTTTATGCATTGATTTATTGACTATAAAAAAAACATACGCGTCTCTGTAGGCAATTTGATGCTCTTTAACAAAAAATTGGGTGCTGCATTGAATCAGCCATGGAAATATAAGCCATGTGTGCTAAAGATCACCTATCTCAGAGCTGATTGATCTTAACATCTCTTGACCTGGTATTCAGAACACAACTTTATTTTTCTCATGACCAACTTCCTTTATTAGCAGAATGAAGTTAAAATTTAAGACTTTTCCATCATAGTAATTCAGTGGAATGACTTGCAGGGAAGCTGTCTCTTAGCCAGTTGATGAGACTATTTCCTTAGGAAACAGCTGTCCTCTGAAGTTCTAGTCCCAAATCCAGGGCACCTAGAGCCCTTGTTAAGGACTGTGTCCAGTCAGATTCTGAAGATCTCTGTATCTGGATATTCTAGGCAATGTGCTCCATGGCTTAACCTAGGATTTCTATGGTCAATTTCATATAGTGAAGAATAAGGTGAAAAAAAAAGTGAGTATGTGAGCCTTTTCTATGTGTGCCAGTGACCTGCCCAGTCAATGTTCAGTCCATAAACACAGTTTGAAGTAAAATATACAAACCACAAGTACCTCTATGAACCAATAATATTGTTTTTGTGTGGCCCAAAAGGGTATGAATCTTTCTCACAGTACTGACTTGCATTCTATTCCTCAGTGGGAAGCACAGAAAAATAAATACCTCCAAATAAGTTCTATAATTTGGATAGGATATCCTTTCACATGAGAAATCATGAATTTAAATGTCCCTGTATGGAAGAGGAGCTGTAATATTTCTGTTCCATACGGGAGTGTTTAAACACTTCAGCAATTACATATGAGTGAGTTTCTGACAGTTTCATACACCAAAATGAATACTATAATTTATTTATCACATGGTTAATGCTTAACAAATGGATTAGTTGTTCCAGGAATTAAAGAAGAATTCTGCCTCTTCTGGTTTATCTTTGAATCAAAGTTGGTCGTAGTCATCCACTGACTTGAAAAAGAATGTTTATGAGCACATATACTGTGACTAGGTGCCTAGAGAACTAAGCCTAACAAGACTGAAAAATATTAAATGTATCAAAGAATAGGAAGCCACAGATTATAGAAAACCTAAAAAAAACCCATTTTGCCTAAACTGGCAAGATAAAAAGTGGGCTGATTTCTTTCTATCTCTTTCTAGTTCAATATATAATAGGTTATTTATACAAAATGGAAGAAATTGCTCTCCTAGGACAGGTGGTAGAAATCAGCCTCTGGGTGATCAGTAAGGTATGGTCTTTGTTAATCTCTTTTAATACAAATTGAGTTTCTATTCTCAATTAAGCAGAGAAGACCTTTGAAATCATCCCACTGAAATTACGAGGTTAAAGTAATTAATTGCATTTTCTTCCTTTGGTGTGTAACAAATGCAGTTTAAATACCGAAGAAAAGAAGGATCTACATTATCTTTGTGAAAATAATGCTTCATTTGCCTATAGATTTAACATATGAATTTCGACAAAAATTATTCCTAAATGTGTAAACTAAATGTCCTAAATGCATTTCTAATATATTCAGTGTCTGAAACTGATCCGAGATTTTGTTGCCAGCTGCGAAAGTGCTATGATGTTTAGTGCATTATCTGATAACAGTGAGAGATTAGTATAGAAAATGAAATTATGTCCATTCAAAATCAGTCTAAAAAAATGATGTTGCTCACAGAGAACAAATAATCTGGTAAATATCAAAATAAATATGTCAAAAATAAATAAATATAAAAATAAATCAAGAAAGAAAAAATACCTAGAAAACAAAACAAACAAACAAAAAAAACCCCACAAAACAAAACAAAACAAAACACACAAAACTTGTAACAATACTGATATCACCTTGGAAGAAGCATGATAGAAAAACTCTTTTTCTTGGTCTCATGCCAAATTAGTTATTAATTGTGATTCCCTGCAGAGTAGGAGGGAAATCTAATGTTTTAATGGTGTAAACCACTGGAGAGGTGAACACCAGGAAATAAATTAATCAAAATTCACAAGAACATGTAGAATATGTATCTCTTTTTCTAGAATATAAGAGATCCTACACTAAGTAATTGTTGCACCACAGTGATTTTTTACACCTGTTTGGTTACAGAAAGAGAGTGTTAAGCTTCGTACTGGTATAGAATCTCAAGCATTAGAAAACATCCCCAAATTTTAAAGTAAACATGGTACAAAAATATTACTCCTGAATTAATGAAATTTAACATTGATTAAAATGAACTCATGTCTTCTGCTCATAATAATGTTTCAGTTACGTAAAAATAGACATCTTAGGCCACTTGTAATAACCTAATGTCTCAAAACATTTTAGTTGTGACACGGTAGAAAGGCCTATCAGACATATTATGTAGGCATCCCTCTTTAATAATTAGTATTCAGTAACTAAGTTTCACCAACTATATCTCTATCTATCTAGGCATAGCTTAAAGTTTTCTGGACATCAGTTCCCAAGCTTTGGATTTAAGTTAATAATAATTTCCTGTTTGACGGGATTTTTCTAAGGAAAAAAGCAGATACAGAAGTATTCTAATTACCTGGTATAGGAGATTATTAAAAATATTTTACTATCATTATTAAAATAATCAGGCCATTTATAGCTAATACCTATCTTTTTATCATTTTTATTTACGCAAGATCGTTTGTTCTTAAAAACCATACTGAAACACATTCTGAAGAATTTGAGCCTAGTTATGAATCTTATTACCCTATTAATTTTAAAAATAGCTAATTAATTTAAAAATATATTTTCAAAAATTGCCTAAGTTATTAGAATGATTCTGAGATAAACAATGCAATTTTTTTCTCACTAAATTTTGTTACTCTTCTTCCCACAGCAATCTACTTGTTATGTTCTTACTCTGCTTTCCAGCTGATAATTCCAAATTAGATTTGACTTCTACACAAAGTTAGTGTGAAGTGTTTCTAGTACAGATTTGGTTTACTTCCACCACTGAGGTTTTACTTAACTTTTGTAGCATTTAAAATAAATTTATTATTGATACTTGATTCACTTGCTGTGAACTGGATATATGAATCCAGGCAGAGATTTTGGTTTTGGTGTGTGATACATCATAGAAAATTAAGTATAATCTCAGAGTTACAAAAACTTAAGGAAGACAGTGACAACTGTTCCCCTGACATCTTGTCAATGCAGAGAAAGAGTTAAGATAAAAACACACATATTTTGAACTGAACTTTATCTATTACAGTTTATTAACTAACAGTTATTTGCACTTTATTCATCATGTTTTTCAGTACTTTCCCCCTAAAATATGTATAAGAGAAATTATTTAAAATTTTTTAATTAAGATTATAGTTCAAACCCATATGCCTCCTTTATGTTGAACCTGGGCCCAAAGTATGACAAAAGAAAAGAAATACAACAACTCTACTTGAGAATTTTTATAATAGTTTTATCTGTGGGCTGTAGCTTCCAATGTGTGAGCCAAGTTAAAGAAGAAGGGATTGAAATTTCATCTCCTGCTAGTTCATTTTTTTTCTTTCCTCCATCTTAATTTTTATTATTGAATATTCAACAGACAGGACAAGCCAAAAAGGCTGATTTCCTCTCTGTTATGCAATCATACTCATTTAACAATAAAAATAACTATGCAATCCCTTATAATCATATAACTTTCTTCTTCTTCTCCTGGCATGTTTGTACTTGGTTATTTTACTGTTTTCTATCACCTCTCTTTATAATCGTCTCTTTTGTGGATTTCTCCTAGTTAGTATAAGAAATATTTTGGAGAAATAGTTACTTTTAAGAGGTTTTTCTACTAAAAAAATACCATCAATTTTCCTTCATTTTCACAATAGGTATATAAAGAAAATCTCTTAAACAGTGACTTGAATCACCTTTTTGTAATTAAGTAGATTTATGCCCTTAATTGAGTATGGAACAGGGTGCCTGTCAGAAGGGGCAAAATGATACCAGTTATCATAGTCATATTCACATACTCTGTGAATCTGCAGCTGTCATGGGTTACCGTGTAACTAGAAATATCCTGAGGCCAAGATAAATTTAAAGAGTTTAAATCTGCTCTGTACATCAGACTGAGCAAGTGATTGAGCATGTCAAAATCAAAAAACAGACTAAAAAGTGTGCAACAGTAACTTTCTGGAGGAGTTTTCCAAAATAGAACCATGACCATCAACATTCTGAACTAACAAGATTATATAGATGCTACCACGTTGTTCAAAACAAACAAAGCAAAAAGGACAATTAATGAAAATGTGTATGTGTAATTATAAAAAGTTGACTTGAAATAGATTGAGAAGTGGAATTAGGTTGACGTAAAACCTTATTTCAGTTAGGCTTAGAAAATAAGGTGCACTGCACAAAAATAAAAATTATTGAAATATATTACAAATATTTTTATTACTATTAACGCATTAGTAAGATTTAATGCACTGAAATCAGCTTGGAAATCTTAAACTAACAATTTATCTCTGGCAAGTAATTAACTTGGTATTTACCTAATGAATCTGCAGGTTTGATAGGAGGAGTTTTTTGTGACAGGAAATGTAAACTTAAAACAAAAAAAAGCAAATAAATAAGAGGAGGGCTTGATCATAAATTGTGTAAATCTCACTGCTCACAATTGCTTTTAAAATTTATTATACAAAAGGCTGTTGTTATTTAATCTAAATTAATACATCAACTCTCAAAGAAAATAGGGAAAAGATTGGTTTTCTTCACTTATTCCAGATTTACTATAAGAATAAATCTATTTGTGTGAACTGGTATTTCTTCAACTTCTGATTGAAAACAGATTGAAATTTCTAGGCAAAATCTTACACAATAAAGACAACACTCCAAAGCACAAAACAGCAAAAGTTTGAGCAGGGAATTAATGTAGGGGTCTTCCAGTTCATGCAATATATGAATTTCTTCACACGATCAGCTAAGCTAGAAAAAAATCTTGAAAGTTCCACATGTTTTCATTAGTTTCTCAGCCTCAGACCCATTACACTTTCTGCATATTTCTGATTTCAAAATAAAGCATCATTAAAACAAAACAAAAATGGCACTTTTATTTTTCAACCTATCAGCTATCAATATATCAAATTATGTTTTACTACCAATTAATAAAAATAGCAATAATTCTTTTAAGATTTTTGATTCACTAGAAATTTTGCTGCATGATATTTAGAATGAGAAAATTAAAAAAAATACAATTTCTTTCCCTCTTCTATAAGATTTTATGTTATGCCATTTGGTCTTATGATAAAGAATGTATTTCTATTAAAGTTTCTGCATCACATCCTTGATATATATTAATCAGTTTGCTTATTTATTTCAGCTTTTTCTCAGGGTCTATCTCACTTCCAGGGCTGAAATCCTTTCCATGAAATAATTTTCCAAAATAATCTTTACATTATGTAAAATACATATGTGGACTACAAAAGAAATAATTTTTTTCTCCATTTTAAGTAAATACAACTGAAAAATTATTACCACTATTTAATAATTATATAATCTTCCATATTACAGTATTTTTCTCCATGGCTACATGACTTTGCAGTGCAAGCAGAAAATTTTATTGCTTCTACTGTGTGCTCACATAAAGCCAACAATCATAAGTTTTGCTCTTTTCCATTACAAGAAAATAGCAGCACTGATTAAATGGTTTATTTTGGAAGTGCAATGTTAATCCAGTGGAAATCTACTTAAATTAAAAAAATGTTCATTCTTCATGTAACAGTTGCAGATGTAACCATTGAAGTATGAAATTTAGATGGAAACTCAAAATGTTGAAACATGCTGAAATATACACAAGTCACAAATAAATAATGCTTATGTTTTATATAAAGTTAAATTCATCAAGCAAAATATTTCTGCTTGTTTTTGTGGAAAGCAATCTAATATTGAAGTACTCAAGACACAGGGTCAAAACCAATGACAAATCTGTTATATAAGATTGTTCATGTCACCTTGACTCTATTATATCAGAAAGTCCAAATTTTGGGACCCTTATCTTTTGTTTAACAGGCTTCTTAAGCATAATATATTTATTTAAGAGAAAATTTAAGAATTTTTTTTTTTTTCTGAGGAAGAGGTCTAGGTAAGGTAAGAATAAGCAATGTAAAGCTAAACTATTTTTTACACCTTTATATTGGTGCTAACAATTGTCAGTGTCAGTTTGAAATAATGTCTAAACTTAACTGAAGGTTGGAGTACAACTACCTTTCCATTTTCCAGTGTGTAAGGGAAAGTTCTTTATTCAATAAGATACTTTCCTTGTAGAGCATACAAATTTCCAGACCTTACAAGTGGGAGGTCAATGAACTGTTTTGCTCTTTTTCATGTTGCTGTTGTTGATGCATGTATTTCATGATTGTAACTCTTGATATATTTTTGAACCAGTTTGTTGATTAAACTGAGATTTTATAACACTGTGTTAGCAAAAAGACTTTTAAAGAATCTACAGGTATTTCTACCATTAATTCTTCTCCTTGGTCTTGAACAGCTGGGATAAAGATGCCTCTTTGGAAATATGACACAGAACATTTCAAAGGGCAGAAGTAATTATTTAGTTCCTCCTCTGAAGAATTGTTTGGCCGCCCATCTAACTAGAAACTTGAATCCTTCTACCTTCTCACCTGAAAGAAAGTTATTATACCTAAATGTTTGGCCAGCACAAGTCACTGTAGCTCAATAACCCTTATGTTAAATACTGTCATGGAAGACTATAGTTATTTTTGTTTAATCTGAAATAGAAATTTTCAGAACAAATTCTTGTTTTGATAACTACTTTTACCCTCAATACATAGTCTACTGAATATAATAACAATGTATTAAATGAAATTGTTTCTCAGTCTCTGCGTAAATACAAATTCTGAAAAATTCTAGGTTGATGCAATTTATGAACAGATTCAGGGCTTACAGCAACAGAGAATGACAAAGATGCAGTAAGACTAGTTTTGGACCTAATAATGATAAACTATGGGTAGAAGAGTACCAGATATTTACATAGTTTTGCTGAATTTTCATTGTGCAGGTAAGATCATACATTAAGACTCTTATTGAAGTTTTAAAATTTTAGACAAGCTTCTGTAAGGAAAAAGAAAGTAACAGAAACTGATGAAGCGTAAGTGCCACCTGCTATTTGAAGCAGTTTTACCGGATTCACTATAGAAGGGGGATATGGAAATGTATAGAAACAAACCACTATTAAATCTAATAAATTTTTCACAGTACATTGTTTAATTTAAGAAATTAATTGGAAGCTGTGAGACTGACTTAAAATGGAACAAATTTCCTTTCCCTCTTGGTCTGGATGCAAAACTTCTACTGGAAGTCACATAAGGACAGTATTGGAACATGATTTTTTGTTGTAGCATACTGGGCAAAAGGAAAAAAGTGATTATTATTGAGCTAGAAGTCCTACTTCCAAAGTTTCATTATTTTAATGGGCCATTATAACATTATGACTCATGCTAGAGCCCTCTTATGGATAAAGCTTTCTTAATTTTTAATTACATTTTTATCTAGAAAAGGCCTACAAGGAAAGGCAAAACATTTTCAAAATTTATTCATCATTACATTAACTGCAAGTTTTTCTGCATTTCTTTGTCACTGTATGGAAGAAGAGGATGTGTTTGGCATACTTAGCCTAATCTTCATTTCTGATTCATTCAGTCACTTCACAAATAAATACTCTAATTCCACAACTTACCACTATGAAAAGTAATTCTAATATCACAAACAAGAATTTTGTCACTGCTCTGTGATTAGTTGGCACAGTGTTCGAAAGTCATCACATATATATTCATTTCTATTTCTAGAGTCAACACAAGCAGTGCTACCAATACTGTTACGAAGTGGTTCCAAGTAAAAAAAATGCCTCACTAGATCTAAGTACTACAACTGAGACTAACAGCATCAGACTTTAACCTTAATTAATTTAAAAAATAATATACTAATTTGTAAATAGAAAACTTACTTTGAAGTTTAGATTCAGAATTAGAATATGTGTGGATATACTTGTTCAAATTTCTTATAATTAAATAAAAAAAATCAGAAAAATTAGAGACAGCAATTATTAGATATGTGCTTTCTAAAGCATTATTTGAAATAAATAATTATCGTTGTATTTGGGTACTGCCTAGTGTCTTAGATCATGAATTCATGTTAAATTTTGCTTAAACATGCAAAATAAAAAGAAGAAAGTTTCTAAACTCCAAAAAAAGTTAAAGCTGAAAAATACATTATTAAATTCAGTTTTAATTTAACACTTGATTCTCATAATTTCTCTTAAAATAACAATATTCCAAATTATGGTTTCAAGTAATGAGAATAATCTCAATGATATTTTACTAAAATATTAAGTGCCAAAGAAAGTTACACGCAGCAGCTGGTGTTTGAAGAATAAATGATTATCCATTCACAAGAAGTAGTTCTCAACAGCACCAGTAGCTGTTACATTATAGTGTGCAGTAAATTTGATAAACATTTAATACATTTATGGTGTGTTGACCTTGGCTGGATGTCAGGTGCTCAGCAGGCCTATCTATCAGTCCTCTACAACTGGACAGGGAGAAAAAAGTCATACTAGAAGCCTTGTGCACAGGATATTGTGAAATAAAATCAAATCCTAAAATAACTTCTCTCCATCCCTCCCTTCTCCCTGGCTTTAATTTTACTCCCGTGTTCTCTGCATCCTCCCTGCACAGTGGACAGGGCAACAGGGAAAGGGATTTGTGTTTGACTCAATGTGTCTGCTACTCCTTCCTCCTCTGGGGGTGGACTCCTCACAGTCTTCCTCTGCTCCACCATAAGTTTCCTCCCACTGGAGAGAGTCCTCCATGAACTTCTTCATGTAAGTCTTTCACACAAGCTGTAGTTCTTTGTGAACTGCTCCAGCATGGGTTCCTTCCATGGGGTGCAGTCCTGCAGGAATAGATTTCTCTGGCATGGGTCCCCAATAGGGTCACAAGTCCTGCCGGGAAATCAGCTACAGCATGGGGTCCTCCCTCCAAGGAGCCATAGGCCCTGCCAGGAGCCCTCTGCAGCACAGGCTCCTCATGGGGGCACCATCAGGCTTTGTGCATCCTCCTGCTCCACCACAAACTTCCATGGGGTGTAGGGACACAGCCGCCTCTCCATGGTCTGCAACACTGACTGCAATGGAATCTTTTCTCTGATGCCTGTAGTATTCTTTTCCTTCTTTCTTTTCCATCTTTTTTCACTGACCTTGGTGTCTACAGACTTTCTTGCTCCTTTCTTTCAGCTCTTGTTGCACAGCAGCTTTTTCCTCTTTTAAAATATGTTAACACAGAGAGAAAATGAAGACGTTATTTTTGTCATCCTACTCATGCATAAAACCAACAGTTTCATTTGGTCATCAACTTTATTTAAAGCCAATCTATATAGTTACAGAACAATTTAAATTTACCAGGAAATAAATAACTTTCATATGAAACTTGTTTCTAAGTTTACAAGCCTTTTCTCTCTTCTAAAATTTCTCTTTGCTAAAATTATGGGAAACAATGCTTACAAGTTTGGATTTCATAATTTTGATATTCATTTCCCTTTTCCTTTTCCTTCTCCTTCTCCTTTTCCTTTTCCTTTTCCTTTTCCTTTTCCTTTTCCTTTTCCTTTTCCTTTTCCTTTTCCTTTTCCTTTTCCTTTTCCTTTTCTTTTCCTTTTCCTTTTCCTTTTCCTGCTTCTTCAAATACTTATTTCTATACCCCTATTTATAGGAAAATTACTTTTTTATTTAATTTGGCAAGGACAGTTGCATCCTGCACAACTTTAATTGATTGGTCATGTTGTCAACAACTACCCACTATTTTTTTTTTCTTTTTTTTAAATTGCAATAGCATTCCTTTCCTGCAATGAACAGTGCATTATAAAGTTGCAGTCCTGCCGTCACTACTCCTACAAATATTTCTTAGAAAATCTGTTTATTTTGACAGTCTATTTCTACATTGCCAAATAAAAGAAGATTAGATTTTATAAGCTGACTTGCAGGCTAGATTTCACAGTCTGGTTTCTCTGACCCTGCTGAGACTCTAGCGAAGACAAACCATTTCATATTTTTTCTCAGACCCTGATCTCCTCTTGCTCTCAGCTGTGCACCTCTTACCTTGAGGTGTTTTTACTTCTGTGGGTCCAAACCATAGGCAGGGGAAAAGCAAACAGTTGAAGAGGGTGGATGAACAGGAATCTCATCCTCTGAGTTGCTCCTGGTCTTTTACTATTTGGCAGTGCAGTAATTACTTGACAGTGAAGATAGACCTGGTGGGACTCTTTTAAAGACAGCTCTGAGGGGTCAGTGCTCATATCTGTTTTCACTGAAGAGGGGAAAAAAATGGAATGTATATCCTGAAGCTATTTGTGCCCCAGTGTTTCAGACAGTCATCCTTCCTGCCTGTGCCTCTGCAATCCAGACTATGTTCAACCAATCCCACTAAGAAGATGTTTGGTAATCAAAACTAAATAAAAGCAAACTATAAGCTGTGTTAGGTAAAATCATTCACATTTGATAAATTGATTTTTTCAGCTTTCGAGATTTAAAATATTTATGATTGGAAAACATTATTTAAATGCTTATTAATTTAGCTTCAGCTTAGCTGAATTAGGTAGTTCAGCACACATAAAGGAAAAATGCACTATTACATATGTGAAGGCAAAAGCATTTCAGCTAAAGTAACTTGCTAAAAGAGCACTTAAAATTTTATAAAATGTTTTGGCAAAAGGCTTTGTAGCATATTCTCTGTCAAATTAATATCTGCCAAAGTAAAATACTTCACTCAGTAAATTTCATACACTCTTCAGTGCTAAATAGCGTATGGTTATAGGCTATTTTCCATCAACACATTTTGTATTCCATGTGACAGCTTTTAGTTTTTATTAAGATGTCATGTTTCATTTTTAAACTATTTGACAACCTTGACATTAACATATACTGGAAAGAATATGAAACATAATGCTTGTCCACTCACAGGACTCTTGACTCAGGCCATAGACAGTCTCAAATGAATCACAGAAAAAAAATAAAACAACGAAAAAAAGAAAACTGTATTTTTGGTGGTGTGGTCATTCCCCTTTTCCTTTTAATTTTCTTTCTTCTTTTCCGAAATAGCTGTGTGCTTGGACAGATGCCATATCATCTTATTAAGCAGTTACTTGTACTACTACTACTAAAAGCGTTTTGACAGCTATATACATAGAAAATATTTTGTAAAGTTATAATGAAAGTATAAAGTGAAGTTGAAATACTTTCTTTAAACATTTAAAGCAGAGTTAATAAAAGCATGACTACGCAAATTTGGAAAATTTGCATTTCAAAATGAAGACCAAGCATAGCAATACATGCATACACATGTTACAGAGAAACATATTTCAGGAAGATGTTTCCATTTTAGTTTTTCTATATAAAATTCTATCTTTTCAGCACTTTTTCTTCATGTTCCCACTTTCTGATCCTTTCCTGCATAACTCCATAACATTTTTTCCACTCAGTTTATCCTCTCGTAAGTTAGTTTGTGAAGTTCTTCAACTTCCTGAAAGTCCTTTTATGTACCCAGCTTTTTTTTTTTCATTTTGATGCTGTCTTTCTCCCATAAAAGTATATCTTAGTCATCAGTTCACCACTCTTATCATATGACTCCTAGTGATGCATTCTAGATGATTTGGTTTCAAGCCAAATTTTCAGGTCGAAGGGACTGGCAGCAGGGAGGCTTTTCATTTGCAGAGCACATGCCAGGTATAGTGAGCTTCCAGCAGCCAAGAGGCAAAGAAAGTTGGATTCACTCCAGGCAAAAATTCTGTCTTACTTTTTTCTCCCAGTTGCTGGACACCAGTTGGTCTATTTGGCTCTAAAATAGGAGACTTTAAAAAAAAAAAGCGCTAAATGTCACCTATTACCTCTGTCCCCCAAACAGTCAGAAGTGAGCTGAAATTCAGAAGATTCTGTTCTTTTACAGACAGAATTTTTTTTCCATGTGTTGGAAAGTAGAGCTGTAAATTTAAAGCAATTGAAGAAATAATTATTCAGCTCTGCCTTTTATATTCAGGGGAGCGAGATACACACTCCATAGGACAATTTATCTGTAGAGCTAGGTAGGTAACTAGGATAAATCAGACTGAATTTCTCCTAAGGATGCCTATTTTCTCAACTAAATATTAAGGAAGGCAAAGACAGGAGCATCAAATATTGATGTTCATCTCTTAGATGACACTCATTGAAAGTGAATACAGATGTACGTATCAGTAGAGGTATTAATTTACTGTGATAGAAATGTTTAAATGACTGATAATTCAGTCCAGTTTGCAACTTCAAAACAGTGCTGCTGGACTATTGTTGACAACAGGCATCACCAATTACCAATTTTTACCACTATCTGTTCGAAGCAGACATTCTTTGATCATCATCACCTAAGAGCACACAACACCTAGGAGTGGATGTTGTGTAGTTCCTACTCATGACCTTGCCATGATTTTAGTCACTTTGCTGGCTTTGTCAAGGGAGAGTCTATTTCTGTGTGGGGCTATGTTTTGGATTTGTGCTGAACACACTGTTGATATCCAAATTTTAGTGATTGCTGAGCAAATAGCTTGGTGGAGTCAAGGCCTTTTCTGCATCTCACAGCACTCCACCAGGAAATATGCTGGGACTGCACAAGAACTTAGAACGGGACACAGATAGGACAGTTGATCCCAACCATTCAAAAGGATATCCCTTTGGTATCACATGATGTCATACTCAGCATAAAAAGATAGGGAAAGAAGAAGGGAGGTAAGGACATTTGGAGTGATGGCATTTGTTCTCCCACATGACCATTATGCACTGATTTACTTGGAGATGACTGAGCAACTGGAAGGAGTAAACAAATTCCTTGTTTTGCTTTGCTTACACATGTGTGGGTTTTGCTTTACCTATTCAACTTCCTTAATCTTAATCCACAAGTGTTCTCACTTCTAACCTTCCCATTCTCTCCCCTGTCCCAGAAGGAGAGAGTGAGTGGCCATGTGGGGCTGAGTTGATGTCTGGGATTAAACCATGAGTCACCAAGTGCAAATTGGCCAGATTGAGAGTTCTTTGATGAGGGAAAAAATAATTTAAAAAAAGATGAAGTCATCAAACTCTTCCCATCATTCTCATCATGTTTTTTAGGCTTCTTCCCTAAAAGAAAGGGAGGAATCTTATTTTTTCCTAACATAGTTCAGTTTAATTTTGGGATTAATGATGGTTCAGAATTTGCCAGGCATCTTTCCTAGTTCTTTTCTTGTTTCCATCTTGCAGGTTTTTTCTCCTTTTGAGCAATTCTACCATGGGTTTTGCTTTTCTTCTTTGCCTTTATATGTTACTCAAATACTTAAGCTTAACTATGCTGCAAAATGTCAGTGTATTGCTGCTGGACATTCTAATTCGGTGTGCTTATATCAGAGTCCGGGGCAAGTAACACCATTTATGCTGTGCTTAGTTTGTGATGTGTTCTGTTTTCTGAATGAGCCAGGCCTCTACTTTGGCTACTAAACTGAAGCAAATCTGCTTCCTTCTCCAACTATGACAGTGAACCATAAAATCTAAGAACAAAGTATTTCTCTGTTATTATTTTAGGGATTAATGTATTTACATGTGCAATCATATCTACCCTTGTGAAAACAAACAAACAGAAATAAATTCTCCTATGAGTATAGATTCTGTTTCCACTCTTTCTAGATAGTTTATCACCCATGATACTCAGACAAATGAATTGACTACATACAACATCTACTTTGTTAAAATCATGACCATTTGTTTCCTTTCTCTAGGGAGATCAGTTCCTCTAGCAATTAATAATATTTTTGCCAACAAAGGTATTTTTCAACCACATTAGATACTTTAAATGCCCTATCAGCTTGTCATTAATATGGCTGTTGTCACTTGATATGTCAGGTCACCCTATTCATAGTTTAAGCATTCCAGTAGCATCAGTTAGTCAGGGCACAATACCATGTAACCTATAGTGTCCCCTGCAGAGTATTCCAGGCAGAATTTGTATGGACAGTTTAAGCTATAGCAGAATCCTGTTATTTTGATACTGTTCTAGCCCCTGTGGTTCAAGAATTTTAGCTGATAGCAGAAAACCAGCTTTTTCACAGCTCCCGTGGAGTTCTCCTCAATGGTCTGGCAAGAGAGGGTAACATTTTCAATAGATTTCCCTGAAAATATTTGATGCTGACAACTCGCCTCCAGCTGTCAAACTGTAAAGCTGCCTCCACCCAAGTGACTGACCAGCCAAATACATTCAGGTTTCTATTTATGAAAGGGCAGGCTTTAAAATAACAAATGTAGTTTTTCTCTGTCTAGACATAGCCACAGGAAGCATGGGATATGACAAAAAATTATTCAGCGTGTGTCACTACTCCACCAGATGTACAGGTGCACTTGGCAAGAGCCTTTTAGTGAAAGTCATGGTGAAAACATGCACAATTTCATTAGCACCTGCTCTTTTGGTGAACACCTGTGAACTCCTGGCATGTATCTGGAAGTAATGCTGAGGAACTTAGATAATCATCCTTAGCTCTGTGAATACTGATGTCTTTTGAGAATTTCATCAGCTTTGTGCCAAGTGGATTTGACATTCTCTGTGGTTTTAGAATAAGAAACATATTGCATTTCCAGCAGATTTTATTTACACTTACATGTGTTATATTTAGTAAGAGTAAAAAACATGATTAGTGAAGTAAGCCATAACTTGGAAGGGGAAAAGTAAACATTTCTGTAGGTCTCTAGCCACCTACATTTTTAGAGTACTGGAAGTCTACAGGGAGAGGGACTCATGATTCTGGTGAGGATGCAAGTTTTGGCCTCATGCTAAATTCCTTTTATAAACTCTTTGTCATTAGTCTAATATTTCCTTGTCACAATAGAACAGCTGGGAGTCCGTTTCTTCATGCAGAAAAAGTCAATCCTTTATTCACATAGATCAAATTTATAGGAAATATTAGAAAGCACTGTATTAAACCTAATTTATCAGGAATACATTGACACTCAGTTTATTGGCTGGTAAATGGCTTGCCTGTGTGTCTGTTAAATCTCCCTATATTTGGTTAGTTTATAGATTTTCTTCACTGATTTTTATGGGATGGATTTCTTGTTTAGAACAGGTGCAAACAATTTTCTTACCAGAATAGCTTGTTGTGTTAACTGCTTTCATTCTTATGATTTTTCACATGGGAGGTTAGCTAGCTGCACTTAGAAGAAGTCACAGGCCAGCTGGTAATTCCGCACAGCCAGGCCTGATTTTATAAGGCCTTTGTCTTATAATATTTTTCTACTTTTATGCAACATTTCCTGTTTCATCGCTCTCTTCTTTGGGGGAAAGAGGCAAAAACATTTTTAAAACAGAAGTGTTCCATAGTATTTTGTAAAAAAACCCCAACATATCTGAGTTCCTCACTGAACAAGGATTAGAAAAAAAGTGAAGTGAAAAATTTTACCAAAAATTCACATGAACTTATTGATGACCTTCAGAAGTATCTGATTTGTTCTTCTCCAACAGATTGTCTCAGGATGGGGTTGACTGAATTTAGGAAGAATTTCTCTTAAGAAGTAAGAAAATCAAGATTCTTATCTTAAAGAAGAGATATTACTTTTAAATTCTTAAATTTGCATATTAATAATTACACCCTGGGATTTTTTTCTCAGTACTTTTAATGCTATACACATTATTTCCGAGCTGTCCAAGATGAGGGAATTATATCCAACAGGCTGCCCTCTATAATTTTTTTGGATGTCAGCATTTTCAAAGGAGTCATCCATAAAAAACCCAGAAAGTTTGTTTCAATCAATACAAATACATTGTGTCACTCTCTAGGTTCACTTCTTTTATGAAATCTTAGGGAAAAAAGTTACTTTGAGAAAAAACAGTGATACCCAGTAGAGGTGTTTGGTAAACACCTTTTATACAGTCTTAAATTAAGCCAATGATTTGATTGGGCACAGAAAGTAATACAATCACTTTGTCATTTTGAGCATATCTATCTGAATTAAGTTAATAATGATTCAAAGTAATGGAAAAAAAAAGAAAATGCAAGGTTTCAAGGACAGGATTTGAACAACATGTTGGATATTAGTTAAAGCAAAAATGTTTCTGTCAGTTTTCAGAAATACCCAATAAAATTAAAAAAAAAAAACAACAAACACAAACTAACAGAAAAACAATTACAAAAATAAAACCCAAACAAACTTGTTCTAAATCCATTATTTTGATGGTGTTGCTTTCCCAATATAAAATTGCTTTCTGATTAACATTTTTCCTAACCAGCTCTTAAAATGACTCCCCAATTTAGTTGAAACAGTTTGGGATTCATTTTTTATTACTTGAAAAACTATACAGTGGAGTGGATGTTTGAAATAATGTGGGGTTTTTGAAGAAAAGCTAGATGTGCAGTACCCAATTTTAACATACTTCTAAATACTTAAAATAATTTAAAAATTTTACAGAATCACAAAATGACTAGATTGGAAGAGACCTTCAAGACCATTGAGTCCAACCCAGCCCTAACACCTCAAATAAGCCATGGCACCGAGTGCCACATCCAGTCTTTTTTTAAACACATCCAGGGATGGTGACTCCACCACCTTCCCGGGAAAACCATTCTAATACTTTATCAACCTTTCTGTAAAAATCTTTTTCTTATATCCAACCTATATTTCCCTTGATGCAGCTTGAAACTGTGTCCTCTTGTTCTGTCAGTTGTTGCCTGGAGAAAGATTTGGCATTGTGTGTTTTTAGAATCAATTATTCCTTTTGTAACTCAATAATGGTTCGGTCCCCGGTTCCCCCCCCATGTACTTCTCTCACAATGGTTTCTCCCTATTGGAGCTGCCTGCCCTGCCCTGCCTGTCATGGTAACCACCCCTCTTATCTCGAGAATTCTCTGTGGCAGTCATTCCTTAATTTGATGTATGATTTGCCCCTGGGGTTTTTCCCCTCCCCTGTGTGATCCTCAGCTAAACCAAGCTGTAACCCACACTCCTCCCTGGGTCCTTGCTATTGGTAAGCTTTGTGTCTCCTCCTATCGCACCCACTCCCTTTATCAGCGACCTCCCGCTGCGGACCCCGTTTGTCGACTGTGCCTGAACCCATTGGGGAAGAAGTTTAAAAGATCTTTGGTACTTACACAGGCGTCCCTCCTCCTTCCTTTGCTTTGGTACCTCATGGCAGAAGTTCCCGCCTGCGCTACCCACGCCGCAGACGATAACCACTACCAGGGTTCCAGAGGGAATCCGGAGTGGCACTTCGTATGACCATCTTCGGCCGGGCCGCGGGCACCCTAGCTGGGCACCCGCACAGCCCCGCGGCCACGGGAAAGAGGCTACAGAAAGAGACCGACCTCCACCTGACTACAACCTTCTTTCAGGGAGTTGTAGAGAGCAATAAGGTCACCTCTGAGTCTCCTTTTCTCCAGGATAAACAACTCCAGCTCTCACAGTTGATCCTCACAAGGCTTGTGTTCCCAGCCCCTCACCAGCCTCGTTGCCTCCTCTGGATGTGCTCGAGTGTCTCAGCATCCTTCCCAAACTGAGGGGCCAGAGCTGGGTACAGCACTCAAGGTGTGGCCTCCCCAGTGCCAAGTACAGGGGAAGAATGACCTCCCTCTTCCTGCTGGCCACTCTATTCCTGACGCAGGCCAGGATTCCATTGGCTTTCTTGGCCACCAAGAAGGTCACTGCTGGCTCATGTTCAGTCAGCTGTCAACCAGCATCCCCATGTCCCTTTCTGCCTGGGCACTGCCCAGCCACACTGTCCCCAGCCTTACTGTGGCCAAAGTGCAGGACTCGGCACTTGGACTTATTACACTTCATCCTATTGGACTCTGCCCATCCATCCAACCATTCCAGGTCTCTCTGCAGAGCCCTCCTACCCACCAACAGATTGAGACACGCTCCCAGCTTAGTGTCATACACAAATTTATTAATGAAAGACTCAATATTACTTCAAGTAGTTGAAGTCTATTTTCTCTTTTTTCCTACTCTATTTTTATTTTTCCATTCAGTTCCTCAGTTTCACTAAATCTGTCACTTGTGTTTGTTCTTAGTTTTATATATATGTACATAATTTATCTAGCCTTTGCATCCAGTTTGTATCAGATACTCAATTTCCCATTATATTTCCTTCTAAATTTCCCACATTTTCTTTCTTATATATCTTCGTAGTCTATGAAAATATTCCACATGCTTAAATCAAGGGCACTAACCAGGACACTTTTCTGAAGATTCAGTTCATTACTGGAGCAATTAACTTACTGACATTAAGAAATGGAAATTATTTGCTCTTCAATGCTTTCTTATTCTCTGTATCTGCATGTTGTTCTTTCCAGCTGATTCTTTGATGCATATTTCTCTTCTTTTTGCTCCATACTTTTCTCTGCTATCTCACTTGCTTTTCCCCAGTTGTGTTTATTTTCTCTGTTACCTTACATTTCTCGTATCTTAAAATATTCCTGTTTTTATCTTAAATCTTCTATTTCCACTCTTCTAATGACCTTGTTTTTTCAAAGAAGCAGTGAAGACTTTGTTATTTTGGGCTTAGCTTCCAAACAAGCAAATTTGGTGAATGAAGCCAAAACTCTCCCTTCTCCTTCTTTGTGATAAAAATTCCTCTTTCCACTAGCTACTGAGTCTGGAGTGTAAGTGGAAGATTTTTGTGCTCTATTATTAGTAAGAAGAAAGGCAATTTAGAAAGAAAGCAAATGCTGTAGATAAGTTCTTAAAGGACTCTTATTAAATAAATGAGTTGCTACTAGACTGAATATAGGAGATAGAAATAGCGGTGAATTACCCACTGCTCTAAACAGTGATTTTCAGCCATTCTCTAATATGCTGTAACATATGCTGTATTTTTAAGGCTAATGACAATGAATATGAAACTTCAAAGTAATTGCTTTTTCTAGGCTTTTTGCTGTTATATTTTATTATTAATTTGTTTTATTAAATGAAAATCAATCACATAATATGAAATTAAGCCCTTTGTTATGTTATACAAGCACATGACTAGTGCCTGGATGCAAATTTTAGCTAAGAGAACAGACCAGGAGAAACTTCTAGACATAACATTACAAACATCTGGATATTGCAAGTACCAGAGCAAGAAATTGGAAGATAATGCTGTGGGTGGTGAACAGATAACAATATGCAAGGCATGGGGGACAGTATAAGAGATGGCTGAGCTTTGAGGAGAGCACTGGAGGTCTTTTGGGAAATAGAATCTGACAGATTCTTTACAGAGGGTGATAGCAATTGTACTACATTTTCTGCTCACATGCATGTTCTGGCTGGTACTTTCATTATCAGTCATGATAGAGGCAAGGGTACTACAGGATCTTTAATGTCTCTTCCAACCCAAGACATTCCATGATTTTATTACAAGTAGATGCAGGAGTTAGAATAAGGAGTCTACTGAAATTAGTCTTAATGTAAAAGAAGCTAAACTGACTTGCATAAGATCTGGAAAATGATGAAGGGAGGTGGGGCAGAAACCTGACAAAAACCCCTTCTCTGAGCCACAGGCTGCAACAGTGTTTCATCAGTCTGGACAGAGACAAAAAAGTGACCTTAGGATTTTCAGTGATGAATGTATCTTAAAGGAGGAAAAACAAGCTCTCTCTCCTACAGGGGAAACAATTCCTCATTGCTTTGTTAGTTGGCACTATCTCAATTGATGAAAAGGCACTTTTGGCAGCCTATATGGAGATTATGTTTTCATCCTTCTGGCTGAAATGAAATTAATGATGAGAAGAGAAATCAGAATCAGCAGTGGCAAAGCTCAAGAAATGTTGAGACAAAAAAAGCAGCAGCATTTACTTATCCACCAGGACAAGAGTCAGCATTACATCAGAATAAGACTAAATGTGAAATGACTGAAAAAGCCACTAATGAAATAGAAATAACGAATGCAAAAAGCCAACATGTTCCTACAGTGCCTCCTTGCTGGTTCTTGAAACTTTAAAAGGCTTTAAGATGTCTTTTCTCACACCATTAATAGTATGCTTGAGTTTACAAATTTCTCTACATAGAAATCAGCAGAAGTCCCACATAGAATTGTAGAATCACAGCATCCTAGAACCTTTTGTGTTGGAAGGGACCTTCAAAGATCATCCAGTCCCATCTCCTGCTATGAGCACAGATATATTAAATGTTTAACTTTAAATATAAAAAGTTCATCAAGATGCAGTATTCTTCATTAATTCTGTCAAGTTAACAAAGTGACCACAGGAGAGAAAGAGGGAAAGCATATCAGTATAGCAAGAAAGGTAAGCATTTCTTCAGGCATGAGAGAGTATTCCAGATTTTAATTTCTACTTAGAAGAGAGAATTGAGTCAGATCACATGATTTTGCTTTAGTGAAATTTAAAAAAAGTGAAAAAATACCCAACAAAACAAAAAAGCCCAACCAGCTGAAAAAAACTTCAAAAAACAACAGCAACAACAAAAAAACCAAAACAAAAGCAAAACCAACCATTTCTAGAGAAACTTAGAGTCAAACAAAATACACTGACCTATTTGTGAATGAAACAATCATTCCAGAATGTGGTCTCAAGAGCAGTCAGTGGAAGCTTTGATATCAAAATGCATATGCTCCTTGTCATTTATGACTTCAAGGGCTTCAAATAACATGGCATTAAGAATTCAAATCTCAAGTATGAACACAAAGCAAGACCCAAGACCTTACAAGTAGATCTGGGAAGTTTTAATGAAATTTGATAAGCTGGTTTCAGAAGGAAAACAAATCAGGGAATGAATATTGTTGGGTAAGAATTTGAAGGCATCAAAGAACAACAAAAAAAAGACAAATAAGCGACTTTCTTGTTTAAAGTGGAAAACCCTATATCCTCCGACAGCACTCCACCTGGAAGATATACAGAGGATTCTATACAATGTTAAGCTCTTTGTGTTCATAGGCTTTGATAGCATTTGATACATGCTCTGGTTTAGGAGATGGTATTTAATTCTAAACTTTTATTCTGTGGAAAGAACACTGCATAAGTGAAGATTTTCTTTGAGGTTGTCCCTGCAACATTTCATTGGCTGACGTCTTAGTAATTCACTGTATTTTAACAAGTTACAGAAAAGGATTTCAGACAATCTCTCTCTTGATATATGTACCAGATGCCTGGACAAGAATAGACAAGCCTTCAGGATCATTGTTTTGATACTTGGTATTTGACAATATTCTAAAATCTTAGTGTTTTGAAGCTTATCCTACTATTTAATACCACCAAGGGCATGAAGAAAATATAAACTGAGATGATTGATGCAGTGGCTGAAGACTATTCAAATTCTGTAGCTGTATCAAAGAATGATGATTGAAACTTGGCAGTGACAGATTTTAAATCAAATATGGATTTTAGTAAAACTTTAAGTATATACATACGAGAGAGCACTCACTTTTTTTTTTTTCCTTAAATGTGTGACCAAGTGTCATTAAGATAGTTACCCAATAGAGAACATTTCTGTATACATTTCTGAATATATCCCCTGTCAGACATAGCATCTTGATTTGAGGAAGGAAATCAGAATGGCCTTTCTTTGGGTCTTGTAATTTATCCTTTACTTCAGAACTTAAGTGGAGTGTTTTAGGTATGGCACAAGGTTTTGGGTTTTTTTTCCATACACTACCTTTTCCACCTCCAACTGCACACAACCAATTTACTTCCCAAGAAAAGCATTTTTAGAGTAATACAATTTATTTTATATTGAAAGATATTTTTTCCTTTGTTTTGTTTTTTCTTTTTAAGTCCGAACAAATATGCTGGATATCACTTCTGCCCCTTAAAAAAAAAAAAAATTATTAAGTCTTTCTGACCAGTCTATTGACACAAATGTCTTTGTGTTGAAATTGGAAGCTTGAAGGTAAAATGCTGTTTGCCTTGAGGAAAATGTTGAGACACTTTAACAGATAATCCCAAATAAGCAGACTAGGTCTTCTCCTTTGTACATAGGAAAATAACTACTGTTTTATTGATCTGAGTACATTCACTCTTTGTACACTTTTTGTTCCCCTTGCCTGTGCATATATTTAACATTAATACTTATGATTTATTTTATATCCAGGTTTTCTGAAAAAAATAATAGCAAGGGCTTATACTGTCTTGATTTCTTTTAGGATTCGAGCTTCTTAATTTGTGGGGAAAGTGCCTCAAAAACATCTGACCATGAAAGACTCACATTTAGGTACAACACAAAGAAAATACAATATATAAACATAAAGTTCAATGTTTTAATGTAAGGTTATTTTTTCATAAAAACATAGGGTTTTACTTTATATAGACCTATATTTTGTCGGAGGTATTTGATGGGGGATTGAAATTGATAGTTCTAAAGGGACTAAACATGAAAAAAATAAGACTAGGGTATTTATTGCCCCTGAAGTGAAGAAAAATCTCTTCAAGATCAAGACACTACCTCCAGTTTCCTCCAATCAAGAAAGAAGGGTGTAGGATCCAATAATCTAAATGATCCACTGACAGCTTTACCAGCTAGGAGATTCTGAGCACAATGTGTAGGTAAGGTCAATGAATTCAACACTACATGGATGACTGGACTCACAATAAATCTGATAATTAGTCAAATGCACCTGCAGAATAAAAATTATTTGTTGAGCTTGCTTTGAATGTGCAGCTCAGCATTCACTGGCTGCTGGTTTTCAGATGGAGTCTGAGCCAGAAGGGTCCATGCTTTAAGCTGAAAACAAACTGAGGGTTTCTTTGACCCTCAGTTCTGCATCACAAATGTCTATAATTAATTTGGTAAAAAAAATAGCTAAATATTTTAGTATTCCAAGGATCATTAATGCAAGCATAGTATTAATGGGGGGGGAAGATTAGTATTTCCTAGTTTGGACAAAGCATTATATTGTGATTCACATAAACTTCACTTATTTCTTGAATAGTTACAATACAATGTCTTACCTGGGATTTAGATTGGAAAATATTGTTACAATATTGTTAAACAATACAGCTTTTCTAGTTATCTTTAAGGTTGGAATAAATAAACACATATAGCAATAACAATAGCAATAACAATAACAACAACAACAACAACAATAATAATAATAATAATGTTAATAATAATGAAAAGTAATATATTAAGCAAGAGTCCTAATGTAGGTTTCTACATTGTGGTTTACTTATGAGGTCATTGTGCAGGATCTTTTTTTAATCAATGGGTTCAAGTAATTTGTCATAATATTGATGGCTATTTTTGCTAGTCTGGGGCTTTTGTAGCATTAACACAAGTCTGGCAGACATGACAAAGGACCTGTGGGAGAGTTGCATTCCAGGGCAGCAGATGGGGGACAGAAGAACACTTAAACTCATAAAATAGCACCAGGCATCTTTGTGCAGGCAATTTCTTTTTTCAACAGTCAAGAGATTCAAGAGTTCCCAGATATTTGGTCGACTGAAATAATGTAGTTGTCTATGGCCATAGTGTTTCTTAAAGTGTACATTCTTTTTGGTACCTTCATCTATAGTTGAAGGTAAAAAGAGGTCTTGTCACTATATTAGTAATAATAAATTCTAATTATTAAATTTGGCTTTCTGAAAAGATATGAGTTTCCTGCTGCATGTGTATTAGCTTGTTATAAGGACAGAGAAGAGAAAAATAATCAGATTTATTCAAAAATTTCCATTATAGGAGATAATTTAAAAGCACTGAAAATTTCCTTGATGGCTAGTTACTCTCACTTTCAGAATATCTGTTTATTTTTTCTGTCTTTAATACTTCCATTAACATTTCTTGCTTTTCTGCTATACTGCAGTTGTCAAATTACATATTCTTTTTCCTTGTGTGCATACTCATAGTCTGTGATTTATTCAGGTATTTAATCCTCCTCAGAATAAACCAGATCTATGCAGAGCTTTAGTTGCTCACAGTGAGGCATGCTTTCTGATCCTGTAATGATTTTATTGTCTTTTTATTTTTATTTGTTTGTTTTTATACCTCGATATTCTTTAAATGGTTCCCTTAAAAACCCACAAGGATTCTTTTGAAGCATTTTAATCAGAACTGGACAGACCATAGTCACAGCAGCAATAGTTGTTGTAGTTGTTGAAATAATGCAACATTTTTTTAGTATCTGTGGGATATTATCCTATTTCCTAGCTGGTTCTAGATAGTCCCTGTAAAATACTTGGATTGGTGATTTTTAATTTTTTTTCTCTAGGTGTTTCAATTCTGGTTTTGGTTTCTGTGGAAATTCCACAGATAAAGTCTGTGCTTACAGAAAAAAATAATATTGCATCATTCACAATCTGATCAGAAGTTCTAAATTAGGGCCTCTGACATCATCTGTCTAAAGGAAAGGTTTTCATTCTGCTTTGTGAATGAGACTGTTCGAAAATTTGCTCCTTTCCTCCATAGATTCACTCAACATAATGACAATTAATTATGTGCCTAAATCTGTTGAAATGTCATCTCACAATTACATGGAATAATTTCCTTATTAAGATAGACAAATGCTTAGTATGTGTTCCATAATACATTGATTTTTTTTCAGTGGGATGTTATTTCTTTTCACACTGATCAGCTCTGACCTACTTGTCATGAAGAAAGCATCTTCATAGATGGTTACCATAGTAAAATAAAAGATATTAACATGTGAGATCAATTTTAAACTTCAATCTGACATTTTAAGAGACTACAGCAAGGACTGTTGAAGCCTAAAGAATGCATGCTCAATTACTTTTAAATCTATTTCCCTCTGACTACCCCTAGATCATACTAATGTTACTCTGTCTGCCTTACACATTTTGAAAGTCAAGTCAAGGATTTAAAATATTTATTCCAGCAGTTAGTCTAGGAGAGCCTTGCAGATGGATTCTCATCTTTGATGCCCTCAATTGCATCTGGATCTCTTAATGAGAGAGATGTCAGGGATAATATTTAAGCAAAACAGTGTCTGACATTTTAGGACATATGAGTGCTAGCAGTTTTTCAGTTTGTTTTACAGAGGAGGATATCCTTTTTTAAAAAAGAAAGCAGAAATAGCATATAAAAAGTTACTTTGGGGTTTTTTTTTGTGTTTTGGTGTGTTCCACATATATGTCCTGACCAAGCTATCAGTGTATCAAATTCTTAATAATGAATGTGTGTAGCTGAGACTAGAAAGAATGCTCAGTAGGCAGAGCACAGAGCTTCAGAAAGCAGAACTTCAAAAAACATGAAGACAAATCTGTAAATAGTACTATAAAAGATGAAGATCTGACCTTGTATGCCTGAGAGATAGATTAATTAAGAGAAGAATATTTACTTTGATTATCAAGGCAAGTTATTTTGGACAAAAAAGAAAGGCTAGGGTTTGTGATTATGTTTTGCCTATATTTAGGCATACCTGTGTGGTGTTCACACATTGCTCCAGATTGCTGTTTCATTTAATCATAGAATCATAGAATAATTTGGGAAGGGACCTTAGAGATCTTGTAGTTCCAAACCCCCTTCCCTAGGAAGCTATGGGTTGCTCAAAGCCCTGTCCAACGTGACCTTGAACACTTAAATACTTAAAGGCCTGGAAAACCCATTCCAGTGTCTCACCACCATCATAGCAACATATTTATTTCTAATATTTAACCTAAACCTGCCCTCTTTCAGTTTAAAGACATTCCCCTCTGTTCTATCTCTACATGTCCTTGTAAAAGTCCATCATCAGCTTTTCTGTAGGGCCTCTTTAGGTATTAGAAAGCAGCTAAGAGGTCTCCACAGAGCCTTGCCCTCTCCAGGCTGAAAAGCCCCTGTTCCCTCTGCCTGCCTTAGAAGAGGCTCTCCAGACCTTTGATCATCTTTATAACCCTCCTCTGGACTGGCTTGGAGAAGTCCATGTCCTCCTTATGTTTGGGGCTCCAGAGCTAGCTGCAGCACTCCATGGGGGGGGATCATGGTAAACCCTCTGAGATCCCTCTCCAGGCTCTGGACATCTCTTGCTGGCCCTGCCATCAAACTGGTAGGAGTGGGATAGATTGAGGTTCACACCCCGTGGCAGCTTTAGTTTAAACTCCTCTTCACCAGCTTATCAAGCCTATGACTGAGTATGCTCTTGCACTTCTCTGACAGATGTACTCCCTCAGTCCTCAGAGGAACAGCTCTCTCAAAGTCAGTCCCATGGTCTAAGTAGCTGACTCCCTGACTGTACCATCAGCTCTGAAACTATTTGGCGATTTCAGATTTCACTGACCCTTTGAAACCCCTTTTCTCTGACTGGAAGGGCTAACAAAAAACTACCTGTGCTCTGGAGCCCTTTCCCACCCCACCCAGAACTTTGTAATCCTTCTTGATACTCCTCAGCCAGCTCCTGGCTGTATCACTGGGGTTTATGTGAAAAACAGCAGCAGATAACAGTCAGTGAATGGTACAATGCTTGGCAGTCTTTTGTTCGCATCCCCAGTACAAACCTCTGGGAAGCAGAAGTCCTCCCCAGAAAGCACATCAGCTCAAAAATTTGCCTCCATACCTCTCAGAAGCAAATCACCTCCTATTACTACTCTTTGCCTTTTCTTAGTTTTCCCTATTGTTATATGAGGAGCAGAGGGGGCTATTTTCCTCAGCTCCAGTGTCTCTCCTGATGTCACAGGTCTTTTCTCATCAGTCTGCAGTGCGAGAAGCAGTTCTACAAGGGCACCTCGGGCTTTGGGAGAATTCTCTTCCTTTTGCAGGTCCTTTCCATTGCAAGCTCCCACCCTTCTACATTTTTGCCCCATCCCCCGTTCTATGCATGCCAGTGGGGGTAGGTTTAGGTTGTTTGGGTGTGGGCTGTGGGTTCACTGCAGACTGCACTTGGAACTAGCTGTCTAAGCCCTTTCAGCCTCTCTGATTCTACACAGTCTTCTTACCACCTCCTGCAGCTCAGCCACCTGCTGCAGAAGGTCCCCACCCTGGGCACACCTTTTGCAGGTAGGTCTGCTGCCTGTCCCTGATACACAAGAAAGATCTTGTGCCATGTCATGCCAACCTCTGACTGGCACACCATGGTCACATTGTTCTCCTCTGACCCTCTGACCTATCCACTGTACTCCTGGTCATAGTGCTCCCTGGGGCACTCTCTGTGAGTGCCAGGGAGCTGTCATTACTCCTCTGCCACCATGCCTTGTCAGCTGTTGTCATGGTCCTGGTGGGTGTCAGTGTTCCACTCGGGTTTCCCCATCTCATGAAAAATACCCCCAAATCACATGGAAGGTTGCCAGTATGAAAGAAGGTAGGTAAGGTAACGCTTAAACTATATTAAAGACCTTTAAATAATACCATGAGCCATTAAAAAAAAAAAAAAATTCTATTTCTAAGAATTTTGAAGAAAAACAAACAACCCTGGAAATTTTGAGGGATTGAAATGATGCATCAAAACCCAATGATAAACATGCTGACTCAATTTCTCCATTTCTATGATTTAGATGCCCTAAAGTTAACATTCTTAAAAAGGATTCCTATGAGAAAGGTTTCTACAACAGCTCAAACTTAATTTTTGTTTCTAATAAATTTCAGAACACAATAATGCTTCACTGACTTCCTTAGAATACCCTTTGAAATTATACCCCATATAGCTTGATATTGAAGGGTAGTAGAAAGTGATTGGTCTAGAGCACTTGGCTCATAAGGAGGAATGAACACAGCTATTATAAAAGTAATACCTGCTGTAGGAGATCACACTGACATTTTTGTTAGAATTATTTTCACTTTTCATAGGATTATATTAATTTTTCAAGATTGTGTGAGATTCTGAAAAGCACTGACTACAATTTTAATGAATACTTTCTCATTCAGTTCCATTGTAGAAATACAAGGTATTTAAAGCCTAATAAAGGCATTGTGTGGGGTTTTTTTCCTTTTTTCCCTCTTTTTTCATTTGGCTTTGTTTCTATGACAAAAGTGCATCTAGGTGAGCACCGTAACAGTAAGGGGAGTAAAAGCAAATTAATCACCAATCATTATTTAGAGAAGGTTCCCATTTATTAAAAAGTTTTGAGGGGACTGGTAGGTGGTTGATCTATGAATGCTGCGGAGCTCCTGCTGAGAAAAGGTCAATGTCATTCATTATGTCATTTTTCTTTTCTGCTGTTTTCACTCCTTTTCTGTTAGTCAGCAATTCTGTACTATGATAATTATTTTCTTACTCTAGAGTGTTTGCTGGACTTTGGCCCTAAATTTTATGGCTTGTGTGGAATGAATAAGCATCAGATCACAAACTTCAGTAGAAAAAATATGAACAAGTTCCAGCAAGTCCCAGGATTAAGCATAGAGGATAGGGCTGATGTTTAATCAGTAGCCCCAGTACCACCTGACTTATATAAACAATTTGTTTTGGTGGTGAAGAAAGCAGAAATTAAGACAAGTTTCTGGGCTTAGACGAGCTCTAGTGACCAGTGATCTTTCCAAGCAGCAACATCACCATATCTGATGGGCCACATTGCTACAATACATTCAGAAATAACAAGACATTTCAAATTCTTGTACATTTATTTTATCATAATAAGAAATAAGGTCTTGATGTGTTGGCACCATAAAATTTAATAAAGACCTAAAATTTAATAAAGACCATAAATTTAATAAAGACCTATGGCTAATAGATTCAAGAAAATAAACCAAAAAAAGTTTGGCATAATACAGTGTTATAGAAAGAAACATTTTTAGATTAACACATAGGGGAACATAGTGTGGTCAGAGTCCTTTTTGTTGTGTTTCATATTGAAAAACAAGCCCCATTTTGTTCTCACTACTCTAGCATACATTAAAATCAGCTTTAGTCCACAGCCCATGGTTCTTATGGGCTGTGGACTAAAGCTTTTAGTTTTATTTTACTTTTCCCCATTTTTCTTTACCAGGATATGTAGTTACTTCACACAGTTTATGGCAAAGACTAATCATTTCAAGCAAAAAAAATCTGAGATTTTAATAGTTAGGGAAATAATTTGTCATTAACACTTTGTCCTGCTTAAGCTATCCTTTTGGAGATCATTGTAATTGCCATACTAAACTAAAGAAAGTTTGTGTTTTTTGCTTGAATTTCAACTAGATGTGTGGTACTGACCATTCTTTTACACAACAGCCTAGTGACTGAAAAATTAATAAAGGAAGCACATATAATACAATACATAAATATAGTACAAATAGGTTTTAGAGCATATATGTTTCTGGTATATGTATATACTATTTAAATATTGTAATTAAAAAAACAACACTTTCTTTTCATGAGCAGTGGGTGCAAAATAAGGACTCTGGCCACATATTAAAAGAACTAAATTTGAATTGTTATGTGATAGCATATTCATTCAAAGTGAAGTGTTAAATGTGGATTCAGAGTGCATCAGGAACTCACATAAAGCTCTCAAGCGTATAACTAACAAGAGACAAGTAAAATGAAATGCATTAAAAATCAAATACTTTGTTGGATAAAAGGTGAGCAGAATGAAAAATAGAATCAGCGAAATTTTTTTAAGTAAAAGCAAAGATTGTTGTTGAAATAGAGGTGGTGGTGACCTGATACTTTGAGACTACACAAACATCATATAATTATACCGGTCAAGTTTTCGGGCCATCGCAGTTTTAATCTCTTGAAAATATTTTACTGTTTTATACAGACTTTGAGGGTCACTGCCTGCAGCCCTGCTTTTGAACTTGCAGTCTTAGTATGAGATATCTTTTACTGTGGTCCTAACTTACTTTAGTTTAAAAAAAGATTATTAGAAGTTATGGAATCACCTTTGAAAAGTAATTTGCTTTAGACAATAGAGTTTCAGACCCTTCAGAAGTACTCTTTGAAATATATCCAACCACATCCACCAGACAGAATAGTTTCCTGAACTGCTCAGTTTTTAACCCAGTCCACTCTTGAATAGTTTTTCAAAGTTAAACCTCATTCTTATCCAATCCATATCAAAGGGGGAACATCCATTTCAGGCATTTTCTTCTGAAGGAGCACAGTGAAGACAGGCAAACAGCGATGTGTTAATAACAGGGAGTAACAAGTGAGAATCTACTTATGGCAGCACACTCAAAAACATCTATCTCCTTTTTCTTGACTACTCTGCAGAATCAAAACTAACAGTAAGACATTTCTCATTCAGATACTGTCCATATTTCTAATGAATTTCATTTTCAATTAAATACAGAAATCACTTTGTCTTCAATAATAATTTTAGATCTGTACCATAATTTTGAACACATAATATTTTCAGGTAGAAGCTAAGACACAGATGGATATGAGGGTAGGGAATAGCACAGGTAATAAGAAACTTTGGTCCTTTCTAAGAAAAACTATTAAATTATGAGAAACAGTGAGATTTCCCAAGATTTTACTATTTTTTAAAATAGTATAAAATTGCCTTTCAGATTCCAAGCATGTTTATATGAAGATTTATGAATATTTCACTAGATATGAGAACAAACTACTTAAAGATGCAAACATTGTTTGCAAGAACTATTGTAACCATGTAGTGTTGTTCTGCTATTTTTAAAAATGGCATTTAAAATAGGAAATAGTTATGAAAATTTGCTGTAATGGCTGGAAAATCTGAATTATTTTTTCAACTTATTTCAGAAGATGATGTTTTTTGCTAGGTTATTGACTGAGACAACAGTTCCTGCTGTCATAATATAGAGATTTTTTAAAATGACAATAAAATAAGCATTTGCATTTGCAAAAGGCACAACAATTTTGTTCAAAATATGTAGAAGTTATTAACATTACTCAGACGACTTCATGGGAATTTTTAGTATGCACTAAATTTAATGAAAACATGAGTATTAACAAGAAGAAATAAACATTTTTGGTTGTCAGTAAGCATTTTTCAATTAAAACTGATAAATGAAGCATAAAAGGTATCTAATGACGATGAAGATGATAATACTACTAACAAGAAAGTCAAATACTTCGTAGTGAACAAAGAAATATCTTAGGTGTTTTCCTAGACAACTGCAGTCCAAATAAATGTAGGTGAAGTAACTAGCATGCACATCTTCAGGAAGAAACATTGGATACTTTCCTTCTGCATATGTAGAAATTAAGTTAGAACTGTGATTATATTATTTATATTTGAATAATAAAATGAATGAAAACAAAAGAAAGTGAGCATACACATACATACAAAAATAGGACAAGAGAATTTAAAGATAAGATAGTGCTTTTCAATAATTTAAAAGTATTCAATTTAATCGGGAAGATATGCCTTATTCTTGATTAGGATGTGTGAAAAGAAGTCCAATTCATTTGCCCACATTTAGCATGATTTAGCAAGGCTCATTCATGGATTTGGCAGGCACTATCCAATACCTGTGGAAGATCCTCTCAGCTCTAAAACTGGAAAAAAGCCAGGCTCCATCAAAGGGAGTCCTGTAATCTCACATGCCTATGCATGAGAAATTTATACAAGCTCACAGGTTGCAGTTTCACTTTTGATTGAAAAAATATAAATGCCAGACTTATTTGAATCTGGGTGACTGTATAAAGAATATGTGTGATCTCCTTTACAGTCAATGGAGATCTGCTCAGTTGCTTGTCTGGGTTATGCAAACATACGGATCTCCCAAAAGTTCCATAGTAATTCCACCAGTCCTTTGTGCACCTTTCAGATGGCACAGAAAACACTAGGTGCATATATTTAGGCAAAGCTAATGAGCTTTTGGTCAACACTGACAGTGGAATTTGGAGAAGTAATTATCTCTCTCAGAGTAGCATGCAGTCCCTTACTTCTATGGAGGGTCTAATGCTCTCCAAGCTACAGGCAGCCCTTTCAGACATCCACCAGAGCCGCAATGCATGACATAAGACCTGGCAGGCAACTGCTTCCTTCTGGAGACAAAGCTGGAGTGGAAGTCTGACACTTTAAATACTGAATACTTGTGTTTATTATGACTGGTCTTACCTCCAAATGTAAAATATATTTAAACAAGAGGAATGTCATATGTTGACCATTTATTGACATTAAGAGTGGATGTCAGATGTCTAAATTCAGATATTTGGTAGCCTTTTAGAAACATCAGGCTATGCTCCCTGGTTGCTATCAGCCTCTTCAGATGAGCACAGATCTACCAGTCCTATCTGAATATCACTAATATGTAAAGTAATTTGAAATGAGCCACAGATGTATTCTCCACACATGACAGCCTGCTGATGAGAGGTAAGGCCACTGGTTATAATGGCATTTCCTGCTGCCTCAGCCAAGTGGAAGAGGGAGTTCTGTCGACATGTCAGAGTTCTGTTCCACCACTGTGCAATAGCCAAGAGCCTTTGTAAGCAAAAACATTCAATATCTCTCCTTTACATATGAAATGGCTTCCCCTAAGGGTTTATGGTAGAAGCAACATTTGACAAGACTCAATTCCACTTCTCCCAAAAGTATAAATTTGTAATTTGAGAACTTACGTGGCAGAGGATAAGTATGCAACCTCACCTTGCAGATAAATTGTTGGGCTTGACTCTGTCCTCTCCTAAGCAGGGATGGCTCTTTCATAAGATTTGTGCCTTCTGCTGTGTAGGAGGATTCCTTGGTGAAATCAAGCTGAAGTTATGGAAAAATTAGGCTGATAAAATTAAGAATCATGAACTACCATTTGATTATTCTGGTTTTCTTTTTTAAATATTTAGTGCTAATGCGCCAAGTATATTTGTCAACAACAATTTTAAAATTGTGCTTCTATTGCTGTGATAAACTGCATTATTCATTAATGTGAGGTTGTTAAAATCTTTCTTGAATGCAACCAGACTTGTAGTAAGAAATTCTGCCTGCTGCACCCACCACTGATCTCTGAGGATCCGCGGGAACACAATGGGATGCATTTTTGGCCACATTCCTGTACTCTTAATGCAACACAAAGTTGACATAACCTATGATTGTATTAGCATAAAAATATTATTGTATATCTTAAGAGGGGAAGGGAGACTGCATTCTAAATTTTGCCACAGTGGTTTGCCACAATGTCTTGGTGCCCTCCTCCCTTGAGCTGGGCCACTTTTGTTTATCTTAGGTACCAAGTCATTAGTGTTTCCTAGCAATTTATGGAAAAAAAATCTGTAAATAAAAAACCAACAAAAGAAAAGAAACCTAACACCCAACACACAATTTTCCAGTTTCAAATTCAAGCATTTAATCTCAATTTTGAAGCAGTCTCTAAAAAAATAAATTAGGATTTTATCACAATTAATGGAAACCTATACAAATTTTGAAGAGATTAAGCTTTTAAAAATCTGCTTATTTATATTTATTGAATTATTTATATTATGGAATTATTATTTATTTTATGGAATTATTTATATTATAGAATAATATAAATTTCTTAAAATATATAAATTATTTCCCTCAATAAATAGAAAATTTAAAAAAAAAAAAAACCAGCCAAACATTACATTCCCCTCCTGGGGATTTTGAAAAATATCTGTCTATAATTTCACAAAGAAAATAGCAGTGATATAAAAGAAAGTAGAAAAACAAACAATCAATTATTTTGCTTTCTTAGAAAAATGTTGTAGAACTAAATCTAAAGACACTAGTCTTCCTTTAATTGTTTTTAGTAAGTTTTAAGGCACCTTTAATAGTTCATGGTCTGTAGAACTTAAGATGGTGTAGTAAATAGGAATATTCTATTCCTAGGTGTGTAAACATGGATGTGAGAAAATACCAAAACTCCTTTTATATGCATCTTCCGTATACACTGAATAAGCCTTGTACTAAAATACCAATTGTTTCCTTCACTGTGTATGGGATAACAGTTTCCTTCCTTGTGCATATCTTACACAACCTTCAACAATTTCATTAGGTACTTGATTTGATAGTTTGCTCTTTGTAAAGAACACCATTGGTAGGTTTTTCTTGCTTCATTTTATCTCTTGTTAAAAAGAGTAGGCTTATTTTTAGTCGTTAACTTAGTACAGGAAATGACCATGATAATTAAAGACCCATTTAAAACATAGTAATGCCAGCCTGATATATCCCCTAAAGTCATTTGTGACAATTAAGCATTGAATGAGGACACTTTTGTTGAATTTCCGAAGTGAGCAATAATAGATCTGGCAATATTTCTATCAGCGGCATAGAAGCAAATATAAAATCATTGCTGACAAAATATCCAGATAGCACAAAGATTGACAGAGTGTAAAACAATGAACCATGCAGGGCAGACGCACAGAATGAACTGGGTCACTGCTAAAACTGAGTTCACTAAAACAAACCAAGATTTCCATCTGACAAACACAAGTCTGTCTAGAAGACAGGAACACAGATCATGATTACCCATACAAGGAAGAGTATTCTAGCTGGCTAGTGCATAGAAAAAAATGCTGAGGTCACGGTATACAAATAATTGAATTAGATACTACTACAGTGGTGTGGTACAATACTATATAATGCATCTTACCAGAAGTTTCATCCATGAGGTTCAAGAAGATACACAGAACATCCCATAACATGATATTCCTGTGAAGAAAGTAGTCTTCTGAACAGGTACTGAATGTGTTCAGTTTATCAGTGAGAAACTAAACTAAGCTGTCTTTGTTTATGAATCTCTTGGAAGAAAATGCTATATTCTTACAGCATCTATTATTCTAAGGCATGACAAGAATTGATCTCTGCTTCTGAAGCTGAACAAAGCAAAAGAATTGGACCGCTAATTATTGTCAGAGATGTTGGCAGAGGTTATTTTGTCATAATTAGTTATTGGGGTTTAGTAAAGGGCAATGGTGTGAGTGCTATTGTTTGACATAGATGAGTCATGGATAAGTGCAATTGTTTGACATTTTTGGTAGGAAAAATATTGCACTAATCACATATTATCTAAAATAATGTATGGAAAACATTATTTAAAGTACTGTGAATTTGACAGACTATGCATCTTAGCATTTTCAAACTTCCTTAGAAATGATGTTGAAATCAATGAGACTAAATAAGACAAAATCACATTTGAAAATGGAGAAATGTGAAAAGTCAAAATGGAGGGAGTATAAATTTAATGAAGGATTTTTATAAAGGATTTTGAGTTTGCAGAATTTTTAAAGGATGCTTTTAAATTTAATGGAGCATTCCTAAGCACATTTACCAAGGAAAAGAATTCACTAAACATATTTCAGATCTTAACAGTTTGTTTTTGTTGTACAAATTTTAGACTAGATTAACAAGAATTCCGACAAGTAATTAAAAAGAAAGTGTTAAAATGGTGCATTCTGATACCTTTGAAAAATTCTTGTGAAACTAACACATTTTCAAGGATTTTGAATTTCTATTATAAATATTTTGGTTTTCCTTCCTCACAGGTTTACTGTTTATAAGAAGTAGTTGACACAAGATTAAAAAAACAAGTCCATCAGTTTCCAACCTATATTGTGCTAGTTACAATTCTCTATGAATTGTAGCCTGAATTGTTCATTCTTTTTCACACATGTAGTGACACTTAAATTTTGGAAGAGCAGTGAGTGGTAATTTAAACATGATTAGTAACACAACACGTGACGGGTTGACCATTGACTATAGTAGTGCAGCAATGTTTTGGCTGGACACTGTGGAACATGTAACTTGCCTTCATGGCATCTCAAGAGAGGCAAATATTAAGTTATCACACATTTTCTTTTTGTAGAAAAAATTTACTTTTTAACTAGTTCAAATTGGTGCATACAAAGCTGCTCAGGCCTGTATTGATGTATTGATATACAAGAAATTACGGGGAAAGACTGAAAGTTTCTTTTAAAAAGATGTACAATTTTGACAGCGCTTTTAAGCCACTCAGGATTTGCAGATTCAAAAGGAAAATAAGATCCTCTTTAAAAGGTATTCTTATTCACCATCAGTATAGGGACCATGTTCACTTTAAAACATTAGGGAATGGAGATTTAATTGCAAGAAAAATTATTTATTCAGTACTAGCTCTATCTGCACTCTAATAAAACACTTGTGACAAAATACATATTATATGTGAATGAGAGCAGAATAGGGTCAGACGTTTAAATGTTAAGATATGTATTTTCACTCTAGTAAATAGCATAATTTATTTTGAACTGTCTTGTTAGAACCACATTCAGTTATGCTAGTAGTCAAATAACTATGTAAGTTCTTCTTGTCCAATTTAAAATAGAAATCAAAAAATGTCTGCTTACCAGAAGTTCTGTTAAAGAAATTGAGGCTCATTATTTGCTTTTGAAATCAAACATCCTATGGGATAACTGCAAAGCAAAGTATAGCACAAGGCCTTGTTGAGTGCACACAGCTCACCAATCAGTTCAAACATCAGATTTGATATCAAGATTCTTTTGAACTACCACTCAGAATTTCTTCACAGAAAAAAAAAGTAGTTTTAAGAAAAATAATTTAAACAAATATGAATCAGTTCTTTCATAAAGGCCTCATTTGGGGAAATGTCATCACAGTTCTAAGTATCTTCTAAGTATCTTCAACATGAGTATAATTTTTGCAAATATGGTCTTTTGAAGTGAATAAGTTTTTACAAGACATGACATCAGCTCATGGATAAATAAGATTCCTTAACTCTAATGGGATAATATACAGTGATGAGAAAAGGGTGGAGGGAAAGTTAGTCAAATCTTCAGGGTGTTCTCTCTATTATGAAAGAGAAAATAAAATGCATACTGAAATTGTACTGAATTACATAGTCTCACTTTCTATCTCTTTCATTGTTGGAGTCTTCAGCCTGTGTTTAACATATAATTTTTGCAAGCATTATGCAGGATGCAATAACAAAATTAAGTGCAGGTTAGATTTGAACCTGGAAACATCAAGAGACAGGGAAACACTGCTGACTCCATCAATACCCAGTCAGTCCTATTGTGTCATTAGGCACTAAGTCCAAATCTGTGTTCTTGATGCTAGAAGTAATATAATCCTCACTTCAGAAAGTGTACTGTTGAGGAATGAAAAACAAGTGGCATGAAATAAGTAAAATGTTCCTTTCCATTTGCCAGGAACCACATAATTGTTACTATTTTTACTGTGAATGGGATTAGAACAATTAATGTTGTCATGGCTGACACTTAAATTTTGAAATTTGTCCATTTTGTTGCAATGCTTGTCCTGTGGATGTCTCAGTGGTCCCTGACAATTTCCTGTGGATACCAGGAAGTCAATTTCTTCCATTTCCATAGTGTAATAGCATTTAACATGCCATGCTACAATCAGAAATGAGCGGGAGGGAGACACAATGTACTTGGATTAGCTTTTCATTCCAGACAAACACAGGACAAGAATTCTGAAAAATATAAGAACAAGAAAATTATTTTAATTTTCCAACTTCATTTTCCTAATTTCTCTACTTGAGATTAAAAGTATTTTTACTAATGACTGATTTACTAAGCTTCTGGCAATGGCTAAGAAGTCTCAGAGTTGCTTACAACCTTGCTTTTAACCTTAGAGCACTTCTAAAGATAATTATCTGTGCTTCCTTTATTAGACGATCTCTGAAAGTATTTTTATAAAACTGACATAAGTAGAGGCACAACAGAATTCACTTACTGGAGACATAATTTTTTACGTACAGCTGTTTCAGATGTTTCCTCTGAGCTTTTAAAAGATAATTTTTCCTTTTTGAGAATTGTTTTCACATATTAAATATCTGGGATCTAAAAGAAATAATAATGCTGCACTAGTTAGGTGATTACTACATACCTAGCCAGAACAAGAAATCACTGAGAGGAAATGTCAGTCCTCTACATAGCTGAACAAGCTAGCTTGGACTCAACAGTGAAGTTAACCCTAGTTCAAAGGATCCTTCATTCTTTACATTTTTCCCTGTGAATTCACAATTTTGATACCTCTTTTATAACCTTTAAACCTCTCCTGCTGTATAAAAATATTCTTATTAACAAATAGTCTGACGTGAAATTAGGCCAAGCACATTTTTGAAACAGTGTCATTAGATGTGAGGTTAATTCTAAAGCTAAAGGTAACCCTGGGACTGCAAAACTACAACTAATCCCATTTTCAAATGAGATGTTAATATCTCTCATGTTCTTTGAAGCCCCATAATGTTCAACCAAAGTTAAAATAGCTCAACAGTGTCAAAGAAGTTTCTTACTTCAAGAAACTATCCAGCTTTTTTAGTTTATCCTCTTAGGCTGAGCTATCTGCCTTCCTCATTAGTTCCTCTTCATTAGCAGTGCAGCATGGTGTAAGTTTTGTATCTTTGAAATCCATCCTAGGAATGCTAACAGAAACCTTATATCTGTATCCCCTCTGCCCCTCTTTTTATATGTTTGGTTGTACCTGAATAAAGATGTTCAAGATTAACATGAGTCACTATGAATATACAATTATTTTGAAGACATAAATACTTCTCTGAGCTGTAAACTATAAATGCAGATTGTAAAATCAGCCTTAAAGTATTAATTTATATTGTATTTTTTATAGATGATGGCACTTTTGAAAGACTTTGTTCCACTGTACTTTGGACTAATTTTTGACTGGATGAGAATAACTTCCTTTTATAGGACATGGTAACTTATCTCATCAAGACACCTCAAGGTGCTTTAAAAGAGATGTACAATAATTAATAACACAGCTTGCAGTGCCAAGCTAATGATGGGAAGCAAAGAGAAAAACAAGTCAGTTTCCAGTTTTGATTTAAAGCACTCTGACATTCATGGCATTTCCTGGCAGAGGGTGTTAAACCAAGGCTTTTTGGTATCTGAAACAGCAGCAGCCCAATACAGTATGTAGTGAGATATTAGTAGGACAAGTACAGCACCTTGACATGACCTATTAGTGAAATGCATGATTTTTGGAAGAAAATTATGTGTGAGGAGTTTTTGGGGACTTTGTTTTTTGGTGGTTGTTGGTTGGGATTTTTTTTTGTGGGATTCTTAGAAATGGACTGTGAAATCAAGATTGTTTGGAAATTAGTAAGACAAACTTCTGTCACATTTTTGAAGACAGAATTTGAGTTATATGCTACAGATCTTCAGTCAGAATTCTGTAAACATTTTATTTTGTACAAGCATGGAGGATGTTTATCTGCAGAGTGTTTATCATGTTCATGACACAATTGTGTGAGGAAAAGGGATTAAAAAATTACTGTAAGGAATCATGTCTACCTTCAGCATTGTATATTCCAGTCTTCTCAATATACAGAATATTTTGGAATGCTTCATGGACACTGTATCACAAACATAAAGTGTTTCTGATGCAAATAATTGAGAAGTATCAATACAAGAGTAGACATTTCCCTAAAGTTTCTCTAACAGAAACTTTGAAAAGTAACTGTCCAGAGATGGTTGACTCTTCCTACTGACTTCATTTACTGTATGCAAATACCTCAGATTTATGAAGCACATAAATTTATGACATTTGATATGATGACACAGGTGAAAGATCTGTCTACTACGTATAATCCCGTTCCCTATCCCTAATAGTATCTAATAACAAATATTCAGAAAAATATTGCAATGAGCAGCCTATATCTGATGTACCATCTCAGCTTCTGAAGATGGTGATTCCTATATGAACATCTAGATCATAAAATTTGATAGCCATTTCTCTGTTTATAATAATTAAAATTCCGCACCATCTCATGCATTTTAAATGAATTCACGTTTTTGTCATTTGCATCTTTTTGCAATGTGTTAACTAGTTTAATTACAATTTGAGTGGAAAAAACCCGCTATTTTGATTTGCTTTCAGTCTGTCAAATTAAGCTTAATTCAATCTTTCTAGGCAATCATGTTGTGAATGACTATTCTTTCTTTCTTTATAAATACATCATTCATAATGCTGTCATCTTTCTAATGCATTTCCCCACATCCATCACTTCTTCTAGTTGCTTATTTATATTCTCAGAAGCATACATCTTATACAATAATTTCTTCTCCTTTCCCTCTTCTGTAGCTTTTTTTCAGTTTAGACTGTCTTTTGTGAATTTAGTAGGAAGACCAGAATTTGATTTTCAAGATTCAGGTCCAACATGAAATTATGAAGTCGAAAACCTATGCCTTTTTTTTCCTCTTTACAATAATTTATTATACTGTGATGTATTAATCTCACCTGACAACTAAGCCCCCACTCAGTCACTTGCTTACTCCCTCTCTGTGGGCTACAGGAGACAATAAAAAAGAAAAAAGTGAGAAAAACTTGCAGATCAATGTAAAGACAGCTTAACTTGTAAAGCAAAGTTTCCAGCAAAGCAAAATGAGGAATTCATTCCTTATGTTCTGTTGGCATGAGATGTCCAGCTTGTTCATGGGAAGCAAGATCTCATCAAATGGAAGACATTTATGACCACAAGCTACTCCCATCCTCTTTTTTCCTGAATTTTTATTGCTGATCATGTCATATGCTATGGAACATGCTTGTAGTCAGTTGGGTGTCAGCTATTCTGGGTTTGTCCTTTTCCAAATTCTTGATCACTCCCTTAGCCTATTCACTGCGGTGACAGAGTGGAAGAAGTTCAAAAAGAAATAAAACTAAAAAAACCCTCTCAATTCTATGCAAGTACTGTTCAGCCACAGTCAAAACAATGTTTTTTTAATCACAAATCTGAAATGAAGCACCATATGGGCTGCTATGAAGAAGATGAAATCTGTTCCTGCCAGAGCCAGTACAGACATTCTGGGGTTTATGGCCTCTGCTCTACTCTGTTCAGAAGACTGTGTAGGATGACTCTAAGACCCTTTTCTTGAACTGAAAAAATTAATTAACAACATATCACTATATATATGTAACTGTAGTTGTTTCTCCTTTTCACATCTGCTTTGTGTATAAAATACTGAATTGCACTCGTCATTCAGTCTTTCAAACTTTTGAGCTTTTTCCAAAAATCTTTATTACCATTTTAGCTTTCATTACTCTAATTGTGTCAGTAAATCTTGTTGCCTTGGTTTTTTAACTCCCTTTTCCATAAACTTTATAAACATTTTAACAATTTCATACTACTTTTTGGACAACTCCACTGTACCTTATGTCCACTATAAAAACATCAATTCATTCATCTTTCATTTTTACCTTTCAAATATATTTTACTTATTGAAAGACATTTTCCCTTTTCTGTGACTGTTATTTTAATTAACTCGGTAACAAGACAGCTAGTTTGTATTGGTTTTGTCAGTTTTTTATTTTTGTTGTGTTTTTTTTTTTTCTTTAATAGATCTATGTATGGTATATCATTTCTTCAGCATGTCTTGTGGTGTTCCAGGCCATTTTGAACTACACCACACCTTTTAGACAGCCTGAACACCTGAAGTTCATCCTCTGTAGGCAGCAGTAAGGGAGAAGAACACTAAAAAATTCTTGGTACTGTGATCTTTCCCCAGTAAAAGAGCAATTATAACCATGCCATCCGGTCATGCACCTTGGGATCCTACAGTACTTGACCTTGTTTGATCAGGGCAGTTGTACAAGTTAATCTCCAAAGGTGCCTTCTAACCTCAGCTTTTATATGACTCTGATACACTGTGCATAAGGTCCTAGAAAACTGGAAGTGTTTTTAGATAAGTAATACAGGAAAACTGAACGGATCAGGTTTTTTTCCTTCACTTGACGGCTTCTTAAAAGGGGTCTGAGGCACCAATTACTTGCAAAAACTTTATTCTTCTCCAAATAGAATATATTTATAAACAAAAATTTATATTTATATTCCTGCTATGATTTCAATCATTGTATCTGAAAGTTGATTTCTGGTTTGGGTTTGTTCTCTGATTCCTGTGTCTTATATTTTATCTCTGATTCTATTACCTGCTGCATTTCCTCTGCCCCATGATTCCACTGATTAGTCTAGGCCTTTTTTAAAAAGCACTGAGATTAGGGCCTTCCATTCTTCTGTGGAAGAGTACTTAGGCTGATAGACACCACGTTTAAATGTGTAGTCATTTTAAATCTCTTTTTTTTTAGAAGTATTGTGTAAACAATCTCTGGTCCAGGCATTGTGTTCATTTTATTAATTTTGTTTAAAGATGCCACTATTGATATAATTGAGAAAGTTTTTGAGATTTATCTTCATAAAGATGAATCTTCAGCTTTAAGGGATATTATTTGATATTATTTAAGGGTTATGATTCAGCTTTTTGTATAGATCCTACTTCTGGTGTGGTGAAAGAAAATTGTATTCCAAACCATTTTTACTGTGTGGCTTGTCTCACATGCCTTATTATTTAAGTTAAAAAGTTTATTCTCTGTCTGTTTTATAAGCACAGTTTCATATTTTGAATGTTCTTTTTTTTTCCTTCTGCAAAACTATGTGTTGCTGTTCAGTTTGTTTGTTTTTTTCTATTTTTTGTTTAGTGAGACACTCTTGTTCAAAGTCTCTAACATACTGAATATAAAATTAGTTATTACTACAGTGTAATTTGATGGGGTAAACTTATCCTTTCCACAGAGGAACTGAATTTCAATACTTTATAGCTATGTTCTACTGAACATTTGATTCATCCTTATGTTCTTAAGAGTTAGATCAAGATGTGCTTTTTCTCTTGACAATCCTCTAGTGAGTTGCTCAAAGAAGCATGGTCCTTAAATGCTGAGGTTCTTTAGCAGTAGTGTTTTTCTCTCTGTACAGGTCAGCAGGTAAGGACTGTCTTCTGTCTGTCTGTGGGTTTTGACACAAGAGTAAGAAAAATTCTATCCCACATACCAATAGCCATAATTCAAACACTGTGCACGTAATGCAACACTGTAGTATTGCAATACAATTTTCATTATCAAATTGATATTCATCTCTCATTACCTCTGTTGTATGAAGTTTATCATGCATTCTGAGCCAGTTGTCTTCATTCTACCCAATGGCAACAGTGAGAAAAAAGAATGGTTCCCAAGAATACTTCACTTTCCTTGAAATAGGAAGATGGATTTTATGAGGTTCTGTCTCCCTATTGTGACATTGACTGCACAGATTAATAGTTTGGATTTTCTTGTCCTAAATTTTAACCTCGGATTTAAGTATCTGAATTCAGGAGACAGACATCCCTTCACTGGGGAATAAGTTTTCTCACTACAGTTGCAAGTTTTCTCACTACAATTGATTACAAGGAGTCATTAATAGCTTGCAACAAATGAGACATCAGTCATCCTGGCCACAGTCCAACAATGTAATTAGGACCATGTTTAGCATTAATCAATGGAATTGACTTCAGAGAACTACTCACAAACTTAATGTTAAGTAAGCATTTAAATATACAGGGAATCAAGTGTTACAAAAAAGTAAAATCTGGACTTCAGATATTCAGTAGATGGTACCAAGAAATTTAAGAATGTAACACAGCTACATATTAAAAACCAGGTTGACTAGAATTTAAAATTGGAAAAACCCCAACCACCTTCCCAGATTATATAGTTTCAGATTCAATGTTGTAAATAATAATTTAAAATGTTCAATGATAAATAATTGTTGTTGCAAAATTAGAAAATAAACCAGAACTAATGGGATCTTCATTCAGGCTATGCAAAGGCAAAAGTCCATGTCTCATGCTGCACAATAAAAGGAACACTGAGAGTATATCTGTGAGAAATGACCCTCCACTTTTCAACTGAATTTAAAAAAAATTAATGAAGGACAATAGGGGACAAAATCAATAAAACGAAAGTAACAGTGCTAGGTGCGTAGCCATAGCCAGAGGCACACCAGCTAACCACAGCAACTCTTCTTATATACCTTTTCTATTGCATCAGTCAAATAAATATCCATAAAACGTTATATGTATTCAAACATTTCTTTGAGCTCATTTACATGTTCCAGGAATGTTTTAGCATGGCCTCTCCTTTGATCTGCCCTTTTAGAGCATGTGCAGTAATCTTGGGTGTGGTTTTGAGGGTCGTGTGACACTTCCTCACATCAGCCCCATTCTGTGGTTTCAGCAGGTGACAGTTGTTGATAGTCCAAGTGTCAGTAGCAGGGATCCTTGTCACGTCTGTTCCTCAAATGTTATCTGACCATGCAGACAGTTTAGCTATTTCAGTCATTGCCAGGTAACCACAGGTACTCAAAATCGGCATCACCTAATTTCAAAATGTGCCTGACTTATTTTAATTATTGCCAGTTAGGTATAAAAATAAAAACATCAGTTATTATTGCACAACTTTATTATTGCACAACTCTAGCTACTTCTCAAAAGTTAGCATTGTATTATAATGCACAGCACATAGCATCCACTTTAATATTTGCAAAAGCCAGAACCATAATATGTGCTTATCACAGTATCTTTGAGTGAGTAGTAGATGGAGATTCCCAAGATGCTGCCTTTTGTTAAAAGAAAAAGAAGAAACATGGAATCCTGGTGGAAACAAAACTGAATGGGAGCCAGCAATGAGTCCTGGCAGCACATAAAGACAAAAGCGTCCTAGTATGCATCATGAAAAGCTTTACCAACAGTTGAAGGAGGATTCTTCCTCTCTAGTCAGCCCTTGTGATACCAGACTTGGACTGCTGTGTCCATATTTTGGTTCCCCTCATCAGGAAAGCATCAAAAAACTGGAGAGTGTCTAGTGCAGGATTACCAAGAGAATCAGATTTTGGAGCAACAATAATATGAGAGGAGGCTGAGGAAAAGGGATATGTTTATCCTGAAGAAGAGAAGGCTCAGAGGCAGACTGTTGTTGTCTACAGCTTACTAAAGAGAGAGTATTGAGAAGTTAGATTCAGATCATACTGAGGAACAATGCAAAACAACAAAACTAATTTTTTTCCCCAAGAGGGAAAATTTGTATCAGACTTTTTTTTTTTTCCCCCCACCATGTGAGGTAGCAAACAGGGGAAAAAGCAACCAGAGAGTCCGAAGAATCTCCATCTTTGGAGATATTTAAGACTCAAATGGATGGGACCATAAGCAACTTTCTGCAACTGTGACATAGCTCTTCTTGAGCAAGGAGTCTGTATAGATGACCTTCAAAATTTCTGTTACAACCTCTACTATTCTGACTGTATCCTACTTGCGTAACTGAAGTTATGATTTTGAAGTAGTAGTTCACTAGAAATCTTTGGATTAGTAGTTCATGAATAGACATAGTATATTTCTTCACCCTGTAGTTATCACTGTCTATGCAGGAATAACAGATATTGCCATATTGACTAAAGACTCCAAATAGGTGGGAAGAATTGACATTAAGGTATATGAGAATTTAAATCTCTCCATGGGAGACAAAGGAGCAGCAAGTAGGTAGAATTTTTTTTTAAGTTGTTAATTAGTGGAGGAAGGAAAAGAAAAATGACATGACCTCCTCTGACCAGAGATTTTACTGTAACTCTGAATCAACTGAGCAGTAGGTGTACATCAATTGCATAAGATGAGGGATGAAATAAGGATATACCACTTGGCAAAATGTTAGCTCAAAAGTTGGAATAGTTAGTAATCCTGTGCACCAGAATGTGAATGGTGGCAGCAGAAATGGACACCAGACAAAAGAGTTTGATTGAACTGACACATGTATACATTTCTCCTTACAATTTAAATACATAACCAAAATACCATGCAACAGACTTGCTTCATTCTGGGCATGAAGCCACATTAGATCTAATTCCAAATCTACCATCAGCATCTCCAGACTAAGCATTTTTACTGCTGTAGATATTTTAAATTAAGGATGCATTTGCTAAGGGATGTCAGAGGGAAATTAAATAAAACTGTCCTTGGCAGTGACTAATATGCTATTGTTTCTATTTTAGCATGACTTGGTTTGGTTAGCCTTTTTTCATATTATGTTGTTATTTCAATAATCAGAAGATAAAGTAGTCTTGAAATTAAGTCTTGAAATTAAGACATGAAGAGGCTTAAAAAAGAGAACACCTCTATAAAATTGGGTCAACATGAAGACAAATTCAAATGAAACATTTGTGAGGAGCAACTTTTATCAGCAAGTTAAGGATGCAGAAATATTATATTCCCCTCACTTTTCCTTAATTGTGAAGGATTAGCAGAAAGACCACATAGAAAGCCACTTGCAAGTTTCTTTTTTCCTCAGAAAGTGTGGCCATGTGTCCTTGTCACATTTTTTAATAAGGCATGTATAATGATTTAGTATATGAAAACTACAAAACATTTACAGGAAGTCTGGGAAGATCACAGATATGTGAGCAAACCTCAAGCAGTATTGTTGCTCACTGTGCCTTGTGGTAGTCATAATGATTGCAGTTTTCAGAAAAAAATTCTTAAACTTGATAGTTAATGAATACATATAACTAAAAAGAGAGATTATTTCTGAATTATTCCTGAGATTATTTCTGAATCATACCACAGAAATTATGTTGTCTTTTATAAGTACCATATTATTTGTATTTGTGAAGATTTAATAAGCAAAATTTAAGTTGATGTTACTGCCTGTGTCAGAGCACGCACCTTTGTATTTTTATTTTTATAATTATATTCTAAAAAAGTATTAATCAAAGTAAAAAGTGTTGGATAATTAAATTTAGCCTATTGATCACTCTTTTTAAAAATTAATTTTCTCATTAATTTCATGCCTTTTTTTGGACATGGAAGTTTAATAATTATTTTTTGAGAGGGATAAAGAACTTGAATGTTTGACACTAACCTAGTCTGGTATAATAATTTCTAGTACCTAAATGTTCAATTGAGATGTCATTTATCTTAAAATAACATAAAATTGGTTTAGAGTTAGTAGCTTACTTCCTTGATTCAACGTTGCAGATCTTTGAGTTATTTCGCAGTACCTTTGTAGTGATGGTTTGGTTATCTGTCTAACTTGGCATAAACTGCGTAGCATTGTAAACATTTGACCCTAAATTGTATGTTATGACATGAAAGACTTATATGGAGAGGCATGTTGGAAAATAATTCCCTTCCTCATATTATGCTGTTTCTTTAATTAAGTTTCTTTCATCACTCTCCTAATGCTCTGTTTCCTTTAAGTGAAATGGTTCTGTTTCTGGGGTTTGGTTTTTGGGTATTTTTTGTGATGATTCAAGTTAGGGTATTCACTTTAAAATACCAAGGGCATTTGTACCACAAAGAATAATACACAATAAAAATTACAAAACCACTGAATTGCTACATGGGCTGGAAGACGTTCTCAAAGAGGAACAATTCATCTGCTCAGAGCAAGGCCAGGTAAAGCAGGATGCTCAGGACCATGTCTAGTCAGTTTTATAAAGAATACCTTTTGATTGCAGAGATTTATGATGTAGTGCAAGACAGATTGTGTGTTTTTCTTGTTGGGCAAAGAACAGCAAAGCAGTCAGCATCTCTCAGGACAGGACTTGGCAGCCAGGTGCAGGGCAGTGAAAGAGCACTGGCACAGTTTCCACCCCAGCTCCAGGCATAGGTCACCTCTGCTATGTGAACCAGCTGAGGCCCAGGCTGGGATATGGGCCTGTGGATTGGGGTCAGGATCAGACCTGGAGGGGAGACCCATCGTCCCTACACAAGGGATGGCCTGGCAGGACTATGGAAATGGGGACAGGTCAATTCAAGCCCTGCTGGTGGAGCAGGGGGACATGTCAGCCCAGGGGTGAAGCTTTAAATTAATATTAGATGTACCACAGACAAGCAAAGGCAGGGTAAGATGTGTCAAGTAAAGGGAGAGAGCATCTGGAAAGACTTTTTCCATACCTTTATGGAACAAACCTTCTTGCCAGTATCAGGTCAGATGGTTGTGTATTTTTACCCAAACACAAAGAGAGGATACTTGGGCCCTGATGTAAATTCTTCTCTTAGCCACGTTTACGCAGCAGCACCATCTATCAAAGAGATGCTCCTGCTTCAGTTCTGGGATGTCAATAGAGACTGAAATGTAGAGACTAAATTTTTAAAAGGAAGGGAGGTGGAAGGAATGCTCCAGTGGGAATGAATGGCTGCAAGCAGTTCTGCTAACAGGACAAAGCAACAGGCAATCAGTTCTGCTAACAGGACAAAGCTCACTCAGAACTACTTTAAAATTTCCCCTGAGTATTTCCTAGCAGAACTGCAGGACTTTGTGTATCAGAGCTGAGGTATGTGTTGAAACTCCCTGTAGCTGAGAATAAGGGATAACCTAATGCTGTCATTAATTCTAGAAAATTGACCAAGTATAACAAATATTTCCATTATATAATAAAAATTGGAACTATCAATCAATATATGGAAAGAAAATTATTTTATATTCATTATCTAATTTGTTGTGACATTAGAATGTAAAAATAAATAACTAAATAAAACCCTAGATTGCTTCTAGTTGTTGGAATATTTTCCAAATGATAAAAGATTTGCAGAAACTTCCATGTCTATTTTTCTTAAAAGAAAACAGATGTTTTGGTGTGAATTTATTTAAAATGTAACTAATATCAATATATTTTTGATTAATTTCATCATCCCAAAATATCTTCACTCTCATAGAAAATTCCTCACCTCACTTGTTTGAGATGCACAAATTCATTGCTATAATAATTAAATTCTGTGCCTTGGCAGGTTCTCTGGTAAATGATTTAATGTGATAATTTGCAGAGAATCTAAAATGACAACCAAGTCACGTTCTTTTTTGTCAGATCTTCAGAACTGCAGCTCTGCCAATGTAATCATACAGACAATGAACATGCATGCAAATAAAAAATTATATCCATGCAACAGCTCTAGTTTTATTCAACATGTTTCTTCCTGCATTTAAGGAATGTGAGTTCATAACTGTACTGGAACTTGCTGTAAGATTGTAAAAATTTTTTACATAGGTTGTCATGTACATGATTAATTTCTACATTTAGGAAGTTTTTTTGGTCTTCCTCGTCAATAGTGTTATTTGATCAAGAATCCATTTGCTTTTAGGGTAATTATGATGAAACTGGCTTTCACCCATCTCCTCTTGCCTTAGGTAACAATAAGACAGCTTTATTTATAATTGTTACTAATTTTACTGGGTCTTGAAACACTGCTGCAATAGAGAGCCCCCTTTGGCATTATTTCCTTAGCTCAGTGTCAAAATGCTGAACAGTATTTGCAAAACAATTTGTATTCTAATTATGCAACTTGGAAATGACCTTGTAAGGTTGATATCTTGCCAGTATTTTAAAGGATTTATGTAAATGTTTTCCATATATGAAGCTGGAGAAAATGACACAGTTGTTAAAAACAGCATCTTGTATATACACTAAGGCAAATTAACCTCTAAAGTGTCTCCATCAAACGGAATAGCTGTTTCAGAGAAGCGTTTAATTTTTTTTCTATAAGTAATAAAAACCTCCATAACATGAAACAGAGAACTCTTTTGTTGCTCCTACTTTTTAAATCTGGAGAAAAATATTTTTTCTATTTCATGAAAGCTTCCCTTAAATGATTTGACAGATTGGTTTACAGGTGTGTTCTCTGTATTATTGTATCCTTCTTTGAGTGTAAGTAGGTAAAGTGGATTTTCTGGAAGAAAGGAGACTGCTTCTCTCCTGAGGAGTAACTATGCCTGTGAGTAAGAGAAAGCACCACAGATTGTACAATATGGCAGTAACAATGAGGACCCCCTGCAAGAAAATGCAAGACTGCAGCTGAAAACAATGCTAATAAGATCAGGAAACAGAAAGTAAAGGATCAGAAGAAATGGAGGAAATCCTCCTGTGAACAAGAATTGCACAGTTAGCTCTCAGTTGCTGAGCTGACTGAAAGAAGCTGAAATTAGAGATGCAAAAAACACAGTAGGCAGGATATGAACTGTTTTCAAGCCCTTTGTTTTGTTTTGTTTTGTTTTGTTTTGTTTTTTTCCTCTCCATTTCTGTGTTGTCCCTCTTGATAATTTCACGATTTATCGCTTAAAATAGAAATTTTCTGCATCATTTTGTTTTTTTCTTTCAGCAGGTAGCTGATAGTTATTGTTATTGCTAAAACTGTACTTACTAACTGGATTTGTTCTCCATCTTTCTGACCCTTATCTTTGTATTCTCTCAAAAATGGTTCTTATTGATCTTCATCTCATCATGCTCTGGCCTGAAACTGAACAGACTGTTTAGGACGGGGGCTAGATCATGCTCCAGCAAAATCTGAAAATATGAAAGGAGGTTTCATTAGACAAAGAAAATACATTATATTGCATTGAAAGGCCCTCACAAATTTCAGATTTTCCATTTTCAGAAGGCATTTGCGGCTACAAATAATTCATGCCAGTGATTAACTATGGATGTGGTTTCAACTAAGAAAGTTGAGCTGGAGGAAAAGAAGGAATAAAACCAGATAAATTGAGCAGTAGTGCATTGTTTTTTCTTGGAAATACGGAAGCTGACAGATGGGCCCCAGAAACGAAAATCAAGAGCAGGGTATAATTCACCTTCCTACAATTACCTGAAAATAATTTGAATTAAATGTATTTTCTCCCACTCTTGACAAATGAGAAGTAAGCATCCCCTTTGACACATTCAAAGGTGATTAATATTGTGTGGTCTATAAAAAACAAATTTATACAAGCTAAAGTTTCATCATTGAGTAAGTGTATTTGTAATATTTTTAAAAGAAAAGGAAGAGGTCTCTTCATTTTTGAAATATCATTAACAGTCCATGTTTTCATATTTTACACGCTGAACCTTCCAGTGAATTAAAGTGTTATGTGAGTACTGTGGTATCAGATGCCAAAGCAGAAAACAAATTTCTAAAAAGAAGATCAATCTTTTATTTAATAATTGTTGAAGCATCTAAATATATATTTGTTTATATAGTTATAAATATGGTTGCAAGTTAAATATAGAGTTATTTATTACATTGTAGGATGCTCAAATTACACTCAAACTGGCAGTTTGCAGGTGGCAGGTGTGCACACCAAGTTCTTGAAACTGAAGGATTAATCTTGTTGCTCTCAAGTTAATAGATAAATGCTGGTCTTGTACAGTGATCTCTCAAAACAGATGAAATGAAATAGAGAGAGGAGATATTTTTGTGTCATTTTAAGGGATATTATCAAGGTGATATAAGAGAAACACCATCTGTGCTCCCCTTCTGAGCATTTGCCAGATATGAGAAAATACAGATGTGCCAAGGTATGTTAGAGACGGACTTGCTTCGGGTCCTTCTAAGTTCCAGGTCAGAAGGCTCATGCTTTCAGAGATGAGGAAGGACAACACATTGACCCAAAATTACTTGATGGATCCCCTGCTTCTGGGAACTTACACTGTTCACAAAATACAAAATCATTAACAAAAGAGATCAAACAGTACAGGCTGGTTTAGCCTTAGCAAGATGATGGATTCAACCTTAATGAATTTCGTGTTCAAGGACAAACTATCAAGATACTGTCAATGTTAAATTTTATACTGGAGAATATGTCTTCATCTAGTTCTTTTAGAATATAAAAAATGCACAAGAGTATCTATATTTAAGAAAGAAATTAATCAAAATTTTAAATCAAAATTTTATAGAGTTTATTAACTACACATCATAGAAAACCATCAGAGAATCAGGAAGTAACCATTTCTTCCTCCAAAGCTCTTAACCTGTAATTATGATAAATATTTAGCCTTTTTCTTAATAACAACACTTTTATTAAAATTTAGAAGTTATCTGCCATGATAAGTTTATCACTACCCTCATTTAAACTCATAATTTAGGTAAAAGTGTCTAATTTAACATTATATGAAACAAAAATTTGCAACAAAATTCAAATACAATTATCTTTATTTTCCTTATTTTGTAGGTTCTCACAGCAGTCTGGAGGGAAGTGTTCCTTCAGAATCACCTCAGAGTAAAATCATTTTGAATCTTCACTGGTCTCAAAGTTTCAGCTAAGTTAACTTAAGAATTTCAATTTTATTATAGTATTCCAGGTGCATTTTTTTAATTGTAGTGTTACTCCTAAATTTAAAAGTTGATAACTTCCAGATTACATTATTTAGACGACCCCCCCTTTAATGATAAATCCAAGGGAAATTTATTTCTGTCTACTTTTTGCCTTTTTGAGATCATCACCAACACCTTGTCCCTTGAGCATTACTACATCACGCATTATTTTATTGCACAAAGTCTCGCAGCTATTTATTTACAGCATTCCAGTCACAGCATTTGACTGAATTTATAACTTTTTGCACTGTTTGGAAAGAATTAAGAAGGAAAATAAGAGAAGTAAATATTTAAACAGAATATATGTCATCTAAGGAAAATTTGTGCTTCATACATAAAATATTATCATTTTATATTTATTCACAGGCAGGACAAATTATTATTAATTTGCTTTGAATCAATGACTCAATGATTTAAATCTGTGAGCTGAATTAGTAATTTTGTATCTGATTTGTAAGGTTCTGACAAATTAGGTGGAATGGTCAACCTGTGACAATTATTGATATCTGAGAGGGGGGTAGGTCTTTCCTATGTCGGTGTAATATGAACATAGATATGCTGTATGTGGCAAAAAGATAATGTCCTGTTTGGATGTTAGGTTTCATGAGATCTAGTTTCAACTCTTTTGTATCTTGCATCTTATTTTCAGACAATCTGACTATGTTTCTAAATACCTGTGAAATAAATGTCAACTTTTCCAAGGCTATTGCAGTCTGAAAAAAACTGTACTTTTGAAAACATTTGGCGGTTTGCTCAAAACTGTACATACTGTATTGTTTGGGGAAGGGAAGAGCTCTCTAAAACCAGTGACAGTAAATGTAAATAAGAACTTTGAAGATTTAAGAATAACTATTTTTAAATCTAAGCTTGTTCTTGATATTCTTCTCAAGGGTAAAAATTTTCTTTTTTTAGAAAATCTAGACTTCTAAAAGCTGTTAGTGGTAATAACAACCACATCACTCATAAAGATCTGGTCAGGCATATAACATGGGATGTGAAGAAAATGTATCACTTTCTCCAACCCCAAAATAAATAAAAGAAAGAAAGCCCTTACACCCAGAGGTGCATTTGTGCTTCTTACACAGGATGAAATTAAAGATACTCAAATTTTACTTTTTGATACTTATGTTGACTGTCATCAAACATATTTTGAGTGACTTCAGATCTAAGGGAGTTAATTTTTTTGTCTTTTGTGAAGATTAATTAATATGATATCTATTTAATATGGGTGGGAGGAATGGGGTGGAAGGCTAGTTAGCAAGGTTAACTCCTTGTCTTTTCTCCCCTCTCTGTCTCAGATGCGCAAACCTTATCTGTGAAATGGGTTGTAACAACTACAGGTTACTTTGCCAGATCATGCTTGCATCTCAGGGGAATGGCATACCTTGTTACTCTGAACATGAGGTTATATCTGCTATAAGACCCAGGTTCAAAACAAGTAAGATTGGCCAATTTTTTTGTGTTATTTCCCTTCAGATTGTCTCTAATTCTATTTTTGCCTCCATGTACACCATAGAAAGTACGTTAAATAGAGGATTTCTTTTCTTGTATGTGTAGATGCAAGAAATGCAGGGACAATTTAACAGGAAAAGGGTCTCAAACTTCCTCCTTCATTTTAGCTCCAGAGAGCATCCTGTATGCTGGTTGCCTTATGTTCTTCACTACTTAGAAGCCTCTGCAGATTCACGGTCGTTCACTGCATGTAATTTGTGAAGTGCTTTGGGATGAAAAGTGCATTATAAATGTAGGGCATTATTACAGTGTACGTTGCTTGACTGGAGAAGCTTCATCAGGAAGATTGCTTCATTGGGTTATCTCCTAGGTAACTGTGATTCACTGTAATGATAGTGACTAGCAGTCTTTAAATTGGACAGTAGTGGCACAAATACAACCCAACGGGAATAAAATTACATAGTGCCAAATTAGGTAATGTTGATTAACCATGTACTAAATGGATATAAAATTATAAGCTCTGGCTTCTTAATACACATGCATTTGCAATTCAATATTAAAGGCTATATTCTCCAGGATTCTCCAGAGGTTTGGTAGCTGCAAGAAGTTACTGAATTACCATATTTAAACCTCTGTGTTTCAATTGCATTTAAAATATTTAAGTCATTGTACCATTTCTAAGTTAAAAGTCATAGAAAAAATGTTTCGCTATGCAAACTTTATGTATACTGTTGTAGCAATTGCATGGTAATTAAGACATCAATTCAGCAAAGCTAGTAAGGAAAAAGACTCACTTTTCTTGTTATTTCTGGAGGACAATTCACACATTTGAAGTTCGTATTTGCATATTATGATAAGAAGCCGTTGGATAATCAGATGTGATATTCCCCCTCCCACTGAACCACTACACCAACACAAACTTCTTTCTCTCACTTATGCATAACACTCCCTCTTTATAATTAACTTAGCAACTCATTTTAAATGGCCTTAGCAGCACAGCTAATCTCTCTTTGCTGACTTCCACATAGGATGCTTAAGAAACAGGTCACTAAAAACAGACAGCAGATTGTACTGTGTATTCTCTGGGATGCTAGACCAAAGCCAAAAATTTGTCCCTTATTGCTATCACCTGTCCTTATCAGCACCAGGGGAAAAAAGCCTCTTACTACCTTTCAGATTTCAGCAACAATGCCATTTTCTGGTAACTGCTTAATTTTATTTACTTTTTTATTATTGCTAGAGAAAAGAAATATATCTAGGCAGCAAAAGTAATTCTCCACTTGGTACAATGGAAAAAGGTTCCTGTATGATTGTGAGGAAGCTGAGAGATGTGTTGATAAATTAGAGGTTGTTGGACAAATCCAGCCATAGTATAAGGATATACTTGCAGATGAAAGAAATAAAACATCTAGAGAGATTTCTAACACATGTGTGACAGCATCTTTGGAATCTTCTCATGTAATAGTGAAAGACTCTCTTGATCCTTCTCGAAGTCACAAGTGCTATACAGAGCTTGAAAAATGCATTCCAGGTGCTCTTCTGGAGTACCTGTTAATTCTTATAGTTACTCACCTGGGAAATAAAAATTTTCATAGATTTAGATAAAAATGTTAGCTCTTAAGCTGGTGCTGGAGAAGTTTAAATAAATAAGGCATCTAGAAATGGTTCTTTATCTATCAGTTTGAAATCTGGATTATCAGAATTTGATATTTCTGATGAATTAAGACATAGGAAAAAGAAAGAAAAGTGGGTTACAAAGAGAAACATATTACTATTCAACTGCACAAATTTAAAGTTTTAGAGATTTAAATTTAAGCCTGAGTTAACAGAATTCTCTGTCCTTATAATAAATGAAGAGAAAAAGTATACACACTTACAGATATAATAAATTTAATCATGAGATCTTATAAATTGGTGCAGATGCACTTCACTTGGACAATTGATACTGACATAATTTCAAGGATAGAAACCCCAATACCTACATGTCCATATTCAGGCTCTTCTGTGGTTTCATATTACTTTTGTTTTATTTTATTTTTATCATACTTAATTTATGCAACTCCAAAGGTTCAAAGTCTTGGCTAAATATCCTTGTGATGCGTTACTAGAATAAGCAAACAGTGCAGTACATCCTGTAACAGCACAGCATCATAGATTCAAGGTTGGTAAAGACCTCTGAGATCATCGAGTACAACCTTTGAGCACCACCATGCCAACTGAACCATAGCACTAAGGGCCATGTCCAGTCATTTCTTGGACACTTTCAGGGATGGTGACTGCACTTCCTCCTTGGGCAGTCCCTTACAATGCTTAACTACTCCTTCACTGACAAAATTCTTCCTGATGTCCTACCTGAACCTTTAACAGATGTTTTAAAACTACTTCACAGTGGTAGTAAACTAGCATTAGAATATGTGTAGGAAAAAGCCAAAAGAGATGAAGAAATTGTTATGGATTTTGTTAGCAGTCTGTGTGGCAGAGTAGTGTTGAACAAGAGATATGCTCTTTTTCCTGAAGCAGGGACTCCACACATGCCAGAAGATAGTGTCACTGTAAGAGCAACTTCTTTAGGGCATCAGAAGCATAGAAGACAGAGTTGAGAAACTTTTCTGCCAAACACATATTGTGTAGAAATATGTCAAAACACAATAGCCGATGAGTTGTTTGATACCTGATGATTACTTTTGGTGCATAACCACCCACTGCATCATCAGTAATGAAGAATTAACCAGTTAGATGTTATTTTCTTTTTTGGGAGATGGAATCTTGGTGGCAGTTCTTTCTCTCTTTTAAGGGAAGGTGCTGTCTTTCAGAGTGTGAATACAACAGGCCCAGGAGTCAAACTCCACTACCTTCTACATATGTATTGAAAACACATTACAGACATTATCAGAATATGTATATTTGGCAAGACAGTGAAGTCATCCTTCACCTCATCCTGTTTTCAAAGCAAGATTTCAGATCTGCAGCAGTTTCCCTTCAGAGAGCTATCTCAAGTATTCCCTAAAAATCCTGTAAAGGAAAAGACTAACTATATCTGAAATTATCAGCAAAATAAGACTGTAACAGTTTATGCTGAATTTTTCAAAGTAATGAGGAAGTCTGTATGTCACCTCATGCTGAAGCATAGACCTGTGTGAGCCAAAGCAGTCAAGTGGCAACTTTTTGGCACACTTTCTGTTCATTTTGACAGATTTTGTAGTTGGGTTATCAGGAGTGAGAAGTAAGGATTAAAAAGGTGTAGATCTTCTTAATAATACATCTGTTCAACTAAGATAGGTTGCATAAAGAAATCATGTGAACAAGACTGTGGCTGGTTCCACAAATAAAGGAAAAGAGAAAAAAGAACCAGCTTCTAAATGACTCATAATGTTGTTCTTAAGCTATCCTTAAAGCTATTTGGTGCAAGCCTACAGACTAAAATGAAAGCTGACTGTTATTTGCAAGAATGAGCACAAACTGCAGCAGTGTTACTTCTTCAACTGTTGTGCATCGACCGCTTTGAGGATTTTTACTAAAATATGTCAGTAATACAGAAAAAGAAAGGAGAGAAAAAAGGAAAAAAACAATAGGAAAAATAGAAAATCCTTCCTAAATAATATATATAAATGTCTAATTTCCACAATAGATATAATAGTCTCATAGAATTGATCTCTTGGGGTTTTTTATTCTATTGAATAGCAGGAGGTATGCACCAGGGCTTTGTAATGTGGGACTCTAGAGTATTTCAGTCTAACAATGAATGATATTCTCTATAATCCTTTTCAATATTTTGCTGTTACCTTCTCATATTTCTTAACTCTGAAATGTAGCTCTACAAACTGAAACTGCTGTCTAAGAATTTTCATTATTTTCTGTCATACATAATTTCTCAATTTACAGTGTCCACATCCTTGTTGCTTTTCTTCTACTACTATCTGAAGACAGAGCTCTTCATTTGCCAGTGTAATAGATTCTGTGCAATTCAAGGTAAGGAGAAAGAACAGAAGCTTCTTTTACTGACCAGAACTTAACTGTCTTATGCCTTTAGTAATCATTTTATATCTGAATTATTCAACAAAAGTTTTTAATGAAATGCAACATCAGTAGAGTCAAACATTTAAAAAGAAAGGTTAACTTCATAACTCAGGTGAATGAGTTATCATTGTAACTTTTTCTGGAATAATGTGCAATGAGGATTGCATTTTGCAATTGTCCTTCTTGATACTGTGCAGTTTATAATGGGGCATCTGAAAACAGTTTTAAAAGCAAAGCATTCAGCACCTCACCTATTTTGTTTTATTTTACAGAATAAAATTGAAAGAGGTGGAAATAGCATCAGGTTTGGGAGGAAAAAGAATCTATGTTTGTTCCTTGGATTTTTTTACATCTATAAGTAGCTGTTTCATCAGACTATGTCCATCTACCATTCTAACATAATGTATGTATATTGGCTGTCTGTCCAAATTTAGCAGGTGCATCTTTAGTTTAATATAGGGTCTCAAGGGGACAATACAATAAAAAAAAAAAAAAATAGGATTTTGGTAGCGATAAGTCAGGATGTGCCTCTGTTCCAATGAATTTAACACTTTTTCCTTTCATCTGTGTTATCTGATGTGTGAACCCTTCCATGTCATGGAAAGAAAGAAAGGAAAGAAAGGAAAGAAAGGAAAGAAAGGAAAGAAAGGAAAGAAAGGAAGGAAGGAAGGAAGGAAGGAAGGAAGGAAGGAAGGAAGGAAGGAAGGAAGGAAGGAAGGAAGGAAGGAAGGAAGGAAGGAAGGAAGGAAGGAAGGAAGGAAGGAGGAAACGAAGAAAGGAAGGAGGAAAGGAAGGAGGAAAGGAAGAAAGAAAGCAAGGAAGGAAGGAAGGAAGGAAGGAAGGAAGGAAGGAAGGAAGAAAGAAAAGAAAGAAAGAAAGAAAGAAAGAAAGAAAGAAAGAAAGAAAGAAAGAAAGAAAGAAAGAAAGAAAGAAAGAAAGAAAGAAAAGAAGAAAGGAAGGAAATCCATTCTTTGCACCTTTAGAATTCAAATCTTGGTTTACAGTCAATTTTGATGTGAAATTAGTCTAGTCCAGCTCATATGCTACCAGCTGGAAGACCCTATTTTGTCAGTGATGCATAGAAAATTGAGGTTGATGCAGTGAAGAATTGAGCTTAATATCCAGAAATTGTTCTACTTCTGTGTTGTTCTGTATGCCTGGTGCAGAATTGATGTTGACTATGCAAGTAGTTGATAACCTGTCATTTTAGTAGAACATGAGAAGTTATTAATCTGCCCTTCTTGTAGCAGGATGGGTAATTCAGATACTGTAGTAGTGCAAACATGGGAGAAATATCCATAGATCTTGATAAAACTGGGATTCACACTAAAAACAAGAACAAAAAACCAAAACAAAACAGAAGAAATGAAATTTCTCAGCACTGCATCTGCCTGTTAAAATATTCTTTACTTATCTTTATATTTGGATTTGGGATTATAGGATGACATTCTCAGACGTCTTGTGAAGATGCCATGTATGGGAATCTAGAAAGAAGACAAAGGTAAAATTCCTCAGCTGTGCTTCACTTGCTCCATAGAGCAAGAGCTATCAATTATTACAGATGCATTAAAAATGCAGAAAATAACAGAACTATTCTGGAAAATATATGCCAACTCTGTTCTGTACTTGTAATAATCCTGTTTAGCTAGCTTCATAAACATTTGTCCATTTTACATAGTGGTGAAAACATAAATATAAAAGGTGATCCTTGGTTACTTGTTCTTTTTCCTGTTCTTATTACTTTAAAATATCTACTTAATGCAAGGCAGTTATCTTGGATATCAAATATGCTTTGTCTTGGAGCTGCATTAGGGGTTTTGGCTCTGGTCTTCTTCATAATAGCATTTATGTTCCTGCATTTTGGATATAAACAGTAACAGAAACTGTCAATGCTATCCTAATGTTTTAGTTATTGCATAATGGTTTTTGCAAAGCATTGTGGTGGTTCATCCCCCCAGTTTCCTCCTTAGGATGCTGTATAATCTCATGATCAGGAACACTGTTCACACCAGGAACTTCTGGAACTTCATTTTTCATCCTAAGTCTCCAAAAAATAATTTAAAATGTATTCCAATCTGATTTTTCTTTATATGCTGCATTAATGTAGTAAGTAATTGAGGGGACTTTGTAACTGAACACAAGGTATAGCTCATGCTTTCACAAATTTATATGAAACCTGGTTTTGCTAATACCTTTCATAATGTTTTTTTGAGACCTATACAACTCATTTGTGATTAATATTGAGGCCTTCTCTATTTCTCATGCTGCATCCATAATGAAGCAGCCAAAAGTTGGTATTGACCAGGAAGCTGGGAGGCTACATACCTGGGACAGCTGACCGCAGTGGACCCAGTTTAGGTAAAACAAAATTTATACCATATCTCAGTTACCATTTACATTATATCACACACATAGACAAACACACACACACACACCCACACAGAGAATTTTATGAGTTGGAAGGTACCCAAAAGGACCATCAAGTCCATCTCCTAAATGAATTATGTGATATTCAGCATAAAAACTAGGAGGGAAGAAGGAGGAAGTAGAAAACATATCTGGCTTTGGAAGTACCTGTTACATACGATGTACCTCTGCTTTTTCTGGAGATGTCTAAATGGCTAAACACATGACAGCTGATGGGAAGCAGTGAATGAATTCCTTACTTTGCTTAGCTGTCATATGCACTTTTACCTTTACCTTTTCAAATGATTTTACCTCAACGTATAAGGTGTTTCACATTCACCCTTGTTATGCTCTTCCATGTCCCATATTGGGGAATGAACAAAATCTATGTTGACTAGAACAAAAAAATAGTCAGCTTGTGTTGATTAGCTGCCTACAAGGGTTAAATCACAACACCCTCCAAAAGAAGAGGCAACAAAGTTCTTAATATATCAAATTATTGAATGCATGAGAAGAAAATAGTATGTGGAATTCACTGCTTTACTATCACAGAATATAAGACAAAGTCATCTACAGCACACCAGCAAAGACATAGCTTTTGAGTGCTACGGTTTTGAGAGAAATTAAACATATAACTGTTAGTGTGGAAAGTATGTCTTCAATACTAGGAATTAATTTTAAAAATCACTATGAACAGTAGAGTAGTGTTTAAATGCTAATGAAATGGTGATAAATTTAAATTATTGATGAGTGCTAAAACTAGAGTCTCAATAATAATGATTTTAACACTTAACTGTGAAACTTTTATGTGGAAAAGTAGCAAATTTTCAACTACTTAGTCATTGAAAAGCATGAAAAAAAGTTATATTAATTTTCTTCTATTAATGCTTTAGACAGGCCACTGACTGGTATACATGAGAAATCCATTTTGGATTTCAAAACCATTGTCATAGAACTCTTGTGTTTATCAATTCCAGTTGCAAGCACCTATTAATATTATCATAACATAGTGAAATAGCACTTGTACTCCTGGTTGAAATGGTAAGTCCAGATTTTATGAAGTACATGTCATCAAAATCCATTAATTCACAATGCTACACTACATTAGCTCTGAAAGACTAGAAAAAGTTACAGGCACTTCTTTCTGCTGATCTTTTATAAAAGATTTTAATGGCTGAGCCATCAAACCAAGTATAATAATGTCTCAGGGCATACCAAAATTACTGCTTCTTTTTTTTCTTGTAATTGGAATTACACTGTGGAGATGGACTTCTAGTATTCAAAGCAGGGATTGTGGCTTCACCAGATCCTAACATAATCCCATTACTTCTAAGAGATCCATCACCTCACGACAATTGCACCCATAGTACATATTAGGAATAGCCTAATTGATTTAAATATTTGCTAAACAGACCTCACTGAGAGATTCAAATTACATTTTCAGTGTTTTAATAGTTTCTTAACTGCAGAGTGGAAAAATGTATGCACTCATCCACAATATTAGGCTGTAGTCATTTATATTTTTAAAACCTGTGAGCCCACAAAGTTTTAAGAATGGATGGGGAATATTCTTCTGACTTGAAACTTTTTCAACACTTTTGATTTACTTATCTACTTAAAAATATAAACCACACCTGTCTTTTACTGTACTTTCAAATCTCAGTTTATTAAATAATCTGGTTTCACTCAACCTAATTATTTTTAAATCATACATATTTCCTTTGAGTTAAGAGAACTTCTGCACCTTATTTATTCTACTTTTATATAAAATAAATACTGTAATAAAAACTTCTAATTAAATAGTGGGATAACATATCCTTCACAGAGTCTGTAATATAAAATTCACCACTACATCCTTCTTTCAAGCATAAAATTCACTTAAATCAATGTCAATAATGTAACTTTTGATGTCAGGTGTAATACTAGCAATGTGTAAAAAACTGATATTTAGCATTTTGATTAATGTTTTGAGGTATCCAGTTATTAAAAAGTTTCCTTAACGAAGAAAGTAAATCCATGGTTTGTCATCACATTGAACTCTAAGCCAGGTTAAAGTCTGTGTTAACAAATTACAGAAAAATAATTACAGGAAAGTTTGATTAGATCACATTTAACACTGTGTACACTCTTGTGTTACATTTTAGAAACACGACTGTTTGCTTTTTCAGACTACTTGTAACTTGTGTCTGACACATAACCACTTTAATGGAGCTTTCTTTCCAAGTAATGTTTATAACTGGAATTTATTATAATTTTACATATTAAAGACACTTCAAGAGTTTTAAAAGCTTTTTCGGCAAGGGAGTTTTTAATAGTTAGTTCTGTATTGGGAATGTGGATTTAAATCATTTATTTCTGGAAAATATTGATAGAAAACATATGACAGGGTTTAAACAGAAGATAGAACAGTTCATATGTCAACGAGATTTCCTCTATCAAATAATTGAATAAATAACTTCATTTCTGTTTGGTGACCGTTACTCTGTCATAAATTAATATTTAGTACATATTGGACTAAACCTGAAGGCAGATATCAAACACTGGCTTGACAGCAATTGTGCCGATAGTCAGCATTTAGCATATGTGATAGCCTTGAAAGGTCACTGGGTTTTGATCTTATTTCATTTAGTTAATCTACTTCTACTTCAACAATTTCAAACATTATTTTAAGGTATAATTCAGACTAGATAGTCTTCCATGGAAAAAACTGATTATTACCACTTAAATTAGCATTTATGTCTATCCAATTTTTTTTCATTTTAAGAATGCTCAAAATTTTATTTTACTACAAGTAATGTTCTTTTTGTTTTGTATGGATATATGACTGCTCAGCAATGAGAAGTTCTGTAGAATTTTATTTCTTTAATATTTTTCTTTAATATTTTTCTTTTCAATCTCTGAGTCCCAAAAAAAGGTGGAAGGGCATTCATGAGAAACTCTAAACCCAGCCACTTCCAAATCTGATTCTGTTACACACACTTATTTTCCAATGTCTTTATTTCATTTCTTTACTCCTTCTTCTACTCCTTTTCTTTACTGCCATCTCCTTTCTTCCTCTCTTTCTACACTTGCCTGTCTTAAGCTATATGCAGTTCTTTCCTTAGAATCAATGATAATTGAGGTGGAGGCGGTGTTGAAAACAGCCCCACTCACTGTATAATTAATATAATTATATTTTCTATTATGCATATTATATCACATATAGTGCATAATTAATAATTCATTTCTAGTGTTTCCCATGTAATTAAGTTATAATTTATTTCAGGATTCATAGTTTCAAATTCTATGGTGCATGCACAAGGACTGATGAAGACTGGAGAGGTAAAAAGTTAGACATACTAGAATAACCAGAACAGTCAAATGTGTCCATAGTTGTTAAATTAAGAATGCTCATACTTCTGTCTGTCTCAATATTTATCGATTGATATATACATATATAATTATCAGAAAGATGGGATTTTCCTCAATTGAAGCCCATTTCTTAACTCTCCCAATAAATGAATTTTAAGTTTCATCATAACAGACATCTGAACTCTAGGGTGCAATTTTCTTTTATTAGAAAAAGTGTGGGGTTTACATGTTTTCTACACAGCAGGAACCAATGAATGAATACTTTATAATCCTTACATACAGTTTCAAGAATCAAAGGTCCAAATAATACAAGGTCATTTAAAATTTTGAAATATTCAAGATATTGCTTGAAAGCCCATTTTCTTTTGCATATCCTAGTCATCACTACTCTCTACCCTTAGAGCAAGTATATCCAAGTTGTCTACCCATAGGTGCACTCATGGCTGCTGCACATTAGCTAAAATACATGCACTGCTAACACATATTTAATTTTTTCCCATGATTATGACCCATTAGGAAATATCAGTGATACACGTTAACATAAAATTACTGAAAATAAACTCCAACCTGTGATTCTCTTCCAGAAAACAAGAGGTTTATCTTCACTTGTCTGTGATTTTCAGAAATATTGGTAGTGGTTCAATAGCTTTTGAGATGAAGGAACATAAGTAATCCAGGCCAAGTGGAGGTATTGTGCTTCCTTTAAGAGTTCAGCACTCAGCTTCTTATCAAACTGTATATTCACAACATCTTTTTTCCTTTGGAATTATGTGTATCTTTCCAATTTATCTTGTTAAATACTGATTTAATAAAAGCACTTCATTAGATCAGCCATTTCAGAAGCACATTGATTTTATATTCCTCCTCATTTCTTAGACTTCTGTTACCTCTTTAGCATTTTCCTTTTAATACAAATAAAAAGTTCTTTGACCTCTCCTTACTATGTAACTGTCACATTCTGGGCCTTTTTGAGACAATTTCACTGAGAGACTGTATAAAGATATGCACAAATTAAAAATAAAAAGCAAGTTACTTATTTGCTACATATGAATTTTGGTCTAATGATCTAGAATGTTCAGCACTATTCTCAGCAATCCAGTGAGATCTTTGTTAGCTAGGCAGATGCCTTGTAAGAAAAAAAAGTCCCTGAAATAGTTTGACTCTGGATGTTGCTGAGTAATCACCCTCTGAATCTTTTCATTTTTTTCCCTTTTAATGCCACTGTTTTGTTTTGGGGTTTTTTTGTTTTGTTTTTTTTTTTTTTTTTTTCTTGTCTTTCTCTGAAATTTTCCTTTTCCTATCTTTCAAGGCTGTAGTCCACATGCTTTGTCACAATGCAGAGGCAGTATATAACAGTAATAGGATTAACTGTTCTGTCTGCTGGCAAATTCATTTGGGAGGATGGGTTTTGGGGGAAGGATAAGTAGTTTTCTGAAATGAAGACTCAATATTGAGCCTTATTTTTCCTATTACCCTTCTAATGTGCTTTGAAGGAACAAAACTTTTGAAACTGCAAGATGGATAAACCTTTTAGGACTTTTCAGTTTCATCAATAAAGAGTTCAGAAGAAACAGAAGAAAAGTGGTATAAAGAGGGAAGAAAGAAGGGGAAAATGTTTTGAAACTGTAGAAACACTTCCAAGAGACATGTGAGAACAATCTTCACTTCTGTACATTTCTTTAGGTAACACTTTCAAAGGGACTTAAAAGATAAATTTGATAATATTAATGTTTTATTTTCAATTAAAATTAATTCCTGAATTTAATGATAATATTTATTATTTATGATGAACAATCACAACAAATATTCTGGATTTGAACTACATATTTACCGTATTTGAGCTGAATGAGGAAATGATTAAATTAGACACCCTATGCTTCAACCCCGAGGAGACATGTCTACCAGAGGAGAGAAAGTACAGCTATTCTGCACCACTGAGCTGGCTAATCCAACTTTCTGTGCATGATTCACACATCAAAGCAGCTCCACCTTTTTTGAATGTCTCTCCCCGTATTCTGAGGAAAGTTTGTCTGACTCTTTCAGAATGTTGGCTAGAATTAGGAGTATAGGATTAGGGCAGAAGAGTTTCTACATTTTATGCTATGAAACACTTTGCACTACCTGGAATATCCAAACTAATCCTATTACTGTTGCAATTAGTCTACATAGCTTTCTATTAAATTACATGCCAACTTCCTTGAAAATGCCAAAGTTAGAAAACAAGGATTGCAGGTAATATCTTCCTGTGAGTATTTTTGAATCTTCCAGTCTGAAAAAGCCACAGGTTTTATATTATAATTATTTCCTGAGTGCTTTACAAGCTACATTTTGCTTTCAGGTGTCATTCTCAGTGTCATTGAAGATTTAATTAGTATTATTAAAGAGTAATTTAGTTCTAAGCAACACTCTTCAATACATCAAAGACCCTTTTCACGCTATCATGTATAAATAAATGTTGCTTTAGCAAATAGATGTGCATAACCTTTCTCTCCCCCCCAGAGAAACTATACCGGAATGTCAAGGACATTACCATATAAGTGAAGCCCAGGAGATGAATTGTGATAACTTATTCAGACTTTCTGACAATATTTAAAACATTCATCTAGGCGAAAGGAAAGAGTGATAGACAGCCCTTCACTGAAGACATTTACCTCCTGTTTTGAGGAGATGTGAATAATCAGTGTTTTCTCTTTGTGGCCATGATAATCTGATAAGATCTTGTAGCAAAGCATTGTTATGAGCAATGCCTTTCCCCTTTCTATCTGTTATGGAAATGTCACTGTGTTTATCCTAAGGGAAGATGTAGAGAAAATGTTCCTCCAAATCCTAACAGATTTAATCTTTCTTGCTATGCCTGAAAAAGAATGTTTTTGACTGCTGTGCTCTGTGTATGAATGGACCCACCAGGAGTACATCATCACTGTGCCCAATTCATTCATCCTCTTCCAGTTCACTTCAGTGGATCCCAAAGAAGAACATGGGCATGCCAGAGGCAGTAAACTCTCTGCACAACAGCCTCACTGTTTATGGAATTTCCTGAGAGAAACAGCATTCTGTAGACATTTTGAGGAAAAAAAAAAGTGAGGTTTTTCACATCATTTTATTTTGGGATAGAAAGGAGATGGGCAACTTATATACAGAAAATTATTTTCTCTAGCCAGATATTGTGCTCAAGGAATTAAATAATTAGATAGCATTCAACTCATGACCTGTTCTTTTAGATTTAATTTAGAAATCTTGATGATGTACACAATAAAAAAACACCCTGGAATCAAACATATGGTTTATCATTACCCATTTTTCACTGCAGTAAAAAATGAGGTAGTCGGGGGAAGAGGTTTTATAAAAAGGGGGTTTTTGACAGGATCAACAGTACAAGTGTGAGAGGCTGCTGAATCCAATAGCCTGATGAGTATTAGAATGCTGTTGGTCTCTGTCCTCAGGTCCAGCCAGTGGCAAGGGTGAACAGAAATTCCTGATAGGCAAGCATGCATGAATGCACACAAACACAATATACGTACGCATGGCTAATCACATGGATCAGAAGAAACAAAAAGCATAGCACTCAAACCAGCATGGCTGATAGCTGTCTCCTCTTTCCTGAATAAGGTTGAAATCTGCTGACAGAATACCTATACTTATACATATACAGATATTTTTATACATTATAAATTGTAGAAAATCAGCCAACCCAGTGTTTGCTTCCAGATCCCCAGATCTCTCAAGCTACTGGTATTGAAATGTACAATGGCCCATGACTCATAGACCCCACTCATAGACCCCCCCATCAAGTTCCTAGAGCCATGGTCTCCCCAGTGTTTGTCTCCTGGACTTTCTTGTCATCTACTTGCTAACTACTCTGGCTTGAATTACATACGTGCACGAGCACAAATGTTATATCAGAAGCAATTTATTTTTTAGAGTCATAGAATATCCTGATTTTGAAGGGATCCACAAGGACCACTGATGTTCAGCTCCTGGCCCTGCAGAGGACAGCCCAAAGAATCACATCATGTGCTTGAGAGCAATGTACAAATGCTTCTTAGACTCTATCAGGCTGCTGCTGTGACCACTACTACTCTGAGGAGCCTGTTCCAGTGCCCAGCTATCCCCTGAGTGAAGAACCTCTTTCTAATATCCAATCTAAACCTCCTGTGACACAGCTTCAGGCCATTCCCTTGGGTCCTGTCACTGGTTACCAAAGAGTGAGCAACCAGTGCCTGCCTCTCCACTTCTACTCATGAAGAAGTGTAAACTGCAGTGACATCTCCTCTCAATCTCCTCCAGGTTGAAAAAGCCAAATGTCCTCAGTCACTCCTCATAAGGCTTCCTCTTCAGACTGTCCAGTGCCTTCAAAGCCCTCTTTTGGACTCTCTTTAATAGCTTTTTATCTTTTTATATATTGTGGTGCCCAAAACTTCACACAGTACCCAAGGTGAGGCCACACCAGCACAGAGTAGAACAGGACAATCACCTCCCTAGCCTGGCTGGCAATGCTGTTCCTGATGGGCCCCAGAACAGAGCTGGCCCTCCTGGCTGACTAATATTCCATTTGCCATTAACCAGGACCCTCAGGTCCTTTATTGCTGTGCTGGTCTCCAGTGTCTAATTCCCCACATCTGCATGACTTTTAAATATTCCCTGGGATGCTGACTCAACCACTTCTCCAGGTAGCCTGTTCCTATGAAGAAATTTTTCTTAATATCCAATCTAAGTCTTCCCTGACACAACTTGAGACTTTTTCCTCTCTCCCTTTCACTTCTTACTTGGGAAAAGAAACTGGTACTCACCTTGTTACCACCTCCTTTCAGGTAGTAGTAGACAGCTGTAAGGTCTCTCTGCCCTGAGCCGCCTTGTCTCCTGGCCAAATACTGCCCTTCCATCATTCACTCCTGATAAGACTTGTGGTCTGGATCCCTCTACAGTTTTGGTGCCTTTCTCTGGACTCACTTGAGCACTTCAATGTCTCCTGTGGTGAGGGGCCTGAAATTGTGCACTGGATTCAAGGAGTGGCCTCACTGGTGCCCTACACCCATCCCAGCCATGAGCAGCCAGTTTCTCCAAGAGAATGTTCTGGAAATCAGTGTGAAAGATTTTATTGAAGGCCAGGTAAACCACATCCACTCAGCCACTTTCAATCACCCACTACATTGGTCAATTCCTGTGCAATGAGATCAGGTTAGTGAAGCATGACCTGCCTTTTATAAACCCATTGCCCTTGGAATTCTAGCTGCAATTTAATTGTTGTCTATTTAAAAATCTAATAATCTGATGGCTGAACGAGCGTAGAAAGCTTTCTTGCTATATCATCAACTTCCTTAAAATGTGGCTCTGGGCTCCTTATTAGGCCTTCTCTTGCCCTCCAGAGACAATCCCCTATGGCAATGAACCATCTTTTGATTTATGGAGGCAGTTTTGACACAGGTCTTGGGCTGATGTAACTTGGAGATACCTCCAACTTTGATGAACCATTGTCCTAGTCATTGGTTCCATTTGCCAGGGCACCTGGGAAGGTGGGGCAGGACAGAGAATATGCATTTGCTGTCCCGGGCAGAAACTTCCCATTGCCCTTTACACCTTTAAGTCTCCACATTCAGCCAGGTGGAGAAATGATAGGGAATCCTCCTTATGTTTCTTGTCTGCCTGTGAGTCCTGTCCCTGGAAAAGTAGGGTGCAATTTTGGAAGTATTTCAGTGCAGTTTCAATCTCTCCATCAGACTCCCTGATGCCTCTCAACCCACGCTCCTCCTCCCAAAAAAAGAGTCACTGAGTGGAGGAGTTCCTTTGCCTGGGCACACCTCCCAAGGTGTGCTGTCTGGTGCTGGTGTACAAGCAGAGCACACCCTGCATCCTGACACCCAGTTTTCCACTGTAGCTCTGTCTGGGCAGCTGTGTCTGTCACCATGGGTGCAGTGCCCAGAGCTGACATGGCCCTCTGGCAGTTTTATGCCTTTGCTCCCTGACAGAGCCTGCAGAGCTACAATCCTCTTGCTGCACACCCTTCTGTGACAGCTTATTCTGTGTGAACTGCCGTGTCATGCCCTCACTGGTGTTCCACGCCTGAATTACCCATTCTGTTCTCAGCACTCCTGCTCACTAGTGGTATCCAGAGGCTCCTTTTGCTGAGGGCAGTGGCATGTTTGGCCCCTGTTGCTCCTCTCCCTGACAAGTTCAATCAGCCATTGTCATGCAAGCTACAGGCTTCAGGCAGCTCTCTCTGCTCCTCTGAGGATTCCCCAGTTTGGGAAGCCTTGCTATGCACATGCTATGATGCCCCTCTGTGCATGATCCTGGCACCAGGTCTGCTTATCCAGTAACATATAAACTCCTACCAGCTTCAGAACAGATCTTCAGAGTCACATCATAACAAATTTAACTCATTTCAATAAAGTGCTGGACTGCTAGAAAAAAGCTTCTGCTATTCCCACCAAAATTAACACCTTTTAGCACAGTTTTGACATTGATAAGTAAGAATTTCATTCATATGTGAAAACACTTCCCTTCAATTTTATAAAAAAACCTCTTTACTTATTGCTGTATTGAATGAAAAATTTTCCAGAAAGTAAATAATACCACCCTTTGATTTCTATTTCCTTTGCTTTTCTAAAAGGAAAATATTCACTCAGATCCTTAGTGAAGGATTAATCTCACCAAACAAATATAAATTAGCGCGGTGGATTACTGTCACCTAATAGTTGTCCACAGCACAGAATCTTTATCTGAAATAGTCATGTAAAACACTCATATAATCAATAGACAGAACAGGCACTTAGAAGGTCTCATTCAACTGACCTATTTTAGATACTTATATTTGAACAAATATCTATTTCTCTCCAGTGACTAAGAAAGGAGCATAGAATGACTAGCTCCAATGTCAAGCAAACATACATCTAACAAACTGCAGAATCTAATGGACTAGGATCAAATTAGGACTTGACTTATTCCCACTGAAGTATAAAATTGGATTTTAAGATTCCTTTGGAGACAGAGCACATTAGTGTTGCAAAACACATTAACTTTTTCCCAGATGTCATTATCACATTTCTTCCTAATAGCTTTGGGCTACATCTAGATTAATCCTGACCTGTCATCATGTATTTGGGTTTTGCATATGATTGAGGCCAATTTCATAGGTAAACTGAGGGTTTAGGCATTCTAGTTTTACAGGAAAATTTCACCTGTAATTCAGGTCTAGAGGCACACAACTGAATTTTAAATTTAGATATTTACAGCTCAGAAGCTCAACTCCAGACTATATACATGTACATTTGCACTAATGTGTGAGCATAGGCTTCAAATCCATCACCTAATTGGTTTGGAACTGGTGCAGCTACTACCATTTGAGGTACTTGAGAACATCCAAAGTATTCAGCTGGGCCTAGCAGTTGTGTTACAAGGCATACATGACCCTGGCCTTGTGAGGCAGACCTAAAACCAGGTGGGATTAGATGGAATTACTTGGATCAGATGCCTATGCTCAGGCAACCAACCAAACCTCCTCCACAATGTACCCACCAGCGTCTAAAGAGCTCTTTTGCTGAGCCAGATACTGACAAACTGAATGAAGAACTGAAGAGCTATCTTGGCATTATTTGATTTTGCTGTTTTTTCTTCTGAAAGAATGAGGACTGTAAAATGTATTAGTGCTTTGCTCTCACTTTAATAAAATTGCCTAATTAATTATTTCTAGCAGAAAAATTGACGAAACCCAACCAAAAAAAAAAAAAAAAATTAAACCCCAGGAAATGTTGAGTACTTTGAGCACCTACCTTGGAAAGTGGTGCAACAGATTAGTACAAAACAGTTGTGCAGAGGGAAGACAATGTGGGAAAAGAGAGAAAACAATGTTGTCCAACAGAACAGTCCTGGTAAGCACAACATTCACATGCTGAATTTCTCTTTTTATTTTTAAGGGACATCTGTATCTTTATTTGGGGCAAAACTACTGCATAATGATTCTTCAATTTAGTGAATATTGGTCTGTAAGAGTGTCATCTTATGCACTTATGCAGAATATTGGAATGTTGGAGTGAATTTGTTGAATTAATTTGCTTTATTCATTCATTTGGAATGAATTTGCTCGAAAACTAAACAAGCATTAGTCTAAGTTGTTAAATAAGTGTCATCAAGAGGGAAAACATAACATTTTGAAATTAAATAGACCTTTTCTAGACAAAGATAAGTGTTTAGTTTTACTACATGTATGGTTTCCAAGAAAATACAAGCAATTTCTTTTTTTATTATTAATATTTAAATTGAAGATAATTAAAATTATAGAATCATAGAATCATATAGTCATAGTATGTTTTGTACAGCATTCCTTCCTTCCAGCATGTTGAGGTGCTTACTTAGTGTGCTTCTTCTTTCTATATACCAAAACTTTGAGTTATTTGTAATTTGATCTATTAATTTAGCTCTGGATATCCAATGTGGAAAAATTTGGCTTTAGAGTTTGATCCTGAAACAAGTCAGTAGTGAAGAGAAGAATAGCTCTTCTGTCTAAGCCACAACTGAAAGTCTTTTAAATTGCATATGTGTGATAGACAAACATACAGATAGGGGTAGAATCTTCAGACCTCTGAAGTCAGATGGGGTATAGAAAATTAAAGAATAATTTAAATTGGAAAAGACCTTGAAGATCATCAAGTCTAACAATTAACCTAACATTGTCAAGTCTACCATTGAACCAACGTCACTAAACTGATATCATGTATGTAAGCTTATACTTCCTAATGGGACTGCTTTTCCTTTTCATGAAGGTTCATCATTTCCTAAACAAACCACTGCATATAGAAGTGAGAAGGCTGCATTTTCTCCAGTCTCTTGCATGGAATAGAAAATAACCCTAACTATTGTCTTTCATTTTAATGACCTTTGAAGTGGTAGTGGTGGTCAGAAAATATATTAGCATTGCTTTTTACATTTAGCACCATCTGTCCCTGAACTTTGTTTGGGTGAAGAGAAGTTCTTTGCATAAATTCCACACATAAAGGAAGAATAGCTACAGCAACACAGAAAGAACATAACCTATATTAAAAAAAAGTAATATACAAACACAAAACAGAAGGTACAAATGAAGGAAATGTTTCTGCTTCTTTAACTTCCAACATATTCTTAGGAAGATTAACTGCTGATTATTCTGTGATGTTAAGGTATGAATTTTTTTTTCCTTTTTGTTCCAAAGGCTCAGATGCATAACGCAGTTGGAAAAAGTGTGGCTTTTTCTTACCAAAAAATACCACTTGACTATCAGAAATACTTGCCACATTGTATAACCATATATTATGTTGCCTATTGAAATCAATAAGGGCTGGACTTCTACTGATATCTTTTTTAATGAATTCAGGACAACATGGTCTCCATTAAAAGTCCATCCAAAACTTCAGTAATGATGCAGTCTGTGAAAATTTAACTTTTTCAGAGGAATACATCCCTGATTCCCTTAGGCTGATGCATCCATAATGAATGTCTCTGGATCTATGCTGAGCCCCATTGAATCACTTTCCTGGATACAGAAGTACATCCATATGAATCAGCCTGTTGATCAGACCCTGTGTTCTGGCAAAGATCATCAGATTGATGCACAGACAATTTGAAGTCCCATTTAACAACTTCAAATAGACTGTAAATGGGAGTTAAATGCTTTATAGGTTTCTGATGGCTTTTCACAGAGGGAATTACACCCTAAGTGAATGTACAGGGTGCCCATATATTTAATACAGTGTCAGGAATTCATAATCTCTTTTTATTCAGAGATTTTTAAAAATAAATTTAACATTGTAACTTTCTCACCTGTTTTGTGTCTCAAATACTGATTACTTATAAACAGTTTTTTATACATGGATTTTAGTTTTTTTCAACAGCAATTACCACTTTACCATTTTTAGAGAGTCAGACAATAATGATATTTTTTTCACTGTATCAAACCCTTATTAGTCCAATACAAAGAATAGGACAAAGTTACTTGTGTTATGTGAGGTTTTTTCCCCTAAAAACAGAGAGGTGTATATATCAGTTGTCTCTGATTTCTCTCTGCCTTCTCTTATGCTAGTTATTTCATAAAAATCTCCTTTGTAAGTTAATTCTAATCGAGATATAACCTAATCACACAGGTAGTAAGAAATACTGAAAAGCTTAGAAATGTATGGAGTACTTTAGATCTTTTTGTCAATGCACATTACTCAGGGCTGCATGGTCAGTAGATATCATGGCTAGATATGTTTTTTGTAATCTTCTACTTATAAAAGAATTTTTATTTTTTGTGAAATGCTAATTTTGATAACTCTCATCCTCAATCCTTTTATTCTATACACATAGCATATTATTATATTAGAGGAAACAAATGGGAGTCTGAATTTACTTTTATCTGCTTGTACCCTACTCTAAGTAGAACCTACATCTATGACAGATTTGTTTCATTTATTGAGACAATTCTAATTAGAAAATTACTCAAACATTTAAATTCTGACAGAGTATTAATTCACAAGAGAATAAAAAATCCATGAGCCATTGTAAAAGAAACAATTATGACAACGTTTTTATAAATAGCAAAGTTTATGAAATACAGTAAAAGTGTAGAAAGTTGGGGTTTGTATCTAATATTTCTATTACTTATGACTTACAGAAATCTTTTTCCTGGTTGAATTTTTTGAGGATTTTTTGATCCTCTTTTCCCAATCTTCACACATCAACAGATTTTACAAGAAACAAATCACTTTTAATAGTTTAGAAAAGATTCTCTTCATTAATGAAATTATGTATACTGCCACAAATTTTCAAGTGGTAGACGAAACCTTAGCCCATGCTTCTGAAGCTGTTATTAAAAATGCATTTTCATTGCAAAGGCCAAAGGGGAAATGAGCAGAGAAGTGAGAAAGATGAAGCCCATCTCTTGACTAGAAGGAAGAAAAAGGGAAAGAAAGGAAAGGGAAAGGAAGGAGGGAGGGAGGGAGGGAGGGAGGAAGGAAGGAAGTGGTGGAAGGAAGTGGTGGAAGGAAGGAAGGAAGGAAGTGGCAGAAGGAAGGAAGGAAGTGGCGGAAGGAAGTGGCGGAAGGAAGTGGCGGAAGGAAGGAAGGAAGTGGCGGAAGGAAGGAAGTGGCGGAAGGAAGGAAGGAAGTGGCGGAAGGAAGGAAGTGGCGGAAGGAAGTGGCGGAAGGAAGTGGCGGAAGGAAGGAAGGAAGGAAGGAAGGAAGGAAGGAAGGAAGGAAGGAAGGAAGGAAGGAAGGAAGGAAGGAAGGAAGGAAGGAAGGAAGGAAGGAAGGAAGGAAGGAAGGAAGGAAGGAAGGAAGGAAGGAAGGAAGGAAGGAAAAAAAGAAAAAGAAAAAGGAAAAGGAAAGAAAAAGAAAAAGAGAAAAAGTCCTTTCTGAAAGCATGGCAATGCATAGTTGTTTCATAGTTTGCAATATTAGCTCTTCAAAATGATTAATGGGCTATTTGATGGTAATACTTTTAGACTGAAAAAAGCACAGGAGTATGACAGGTGACATCCCTAATTTTAAATTAATAAGGTTTATAGCTACAGATAATCTTTTATTCACCACTGGTAGGACCATGATAGGAAACATACGTGCTGCCTTCTCTGACATTCTTCTAGCATGAAGACATTCAGTGGGATTGAGTCTAGAGGAAAAAATTCAAAATGATTAGTAGTCCTCAGAATTTAGCTGAGAAGATAGCTCATGGGGTTTGTTGCTGTTGGGATTTTTGTGGTTTTTTTGTGGTTTGCTTTTGGTATTTTTTGCTTGTTTTGGGTTTTTAAATAACAATTTTAAAACTTATATAGAAAAAGTGAAAGTATTTTCTGTGTGGATGATAGAATATAGTAACATATTGAACTAGACAAGATTTTACTTGGATTTCAAATACAATTTTCTAATAAGAACAATAGTAGTTTCTCATGTACGCTGTAAAAATCTCCTTCGCTGATTTTTTTTTTTCTAAATATCCCTTGTATCAGTAGTGCTTAGATCTCACAGCTGATCTAGCAAAATAAAAGGACTTGGTAAATTTTCAAAGTCTCTTTTTCTACCGTGATATTTGTTAATTACGTGACAATGATGCTAGTGTTTTCTAATAGTTAAGGTTTATCTGTTAATCATAGAATCACAGAATCATGTTTACTTGAGACCAGCCCTTTTCATAAAATTTCCTGTCTTTATCCCACAGACTGCCTTGCCCTGTGCATTTTCTCATCAGTTAGCACTGCCACTCTGACACTTTCCAATACCCTGGACTCTCCTTATTAGTTACATAGTCCTGGTTGGCCTGTAGTTCCTTGACAGCCCATGTCTTCACATGAGTGAGGATATTAATTTCTTGTGTTTGTCTTCATCACATTTACTGTCAGTTTTGTGTCTCTATGTTTTTTGTTTCCCTGTTTTCCACAGTATGCCATTTGACAAGGTCCCCATCAGTTAATCTCACTGAAATAATTGTTCCCTAATTCTGTGCAGTACTGTTATAGTGAGCAGGCCTGGGTCTTGCTAGTGCCTGTAACTGTCTCTCTAATCTTAGTCAGTGAGGTTGTGTCTATATATATTCTCATGTGCGTCTTCCTCCTTTCCTTATTATTCCCTTTTTGCATTTAAACTGCCCTTTGCCACATATCCTTAGAGGAATATTCACTCTCTCCTCCCATATGACCTTTAAAGTACACCAGTAACTGGGCTACTATTACTAAGTTTATTATATGTCAGTCACACTTTGTTCAAATTAACAAAAATTCTTGACTTCATATGCGGAATTGCGCGTGGCTCGTGGAGGGGAGGAGAGAGGGAAGACCCTCCACAGCGGCTTCTTCCACCGGAGGGGATCCTGGGCAGGTGGTCCAACTCCCGGGAGAGCTGTCTCCTCGATTCTCCTCACACGTACACAATCCCAGATGGTTTAAAGATGTCCAACCAGTTGAGGAAGGAGGACTCTGCACACTCTGCTGATGGTCCAACTGGGTTTATTGAAGGAGCAGTGAAGGATCGCAGGCAGGGCAGGCAGGAGAGAAGCAGGGACACAACCGAGCTGAAGGGAAGCAGGGGGCAAAAGCAGGGACACAACCGAGCTGAAGGGAAGCAGGTGGCAAAAAGCAGGGACACAACCGAGCTGAAGGGAAGCAGGTGGCAAAAGCAGGGACACAACCGAGCTGAATGGAAGCAGGTGGCAAAAGCAAGGAGCTGGGCGGGAACAGGGTTTATAACATTGTAGCGGGCAGGAGGGGCTAGGGTACAAGGAACCAATGGGATAGGGGACCAGGGGAGGGGCAGGATTGGAGTGATTGGGGATGTACAAATGAAATGAGGGGAAGAGGGTGGCACCAACATACAGGCCAATGGGGAAGGGGGAACCACAGAACTTTCTGGATCTTTGGGAGGGAGCCATAGTTGACTGACACCTACAGGGGAGTGCCCTCCCAAGGCATCTCCACCTCATTGTCCCTTGGGTCTCCTCCCACATTCATACACAAGGTCTCTTCCACTTCTTGTCTACAAGGTTTTGAGTGTAAAAGTGTTAGCATACAAGGGACAGTAGTGTAGATGAGTTTCTTCCTTTCTCTGTCCATTACTGAGGTTATTTATATTTATTTTGCATCTAAATAGATACTAGAAATAGATTTTTTTTTTTCCTTGCCTTACAGAAGGTTTTTCCAGATATAATTCCTATTTAGGCTAATGTAACTTTCTAACCATTAATTACAACAAATGCAAATGATACAGGGAGATCAAATCTACCCAAACTTTATGAATTAAAATTGCTGTGGAAAGGGATGCTTTTCTCTTTTAAGCAACACTCTGATTCATAGTTTTTAAAAGAAGTGTCAAGCAAGCTTTCATGCTGAAGGTATGGAAAGAAAAGCAACCAAGCACTAGTCTGATTTTTGAAAGATATATTTAAAAGCTTTGGAAAGAGTGTTTCCAAAAGAACCCTAATATTTAAGCAGATATTTGACATTGATTTTTGTGCTAATCATCCTACTTTCAGCCTGTCTGCTCTGCTGAGTAAGTGGTCAAAATTCTTCAGATCTCAAATCAATAAACATACTAACTATATGCTTTAAGTACATGATTTACCTCTCTAGTGAACCAATTTATGTATTGGAAGAGTATTTTGTGTACAAGTGATTAGTTTTTTTCTTGACTCCAAACAAAGGTAAAAAGACTAATCCCATCAAAGATGTTTTTGTCATCATTCAAATGTTTCTTGCATTAAATTTCAGAAGACAGTAACTTTTAGCATCTTTGCTCTTTTCTCTAGTGTAAATGAAATGCATATGATCATTTAAAAGTTTCCTTTAATCTCCAATTTAAATTCAATTCCTTTACTTGCTTTCATTAAAATGGAGAGGGGAAATTAATTTAAATTAAATCTTTATGTAGCTGCATGAATGAGACATGAGCATATTGGTTGTGTTTCTCAGACTTTCCACCACCCTTTTTACTACAGTGTTGGTGCAAATTCTTAGAGCAGGGTACAATTTTAAAAGAGTGTGTTGTCTTCTACTAAAAACAAGATTTAAAAAAAATATGAAGCAACACCACAATAAGCATGTAGAACATATCTTCTTTTTAGAATGCCCCACTTGCATATCAGGGTATAATGTGGAAATAGTGTGGTAAAAGATTACAGATGTTCTTTTCCTTACAGTTGGGGAAATTTCTAAGGATTCTTAAGCTTAGATTAATGAAATTTGTCTGCTTATGAATTAGACAATAGGCAATTCACTTATATTCCACTGCCTGGTCTGAAATATCTGAAAGATTGTTTTACTTTAAAGTATCCACAAATTATTTCATTATTTTAAAATTTATCTTATTCTGCTCTTTAGAAATTCATGGCAAGTAGATTTTTAAATTACAGCACTTCCAGGAATAAAAACCTGATATTATAGTTTTTATGACATTTGAGTAGCTTTACTGTGGAAGATAAATGAGTAAGAGGAAAAATAATGAATCCAGGAAAACAAACCAAACACCTTGTAGCACATACAGTGGATAATAGGTTTTCCATTATCTGAATAATTCTTAAGTCTGAATAGATTATCCAATTTACTGTGAAGTTGTATAAAAGCTGTTTGCTGTTAGTATAATCATACATGTCATGAAGAGTGATGATGGCATATTATACAATCAGAATTTACAGAATACGGCTGTCAATACTATATCTAAGGTTCTTTCCAAAGGAACTGGTGTTTAAAATTTTAATCTCAACTTCTACTTCTTGGAGAAATGGGAGTTCTGTGAGCTGGTGTTGTAAGATTAAATCAAAGAAATGTTGATTAGAAGTGCAGATAGTCTGCAAAAATGCACAATATTGTTCATAAAACCTTTATTTCATCAAGATCAAAGCTCATCCCTATTCAGTTTTTTACATGTGGGCACCGTTCTTAATCTAGCTTTTTTGCTTAACATTTTGTTCAGCCTTGATTGAAGAAAAAAAAAGCCATCACCTACTGGTGTTCATTCTTATTTAACGAAGAAACCTTGATTCTTAGGTCTGTTGTTTTTATTTTATTAGATTTAAAGGTAAGTACTGTTTCTCTGCATAATGTGTAGGGTTATTGCTCCTGTGAGGCAACAAAAGGTGACTGACTTATTTCATCACCTGTCCTTAACTTTTTTTTATATTTCAAGCCTATTCTTTGTTGGACTTCTCTTTACCCATACAAATTGGAAAAGAGTGGATTATTGTCCTTCAAAGCTACCACTATAAGTGCTCCTTTTTAGAGCTTCTAAAGAGCTGTAGGTTAGTTTCTACGTAATGCTTTGAAATAATAAACTGGGCTAAATACTTTTTTCTCATTAGTTTTGAATTTTCACTTTTTAACTGTTTGCGTTTTTTCTCTGAAAGGAGAACAACTGAAACTCTGAAACATTTTTTTCATTGAATGAAAATATTGCTTGGTTACCAAATATGGTAAGAAAATTTATCAAAAGTAATTCTTAAATTGCCTAATATTTCCTTTCTTGTTTAGGGGGAAGATTTCCCTGCAACCTCTATTTACAATATAGCTTAGCTAATTCTCTTCAAAGAAAAATCACAAAATGTTATCAGGTCAGGAATGTAATAACATTGTTTATATTCAGTCAAAGAGTCCAATAGCTCAAAAATGCTCTTGGCCACTAAAACCATATTCATCATTTCTTGATTCATTAGACTCATGAGAGGTATACAGAGAAGAGAAAAGCACAGGTTGTTATTACCTAAATAGTTTCTTTTAGAAGAATGTGAGCACAACCTGGAGTCTTTGTAGATAATTATCCAAAAGCATCTGTTAAATGGTCATTATTAATCTACTTGGCAAATAATGTGAGAATGTCTTGGAAAATGAAGAGAATGGAATAGATAACACAGTGCTGCTCCCATAGAGACCTATGAGGCATACAGTCCTTGAAAATCTCTTGAAGTTCTTACCACAGCAAAACAAATATGAAATAGTTACAAAGAAAACCAAGGGCAATCCGAGGTAGCAAATGACTTTCATAAGAAATAAAGTAAATAAGCTAGGATCCATCAGCTTGGAAAACAGCAGGCAGCAGAGGATATGCTAGTGGTCTAAACTCACAGATGGACAGCAAAGGCATTTAGGGAATACCTTCTTGCTGTTTCTGATTATCTTAAACAAACAAAAAAATTAAAAACTAAATAAAACCTCTACAAAAACATTCATACTAAATCATAAAATAAAGAGTTTAAAACAAATTTTTTACACACGTATATTTAAAAGAAGGTTACTGTAAGAATTACACTGGCAAGTAACAGTAGAAGCATTCAAAAATAAAGTGTGCAAATTTAAAATTCATTGCTTTAGGCTACAGTCCATGTAAACACCATAGTCAGCAAAATTTTAATGACTAGAAACTGGAAGAATATTTTGAAGAGAAACTTACTTGTCTACTTTTTCTTACATTTCTGTTGTAAGACTCTGTAGATCAAAGATAAAAATAGGATCCTTGTCTGCATGGAGCAATTTTTTTTTGCTTTAATATGATTGTTCTTGTGTTTTTAACTACTGACTAACCCAGTATTAAGCCTGCTATGTACAAGTTTTGTGCTGTTCTACTACAATTGGATTTACTGTATGATAAATAGTACCAATAATACCTCTTTTTAATCATCTCGCCATAATCATCTGCCTGAAAACTGCAATATATTTCAAACCTCAGTGTATATTTTTTGTAATGTTAAATTAATATGTGATGCGTAGTACCTATTAAATATTTGGGGCCTTGCTGAAGTGCTTTTGTTAGGAGATGAAAACAATTAAAAGAGTATTAGACTGTTCAATAAAGTTAATTGTGATATTAACAACAATAATGTTTTTCCAATTTTAGTGTGAGCAAACACAATCAATTTCCTTGTAAATTGTTCTTAGTCTTAGGTTTATGAGGAAATGTTGAAATCATCTTCGTCCTGCCCCCACCCAGAGTGTGCTGCAATAGACAGCCTTCCTATTCGATGCACAAGATTTCATTATTTCCAGAAATTATAACTGCAATAGAAACAATACTTCAACATATTTGAATTTAATGGCCTATTCTTTCAAAACTGTATCATCTACTCTAGAAAAATTTTCCTGAGTTAGTACTTGTTTTGGTATTCTATATATATTTAGTGGTTTTGAAACTGGTTTATATGATTACACAGACAAATTGGTCTGCTCCACTTACTAGTCTCAAAGTAAATTGCCTACCATGGCTTGTGTTTAGATTGATCATGGTAAGCCTCTTCAAAAGCCATAATATGCTGTATCTCACTTGCCTCTTGGTTTTCTTCAAGCTTTATGGGATACCTTTGGAATCATGAGACAAGAGTATTTTGTCAGTGCAGTAGGTTTCTTTTCAGTTCAGGTGAAAAGAGTTGTAGGACCTCCTGAGCATAAGATATATCGGAAAGGCTGGGACTGAATATATGTTGTTGGTGAATCAAAGTTTGTGGGGATGGAAGTATTTGAAAGATTGAAAAAAATAATTAATCCTAAATCTTGAAACCAAACTTTGCTGCATTCATTCATTAGCAACATGTGATGTTCTATCAGTTTACACACATTATACATTATAATTATAATGACATTATACATGCCATTATTCAGCAACCTTTTCTTAGGTTACTTGTGAGTACACAACATCATGAAACTCATGTTCAACCATTTGTGCTGATGGCAGAAAGTCCTTGGTAGCTCCTCCTCAAGATGGAGATGATCAGGTCTGAGAGCTCAACAATGACACAAGCTGAGGATGAAGCAGGCAGCCAATCTTCTTTCTCGTCTGATTTGCTTTTTTTGTGCATGATAGTCTTTGCTCTGCTCCTATGTTGGTCAACAGCTCACAGCAGAACAAGGGAAAAAAATATTTAACATTTTCCTTGAAAGAAACTGTTGATTTTGTAGTAACAACATCCGTGAATTTTGATAAAGAACAGATATTATTTTACCCCTAATCTGAAATCAAATTTTTTAAAATAGCATTCAGGTTTTATTTCTGTGTAATATATAATTTTTATCGTACAGTATTAAACTTAGCACTTACACCAATATTGTTGAACTTTAATTAGCTGTTCTGCTAATTTTATTTCTTAAAATATCTCAATGCTCTTAAAAAAACCCCAAAAATCTATTTGAAAGTTAGGATACTTATATAAAGAAATTAAGTTGTAATCAGAGATAGGCATGGAAAATTGATGTTTACTATTCCAGTGACACAGTGGCATTGACAGTCATCTACCTTCTTTATTTCTGTGGTTTATGTAGCAGAAGTGGGAGGAATGCAAAGACATATTTCCAGTAAGGTCACTCATTTTGTAGTATTAGTGAGATAAACAACTATTTTTTAGAGTACATCCTTATGTGTACTCAAGTACACAAGTGCTCTGCTTAGAGGATTAAATTAATACTGTACACATATATGGGGCAAGGTATGTCAGATTCCAGAATAAATGGAGGAAAACTAAAAGGAAATTTGACTTTTTCAATGTAAATTGGTTCATTTTAAGAATTAGTTGCTGATTACCAAGTATTATCTCTACCAGAAATATTTTCAAATTGTTAGTCAAGAATAAAAATTTCTGTCCATTGTTTTATTTGATATTTGACTATGCTAATATATAGCTTGGTTTATGAGGTACACCTTACATGAAATGCAGTTGATAATTTTATTAAAAGTAATCAAATCAACAATTCTCCAAAGGGAAGAGAAAAAGAAAAAGAAGATGACCTATCTGTACTATTTCTGTATAGTTTCTCTGATTAATAGCAAATGATTTGTCTGGGGTTTTTGTTTTACAGTGTGGGTAGGGGTTTTTTGGTTGTTTGTTTTGTTGTTTGGCTGGAGGATTTAGGAGTTTCGGGGATTTGGAGTTTTGGGGGCTTTTTCCCAAATGTAGGCACTTCCAAATTAATATTCTAAATTAATATTTTAGCACACAAATACCAGGGTGTTTTTTTTTTTCCAGTGGAAGACCTTTGGGATGCTTTTTCAATAATTTAAAAGGATTTGTCAATATCTGACAATTATTGAAAATCTAGTCAATTTTATTTCATCTCTTAAACATATTTCAAATCAAGCATGCATGCACTGAACTGTGGGGTATATTGCAGAGAATTTTAAGTTTGATGAGTGAAGATTTATAAATTTACACACCAGTTTGTAATAATTGGAATATCTTCAAGTTGAAGCCTCAAAAACATTCCTTCTAAACTGGCTGAGACGCTGTAGTGTATAGCTGTCATAACTGCATAAGACATCTCTAAATAGGATGTGTTATGCAGTCGCCGCCTCAGGCTGTGACCTTTAATTCTCTTTTTGTAACTGCTTGAATTTGGTTTAGTATAACTTCATTTTTTTCCTTTTTCTTTTTTATTTTTATTTTTACTAGCAGCAGATCAACAGTACAGTGTTCCTGCTTTGAAGTAACTTCAGAGAGGGGTTTAAAGAAGTATCTTTTACTGCAGTCTTAGTAACACTTGCTGTATCAGTACCTTTCTCTGATCTCACGTATTTCCCAAAGTCCTTTGCAGATCTCAAGCTGCACCCTCTGACTTCAATACTTCATTTAAAAAAAAAAAAAAAAGTAAAATAAAGAAGGAAAATGAAATGTGTGCACATGTGTGCACTTAAATGCCAGTGCACACCTTCCAGTAAAGGTGTCCAAAGTCACACCAACAGACCAAGGGGTTGCAGACACCAATGAGCCAGAAATAACAGAGATATATTGTACAATTGTGTTGAGTACTTAGAAACTTGAATAAACTGATCAATAAGACTTCTTGCTCAACTGAGAACTCAGTAATGTGATTCAAGCATTTCCCAGTCTGGTATGTATCACCTTTAGAATTGTAAAGCTTGGCTCTCATGGGTGCTAAAATTATTAGTCCTAGTAGAGAACTGTAATATTTAAAAAATAATAAATATCCAGGATAATTAATCTGTACATAAATGTAAATAATATTTTATGAACATGCATAAAGCATATTCTAATTGTGCTTTTATATTAAACAACAAAAAGCAAATTATATTCGCTAGTTCTTCATAAATGAACATGTTGCACAAGATGAGTTACAAAAAATCTGAGAATTTTCTTCTATTATCAGACTGCTGCAGCACCAGCACTTTAGCATTTATTAGGTTAGCAAAAGCATACTCTGAAAACCTTTACAGATAGCTTTAATTTTTGTAGTGCTGGCTAAAAATCTAACAATACATACCAAACTATATTTGTTTCCAATTACTTTTTTAATTAATACTGACACTTTAGACTGTTATCATATAACCTTTTATGTTCCCAACAATTTTGAGACGCCCAAATACATCAGCATCATTCCGACTTTTTTTTTTTTTTAACCAAATTTCATATGTAAAAATTGGGATCCAATCTATTCTATATCTGAACCTAATTTTAGAGCTTTTAGAGCTTTACAGAATGTTCTTCCTCATGCCCTGGCTTTTACAGAACACTATGTTGGTACCTCTAGTCTTCTTGATTATAGTGATGATCTGCTTCTTCTCAGAACTCTTTGCATGAATCAAAGCAGATAGAAAGGAAAGCAGATTTACTTCTGTGAAGCCTTTCTTGCTTAAAAAGAGTAAATCCATCTGCCACTTTTAAACAGTTGCTAATGTCTGAACATAAGCAAGTCAACCCCTGCAATGTGTTTTCCATCTCCCTTTTTCAGAGTTGGCAATTCTAACTCAATTTGTCAAACTATGGCTAGAAGCATGTATAAATGACATATTTTGCTGAAAATATGCAAATATATGAAAATATCGGCTGAAAAATATAAGCTGAAATGACTCCTTTGATACTATATTCTGTGACATCAATGGCTAGTTAATGAAATCTAAACTGGCCAAAATTAATTCAGATAGAAAACCTGTAAGTCTTGGGGGCTGATGGATGTGAAAGGCAAAACCACAATAATTAATATACTTTTAGATAAATAATTCTGTCAGTTGAGTCAGAATTGGCATGGTCTTGGTTGGAGTGCTGTATTTCTTGTGCCTGAAGCATGTGCCACTATGTTGGATATTGCTAAAGAAGTGAGGAGGGTGAGCAGGTAACATGTTTACACTTCCGGAGTTCAGCTTGCCTTTAGCTGAACAGAATAACAAACACCCCTTTTCAAAGAGCTAGATGAAGAACAAAATTATTGTTCCATGACAAAGTGAAGAGTGAAGTCTACTTTAAACAAAACTTTTATAACTTTAGTTAAAATATAGCATATTTCTATATATTTCCATTTTTATTCATCCCTGTGTTAACTTTGGTAAATTCATTTACAGTGTGACATTTAGTAGGATTAAAAGATTTCCTGAGTACCGTGAGTGAAGTCTGAACCTCAGAGCACCATCAGAAGGAAATAGAGGGAGAGAGGACCCCACACTGAAGCAGGCTGGTTGGCAGGATTTATGACCCAAAGGGCAAACCAACACTGAAGCTGTCTGTTCCCAAAGAACTGCACCCTGTGCAAGGGAGGGGACCAATGATGGAGCAGTTCATGAAGAAATGTGTCTCATGGGAGGGATTCCATAGTGAATCAGGGAAATGGAACAAGGAGTTCTCCCTCCGAGGAAGAAGGAACAGCAGACACAATGTGTGATGCACAGAATCCAAAACCCCATCCCTATTTCCCCTGCATTGCTGAAGGGTAGGAGGCAGAGAAAATTGGGAGTAAAGTTGAGCCTGGGAATAATGAAAGGGGAAGGTGTTTTAAGATTTTTTATTCTCATTGTCCATTATTTATCTAATTTTATTGATAATAAATTTAATTGTTTTCCTCAGGTTGGCTTGATTTTGCCTGTGATGATAACTGCTGAGTGATGTCTTCCTGCCCTTATCTTATCCACAAGCCTTTTGTTGTATTTCCTCTTCCATTCCTATTGAGACAGACAAGCTTTGGTGGGCATCTGGCATCAGCCAGGGTCAACCCACAAAAGGAGTTTTTAACTTTCTCTCTCATATGCCTTAGAGGGCATATAACCACTGCTCAAAAAGGAACACAATGTTCTTGTTACATTGTGAAACTCCTTCAGTTTTGTTATATATTTCTATGTACTCTTAGAAAAAGCAGACAGAGAGGGAAGCCTTTAAAGTGGACAGGATCAGATTTTCATTTTTCTGTCTATAAGTAGGCTTAACTGTGGGTCTCTGGGGGAAAGCTTACTCAGTAATGAAACATTATGACTGAACACGCAGGACTTTGGCAGATTTTTCTTGCTTTTCTTTATCTGTTGACAAAACAGTAGTCTTTACTAGCTTTCTCACAGGTTATAAATATTTTTTGAAAAATTTCCTGGGTTCATACAATACTTTGATTCCTCAAATCTAAGTTACTTATTTGAGACTATATTACTAGTTTTCTTTTGTCCTTCCTTCCTTCCTTCCTTCCTTCCTTTCTTCCACCACTTCTGCCACTTCCACCACTTGCTTCCACCACTTCCTTCCACCTCTTCCTTCCGCCACTTCCTTTCTCTTTCTCTTCCCTTTCCTCTTTGTTTTTCCTCTTTTTTGTGCAGTCATCTGGCACTGAATCAAATGCATTACATTCAACTTTCTTGTGAAAAAGTGCAAATTGGACAATAATTTATATATTATATCAAGTTATTCGAATGTGAAAAATTGGAGTAAAATAGACTTTGAAAAGGGTCAGTACTAAGGTTCACACACTAATGAATTTTCATAGACTAAATATTCACTTTTTTATTGGTGGTGAAATCACATAAATATCTCAACAACAACAATTTCAAAGATGTTTAACTGAATCTTTTTTTGCGGTTTGGACGTGTGTTAGTAAATTAATCTTAAAAATTATAAATCTAACTTAGCAAGAAGAAGTACATTATTTTTCTATGAGAGCTTCCTGAATGACAGAGTTGGCTGTTTCTGAAAGGCTCAGTATAATGCTCTAAAAAGAGTTATTCTATTTTCAAAGCATGTAGAATGTGACAAATGTGTTAATGTGTTTAGGTTCCAGTTTCAAAACAGAATTTCCAAATTTCTCAGATAAATGATGTATTACATTTTTAAATTTTTTTTTTTTTTTTTTAATTTTCCCCTATCTGCAAATTCCCCCAGAGACATAGTGGGGGAAAAATGGCATTCCTGAGATATGTTTTGGCTTGAGTATGTAACTGTATTTTTTCTATTAAAAAGATCATAAGATTTTAAAGATCAGATCCTCAGTCTGCATAAGCCAGCATGTTTTCAACAAGCATGGACGTTTACATCAGCTGAAGGTGGATTCAGCACCTTTCCTGGCAACATAATTATCTGCTACTACTTCACTTCTCCACGAAACAGACATAACGCATACAATGGTTAAAGAACCAATCTCTGACAAGGGCTGTTTTCAACTTCTGATCATTTTCAATGTTATCTGCTGGAAAATATCCTGAAAAAAGTTCTTTGTGTTCAAAAAAACTGTACATACAACGGGAAATAGTAATTGCTCTGCAATGGTATTATTTTTCTGCTATTGCCAGGGTGCAGTGTAGCTTTTTTCTTTGTATCTTTCAGACACACAAGGATTTTGTTCTTTTCTCATTTGTATTTATAGGTAGTATACACTAAACCTATATCCCTTTTTTGAAATACCTAAATGTCTCAGAGTTTGGGTATGTCTTGTTTTATGCATGTGCTTTTTAAAATCACAATACAAATTTACAGAAAGCCAGGTAAATTATATAAGAAATTTTACCTTATTTCTCTAGGAGTGAAGTAGTTCTTTTAAACTATAGAAATAATACATGTCATTTCATACAATCAAAGTAAACTTGGACAATGTGTAAATTTGTGCTTACAAGGCAAACATATTATAGTAAATTAATAAATGACTGATTTTGCTCTGATAAGCTTCACTGCAGGTTGCAGAAAATTAGTATAAGTACGTAAATCAGCAAATTAAAACTGTATTATGACTGTCCTACATAGTGATTTATAGTATTGCAAGTGACAGTGGAGGTACCCCTAACTTAATGTAATTATCTATTTTCAGAAAACCAAAAAGGGGTGCTCTACAATTATGAAGACAATGGGGGAAGGGGGGTTTTATGAACAACCACATCTAGGAGTTTTTAAGTAAAGGTTGAGACAAGAATGACCAGATGGTCTGAACTGACACCAACAACTTCAGTGTATCCTCATTACACCTGCTTTCATTAGTCTGTTATCTGGTCACTGGTTTTCTGAACTCTTTCTTTCTTGCGTTACTATTTAAATTGATGTGTTGTCCAGTTTTGGAAGGAGTTTTATTATACTTAAGAATAAATCAGGCTGGTTTCTTAGAAGGACATTATTATTACCCTAAATTTTTAAACCTGCAAAGAATTTAGAATAGTCTAGATCTTCAAACATTCATTAGGAATGAAAAATTTTAAAAATTTGAAAGCAGGTATAAAGAACCTTACCAAAGAAAGAAAAGCCTAGAATAGAGTCTTCACTCCAAGAAATCCTTGTGCATTTTGCAGTAAGGAGATATGGAAACAAGTGTGCAAACAGTGTTGAGGGTTTCAACAATAACATTTCTGCTGTTTCCATAGTACCAGCCTAGAGTTAGCTCCTGATTTCTAGCTTCCTGAAGTTAAGAATTATGTATTTTTCTTCCACAAAAGAAAGCCTTTAGCTGCAATTTTTTTTTTCCCCTCCAATTATATTCCCTGTATCCCCACCTTATATTTTGCCTATTACTCTCATAAAACAGCAAATTAAATGTTTGAAACTCCATTAGTGGAAAGAAATACATACTGTCCCTTCCCATTGTGGCCGTTACCAGTTAGGTATGAAATAAGTTTGCATGAGAAAAGAGCAAGCATTATTAACAGTTTGTTGAAAGTACAATTTTTTTTTACTGAACCAAGGAACAGCAAGATCTTTAATATGCTCTGAGAATAATTAGCAGATCAAGACCCTCTAAGTTTGTGTGAGAGAATATTTGTCCCATGAAACCTGAGCAACCTTAGATATTACACAGATTCACCATTTTTAAGCATTCAGAGCAACTGGAATTGAAAAGCTAGTAGCAAAACAGATGGCATATCTATCTGTGAATATTGAAAGAATTAAGTGGGATTATTGTTGCATTAACTGTCTCTCCCTCCCATCAACAATGTAAAGGCAGGGAAGCTTAATTGCCTGTGTATTCCATGCTATCCAAAATACATTCTCTTGGTTTTCCATCACACTAAAATTTCTCAGTAATCATTCAAGTTCATGAGAAAATTCAGTGCTGATCTAACCCACTAGGGAGAAATACATAAGGAACAGAGAAGTCACAATTATGGATTTCAGTTTGAATGGATATATGCATGTGTGTGCATATACTTGCACATGTATGTGTAAAATAGCAATTATATGAACTGGATTTTGCATACGTAACTATGTATAGAGAAAGTATATATATGTGTACATTTGTATCTGCATACACATACACTGGAATAATATATAAAATCTACACTGGAATGAAGTCAGCCAATGAAAGCAGCCCTGAGGAAAAACATTTTAGGGCATTGGTTGATGAAAAGCTCAAAAAAATCCCCTAATGCATGCTTGCAGTCCAGAAATCCAACATCGTCTGAGACTGCATCCAAAATATTGAGTCCAGCAGGTACAGGAAAGAGATTCACCCTCTCTACTCTGCTTTTGTGAGACTTGAGGGTCTGCATCTAGCTGTGGGGACTCCAACACAGGAAGGATTTGGACCTGTTTGAGAGAGTTCTGAGGAGGTCGAAACGATGATCAGAAGGCTGGAGCACTTCTCCTACGAAGACAGACTGTGGATTTTCAGCCTGCCGAAGGGCAGGCTCCAGGGAGAATTCCTAGCAACATTTCAGTACCTAAAGCAGTGTACAAGAGAGTGGGAGAGGGGCATTTTACAAGGGCTTGTAGGAAGAGAAATGGCTTCAAACTGGAAAAGGTTAGACCTGCATTGGATATTAAGAATAAATTCTCTATTGTAAGGGTGATGAGACAGTGGAACATGTTGCCCAGAAATGTTGCGGACAGTCTGGAGGAGTTAAAGCCAAGTTTGATTGAGCTTTTTCTTGTTCTACTGGGAGATATCCTCATCCATGGAAGAGGGGTTTGGAACTAGGTGATTTTTAAGGTCCCTTCCATGCCAAACCATTCTATTATTTGAGGAATATGTACATCTCAGAAGGCAAAAACACTGTGTCTTCTGGCATCTTCATTTAGATGACTTGTTACAGGAGTAAGATTGCTATGAAATTTTAACTCCGAAGATTTCCCAAGCATAGTATCACAATTTTAATTTAAAGTTAGAAGTGAATATCTTTGCTCTGCAGCCAGGCAACATTTGCAGATGACACTGTCTTTTCTACACAATTTTGTTTCTTTGTTTTCCGCCAATGCAAGGAATTGTTACTAGAGGAGTGTCAAAGAATTGAAGAACATCTGAGTAAGGTCTGTTTCACCAAGACATGTTGTAAGCTACACTTCAGTAATTTAGCAATATAAGTAGGTTGATGTAGTGTTCACATTTAGCAAAAGGGTGTCACTGTTGACTGGAGCTGGGCCTAGCTGACAGCATACAAACTTAACCCTCTGGAAATATAGCTTGAGCTTACCCAACCTGCCAGTCAGTGTAAAAGCCACAAGGTCTCAAGAACTTCCCAGATGACAAATTGAGGGTGGCAACAGCCACCAACTTTTCTGCTGGACTCCACCGACTCTCATATGGGACAGAAAGGTCAGGTAATTCTTTAAAAAATGCAGTGATTATATATATCTATATCTGTAACTGTAATTATATCCTGTATATCTCTGATTAAACCCCCTCAGCATCCAAGTCCATACTGTATCCAGTGTCATTTTTATCTTTAATCAGAAGAAAAAATTAAACACCAAGTATTATAATGTTTAAAATACACAAAACAGCTTTTTTCTCCTGATATAGCTTCCTCTTATATTTTGCTATATTTTTATAATTGCTTTGACTTTTCTGTTATATCCATTTTTTGTTGCTTTTCTGTGTGTAGACATCTGGCTAATAAGTACAAAATTTGCTAACTTAAACCAGGCTGATAATCTATAACAATCAAATGCTCTACTTAAAATTAGCCTTTGAAATGTTCTAAGAATGCTATCAAATGCTAAAAAAGTGCCCAGTCCTGTGAATGTAACAACAGGAACCTACAATTAATGTAGATTGAAAAAAAGAAAAAAAAAAAAAAGAGAGAAGAGGCATTTAAAAAAAAAGTGTCATAATAATGAAGTTTTACATACCTAATATGTGAGAACCAGGAAATGATATACCAATAGAAATGCAGCATCTTGCCAACCAAAGCCTTGAACACTTAAAAAATGTTTCAACAGACCTGTTAAGTGTGACAAAGAAAATTAAGAAATTCATAGAGAATAAAATTCACTTCAAAAACACTTTCTCAAGCTTGCCTGGACGAACAGTATATGTGTGTGAAAAAAAATTTAATGAAAAACAGAATGTCAGCTGAAGAATTGCTGAGATAACTTAATGGTGTTTGGGGATGATAAGAATCTCGTGAGCTGCTACCATCATTAGCATCATCATCAATAGACTATGAATGGCAAAAGGCTATTTACCTATCTTTTTCCCTGGTCCCTATATATACGGTTTGGTTTTTTGTTTCTTGGTTTTTTTGTTGTTTTTTTTTTTACCAGATGAGATGGCACATATGGGGTTGGGGGACAGAGGATATGGACATGTGCATATTTCAGAACTTTAATCCACAGAACAAGAGATTAAACACTATATTTAAAGTTTCTGCAAAATTTCCTCTCTCTGTCTTCAATCATTAAGAATGAATACTATGAATTTCACTAGGGCATGTTTCATTACAAGTGATATTTCTTACTACCAGGATAAGACTGTGCTGCAATTAATGCAAATAGAATCACTGATGATCTCAAAGGTATTTTCCAACCTAGTTAATTCTGTGATTCTGTGATTTATTTAGAAAATAACTGATAATAAAATGCAGTATTTACAGAACATGGACTTTCATATCTATCCAAGGATTTCACTATTGCTGCAACAAAACTGTGCTATATAAATGAAAAATGAACCGGTGAAATATACTGCTGCTGTAAATCAGTAAACTAGGTCCAATTTTTTGAATTATATCTGTTGATTACCTGAGTTCTGATTAAAGTTATCTTTAAACTACTGAAAGAAATCTGAACTTATATGTATATTTGCCCATGTTTTACACTGGTATGGAAATATATAGCATATAATGAGATATTTTATTCAAGGTAATAGCCGCAGTGCATAATTATGAAGTATGTTATAGGTACAGTCACTTTTATCTTTTCTTCAGAGTACTTGTGGTTCTAACATACATTACTTCCTTTGTGTTTCTTTGCCTATCCTTAAAAACCTTTTGTATTTGGAAATCTGACTTGTCCTTTTTTATGTACCTTGATGATGTACTAAAATAGTTACTACAGTTATAGGAACTATATGTGTTCTAATAAAATACTATTATTTTTACTATTACTACTTCTACTGATACTAACAACACTAATGTGAAATAACTTTAAAAAAAATAGCCCTTATACTCAAGCATTACATTTTTAATAATAATAATATTGAAAGATGATAAAAAAGGTCATAATAACAACAAATAATCATTGAAGAAAATAATAACAAACCACTATATAAGAAGAAAACACTTGAGTTACAGCATATAAAAACTTATGATGTTTATTCTTCTGAAAAAAAAAAAGATGATGAAAATATTTCAAAATTTTGTGCTCTCTTTCTTTAAGTTATGTTGTCTTTTGCACATTTGCTGTCTTTTAGAGACACTTATTTTCATATAATAAACAGTCCTTAACTATATAACTAAGAGGTTCACTTTTGAAGGTTGCTTCTGGGCAATTAAAGAGAACTCTTAGCATTTGAAATTAAAATTAGAACTTCAGGATTCAGAAATCTGATCCATATTGTCAAATTAATCTAGCAGTGCAATAGAGGCCTTACATAGATTTAGGCATATTTGAAATATTCTAAGCATGAATTTGCACTCATTTGATCAAAGGAAGCAATAATATAATTTTTCTGATATCTGAAGTATTATGGCACTAGATTGATCTGTTCAGGCAAGTAATTTGAGATATGATTTCCATACCTGAGCTAGGCAGGTACCTCCCTTTACAAACCATGGCAATATTTAGCATTTGTAGGCTGTGATTCACCTTATTCCTAAATAACTGTTCAAATTATGTCAGACAGATAAATTATTAAGATTATCTGTTTCACACTATTGATTGTACAGCAAATTCAGATCTAAATTATAAACATTCAAATATGGGAAACAAATCTTATCTTTAAAAAAACCCACCAGACCAGACCTATTTGTTTAGTTTTACATTTCTGTGAGGAAAAGAAGATGGAAATACACAGCACAAAACAAAATATATTTGTATTTTCTTTTTATCTCTTCTTTTATTTTTGATTGACAAAAATAAATTGATTATTAAAGAAAAATCTTGACTTTCATTGAGTACAGCTGGGTGACCCCTGATCACCTGCATTCCATACTTGCTGCATGAAAATTTGTGGTGTATCTTTCCTCATCATCTCGTTAGGTGTTTTGGCCCTCCCCGCCAAATCATTCCTTGACCATGAGTTATCATTTCTGAGCATTTACAGTTCAAATTTCCCCTTCAATCAGTCAGTATTCATAGCACAGAAGTTCTGTTTCAGCTTGATCTAAACAGTTTTAAAGCCATACCATAATCATAGTCATTAAGAATAAGTTTCAAGGTTTAAGAAGGTTTAGCTACCTTAGCAAGTACACTCTCTTCAGCAAGAACTGATGGCAAAATATTTAAAAACTTGTTTAAAAGGCAAATAAAAACCAGCAATTATACCCTACTGAGTATCAATATGGTATAATTGCTGTTCTCCTTAGATGTGTGGGTGTGACTATTTCATTTATCATGTCTGGCTGCTTTAAAAATTCCACAGTGATATCCATTGTGGATTATGGCACAGCCCTATGGCAAGTTGACATCTTCTGTTTACTTTTTATGGCATAGCCATATGAGGAGCACAGTGGTTACTTTTCATAGTACTACTTTTTATAGTACTACAGTCACATAGCCAACATGGAAGACCTCAGGGTCTCCAACTATGTCTTTTATAACTGCCTTTTCTCACAAAAGGATACCTGCTGTTCAACAAGGACCTTTAAAGATACCCTAAAACTAAACCTGTCCTTTATATGTTCTTAGATCAAGAACTTTATGGAAAAAGTTTTCATATCGACATCTCAAAGCAAATCATTTATGATGTGCAAAAGTCTCTGAGGCAAAGCTGAGTGAGGTGAAGGCCAAAAAAAAAAAAAAAACCTAAAAGCAAAAGTTCAAAGAGAATTAAGTACTGTTTCCCAGCTATAAGAAATTCCTATTCCAAAGATGAAACTGTACATGTTCCTTGTGGATCTTTTGTTCTCCCTGCATTCAGCTCAGAGTTAGTGAGATAGATACCAGAATCATCCAATGAAAATAATTATGGTCATTTATGTAGAACAAGCAGGCATATGAAGGTAAGACCAAAATGAAAATGGGGAGTGAGAGATGCAATATGAAAGATAAAAAAGTGAACTGAAGATGCAAACATTTTATATCATTTTTAAATATATTGTTTAGTTTAAAAATTCTGTCCCTTATAGAGTAATAGTGTATCTTGAAATTAATTGATAGGCAAAAAAAATTCACAAGTTGCCAATGGCATTTTCCTATTTAAACATAGGGGAATGAGCTTTTCGGGTGGGTTGAGGTTTATCTACAAGAACCATTTTTAAGTGAGCAGTTATTGTTCTGCACACAGTTTAGAAAGAAGCAGCTAAGTAGTGGAAACAAAGGGTAAATACTACACTCTTGCTTTATCACAGAGAATTCTGTAGATGTATGATAAAGTGTTCTAGTAAGGTGTATCTCATCTATTTGGATATTTCTTCACAAGGATAAAGACTAAATTCCTCTTGGTATTACATGTTGCTGACTCATCCTCTGTAACAGTTCAAATAAATTAAAGCAAAAGTGTAGAATTTCTTCATATTCTGTTTCAAATAGGAATAAGTAGGCTTCCTTTACCCAGAGGAACAGGTGAATTGTCCCTATTAAACAGGTGAATTAGGACCACCCATTTCCAAGCAGTAATTTCTAATCAGGAAATACCTAGTTAATATGAGTCACCAAATACTCCAAATTTTCAAGTGTACCTCCACTAGTTAACACAGTCAATAAAATACAAATGTTCCAGTGCTTTTCAACTTTTTTAATTATAGATTGTTTACTATCACTAAAATAGCAGGTGTGTAAAATTGGAGTACAGTGAAAGACTGCTATCGTTTTCCTAAGATGGGAAGATATATCTGTGGAAAACCAAACATTTACTCACTGAAGAACTGCAAAATAATTTTCTGTCTGATAAGTGGACCTTGCCAATATAGTCCTGATTTTAAGAATGATCTAATTTAATTTAATGAGATTTTTCAGGATTTTTTCCTACTCTTCTTAATATGTTAGCATATTATTACTCAAACTAACAAAATATTATTAATGGTAAGCCTTTGAATTTCATATAGTCACTACTTATTTTGTTCTCTCTTGTATTTTGCTTACCATGCTCCTTAGGTCTTTAATTCTTTTTGCTATGCTACTTGCCATGCTCTTTGGGGATATAAGAAATATTGATCTCCATTAAAATAGTGCATGATAGAAAGTTTTTCATGTATAAGAATCTTCCACCGAGGAGAAGAGAGATATAAGCAACAGAAAAAATTTTATGGCATCTTAAAGAATTACCATCTGTTATCTGAAGCACCATAGATGACCAGAGTTCATACCAATCATGGCAAATGTCACATGTGCATTATTTGGTAAGGATTTATAGGATTTCTGGTGTTCTCTGTGCATATGATTTGATTTTTTTTAAGGACAGATAGGAATGTATGTAACTCTTTATAAATGATATCAAAAAAGATTTTGGGTTTGGTGGTTTGTTTTTGTTAGCACTTTTTGGCTTGTTTCCTTCTTTCTTTCTTTTGTTAACAAATTATTTTAATTGCACTAATTTATTTACTTAGACGCATAGTGTACATAGAAATAAGTACATCATTTTGATATTGCATTTATGTTTTCATATTTTTGTCTTCTCTTTTTCTTAGGACATACTCTCTACCTTTTCTTATTTACTAAAAATAAATTAAGAAAACTACATTAACTGATAGAGTATGAAAAAATATAAGAGCTGTTTCACAATAGCTGAATGATTGGTAGGGGGGAAAAAAAGAAAATAAAAAGAAGAAAAACTTTATTAATTCTTTGCCTACTGAAGTGCTTATCTCAGGGTGACCAATATTCCAAATTTTTTTTTTTAATTATTTTATTTCATTTTCAAGAAATTTGTTTTCTTTCCATCACAAAGATGACCTAAAGAATTACTGATGAATTTGGAGCCTATTCTTTAAAAAATAGGATTGAGTTGTTTAGGGTGGTTTTTGTTTTGCTTTCTTTTCTTGGGGGGGGGGGGGGGGGGGTTGGTGGAGTTTTTTTTGTTTTCTTTGAGAAAAATACGTCCAAAGTTCAGCTTAACCTAGCTGATGAAGGTCTGACATTAATCAAAGGTGTTACATGTTCAGATCCAAGGCTAAAAACCTAAGACTGTTTTGAATTCTGAATAAGTCTTATTTAACTAAAGTAGGAAGAAAAGCAGCCACCTTATGAATTATTAGTGACAGAGAGTAGTAATTGGAAAATCAATCCAGTTTGCCTGATTTAAGCATTTTATTTTCCTCCAGCTCAACCAGTCCATCCAAAAAAATGCCTCTGCCTTTCATGCAGACAATGATGACTAAATTCATAATGCCTAAACTAGATCTTCAAGTTCCCCTGAGAATTTATGGCCACCTAACCAAAATAAAAATGCTTGGTTCATTTGCCTAAATGCATACATCTGATATTATATAAGATATTGCAGAGAAGCTGTATTATCCATGCAGAGCTGGCAGATCTGATGATGCAAGACTGATGGAGAATTCACACCTCTGTGGTGGGCACAAGAGACCAGGACACCCTGCTATAGATCAGCCGGCCAAATTATCTGTTTGTCTTGTTCACACTCAGCAGTGTCTGGGGAGCTTCTAGGCTAGCTAAAGATAGCCATAATCTTTATTTTAGAGTGATCTGGTCATCTGCCTGGCAAGTTTTCTGAAGATTGATTTTGCTTTTTCTGGAAAGATAGTCAGAATCTCCTGCTTTTAGCTACACAAGATTTAAAGTGTCTGAAGTTCATGAATTTTGGGCCTAACAAGTCCTATCATTAACAGATCCACACTGTTAAGTCCTTGACACTGTTTAAGTATACATATAGATAGGAAGTCAGGTAGTGTAGTCTTTTCAGTTTTAAAACTTGTGTGGTCTATTTGAGAATCAAATAAAATTTTAGAAATCCTTTAACCATAGTTTTCACTTAGCTGAAAAGCATTGCTTAAATTCAGGGTGGAAGTAAGTTATAAATGAAATAAAGACAAATAAAGAAAATAGAAAAGACCACCATTGACCTTAAGGAACCTGAAAGCAATCTGCAAAAATAGTCATACAAAATTAAAAATGTTTTAGATGCATCTGGTTTATTTGAAGTGTTAAACTTTGTGTTCCACTTAAGAACTTAATCGCTCTTGATATTAATAAAGGCAACAGCGATGAGAATTCTTTATTCAATGATTTAAACAGGTATACCCCTCTCTGACTGCCATCATTGGCCCTGCTTTATGACCTCATAAACTTCTGATAAGGCTTGGCCAAACCAGCTGAGTAATAAAGCATCCCTTGACTGCACCAGTTAGGCCATGAAGAGCTCCCTTGTTTGTACCAGGAGCTCTGGCATGGTACAGATGGGAAAAACCAGAAACATCAGCTGCCTTACCAAAATGGGAAGAAAAGGATAGGCAAACATTTGTTGAAGCCTTAGCAAACCACACACCCAAGTCACGGCCCAGGTGAATTGGAGACTGAGTGAAATAATACTATTGTTACTGCACTTGAGGGAAAAAGCCCAACAGTCAGCAACTTGGATTATGGCCAGGATGGAAACATAGTGATAACTGAAGTCAATCAACTCAGAATCGTATAGGCAGCGATCCTAAGTGAGGCCCTTGGGGCTCTCATGACTGCAATCAGGCTATGCCAGCACATCCCTCTGAATTTGGCATCTCTCAGAGCTGGCAAACCTCTAAGTTTGCAATACTCAAAGGGTCATTGCTGATGATGAAGTCTAGGCTGATATCCCCCCATACACACTTCTCCACAGTCCTTGAGGTGCTCATGGGAAGCATAAAAGGATTTAGTGTATTTCACTGAACTTGAAAGAAATTTTTGATATGTACCTTTGCACAGAAAAAGGTCTACACATCATTTTATCTGTATGAACAGAGTATGGCATGAATGTCACTATTTCAAATCTACAGCTAAGTAATTTTTATAAATGTAGTAAACCCTATCAAATTGCTTTGTAAGTGTCAATGTACTCAATGATTAAGTGTTGCTAAACACTTTTGCACCCTTATCTTTGCATCCATATACTTTGCACCTTAACCCCCTTTTGTGTAAATGATTCAGATTTACATTCAGATTCTTGATTTTTGTGTAAATCATTCAGAAATGCTTCAAAATTGATCTTCCTTTATATACTGTATTGTGTGCAGTTAGTAGAGTGAACTTTGCAATCAAACTCTAAAGCTGCATTTCCACAAATTCATATTAACCCCCTTTTTGACAATATCTTTCATGGTATTTCTTTAAGCAGACAAATCACTCATTTTTGACAAAAATGTTCTTTCTATTCTTAAGATATCAGATCAAGTCCAGAAAGGGGTTCTAAGATTGAACTGACTGAGGTCTAGATTGAAGGCCTTCAAAGGCGCTGTTTCTTTTAGCTGTCATTTCAGCAAATCTGATCAAGTTACATTGTTTTCTCCATTAGATTTAAAATATTGACACGGAAACTCTTAGGGTGGGTCCCCTAGTAAAAGTTGGGATAACCCTTCAGAACATGCACAGATTTACAGATTATTGGTACTTTACTAGTAAATGTTTACGCTTGGTCTCTTTAACAAGACCTTTGAAGCACATCTATGAAACACATCTATTGCAGATCCAAGAAACCATAAAGTTCATTCCAGCCTTCCAATTTTCATTACTATCCAGCTATCACTTTGACATGCTAAGATTTTTCCAAAAAATAATTACTTCTGTCATACTTCCAAGAATGGGAGCACAAAACATTCATCTAAGCAAATTAAAAATATAGCTAATCACACTGACAAATAACCATTTAACCAAGGGTGTTACCTTTAATGCTTACTATCTCATAAATATTATGGAGTTTTGATTAGTTGGGGTTTATCTCCTTTCTGTTTACACAAAAGATCCAATCATAGCATAAGTGTACTTGTGGTAAACTTTTGTGAAGGTATTAATAACACTATTTGGATCAAATCTTCAGGCTATTATATAGTAATAAACAAATGTAGGCTTGCATTATTATAGACTAACCCCAAACCATTTTTTCCCACAGGAAAATATTTTTGTAAATTATTTTGAGGTAATAGTGTAGCAAGAAACTTTGAAATAACTCTGTGCCTTTTATGAAACATCATTTTGAGGACACACTTCAAGCTATTAAAAAAAGACTCAGAAGATGTATGCTAGTTAGAGACTGTCTAATTGTGTGGTGACACAGTGCATTGTAGATTTTTCGGTTGAAGAAGAAAGAGAATTTCAGGGGAATCATACTAAACATGTGTACTTGATTTTTTGAAATTGTTATTTGTTTTCTTATTGTGGATTACTTATATTTATGAAAAACCTTTCAGATACTGACATCCTTTATAATTTTGAAGTTCTGTGAATGAGAACTGGCCCATACTGTGAAAATCCAATGTAGTGGTTTAGCATACTTTTACTTCTGGTATTTAAATTCAAAGCAAAGTTAAAATTTTCTTAGCCTGACAGTGTTTTCTGTCAGTCAGCATTAGTCTCATTGCTTTATCTGACAGCAGACCCCTGGCCTGTCATGGCAGAGAAAATGAGAGGGAAAATCTCTTTATCAGAGTCAATGTGAAGGCACAGTCGGAAACAAAATGCAATTTTAAGTCATCAATGCTAGACTGCCTTTTTTATTTAGAGGCATGAACAATACAGGAGAATATTGTGGAGTACTAAGAAAATTACATTGTTATTTATTATTAGACTTAATCTTTTTGAAATTATTAGCTTCTGATACAATATGCAAATGAATGTTTCATTTGGATGCATATTTGTGACAGACTAAATCAGTCTGTTAAATAGAAACCAGAGTATTGGATTAACAGAGGAATAGAAAATTTACTTGGCTGTAATAGATAGATAATGTCAATATCTATGTTCTATTTTCTTTTGCTTTAATTTTAAAATTAATATGTTGACTATTTATTTAAATCAAGGAAAAATTAAATTTAATTGTGTACACAAAGAAAATAGAAGAGATGTGACTATGAGCTCTGGGTTCTCGTTTATTCTTTCTACCATATTTCATGTTTCAATATTATATTTTCATTTTTCATTGGAGATATGATCAAAGGAAATGAAACTGAAAAAAAAAAAAAAGAAAAATGGGAAATTTGGTGACTACAGGAAAGTGGCCTGGGCGGAAATGAGGTGCAGAGCAAAAGACTAAAAGAGGCCAAGACTAACCTGACAGCTGTTGCAAAAAAAAAAAAAAAGTCAAAGAGGCAGACAAAACTAGGAGGTGAGGATAAAAGAGACAGGGCATGGATAATTAAACAAACAAAAAAAAAATTCTCATCCAAAGTCAAAGCCATCAAAAGGCATGGCATACAACAAGTGCAGGGACTGGCACCAAAGCTTGTCCAATTGATCCCCATTAAAATCGCAAGATTTCGTTTCCCTTCCCGAAAGGAAATTTCATTTCGTTTTAAGAAGGGAAAGGAAATCTTGCGACCTTGCAAATAACAGCTTACAAAGACTCTGGAAAGGAGATATGATCAAAAGAATTGCAATTCAAAAAATCACCAAAAAAGGGAAAATTGGGAAAATTGTTGACTACAAGAAAGTGGTCTGGGCAGAAATGAGGTGCAGTGCAAAGGACCACAATAGGCCAAAACAAATCTAACAGATGTTGCAAAAGCAAAACAAAAATCAAGGAGGCAGACACAACTTGGAGGGGAAGATATGAGGGACATGGCGTGGATACTTAAAAAAATGAAAAAAAAAAAAAAAAAATCTTGGCAAAAGTCAAAGCCATCAAAAGGCATGGCATACCATCAAGGGCAGGGACTTGCACCACATACCCCTAGGCTTGCAAAAATTGATCCCCGCTGAAGACCAGAACAGATAATAAGGACTACGGAGCACCCTGAAATGGAGATACCATCAACAGAAATGAAAATGAAGGAGAAAAAAAAAATTTGGGAAATTTAGCAATTAGGAGAAAGTGCTCGGGGTGGAAACTAGGTGCAGTACAAATGACAGAATGAGGCCAGAACTAACCTGACAGCTGTTGCAAAAGCAGGGGAAAAATTAAGGAGGTAGACACAACTTGGAGGGGATAATATTATGGATATTTTGTGGATACTTAAAAAAAAAAAAAAAAAAAAAAATCGCGGCCAAAGTCAAAGCCGTCAAAAGACATGGCATAACAACAAGGGCAGGGACTTGCACCGAACCTTGCACCCTTCGTCCCCATTGAAATCGAAAGATTTCGTTTCCCGTCCCGAAAGGAAATTTCGTTTGGAATGGGAAATGAAATCTTGCGACTCTGAAAAGAAAAGCTCACAAACACTCCAGAAAGCAGACATGATCAAAAGAAATGCAATTGAAAAAAAAACATAAATAAACCAGAATGTGGGAAGATGTAATGTCTACAAGAAATTGGACAGGGTAGAAATGAGGTGCAGTGCAAATGACCAAAAGAGGCCAGAACTAACCTGGCAGCTGTTGCAAAAGCAGGGGAAAAATCAAGGAGGCAGACACAACTTGGAGGGGAAGATATGAGGGACATGGCGAGGAAAATTAAAGAAATGAAAAAAAAAAAATCTTGGCCAAAGTCCAAGCCATCAAAAGCATGGCATACCATCAAGGGCAGGGACTTGCACCAAAGCTTGCCCCTTTGGTTCCCATTGAAATCGCAAGATTTCGATTCCCGTCCAGAAAAGAAATGAAATTTCCTTTCGGGACGGTAAACGAAATCTTGCGACCCTGAAAACAAAGGCTCACAAACACTCTGGAAAGAAGATATGATCAAAATAAATGAAATTGAAATAAAAACCAAAAAAACCAGAAAATTGGGAGATGTAATGACTGCAAGAAAGTGGTCTGGGCGGAAATGAGGTGCTGTGCAAAGGACCAAAAGAAGCCTGAACTAACCTGACAGCTGTTGCAAAAGCAGGGGTAAAATCCAAAAGGCAGACACAACTTGGAGGGGAAGATGTGAGGGACATGGCGTGGATACTTAAAAAAATGAAAAAAAAAAAAAAAAACTAGGCCGAAGTCAATGCCATCAAAAGCCAAAGCATACCATCAAGGGCAGGGAATTGCACCATATACCCCTAGGCTTGCAAAAATTGATCCCTGCTGAAGGCCAAAACAAATAAGAAGGACTAAGGAGCACTCTGAAATGGAGATACCATCAAAGGAAATTACACTGAAGGAGAAAAGAAGAAAATTGTGAAATTTAGTGACGAGGAGAAAGTGGTCTGGGTGGAAACTAGGTGCAGTACAAATGACCGAATGAGGTCAAAACTAACCTGACAGTTGTTGCAAAAGCAGGGGGAATAATCAAGGAGGCGACACAACTTGGAGGGGAAGATATGAGGGACATGGCGTGGATACTTAAAAAAATGAAAAAAAGTAAATCTCGGCAAAAAACCAAGCCATCAAAAGGCATGGCATACCATCAAGGGCAGAGACCTGCACCACATACCCCTAGGCTTGCAAAAATTGATCCCTGCTGAAGGCCAAAACAAATAAGAAGGACTAAGGAGCACTCTGAAATGGAGATACCATCAAAGGAAATGACATTGAAGGAGAAAAAAAAAAATTGGGGAAATTTAATGGCTTGGAGAAAGTGGTCTGGGTGGAAACTAGGTGAAGTACAAATGACCGAATGAGGTCAGAACTAACCTGACAGCTGTTGCAAAAGCAGGGGAAATATCAAGGAGGCAGACACAACATGGAGGGGAAGATATGAGGGACATGGCATGGATACTCAAGAAAATGAAAAAAAAAAAAAAAAATCTCGGCCAAAGTCAAAGCCATCAAAAGGCATGGCATACCATCAAGGGCAGGGACTTCCACCACATACCGGTAGGCTTACAAAAATTGATCCCTGCTGAAGGCCAAAACAAATAGGAAGGACAAAGGAGCACTCTGAAATGGAGATACCATCAAAAGAACTGACATTGAAGGAGAAAAAAAAAAATTGTGAAATTTAATGACTACGAGAAAGTGGTCTAGGTGGAAATGATGTACAGTGCAAAGGACCAAAAGAGGCCAGAACTAACCTGACAGTTGTTGCAAAAGCAGGGGAAAAATCAAGGAGGCAGACACAACTTGGAGGGGAAGATATGAGGGACATGGCATGGATACTTAAGAAAATGACAAAAAAAAAAAAAAAAAATCTCGGCCAAAGTCCAAGCCATCAAAAGGCATGGCATACCATCAAGGGCAGGGACTTCCACCACATACCCCTAGGCTTACAAAAATTGATCCCTGCTGAAGGCCAAAACAAATAAGAATCAAAGGAGCACTCTGAAATGGAGATACCATCAAAGGAAATTACACTGAAGGAGAAAAAAAAAAAATTGTGAAATTTAGTGACTAGGAGAAAGTGGTCTGGGTAGAAACTAGGTGCAGTACAAATGACCGAATGAGGTCAGAACTAACCTGACAGCTGTTGCAAAAGCAGGGGAAAAATCAATGAGGCAGACACAACATGGAGGGGAAGATATGAGGGACATGGCGTGGATACTTAAAAAAATGAAAAAAAAAAAAAAAAATCTCAGCCAAAGTCCAAGCCATCAAAAGGCATGGCATACCATCAAGGGCAGGGACTTGCACCAAAGCTTGCCCCTTTGCTTCCCATTGAAATCGCAAGATTTCGTTTCCCGTCCCGGAAGGAAATGAAATTTCCTTTCGGGACGGGAAACGAAATCTTGCGACCCTGAAAACAAAGGCTCACAAACACTCTGGAAAGAAGATATGATCAAAAGAAATGAAATTGAAAAAAAACCCAAAAAAACCAGAAAATTGGGAGATGTAATGACTGCAAGAAAGTGGTCGGGAGGGAAATGAGGTGCAGTGCAAAGGACAAAAGGAGGCCAGAACTAACCTGACAGCTGTTGCAACAGCAGGGGAAAAATCAAGGAGGCAGACACAACATGGAGGGGAAGATATGAGGGACATGGCGTGCATACTTAAAAAAATGAAAAAAAAAAAAAAAATCTCGGCCAAAGTCCAAGCCATCAAAAGGCATGGCATACCATCAAGGGCAGGGACTTGCACCACATACCCCTAGGCTTACAAAAATTGATCCATGCTGAAGGCCAAAACAAATAAGAAGGACTAAGGAGCACTCTGAAATGGAGATACCATCAAAAGAACTGACATTGAAGGAGAAAAAAAAAAATTGTGAAATTTAATGACTACGAGAAAGTGGTCTAGGTGGAAATGATGTACAGTGCAAAGGACCAAAAGAGGCCAGAACTAACCTGACAGTTGTTGCAAAAGCAGGGGAAAAATCAAGGAGGCAGACACAACTTGGAGGGGAAGATATGAGGGACATGGCATGGATACTTAAGAAAATGACAAAAAAAAAAAAAGAAATCTCGGCCAAAGTCCAAGCCATCAAAAGGCATGGCATACCATCAAGGGCAGGGACTTGCACCACATACCCCTAGGCTTACAAAAAGTGATCCCTGCTGAAGGCCAAAACAAATAAGAAGGACTAAGGAGCACTCTGAAATGGAGATACCATCAAAGGAAATTACACTGAAGGAGAAAAAAAAGAAATTGTGAAATTTAATGACTTGGAGAAAGTGGTCTGGGTGGAAACTAGGTGCAGTACAAATGACCGAATGAGGTCAGAACTAACCTGACAGTTGTTGCAAAAGCAGGGGAAATATCAAGGAGGCAGACACAACATGGAGGGGAAGATATGAGGGACATGGCGTGGATACTTAAAAAAATGAAAAAAAAAAAAAAAAATCTCGGCCAAAGTCAAAGCCATCAAAAGGCATGGCATACCATCAAGGGCAGGGACTTGCACCAAAGCTTGCCCCTTTGGTTCCCATTGAAATCGCAAGAATTCGTTTCCCGTCCCGAAAGGAAATGAAATTTCCTTTCGGGACGGGAAACGAAATCTTGCGACCCTGAAAACAAAGGCTCACAAACACTCTGGAAAGAAGATATGATCAAAAGAAATGAAATTGAAAAAAATCCCAAAAAAACCGGAAAATTAGGAGATGTAATGACTGCAAGAAAGTGGTCTGGACGGAAATGAGGTGCAGTGCAAAGGACAAAAGGAGGCCAGAACTAACCTGACAGCTGTTGCAAAAGCAGGGGAAAAATCAAGGAGGCAGACACAACATGGAGGGGAAGATATGAGGGACATGGCGTGGAAACTTAAGAAAATGAAAAAAAAAAAAAAAAAAAAATCTCGGCCAGAGTCCAAGCCATCAAAAGGCATGGCATACCATCAAGGGCAGGGACTTGCACAACATACCCCTAGGCTTACAAAAATTGATCCCTGCTGAAGGCCAAAACAAATAAGAAGGACAAAGGAGCACTCTGAAATGGAGATATCATCAAAGGAAATTACATTGAAGGAGAAAAAAAAAAATTGGGGAAATTTAATTGCTTGGAGAAAGTGGTCTGGGTGGAAACTAGGTGAAGTACAAATGACCGAATGAGGTCAGAACTAACCTGACAGCTGTTGCAAAAGCAGGGGAAATATCAAGGAGGCAGACACAACATGGAGGGGAAGATATGAGGGACATGGCATGGATACTTAAGAAAATGAAAAAAAAAAAAAAAATCTCGGCCAAAGTCAAAGCCATCAAAAGGCATGGCATACCATCAAGGGCAGGGACTTCCACCACATACCCCTAGGCTTACAAAAATTGATCCCTGCTGAAGGCCAAAACAAATAGGAAGGACAAAGGAGCACTCTGAAATGGAGATACCATCAAAGGAAATTACACTGAAGGAGAAAAAAAAAAAATTGTGAAATTTAGTGACTAGGAGAAAGTGGTCTGGGTAGAAACTAGGTGCAGTACAAATGACCGAATGAGGTCAGAACTAACCTGACAGCTGTTGCAAAAGCAGGGGAAAAATCAAGGAGGCAGACACAACTTGGAGGGGAAGATATGAGGGACATGGCGTGGATACTTAAAAAAATGAAAAAAAAAAAAAAATCTCAGCCAAAGTCCAAGCCATCAAAAGGCATGGCATACCATCAAGGGCAGGGACTTGCACCAAAGCTTGCCCCTTTGGTTCCCATTGAAATCGCAAGATTTCCTTTCCCGTCCCGAAAGGAAATGAAATTTCCATTCGGGACGGGAAACGAAATCTTGCGACCCTGAAAACAAAGGCTCACAAACACTCTGGAAAGAAGATATGATCAAAAGAAATGAAATTGCAAAAAAAACCAGAAAAACCAGAAAATTGGGAGATGTAATGACTGCAAGAAAGTGGTCGGGACGGAAATGAGGTGCAGTGCAAAGGACAAAAGGAGGCCAGAACTAACCTGACAGCTGTTGCAAAAGCAGGGGAAAAATCAAGGAGGCAGACACAACATGGAGGGGAAGATATGAGGGACATGGCGTGGAAACTTAAGAAAATGAAAAAAAAAAAAAAAAAAAAATTTCGGCCAGAGTCCAAGCCATCAAAAGGCATGGCATACCATCAAGGGCAGGGACTTCCACCACATCCCCCTAGGCTTACAAAAATTGATCCCTGCTGAAGGCCAAAACAAATAAGAATCAAAGGAGCACTCTGAAATGGAGATACCATCAAAGGAAATTACACTGAAGGAGAAAAAAAAAAAATTGTGAAATTTAGTGACTAGGAGAAAGTGGTCTGGGTGGAAACTAGGTGCAGTACAAAGGACCGAATGAGGTCAGAACTAACCTGACAGCTGTTGCAAAAGCAGGGGAAATATCAAGGAGGCAGACACAACATGGAGGGGAAGATATGAGGGACATGGCGTGGATACTTAAAAAAATGAAAAAAAAAAAAAAATCTCAGCCAAAGTCAAAGCCATCAAAAGGCACGGCATACCATCAAGGGCAGGGACTTGCACAACATACCCCTAGGCTTACAAAAATTGATCCCTGCTGAAGGCCAAAAGAAATAAGAAGGACAAAGGAGCACTCTGAAATGGAGATATCATCAAAGGAAATTACATTGAAGGAGAAAAAAAAAAATTGGGGAAATTTAATGGCTTGGAGAAAGTGGTCTGGGTGGAAACTAGGTGAAGTACAAATGACCGAATGAGCTCAGAACTAACCTGACAGCTGTTGCAAAAGCAGGGGAAATATCAAGGAGGCAGACACAACATGGAGGGGAAGATATGAGGGACATGGCATGTATACTCAAGAAAATGAAAAAAAAAAAAAAAATCTCGGCCAAAGTCAAAGCCATCAAAAGGCATGGCATACCATCAAGGGCCGGGACTTGAACCGCATACCACTAGGCTTACAAAAATTGATCCCTGCTGAAGGCCAAAACAAATAAGAAGGACTAAGGAGCACTCTGAAATGGAGATACCATCAAAGGAAATTACACTGAAGGAGAAAAAAAAAAATTGTGAAATATAGTTACTAGGAGAAAGTGGTCTGGGTGGAAACTAGGTGCAGTACAAATGACGGAATGAGCTCAGAACTAACCTGACAGTTGTTGCAAAAGCAGGGGAAAAATCAAGGAGGCAGACACAACTTGGAGGGGAAGATATGAGGGACACGGCATGGATACTTAAGAAAATGACAAAAAAAAAAAAAAAATCTCGGCCAAAGTCCAAGCCATCAAAAGGCATGGCATACCATCAAGGGCAGGGACTTGCACCACATACCCCTAGGCTTACAAAAAGTGATCCCTGCTGAAGGCCAAAACAAATAAGAAGGACTAAGGAGCACTCTGAAATGGAGATACCATCAAAGGAAATTACACTGAAGGAGAAAAAAAAGAAATTGTGAAATTTAATGACTTGGAGAAAGTGGTCTGGGTGGAAACTAGGTGCAGTACAAATGACCGAATGAGGTCAGAACTAACCTGACAGTTGTTGCAAAAGCAGGGGAAATATCAAGGAGGCAGACACAACATGGAGGGGAAGATATGAGGGACATGGCGTGGATACTTAAAAAAATGAAAAAAAAAAAAAAAAATCTCGGCCAGAGTCCAAGCCATCAAAAGGCATGGCATACCATCAAGGGCAGGGACTTGCACCACATACCCCTAGGCTTGCAAAAATTGATCCCTGCTGAAGGCCAAAACAAATAAGAAGGACTAAGGAGCACTCTGAAATGGAGATACCATCAAAAGAACTGACATTGAAGGAGAAAAAAAAAAATGGGGAAATTTAGTGAGTACGAGAAAGTGGTCTGGGTGGAAATGATGTACAGTGCAAAGGACCAAAAGAGGCCAGAACTAACCTGACAGCTGTTGCAAAAGCAGGGGAAAAATCAAGGAGGCAGACACAACATGGAGGGGAAGATATGAGGGACATGGCATGGATACTTAAGAAAATGAAAAAAAAAAAAAAAAAAAAAATCTCGGCCAGAGTCCAAGCCATCAAAAGGCATGGCATACCATCAAGGGCAGGGATTTCCACCACATACCCCTAGGCTTACAAAAATTGATCCCTGCTGAAGGCCAAAACAAATAAGAATCAAAGGAGCACTCTGAAATGGAGATACCATCAAAGGAAATTACACTGAAGGAGAAAAAAAAATATTGTGAAATTTAGAGACTAGGAGAAAGGGGTCTGGGTGGAAACTAGGTGCAGTACAAATGACCGAATGAGGTCAGAACTAACCTGACAGCTGTTGCAAAAGCAGGGGAAATATCAAGGAGGCAGACACAACATGGAGGGGAAGATATGAGGGACATGGCGTGGATACTTAAAAAAATGAAAAAAAAAAAAAAAATCTCAGCCAAAGTCAAAGCCATCAAAAGGCATGGCATACCATCAAGGGCAGGGACTTGCACAACATACCCCTAGGCTTGCAAAAATTGATCCCTGCTTAAGGCCAAAACAAATAAGAAGCACAAAGGAGCACTCTGAAATGGAGATACCATCAAAGGAAATTACATTGAAGGAGAAAAAAAAAAATTGGGGAAATTTAATGGCTTGGAGAAAGTGGTCTGGGTGGAAACTAGGTGAAGTACAAATGACCGAATGAGGTCAGAACTAACCTGACAGCTGTTGCAAAAGCAGGGGAAATATCAAGGAGGCAGACACAACATGGAGGGGAAGATATGAGGGACATGGCATGGATACTTAAGAAAATGAAAAAAAAAAAAAAAATCTCGGCCAAAGTCAAAGCCATCAAAAGGCATGGCATACCATCAAGGGCAGGGACTTCCACCACATACCCCTAGGCTTACAAAAATTGATCCCTGCTGAAGGCCAAAACAAATAGGAAGGACAAAGGAGCACTCTGAAATGGAGATACCATCAAAGGAAATTACACTGAAGGAGAAAAAAAAAAAATTGTGAAATTTAGTGACTAGGAGAAAGTGGTCTGGGTAGAAACTAGGTGCAGTACAAATGACCGAATGAGGTCAGAACTAACCTGACAGCTGTTGCAAAAGCAGGGGAAAAATCAAGGAGGCAGACACAACTTGGAGGGGAAGATATGAGGGACATGGCGTGGATACTTAAAAAAATGAAAAAAAAAAAAAAATCTCAGCCAAAGTCCAAGCCATCAAAAGGCATGGCATACCATCAAGGGCAGGGACTTGCACCAAAGCTTGCCCCTTTGGTTCCCATTGAAATCGCAAGATTTCCTTTCCCGTCCCGAAAGGAAATGAAATTTCCATTCGGGACGGGAAACGAAATCTTGCGACCCTGAAAACAAAGGCTCACAAACACTCTGGAAAGAAGATATGATCAAAAGAAATGAAATTGCAAAAAAACCCAGAAAAACCAGAAAATTGGGAGATGTAATGACTGCAAGAAAGTGGTCGGGACGGAAATGAGGTGCAGTGCAAAGGACAAAAGGAGGCCAGAACTAACCTGACAGCTGTTGCAAAAGCAGGGGAAAAATCAAGGAGGCAGACACAACATGGAGAGGAAGATATGAGGGACATGGCGTGGATACATAAAAAAATGAAAAAAAAAAAAAAAAAAAATTTCGGCCAGAGTCCAAGCCATCAAAAGGCATGGCATACCATCAAGGGCAGGGACTTCCACCACATACCCCCAGGCTTACAAAAATTGATCCCTGCTGAAGGCCAAAACAAATAAGAATCAAAGGAGCACTCTGAAATGGAGATACCATCAAAGGAAATTACACTGAAGGAGAAAAAAAAAAAATTGTGAAATTTAGTGACTAGGAGAAAGTGGTCTGGGTGGAAACTAGGTGCAGTACAAATGACCGAATGAGGTCAGAACTAACCTGACAGCTGTTGCAAAAGCAGGGGAAATATCAAGGAGGCAGACACAACATGGAGGGGAAGATATGAGGGACATGGCGTGGATACTTAAAAAAATGAAAAAAAAAAAAAAAATCTCAGCCAAAGTCAAAGCCATCAAAAGGCATGGCATACCATCAAGGGCAGGGACTTGCACAACATACCCCGAGGCTTACAAAAATTGATCCCTGCTGAAGGCCAAAAGAAATAAGAAGGACAAAGGAGCACTCTGAAATGGAGATATCATCAAAGGAAATTACATTGAAGGAGAAAAAAAAAAATTGGGGAAATTTAATGGCTTGGAGAAAGTGGTCTGGGTGGAAACTAGGTGAAGTACAAATGACCGAATGAGGTCAGAACTAACCTGACAGCTGTTGCAAAAGCAGGGGAAATATCAAGGAGGCAGACACAACATGGAGGGGAAGATATGAGGGACATGGCATGTATACTCAAGAAAATGAAAAAAAAAAAAAAAATCTCGGCCAAAGTCAAAGCCATCAAAAGGCATGGCATACCATCAAGGGCAGGGACTTCCACCACATACCCCTAGGCTTACAAAAATTGATCCCTGCTGAAGGCCAAAACAAATAAGAAGGACAAAGGAGCACTCTGAAATGGACATACCATCAAAGGAAATTACGCTGAAGGAGAAAAAAAAAAATTGGGGAAATTTAATGGCTTGGAGAAAGTGGTCTGGGTGGAAACTAGGTGAAGTACAAATGACCGAATGAGGTCAGAACTAACCTGACAGCTGTTGCAAAACAGGGGAAAAATCAAGGAGGCAGGCACAAATGGAGGGGAAGATATGAGGGACATGGCATGGATACTCAAGAAAATGAAAAAAAAAAAAAAAAATCTCGGCCAAAGTCCAAGCCATCAAAAGGCATGGCATACCATCAAGGGCAGGGACTTGCACCACATACACCTAGGCTTACAAAAATTGATCCCTGCTGAAGGCCAAAACAAATAAGAAGGACTAAGGAGCACTCTGAAATGGAGATACCATCAAAGGAAATTACACTGAAGGAGAAAAAAAAAAAATTGTGAAATATAGTTACTAGGAGAAAGTGGTCTGGGTGGAAACTAGGTGCAGTACAAATGACCGAATGAGCTCAGAACTAACCTGACAGTTGTTGCAAAAGCAGGGGAAATATCAAGGAGGCAGACACAACATGGAGGGGAAGATATGAGGGACATGGCGTGCATACTTAAAAAAATGAAAAAAAAAAAAAAAAATCTCGGCCAAAGTCCAAGCCATCAAAAGGCATGGCATACCATCAAGGGCAGGGACTTGCACCACATATCCCTAGGCTTACAAAAATTGATCCCTGCTGAAGGCCAAAACAAATAGGAATGACAAAGGAGCACTCTGAAATGGAGATACCATCAAAAGAACTGACATTGAAGGAGAAAAAAAAAAAATTGTGAAATTTAATGACTTGGAGAAAGTGGTCTGGGTGGAAATGAGGTACAGTGCAAAGGACCAAAAGAGGCCAGTACTAACCTGACAGCTGTTGCAAAAGCAGGGGAAAAATCAAGGAGTCAGACACAACTTGGAGGGGAAGATATGAGGGACATGGCATGGATACTTAAGAAAATGAAAAAAAAAAAAAAAAAAATCTCGGCCAAAGTCCAAGCCATCAAAAGGCATGGCATACAATCAAGGGCAGGGACTTGCACCACATACCTCTAGGCTTACAAAAATTGATCCCTGCTGAAGGCCAAAACAAATAAGAAGGATAAAGGAGCACTCTGAAATGGAGATACCATCAAAGGAAATTACACTGAAGGAGAAAAAAAAAAAATGGGGAAATTTAGTGACTACGAGAAAGTGGTCTGGGTGGAAATGATGTACAGTGCAAAGGACCAAAAAAGGCCAGAACTAACCTGACAGCTGTTGCAAAAGCAGGGGAAAAATCAAGGAGGCAGACACAACTTGGAGGGGAAGATATGAGGGACATGGCGTGGACACTTAAAAAAATGAAAAAAAAAAAAAAAATCTCAGCCAAAGTCGAAGCCATCAAAAGGCATGGCATACCATCAAGGGCAGGGACTTGCACCAAAGCTTGCCCTTTTGGTTATCATTGAAATCGCAAGATTTCGTTTCCCGTCCCGAAAGGAAATTTCATTTCCTTTTGGGACGGGAAACGAAATCTTGCGACCCTGAAAACAAAGGCTCACAAACACTCTGGAAAGAAGATATGATCAAAAGAAATGAAATTGAAAAAACCACAAAAAAACCGGAAAATTGGGAGATGTAATGACTGCAAGAAAGTGGTCTGGACGGAAATGAGGTGCAGTGCAAAGGACAAAAGGAGGCCAGAACTAACCTGACAGCTGTTGCAAAAGTAGGGGAAATATCAAGCAGGCAGACACAACATGGAGGGGAAGATATGAGGGACATGGCGTGGATACTTAAAAAAATGAAAAAAAAAAAAAAAAAAATCTCGGCCAAAGTCCAAGCCATCAAAAGGCATGGCATACAATCAAGGGCAGGGACTTGCACCACATACCCCTAGGCTTACAAAAATTGATCCCTGCTGAAGGCCAAAACAAATAAGAAGGACAAAGGAGCACTCTGAAATGGAGATATCATCAAAGGAAATTACATTGAAGGAGAAAAAAAAAAATTGGGGAAATTTAATGGCTTGGAGAAAGTGGTCTGGGTGGAAACTAGGTGAAGTACAAATGACCGAATGAGGTCAGAACTAACCTGACAGCTGTTGCAAAAGCATGGGAAAAATCAAGGAGGCAGACACAACTTGGAGGGGAAGATATGAGGGACATGGCGTGGATACTTAAAAAAATGAAAAAAAAAAAAAAAAATCTCAGCCAAAGTCCAAGCCATCAAAAGGCATGGCATACCATCAAGGGCAGGGACTTGCACCAAAGCTTGCCCCTTTGGTTCCCATTGAAATCGCAAGATTTCCTTTCCCGTCCCGAAAGGAAATGAAATTTCCTTTCGGGACGGGAAAGGAATTCTTGCGACCCTGAAAACAAAGGCTCACAAACACTCTGGAAAGAAGATATGATCAAAAGAAATGAAATTGCAAAAAAACCCAAAAAAAACTGAAAATTGGGAGATGTAATGACGGCAAGAAAGTGGTCTGGACGGAAATGAGGTGCAGTGCAAAGGACAAAAGGAGGCCAGAACTAACCTGACAGCTGTTGCAAAAGCAGGGGAAATATCAAGGAGGCAGACACAACATGGAGGGGAAGATATGAGGGACATGGCGTGGATACTTAAAAAAATGAAAAAAAAAAAAAAAAATCTCGGCCAAAGTCCAAGACATTAAAAGGCATGGCATACAATCAAGGGCAGGGACTTGCACCACATACCCCTAGGCTTAAAAAAATTGATCCCTGCTGAAGGCTAAAGCAAATAAGAAGGACAAAGGAGCACTCTGAAATGGAGATACCATCAAAGGAAATTACATTGAAGGAGAAAAAAAAAAAATGGGGAAATTTAGTGACTACGAGAAAGAGGTCTGAGTGGAAATGTTGTACAGTGCAAAGGACCAAAAGAGGCCAGAACTAACCTGACAGCTGCTGCAAAAGCAGGGGAAAAATCAAGGAGGCAGACACAACTTGGAGGGGAAGATATGAGAGACATGGCGTGGATACCTAAAAAATTGAAAAAAAAAAAAAAAAACTCGTCCTAAATCCAAGCCATCAAAAGGCATGGCATACCATCAAGGGCAGGGACTTGCACCACATACCCCTAGGCTTACAAAAATTGATCAATGCTGAAGGCCAAAACAAATAAGAAGGACTAAGGAGCACTCTGAAAGGGAGATACCATCAAAAGAAACGAAATTGAAGGAGAAAAAAAAAATTGGGGAAATTTAGTGACTAGGAGAAAGTGGTCTGGGTGGAAATGATGTACAGTGCAAAGGACCAAAAGAGGCCAGAACTAACCTGACAGCTGTTGCAAAAGCAGGGGAAAAATCAAGGAGGCAGACACAACTTGGAGGGGAAGATATGAGGGACATGGCGTGGATACTTAAAAAAATGAAAAAAAAAAAAAAAATCTCAGCCAAAGTCCAAGCCATCAAAAGGCATGGCATACCATCAAGGGCAGGGACTTGCACCAAAGCTTGCCCCTTTGGTTCCCATTGAAATCGCAAGATTTCCTTTCCCGTCCCGAAAGGAAATGAAATTTCCTTTCGGGACGGGAAAGGAAATCTTGCGACCCTGAAAACAAAGGCTCACAAACACTCTGGAAAGAAGATATGATCAAAAGAAATGAAATTGAAAAAAAACCCAAAAAAAACTGAAAATTGGGAGATGTAATGACGGCAAGAAAGTGGTCTGGACGGAAATGAGGTGCAGTGCAAAGGACAAAAGGAGGCCAGAACTAACCTGACAGCTGTTGCAAAAGCAGGGGAAATATCAAGGAGGCAGACACAACATGGAGGGGAAGATATGAGGGACATGGCGTGGATACTTAAAAAAATGAAAAAAAAAAAAAAAATCTCGGCCAAAGTCCAAGACATTAAAAGGCATGGCATACCATCAAGGGCAGGGACTTGCACCACATACCCCTAGGCTTAAAAAAATTGATCCCTGCTGAAGGCTAAAGCAAATAAGAAGGACAAAGGAGCACTCTGAAATGGAGATACCATCAAAGGAAATTACATTGAAGGAGAAAAAAAAAAAAAAGGGGAAATTTAGTGACTACGAGAAAGTGGTCTGAGTGGAAATGTTGTACAGTGCAAAGGACCAAAAGAGGCCAGAACTAACCTGACAGCTGTTGCAAAAGCAGGGGAAAAATCAAGGAGGCAGACACAACTTGGAGGGGAAGATATGAGGGACATGGCGTGGATACCTAAAAAAATGAAAAAAAAAAAAAAAAACTCGTCCTAAATCCAAGCCATCAAAAGGCATGGCATACCATCAAGGGCAGGGACTTGCACCACATACCCCTAGGCTTACAAAAATTGATCAATGATGAAGGCCAAAACAAATAAGAAGGACTAAGGAGCACTCTGAAAGGGAGATACCATCAAAAGAAACGAAATTGAAGGAGAAAAAAAAAAATGGGGAAATTTAGTGACTACGAGAAAGTGGTCTGGGTGGAAATGATGTAGAGTGCAAAGGACCAAAAGAGGCCAGAACTAACCTGACAGCTGTTGCAAAAGCAGGGGAAAAATCAAGGAGGCAGACACAACTTGGAGGGGAAGATATGAGGGACATGGCGTGGATACTTAAAAAAATGAAAAAAAAAAAAAAATCTCGGCCAAAGTCAAAGCCATCAAAAGGCATGGCATACCATCAAGGGCAGGGACTTGCACCAAAGCTTGCCCCTTTGGTTCCCATTGAAATCGCAAGATTTCGTTTCCCGTCCCGAAAGGAAATGAAAATTCCTTTCGGGACGGGAAACGAAATCTTGCGACCCTGAAAACAAAGGCTCACAAACACTCTGGAAAGAAGATATGATCAAAAGAAATGAAATTGAAAAAAACCCCAAAAAAACCGGAAAATTGGGAGATGTAATGACTGCAAGAAAGTGGTCTGGACGGAAATGAGGTGCAGTGCAAAGGACAAAAGGAGGCCAGAACTAACCTGACAGCTGTTGCAAAAGCAGGGGAAATATCAAGGAGGCAGACACAACATGGAGGGGAAGATATGAGGGACATGGTGTGGATACTTAAAAAAATGAAAAAAAAAAAAAAATCTCGGCCAAAGTCAAAGCCATCAAAAGGCATGGCATACCATCAAGGGCAGGGACTTGCACAACATACCCCTAGGCTTACAAAAATTGATCCCTGCTGAAGGCCAAAACAAATAAGAAGGACAAAGGAGCACTCTGAAATGGAGATATCATCAAAGGAAATTACATTGAAGGAGAAAAAAAAAAATTGGGGAAATTTAATGGCTTGGAGAAAGTGGTCTGGGTGGAAACTAGGTGAAGTACAAATGACCGAATGAGGTCAGAACTAACCTGACAGCTGTTGCAAAAGCAGGGGAAATATCAAGGAGGCAGACACAACTTGGAGGGGAAGATATGAGGGACATGGCATGGATACTTAAGAAAATGAAAAAAAAAAAAAAAATCTCGGCCAAAGTCAAAGCCATCAAAAGGCATGGCATACCATCAAGGGCAGGGACTTGCACCACATACCCCTAGGCTTACAAAAATTGATCCCTGCTGAAGGCCAAAACAAATAGGAAGGACAAAGGAGCACTCTGAAATGGAGATACCATCAAAGGAAATTACACTGAAGGAGAAAAAAAAAAAATTGTGAAATTTAGTGACTAGGAGAAAGTGGTCTGGGTAGAAACTTGGTGCAGTACAAATGACCGAATGAGGTCAGAACCAACCTGACAGCTGTTGCAAAAGCAGGGGAAAAATCAAGGAGGCAGACACAACTTGGAGGGGAAGATATGAGGGACATGGCGTGGATACTTAAAAAAATGAAAAAAAAAAAAAATCTCAGCCAAAGTCCAAGCCATCAAAAGGCATGGCATACCATCAAGGGCAGGGACTTGCACCAAAGCTTGCCCCTTTGGTTCCCATTGAAATCGCAAGATTTCGTTTCCCGTCCCGAAAGGAAATGAAATTTCCTTTCGGGACGGGAAACGAAATCTTGCGACCCTGAAAACAAAGGCTGACAAACACTCTGGAAAGAAGATACGATCAAAAGAAATGAAATTGCAAAAAAACCCAGAAAAACCGGAAAATTGGGAGATGTAATGACTGCAAGAAAGTGGTCGGGACGGAAATGAGGTGCAGTGCAAAGGACAAAAGGAGGCCAGAACTAACCTGACAGCTGTTGCAAAAGCAGGGGAAAAATCAAGGAGGCAGACACAACATGGAGGGGAAGATATGAGGGACATGGCGTGCATACTTAAAAAAATGAAAAAAAAAAAAAAAATCTCGGCCAAAATCCAAGCCATCAAAAGGCATGGCATACCATCAAGGGCATGGACTTGCACCACATATCCCTAGGCTTACAAGAATTGATCCCTGCTGAAGGCCAAAAAAAAAAAGAAGGACTAAGGAGCACTCTGAAATGGAGATACCATCAAAGGAAATTACACTGAAGGAGAAAAAAAAAAAATTGTGAAATTTAGTGACTAGGAGAAAGTGGTCTGGGTTTAAACTAGGTGCAGTACAAATGACCGAATGAGGTCAGAACTAACCTGACAGCTGTTGCAAAAGCAGGGGAAATATCAAGGAGGCAGACACAACATGGAGGGGAAGATATGAGGGACATGGCGTGGATACTTAAAAAAATGAAAAAAAAAAAAAAAATCTCAGCCAAAGTCAAAGCCATCAAAAGGCATGGCATACCATCAAGGGCAGGGACTTGCACAACATACCCCTAGGCTTACAAAAATTGATCCCTGCTGAAGGCCAAAACAAATAAGAAGGACTAAGGAGCACTCTGAAATGGAGATATCATCAAAGGAAATTACATTGAAGGAGAAAAAAAAAAATTGGGGAAATTTAATGGCTTGGAGAAAGTGGTCTGGGTGGAAACTAGGTGAAGTACAAATGACCGAATGAGGTCAGAACTAACCTGACAGCTGTTGCAAAAGCAGGGGAAATATCAAGGAGGCAGACACAACTTGGAGGGGAAGATATGAGGGACATGGCATGGATACTTAAGAAAATGAAAAAAAAAAAAAAAATCTCGGCCAAAGTCAAAGCCATCAAAAGGCATGGCATACCATCAAGGGCAGGGACTTGCACCACATACCCCTAGGCTTACAAAAATTGATCCCTGCTGAAGGCCAAAACAAATAGGAAGGACAAAGGAGCACTCTGAAATGGAGATACCATCAAAGGAAATTACACTGAAGGAGAAAAAAAAAAAATTGTGAAATTTAGTGACTAGGAGAAAGTGGTCTGGGTAGAAACTAGGTGCAGTACAAATGACCGAATGAGGTCAGAACCAACCTGACAGCTGTTGCAAAAGCAGGGGAAAAATCAAGGAGGCAGACACAACTTGGAGGGGAAGATATGAGGGACATGGCGTGGATACTTAAAAAAATGAAAAAAAAAAAAAATCTCAGCCAAAGTCCAAGCCATCAAAAGGCATGGCATACCATCAAGGGCAGGGACTTGCACCAAAGCTTGCCCCTTTGGTTCCCATTGAAATCGCAAGATTTCGTTTCCCGTCCCGAAAGGAAATGAAATTTCCTTTCGGGACGGGAAACGAAATCTTGCGACCCTGAAAACAAAGGCTGACAAACACTCTGGAAAGAAGATACGATCAAAAGAAATGAAATTGCAAAAAAACCCAGAAAAACCGGAAAATTGGGAGATGTAATGACTGCAAGAAAGTGGTCGGGACGGAAATGAGGTGCAGTGCAAAGGACAAAAGGAGGCCAGAACTAACCTGACAGCTGTTGCAAAAGCAGGGGAAAAATCAAGGAGGCAGACACAACATGGAGGGGAAGATATGAGGGACATGGCGTGCATACTTAAAAAAATGAAAAAAAAAAAAAAAAATCTCGGCCAAAATCCAAGCCATCAAAAGGCATGGCATACCATCAAGGGCATGGACTTGCACCACATATCCCTAGGCTTACAAGAATTGATCCCTGCTGAAGGCCAAAAAAAAAAAGAAGGACTAAGGAGCACTCTGAAATGGAGATACCATCAAAGGAAATTACACTGAAGGAGAAAAAAAAAAAATTGTGAAATTTAGTGACTAGGAGAAAGTGGTCTGGGTTTAAACTAGGTGCAGTACAAATGACCGAATGAGGTCAGAACTAACCTGACAGCTGTTGCAAAAGCAGGGGAAATATCAAGGAGGCAGACACAACATGGAGGGGAAGATATGAGGGACATGGCGTGGATACTTAAAAAAATGAAAAAAAAAAAAAAATCTCAGCCAAAGTCAAAGCCATCAAAAGGCATGGCATACCATCAAGGGCAGGGACTTGCACCAAAGCTTGCCCCTTTGGTTCCCATTGAAATCGCAAGATTTCCTTTCCCGTCCCGAAAGGAAATGAAATTTCCTTTCGGGACGGGAAAGGAAATCTTGCGACCCTGAAAACAAAGGCTCACAAACACTCTGGAAAGAAGATATGATCAAAAGAAATGAAATTGAAAAAAAACCCAAAAAAAACTGAAAATTGGGAGATGTAATGACGGCAAGAAAGTGGTCTGGACGGAAATGAGGTGCAGTGCAAAGGACAAAAGGAGGCCAGAACTAACCTGACAGCTGTTGCAAAAGCAGGGGAAATATCAAGGAGGCAGACACAACATGGAGGGGAAGATATGAGGGACATGGCGTGGATACTTAAAAAAATGAAAAAAAAAAAAAAAAAATCTCGGCCAAAGTCCAAGACATTAAAAGGCATGGCATACCATCAAGGGCAGGGACTTGCACCACATACCCCTAGGCTTAAAAAAATTGATCCCTGCTGAAGGCTAAAGCAAATAAGAAGGACAAAGGAGCACTCTGAAATGGAGATACCATCAAAAGAACTGACATTGAAGGAGAAAAAAAAAAAAATGGGGAAATTTAGTGACTAGGAGAAAGTGGTCTGAGTGGAAATGTTGTACAGTGCAAAGGACCAAAAGAGGCCAGAACTAACCTGACAGCTGTTGCAAAAGCAGGGGAAAAATCAAGGAGGCAGACACAACTTGGAGGGGAAGATATGAGGGACATGGCGTGGATACCTAAAAACATGAAAAAAAAAAAAAAAATCTCGTCCTAAATCCAAGCCATCAAAAGGCATGGCATACCATCAAGGGCAGGGACTTGCACCACATACCCCTAGGCTTACAAAAATTGATCAATGCTGAAGGCCAAAACAAATAAGAAGGACTAAGGAGCACTCTGAAATGGAGATACCATCAAAAGAAACGAAATTGAAGGAGAAAAAAAAAAATGGGGAAATTTAGTGACTACGAGAAAGTGGTCTGGGTGGAAATGATGTACAGTGCAAAGGACCAAAAGAGGCCAGAACTAACCTGACAGCTGTTGCAAAAGCAGGGGAAAAATCAAGGAGGCAGACACAACTTGGAGGGGAAGATATGAGGGACATGGCGTGGATACTTAAAAAAATGAAAAAAAAAAAAAAATCTCCTCCAAAGTCAAAGCCATCAAAAGGCATGGCATACCATCAAGGGCAGGGACTTGCACCAAAGCTTGCCCCTTTGGTTCCCATTGAATTCGCAAGATTTCGTTTCCCGTCCCGAAAGGAAATGAAATTTCCTTTCGGGACGGGAAACGAAATCTTGCGACCCTGAAAACAAAGGCTTACAAACACTCTGGAAAGAAGATATGATCAAAAGAAATGAAATTGAAAAAAAACCCAAAAAAACCGGAAAATTGGGAGATGTAATGACTGCAAGAAAGTGGTCTGGACGGAAATGAGGTGCAGTGCAAAGGACAAAAGGGGGCCAGAACTAACCTGACAGCTGTTACAAAAGCAGGGGAAATATCAAGGAGGCAGACACAACATGGAGGGGAAGATATGAGGGACATGGCGTGGATACTTAAAAAAATGAAAAAAAAAAAAAAAAATCTCGGCCGAAGTCAAAGCCATCAAAAGGCATGGCATACAATCAAGGGCAGGGACTTGCACCACATACCCCTAGGCTTACAAAAATTGATCCCTGCTGAAGGCCAAAACAAATAAGAAGGACTAAGGAGCTCTCTGAAATGGAGATATCATCAAAAGAAACGAAATTGAAGGAGAAAGAAAAACAAAAATGGGGAAATTTAATGACTGCAAGAAAGTGGTCTGGGCGGAAACTAGGTGCAGTACAAATGACCGAATGAGCTCAGAACTAACCTGACAGCTGTTGCAAAAGAAGGGGAAATATCAAGGAGGCAGACACAACATGGAGGGGAAGATATGAGGGACATGGCATGGATACTTAAGAAAATGAAAAAAAAAAAAAAAATCTCGGCCAAAGTCCAAGCCATCAAAAGGCATGGCATACCATCAAGGGCAGGGACTTGCACAACATACCCCTAGGCTTACAAAAATTGATCCCTGCTGAAGGCCAAAACAAATAAGAAGGACTAAGGAGCACTCTGAAATGGAGATACCATCAAAGGAAATTACACTGAAGGAGAAAAAAAAAAAAATTATGAAATATAGTTACTAGGAGAAAGTGGTCTGGGTGGAAACAAGGTGCAGTACAAATGACCGAATGAGCTCAGAACTAACCTGACAGTTGTTGCAAAAGCAGGGGAAATATCAAGGAGGCAGACACAACATGGAGGGGAAGATATGAGGGACATGGCGTGGATACTTAAATAATGAAAAAAAAAAAAAAAAATCTCGGCCAAAGTCCAAGCCATCAAAAGGCATGGCATACAATCAAGGGCAGGGACTTGCACCACATATCCCTAGGCTTACAAAAATTGATCCCTGCTGAAGGCCAAAACAAATAAGAACTACTAAGGAGCACTCTGAAATGGAGATATCATCAAAGGAAATTACATTGAAGGAGAAAAAAAAAAAAAAAAAGGGGAAATTTAATGACTTGGAGAAAGTGGTCTGGGTGTAAACTAGGTGCAGTACAAATGACCGAATGATGTCAGAACTAACGTGACAGCTGTTGCAAAAGCAGGGGAAATATCAACGAGGCAGACACAACATGGAGGGGAAGATATGAAGGACATGGCGTGGATACTTAAAAAAATGAAAAAAAAAAAAAAAATCTCAGCCAAAGTCAAAGCCATCAAAAGGCATGGCATACCATCAAGGCCAGGGACTTGCACCAAAGCTTGCCCCTTTGGTTCCCATTGAATTCGCAAGATTTCGTTTCCCGTCCCGAAAGGAAATGAAATTTCCTTTCGGGACGGGAAACGAAATCTTGCGACCCTGAAAACAAAGGCTCACAAACACTCTGGAAAGAAGATATGATCAAAAGAAATGAAATTGAAAAAAAACCCAAAAAAACCGGAAAATTGGGAGATGTAATGACTGCAAGAAAGTGGTCTGGACGGAAATGAGGTGCAGTGCAAAGGACAAAAGGAGGCCAGAACTAACCTGACAGCTGTTGCAAAAGCAGGGGAAATATCAAGGAGGCAGACACAACATGGAGGGGAAGATATGAGGGACATGGCGTGGATACTTAAAAAAATGAAAAAAAAAAAAAAATCTCAGCCAAAGTCAAAGCCATCAAAAGGCATGGCATACCATCAAGGGCAGGGACTTGCACAACATACCCCTAGGCTTACAAAAATTGATCCCTGCTGAAGGCCAAAACAAATAAGAAGGACTAAGGAGCACTCTGAAATGGAGATATCATCAAAGGAAATTACATTGAAGGAGAAAAAAAAAAATTGGGGAAATTTAATGGCTTGGAGAAAGTGGTCTGGGTGGAAACTAGGTGAAGTACAAATGACCGAATGAGGTCAGAACTAACCTGACAGCTGTTGCAAAAGCAGGGGAAATATCAAGGAGGCAGACACAACATGGAGGGGAAGATATGAGGGACATGGCATGGATACTCAAGAAAATGAAAAAAAAAAAAAAAATCTCAGCCAAAATCCAAGCCATCAAAAGGCATGGCATACCATCAAGGGCAGGGACTTGCACCAAAGCTTGCCCCTTTGGTTCCCATTGAAATCGCAAGATTTCGTTTCCCGTCCCGAAAGGAAATGAAATTTCCTTTCGGGACGGGAAACGAAATCTTGCGACCCTGAAAACAAAGGCTCACAAACACTCTGGAAAGAAGATACGATCAAAAGAAATGAAATTGCAAAAAAACCCAGAAAAACCGGAAAATTGGGAGATGTAATGACTGCAAGAAAGTGGTCGGGACGGAAATGAGGTGCAGTGCAAAGGACAAAAGGAGGCCAGAACTAACCTGACAGCTGTTGCAAAAGCAGGGGAAAAATCAAGGAGGCAGACACAACATGGAGGGGAAGATATGAGGGACATGGCGTGCATACTTAAAAAAATGAAAAAAAAAAAAAAAAATCTCGGCCAAAGTCCAAGCCATCAAAAGGCATGGCATACCATCAAGGGCATGGACTTGCACCACATATCCCTAGGCTTACAAAAATTGATCCCTGCTGAAGGTCAAAAAAAAAAAGAAGGACTAAGGAGCACTCTGAAATGGAGATACCATCAAAAGAACTGACATTGAAGGAGAAAAAAAAAAATTGTGAAATTTAATGACTTGGAGAATGTGGTCTGGGTGGAAATGATGTACAGTGCAAAGGACCAAAAGAGGCCAGAACTAACCTGACAGCTGTTGCAAAAGCAGGGGAAAATCAAGGAGGCAGACACAACATGGAGGGGAAGATATGAGGGACATGGCATGGATACTTAAGAAAATGAAAAAAAAAAAAAAAAAAAAATTTCGGCCAGAGTCCAAGCCATCAAAAGGCATGGCATACCATCAAGGGCAGGGACTTCCACCACATACCCCTAGGCTTACAAAAATTGATCCCTGCTGAAGGCCAAAACAAATAAGAATCAAAGGAGCACTCTGAAATGGAGATATCATCAAAGGAAATTACACTGAAGGAGAAAAAAAAAAAATTGTGAAATTTAGTGACTAGGAGAAAGTGGTCTGGGTGGAAACTAGGTGCAGTACAAATGACCGAATGAGGTCAGAACTAACCTGACAGCTGTTGCAAAAGCAGGGGAAATATCAAGGAGGCAGACACAACATGGAGGGGAAGATATGAGGGACATGGCGTGGATACTTAAAAAAATGAAAAAAAAAAAAAAAATCTCAGCCAAAGTCCAAGCCATCAAAAGGCATGGCATACAATCAAGGGCAGGGACTTGCACCACATACCCCTAGGCTTACAAAAATTGATCCCTGCTGAAGGCCAAAACAAATAAGAAGGACAAAGGAGCACTCTGAAATGGAGATATCATCAAAGGAAATTACATTGAAGGAGAAAAAAAAAAATTGGGGAAATTTAATGGCTTGGAGAAAGTGGTCTGGGTGGAAACTAGGTGAAGTACAAATGACCGAATGAGGTCAGAACTAACCTGACAGCTGTTGCAAAAGCAGGGGAAATATCAAGGAGGCAGACACAACATGGAGGGGAAGATATGAGGGACATGGCATGGATACTCAAGAAAATGAAAAAAAAAAAAAAAATCTCGGCCAAAGTCAAAGCCATCAAAAGGCATGGCATACCATCAAGGGCAGGGACTTCCACCACATACCCCTAGGCTTACAAAAATTGATCCCTGCTGAAGGCCAAAACAAATAAGAAGGACAAAGGAGCACTCTGAAATGGAGATACCATCAAAGGAAATTACACTGAAGGAGAAAAAAAAAAAATTGTGAAATTTAGTGACTAGGAGAAAGTGGTCTGGGTAGAAACTAGGTGCAGTACAAATGACCGAATGAGGTCAGAACTAACCTGACAGCTGTTGCAAAAGCAGGGGAAAAATCAAGGAGGCAGACACAACATGGAGGGGAAGATATGAGGGACATGGCATGGATACTTAAAAAAATCAAAAAAAAAAAAAAAATCTCAGCCAAAGTCAAAGCCATCAAAAGGCATGGCATACCATCAAGGGCAGGGACTTGCACAACATACCCCTAGGCTTACAAAAATTGATCCCTGCTGAAGGCCAAAACAAATAAGAAGGACTAAGGAGCACTCTGAAATGGAGATATCATCAAAGGAAATTACATTGAAGGAGAAAAAAAAAAATTGGGGAAATTTAATGGCTTGGAGAAAGTGGTCTGGGTGGAAACTAGGTGAAGTACAAATGACCGAATGAGGTCAGAACTAACGTGACAGCTGTTGCAAAAGCAGGGGAAAAATCGAGGAGGCAGGCACAAATGGAGGGGAAGATATGAGGGACATGGCCTGGATATTTAAAAAAATGAAAAAAAAAAAAAAAAATCTCGGCCAAAGTCCAAGCCATCAAAAGGCATGGCATACCATCAAGGGCAGGGACTTGCACCACATACCCCTAGGCTTACAAAAATTGATCCCTGCTGAAGGCCAAAAGAAATAAGAAGGACAAAGGAGCACTCTGAAATGGAGATACCATCAAAGGAAATTACACTGAAGGAGAAAAAAAAAAAATTATGAAATATAGTTACTAGGAGAAAGTGGTCTGGGTGGAAACTAGGTGCAGTACAAATGACCGAATGAGGTCAGAACTAACCTGACAGTTGTTGCAAAAGCAGGGGAAATATCAAGGAGGCAGACACAACATGGAGGGGAAGATATGAGGGACATGGCGTGCATACTTAAAAAAATGAAAAAAAAAAAAAAAAATCTCGGCCAAAGTCCAAGCCATCAAAAGGCATGGCATACCATCAAGGGCAGGGACTTGCACCACATATCCCTAGGCTTACAAAAATTGATCCCTGCTGAAGGCCAAAACAAATAAGAAGGACAAAGGAGCACTCTGAAATGGAGATACCATCAAAAGAACTGACATTGAAGGAGAAAAAAAAAAATTGTGAAATTTAATGACTTGGAGAAAGTGGTCTGGGTGGAAATGAGGTACAGTGCAAAGGACCAAAAGAGGCCAGAACTAACCTGACAGCTGTTGCAAAAGCAGGGGAAAAATCAAGGAGGCAGACACAACTTGGAGGGGAAGATATGAGGGACATGGCGTGGACACTTAAGAAAATGAAAAAAAAAAAAAAAAAATCTCGGCCAAAGTCCAAGCCATCAAAAGGCATGGCATACAATCAAGGGCAGGGACTTGCACCAAAGCTTGCCCCTTTGGTTCCCATTGAAATCGCAAGATTTCCTTTCCCGTCCCGAAAGGAAATGAAATTTCCTTTCGGGACGGGAAAGGAAATCTTGCGACCCTGAAAACAAAGGCTCACAAACACTCTGGAAAGAAGATATGATCAAAAGAAATGAAATTGAAAAAAAACCCAAAAAAAAACTGAAAATTGGGAGATGTAATGACGGCAAGAAAGTGGTCTGGACGGAAATGAGGTGCAGTGCAAAGGACAAAAGGAGGCCAGAACTAACCTGACAGTTGTTGCAAAAGCAGGGGAAATATCAAGGAGGCAGACACAACATGGAGGGGAAGATATGAGGGACATGGCGTGGATACTTAAAAAAATGAAAAAAAAAAAAAAAAATCTCGGCCAAAGTCCAAGACATTAAAAGGCATGGCATACCATCAAGGGCATGGACTTGCACCACATACCCCTAGGCTTAAAAAAATTGATCCCTGCTGAAGGCTAAAGCAAATAAGAAGGACAAAGGAGCACTCTGAAATGGAGATACCATCAAAAGAACTGACATTGAAGGAGAAAAAAAAAAAATGGGGAAATTTAGTGACTACGAGAAAGTGGTCTGAGTGGAAATGTTGTACAGTGCAAAGGACCAAAAGAGGCCAGAACTAACCTGACAGCTGTTGCAAAAGCAGGGGAAAAATCAAGGAGGCAGACACAACTTGGAGGGGAAGATATGAGGGACATGGCGGGGATACCTAAAAAAATGAAAAAAAAAAAAAAAAACTCGTCCTAAATCCAAGCCATCAAAAGGCATGGCATACCATCAAGGGCAGGGACTTGCACCACATACCCCTAGGCTTACAAAAATTGATCAATGCTGAAGGCCAAAACAAATAAGAAGGACTAAGGAGCACTCTGAAATGGAGATACCATCAAAAGAAACGAAATTGAAGGAGAAAAACAAAAATGGGGAAATTTAGTGACTACGAGAAAGTGGTCTGGGTGGAAATGATGTACAGTGCAAAGGACCAAAAGAGGCCAGAACTAACCTGACAGCTGTTGCAAAAGCAGGGGAAAAATCAAGGAGGCAGACACAACTTGGAGGGGAAGATATGAGGGACATGGCGTGGATACTTAAAAAAATGAAAAAAATAAAAAAATCTCAGCCAAAGTCAAAGCCATCAAAAGGCATGGCATACCATCAAGGGCAGGGACTTGCACCAAACCTTGCCCCTTTGGTTCCCATTGAATTCGCAAGATTTCGTTTCCCGTCCCGAAAGGAAATGAAATTTACTTTCAGGACGGGAAACGAAATCTTGCGACCCTGAAAACAAAGGCTTACAAACACTCTGGAAAGAAGATATGATCAAAAGAAATGAAATTGAAAAAAAACCCAAAAAAACCGGAAAATTGGGAGATGTAATGACTGCAAGAAAGTGGTCTGGACGGAAATGAGGTGCAGTGCAAAGGACAAAAGGAGGCCAGAACTAACCTGACATCTGTTGCAAAAGCAGGGGAAATATCAAGGAGGCAGACACAACATGGAGGGGAAGATATGAGGGACATGGCGTGGATACTTAAAAAAATGAAAAAAAAAAAAAAAAATCTCGGCCAAAGTCAAAGCCATCAAAAGGCATGGCATACAATCAAGGGCAGGGACTTGCACCACATACCCCTAGGCTTACAAAAATTGATCCCTGCTGAAGGCCAAAACAAATAAGAAGGACTAAGGAGCTCTCTGAAATGGAGATATCATCAAAAGAAATGAAATTGAAGGAGAAAGAAAAACAAAAATGGGGAAATTTAATGACTTGGAGAAAGTGGTCTGGGCGGAAACTAGGTGCAGTACAAATGACCGAATGAGCTCAGAACTAACCTGACAGCCGTTGCAAAAGAAGGGGAAATATGAAGGAGGCAGACACAACATGGAGGGGAAGATATGAGGGACATGGCATGGATACTTAAGAAAATGAAAAAAAAAAAAAAAATCTCGGCCAAAGTCCAAGCCATCAAAAGGCATGGCATACCATCAAGGGCAGGGACTTGCACCACATACCCCTAGGCTTACAAAAATTGATCCCTGCTGAAGGCCAAAACAAATAAGAAGGACTAAGGAGCACTCTGAAATGGAGATACCATCAAAGGAAATTACACTGAAGGAGAAAAAAAAAAAAATTATGAAATATAGTTACTAGGAGAAAGTGGTCTGGGTGGAAACTAGGTGCAGTACAAATGACCGAATGAGCTCAGAACTAACCTGACAGTTGTTGCAAAAGCAGGGGAAATATCAAGGAGGCAGACACAACATGGAGGGGAAGATATGAGGGACATGGCGTGGATACTTAAATAATGAAAAAAAAAAAAAAAAATCTCGGCCAAAGTCCAAGCCATCAAAAGGCATGGCATACAATCAAGGGCAGGGACTTGCACCACATATCCCTAGGCTTACAAAAATTGATCCCTGCTGAAGGCCAAAACAAATAAGAACTACTAAGGAGCACTCTGAAATGGAGATATCATCAAAGGAAATTACATTGAAGGAGAAAAAAAAAAAAAAAAAGGGGAAATTTAATGACTTGGAGAAAGTGGTCTGGGTGTAAACTAGGTGCAGTACAAATGACCGAATGATGTCAGAACTAGCGTGACAGCTGTTGCAAAAGCAGGGGAAATATCAACGAGGCAGACACAACATGGAGGGGAAGATATGAAGGACATGGCGTGGATACTTAAAAAAATGAAAAAAAAAAAAAAAATCTCAGCCAAAGTCAAAGCCATCAAAAGGCATGGCATACCATCAAGGCCAGGGACTTGCACCAAAGCTTGCCCCTTTGGTTCCCATTGAATTCGCAAGATTTCGTTTCCCGTCCCGAAAGGAAATGAAATTTCCTTTCGGGACGGGAAACGAAATCTTGCGACCCTGAAAACAAAGGCTCACAAACACTCTGGAAAGAAGATATGATGAAAAGAAATGAAATTGAAAAAAAACCCAAAAAAACCGGAAAATTGGGAGATGTAATGACTGCAAGAAAGTGGTCTGGACGGAAATGAGGTGCAGTGCAAAGGACAAAAGGAGGCCAGAACTAACCTGACAGCTGTTGCAAAAGCAGGGGAAATATCAAGGAGGCAGACACAACATGGAGGGGAAGATATGAGGGACATGGCGTGGATACTTAAAAAAATGAAAAAAAAAAAAAAATCTCGGCCAAAGTCCAAGCCATCAAAAGGCATGGCATACCATCAAGGGCAGGGACTTGCACCACATACCCCTAGGCTTACAAAAATTGATCCCTGCTGAAGGCCAAAACAAATAAGAAGGACTAAGGAGCACTCTGAAATGGAGATATCATCAAAGGAAATTACATTGAAGGAGAAAAAAAAAAATTGGGGAAATTTAATGGCTTGGAGAAAGTGGTCTGGGTGGAAACTAGGTGAAGTACAAATGACCGAATGAGGTCAGAACTAACCTGACAGCTGTTGCAAAAGCAGGGGAAATATCAAGGAGGCAGACACAACATGGAGGGGAAGATATGAGGGACATGGCATGGATACTCAAGAAAATGAAAAAAAAAAAAAAAATCTCAGCCAAAATCCAAGCCATCAAAAGGCATGGCATACCATCAAGGGCAGGGACTTGCACCAAAGCTTGCCCCTTTGGTTCCCATTGAAATCGCAAGATTTCGTTTCCCGTCCCGAAAGGAAATGAAATTTCCTTTCGGGACGGGAAACGAAATCTTGCGACCCTGAAAACAAAGGCTCACAAACACTCTGGAAAGAAGATACGATCAAAAGAAATGAAATTGCAAAAAAACCCAGAAAAACCGGAAAATTGTGAGATGTAATGACTGCAAGAAAGTGGTCGGGACGGAAATGAGGTGCAGTGCAAAGGACAAAAGGAGGCCAGAACTAACCTGACAGCTGTTGCAAAAGCAGGGGAAAAATCAAGGAGGCAGACACAACATGGAGGGGAAGATATGAGGGACATGGCGTGCATACTTAAAAAAATGAAAAAAAAAAAAAAAAATCTCGGCCAAAGTCCAAGCCATCAAAAGGCATGGCATACCATCAAGGGCATGGACTTGCACCACATATCCCTAGGCTTACAAAAATTGATCCCTGCTGAAGGTCAAAAAAAAAAAGAAGGACTAAGGAGCACTCTGAAATGGAGATACCATCAAAAGAACTGACATTGAAGGAGAAAAAAAAAAATTGTGAAATTTAATGACTTGGAGAATGTGGTCTGGGTGGAAATGATGTACAGTGCAAAGGACCAAAAGAGGCCAGAACTAACCTGACAGCTGTTGCAAAAGCAGGGGAAAATCAAGGAGGCAGACACAACATGGAGGGGAAGATATGAGGGACATGGCATGGATACTTAAGAAAATGAAAAAAAAAAAAAAAAAAAAATTTCGGCCAGAGTCCAAGCCATCAAAAGGCATGGCATACCATCAAGGGCAGGGACTTCCACCACATACCCCTAGGCTTACAAAAATTGATCCCTGCTGAAGGCCAAAACAAATAAGAATCAAAGGAGCACTCTGAAATGGAGATATCATCAAAGGAAATTACACTGAAGGAGAAAAAAAAAAAATTGTGAAATTTAGTGACTAGGAGAAAGTGGTCTGGGTGGAAACTAGGTGCAGTACAAATGACCGAATGAGGTCAGAACTAACCTGACAGCTGTTGCAAAAGCAGGGGAAATATCAAGGAGGCAGACACAACATGGAGGGGAAGATATGAGGGACATGGCGTGGATACTTAAAAAAATGAAAAAAAAAAAAAAAATCTCAGCCAAAGTCCAAGCCATCAAAAGGCATGGCATACAATCAAGGGCAGGGACTTGCACCACATACCCCTAGGCTTACAAAAATTGATCCCTGCTGAAGGCCAAAACAAATAAGAAGGACAAAGGAGCACTCTGAAATGGAGATATCATCAAAGGAAATTACATTGAAGGAGAAAAAAAAAAATTGGGGAAATTTAATGGCTTGGAGAAAGTGGTCTGGGTGGAAACTAGGTGAAGTACAAATGACCGAATGAGGTCAGAACTAACCTGACAGCTGTTGCAAAAGCAGGGGAAATATCAAGGAGGCAGACACAACATGGAGGGGAAGATATGAGGGACATGGCATGGATACTCAAGAAAATGAAAAAAAAAAAAAAAATCTCGGCCAAAGTCAAAGCCATCAAAAGGCATGGCATACCATCAAGGGCAGGGACTTCCACCACATACCCCTAGGCTTACAAAAATTGATCCCTGCTGAAGGCCAAAACAAATAAGAAGGACTAAGGAGCACTCTGAAATGGAGATACCATCAAAGGAAATTACACTGAAGGAGAAAAAAAAAAAATTGTGAAATTTAGTGACTAGGAGAAAGTGGTCTGGGTAGAAACTAGGTGCAGTACAAATGACCGAATGAGCTCAGAACTAACCTGACAGCTGTTGCAAAAGCAGGGGAAAAATCAAGGAGGCAGACACAACATGGAGGGGAAGATATGAGGGACATGGCATGGATACTTAAAAAAATCAAAAAAAAAAAAAAAATCTCAGCCAAAGTCAAAGCCATCAAAAGGCATGGCATACCATCAAGGGCAGGGACTTGCACAACATACCCCTAGGCTTACAAAAATTGATCCCTGCTGAAGGCCAAAACAAATAAGAAGGACTAAGGAGCACTCTGAAATGGAGATATCATCAAAGGAAATTACATTGAAGGAGAAAAAAAAAAATTGGGGAAATTTAATGGCTTGGAGAAAGTGGTCTGGGTGGAAACTAGGTGAAGTACAAATGACCGAATGAGGTCAGAACTAACCTGACAGCTGTTGCAAAAGCAGGGGAAAAATCGAGGAGGCAGGCACAAATGGAGGGGAAGATATGAGGGACATGGCCTGGATACTTAAAAAAATGAAAAAAAAAAAAAAAAATCTCGGCCAAAGTCCAAGCCATCAAAAGGCATGGCATACCATCAAGGGCAGGGACTTGCACCACATACCCCTAGGCTTACAAAAATTGATCCCTGCTGAAGGCCAAAAGAAATAAGAAGGACAAAGGAGCACTCTGAAATGGAGATACCATCAAAGGAAATTACACTGAAGGAGAAAAAAAAAAAATTATGAAATATAGTTACTAGGAGAAAGTGGTCTGGGTGGAAACTAGGTGCAGTACAAATGACCGAATGAGCTCAGAACTAACCTGACAGTTGTTGCAAAAGCAGGGGAAATATCAAGGAGGCAGACACAACATGGAGGGGAAGATATGAGGGACATGGCGTGCATACTTAAAAAAATGAAAAAAAAAAAAAAAAATCTCGGCCAAAGTCCAAGCCATCAAAAGGCATGGCATACCATCAAGGGCAGGGACTTGCACCACATATCCCTAGGCTTACAAAAATTGATCCCTGCTGAAGGCCAAAACAAATAAGAAGGACAAAGGAGCACTCTGAAATGGAGATACCATCAAAAGAACTGACATTGAAGGAGAAAAAAAAAAATTGTGAAATTTAATGACTTGGAGAAAGTGGTCTGGGTGGAAATGAGGTACAGTGCAAAGGACCAAAAGAGGCCAGAACTAACCTGACAGCTGTTGCAAAAGCAGGGGAAAAATCAAGGAGGCAGACACAACTTGGAGGGGAAGATTTGAGGGACATGGCGTGGACACTTAAGAAAATGAAAAAAAAAAAAAAAAAAATCTCGGCCAAAGTCCAAGCCATCAAAAGGCATGGCATACAATCAAGGGCAGGGACTTGCACCAAAGCTTGCCCCTTTGGTTCCCATTGAAATCGCAAGATTTCCTTTCCCGTCCCGAAAGGAAATGAAATTTCCTTTCGGGACGGGAAAGGAAATCTTGCGACCCTGAAAACAAAGGCTTACAAACACTCTGGAAAGAAGATATGATCAAAAGAAATGAAATTGAAAAAAAACCCAAAAAAACCGGAAAATTGGGAGATGTAATGACTGCAAGAAAGTGGTCTGGACGGAAATGAGGTGCAGTGCAAAGGACAAAAGGAGGCCAGAACTAACCTGACATCTGTTGCAAAAGCAGGGGAAATATCAAGGAGGCAGACACAACATGGAGGGGAAGATATGAGGGACATGGCATGGATACTTAAAAAAATGAAAAAAAAAAAAAAAAATCTCGGCCAAAGTCAAAGCCATCAAAAGGCATGGCATACAATCAAGGGCAGGGACTTGCACCACATACCCCTAGGCTTACAAAAATTGATCCCTGCTGAAGGCCAAAACAAATAAGAAGGACTAAGGAGCTCTCTGAAATGGAGATATCATCAAAAGAAACGAAATTGAAGGAGAAAGAAAAACAAAAATGGGGAAATTTAATGACTTGGAGAAAGTGGTCTGGGTGGAAACTAGGTGCAGTACAAATGACCGAATGAGCTCAGAACTAACCTGACAGCTGTTGCAAAAGAAGGGGAAATATCAAGGAGGCAGACACAACATGGAGGGGAAGATATGAGGGACATGGCGTGGATACTTAAATAATGGGAAAAAAAAAAAAAAAAAAATCTCGGCCAAAGTCCAAGCCATCAAAAGGCATGGCATACAATCAAGGGCAGGGACTTGCACCACATATCCCTAGGCTTACAAAAATTGATCCCTGCTGAAGGCCAAAACAAATAAGAAGGACTAAGGAGCACTCTGAAATGGAGATATCATCAAAGGAAATTACATTGAAGAAGAAAAAAAAAAAAAATTGGGGAAATTTAATGTCTTGGAGAAAGTGGTCTGGGTGGAAACTAGGTGCAGTACAAATGACGGAATGAGCTCAGAACTAACCTGACAGCTGTTGCAAGAGCAGGGGAAATATCAAGGAGGCAGACACAACATGGAGGGGAAGATATGAGGGACATGGCGTGGATACTTAAAAAAAAAAAAAAAAAAAAAAAAATCTCGGCCAAAGTCAAAGCCATCAAAAGGCATGGCATACAATCAAGGGCAGGGACTTGCACCACATACCCCTAGGCTTACAAAAATTGATCCCTGCTGAAGGCCAAAACAAATAAGAAGGACTAAGGAGCACTCTGAAATGGAGATACCATCAAAAGAAACGAAATTGAAGGAGAAAAAAAAAAAAAAAGGGGGAAATTTAATGACTACGAGAAAGTGGTCTGGGTGGAAACTAGGTGCAGTACAAATGACCGAATGAGGCCAGAACTAACCTGACAGCTGTTGCAAAAGCAGGGGAAAAATCAAGGAGGCAGACACAACATGGAGGGGAAGATATGAGAGACATGGCGTGGATACTTAAAAAAATGAAAAAAAAAAAAAAAATCTCGGCTAAAGTCCAAGACATCAAAAGGCATGGCATACCATCAAGGCCAGGGACTTGCACCAAAGCTTGCCCCTTTGGTTCCCATTGAATTCGCAAGATTTCGTTTCCCGTCCCGAAAGGAAATGAAAATTCCTTTCGGGACGGGAAACGAAATCTTGCGACCCTGAAAACAAAGGCTCACAAACACTCTGGAAAGAAGATATGATCAAAAGAAATGAAATTGAAAAAAAACCCAAAAAAACCGGAAAATTGGGAGATGTAATGACTGCAAGAAAGTGGTCTGGACGGAAATGAGGTGCAGTGCAAAGGACAAAAGGAGGTCAGAACTAACCTGACAGCTGTTGCAAAAGCAGGGGAAATATCAAGGAGGCAGACACAACATGGAGGGGAAGATATGAGGGACATGGCGTGGATACTTAAAAAAATGAAAAAAAAAAAAAAAAAATCTCGGCCAAATTCCAAGCCATCAAAAGGCATGGCATACAATCAAGGGCAGGGACTTGCACCACATAACCCCTAGGCTTACAAAAATTGATCCCTGCTGAAGGCCAAAACAAATAGGAAGGACAAAGGAGCACTCTGAAATGGAGATACCATCAAAGGAAATTACACCGAAGGAGAAAAAAAAAAAAATTCTGAAATTTAGTGACTAGGAGAAAGTGGTCTGGGTGGAAACTAGGTGCAGTACAAATGACCGAATGAGGCCAGAACTAACCTGACAGCTGTTGCAAAAGCAAGGGAAAAATCAAGGAGGCAGACACAACATGGAGGGGAAGATATGAGGGACATGGCGTGGATACTTAAATAATGGAGGAAAAAAAAAAAAAAAATCTCGGCCAAAGTCCAAGCCATCAAAAGGCATGGCATACAATCAAGGGCAGGGACTTGCACCACATATCCCTAGGCTTACAAAAATTGATCCCTGCTGAAGGCCAAAACAAATAAGAACTACTAAGGAGCACTCTGAAATGGAGATATCATCAAATGAAAATTACATTGAAGGAGAAAAAAAAAAAATTGGGGAAATTTAATGTCTTGGAGAAAGTGGTCTGGGTGGAAACTAGGTGCAGTACAAATGACCGAATGAGCTCAGAACTAACCTGACAGCTGTTGCAAAAGCAGGGGAAATATCAAGGAGGCAGACACAACATGGAGGGGAAGATATGAGGGACATGGCGTGGATACTTAAAAAAATGAAAAAAAAAAAAATCTCGGCTAAAGTCCAAGCCATCAAAAGGCATGGCATACCATCAAGGGCAGGGACTTGCACCACATACCCCTAGGCTTACAAAAATTGATCCCTGCTGAAGGCCAAAACAAATAAGAAGGACAAAGGAGCACTCTGAAATGGAGATACCATCAAAAGAACTGACATTGAAGGAGAAAATTTAAAAAATGTGGAAATTTAGTGACTACGAGAAAGTGGTCTAGGTGGAAATGATGTACAGTGCAAAGGACCAAAAGAGGCCAGAACTAACCTGACAGCTGTTGCAAAAGCAGGGGAATAATCAAGGAGGCAGACACAACTTGGAGAGGAAGATATGAGGGACATGGCGTGGATACTTAAAAAAATGAAAAAAAAAAAAAAAATCTCAGCCAAAGTCAAAGCCATCAAAAGGCATGGCATACCATCAAGGGCAGGGACTTGCACCAAAGCTTGCCCCTTTGGTTCCCATTGAAATCGCAAGATTTCGTTTCCCGTCCCGAAAGGAAATGAAATTTCCTTTCGGGACGGGAAACGAAATCTTGCGACCCTGAAAACAAAGGCTCACAAACACTCTGGAAAGAAGATATGATCAAAAGAAATGAAATTGAAAAAAAACCCAAAAAAACCGGAAAATTGGGAGATGTAATGACTGCAAGAAAGTGGTCTGGACGGAAATGAGGTACAGTGCAAAGGACAAAAGGAGGCCAGAACTAACCTGACAGCTGTTGCAAAAGCAGGGGAAATATCAAGGAGGCAGACACAACATGGAGGGGAAGATATGAGGGACATGGCGTGGATACTTAAAAAAATGAAAAAAAAAAAAAAAAATCTCGGCCAAAGTCCAAGCCATCAAAAGGCATGGCATACCATCAAGGGCAGGGACTTGCACCACATACCCCTAGGCTTACAAAAATTGATCCCTGCTGAAGGCCAAAACAAATAAGAAGGACTAAGGAGCTCTCTGAAATGGAGATATCATCAAAAGAAACGAAATTGAAGGAGAAAAAAAAACAAAAATGGGGAAATTTAATGACTTGGAGAAAGTGGTCTGGGTGGAAACTAGGTGCAGTACAAATGACCGAATGAGCTCAGAACTAACCTGACAGCTGTTGCAAAAGAAGGGGAAATATCAAGGAGGCAGACACAACATGGAGGGGAAGATATGAGGGACATGGCGTGGATACTTAAAAAAATGAAAAAAAAAAAAATCTCGGCCAAAGTCCAAGCCATCAAAAGGCATGGCATACAATCACGGGCAGAGACCTGCACCACATACCCCTAGGCTTACAAAAATTGATCCCTGCTGAAGGCCAAAACAAATAAGAAGGACTAAGGAGCACTCTGAAATGGAGATATCATCAAAAGAAACGTAATTGAAGGAGAAAAAAAAAAAAAAAAGGGGAAATTTAATGACTAAGGGACAGTGGTCTGGGTGGAAATTAGGTGCAGTACAAATGACCGAATGAGGTCAGAACTAACGTGACAGCTGTTGCAAAAGCAGGGGAAATATCAAGGAGGTAGACACAACATGGAGGGGAAGATATGAGCGACATGGAGTGGATACTTAAAAAAATGAAAAAAAAAAAAAAAATCTCAGCCAAAGTCCAAGCCATCAAAAGGCATGGCATACAATCAAGGGCAGGGACTTGCACCACATAACCCCTAGGTTTACAAAAATTGATCCCTGCTGAAGGCCAAAACAAATAAGAAGGACAAAGGAGCACTCTGAAATGGAGATACCATCAAAGGAAATTACACCGAAGGAGAAAAAAAAAAAATTGTGAAATTTAGTGACTAGGAGAAAGTGGTCTGGGTGGAAACTAGGTGCAGTAAAAATGACCGAATAAGGTCAGAACTAACCTGACAGCTGTTGCAAAAGCAAGGGAAAAATCAAGGAGGCAGACACAACTTGGAGGGGAAGATATGAGGGACATGGCGTGGATACTTAAATAATGGAAAAAAAAAAAAAAAAAAATCTCGGCCAAAGTCCAAGCCATCAAAAGGCATGGCATACAATCAGGGGCAGGGACTTGCACCACATATCCCTAGGCTTACAAAAATTGATCCCTGCTGAAGGCCAAAACAATTAAGAAGGACTAAGGAGCACTCTGAAATGGAGATATCATCAAAGAAAATTACATTGAAGAAGAAAAAAAAAAAATTGGGGAAATTTAATGTCTTGGAGAAAGTGGTCTGGGTGGAAACTAGGTGCAGTACAAATGACCGAATGAGCTCAGAACTAAAGTGACAGCTGTTGCAAAAGCAGGGGAAATATCAAGGAGGCAGACACAACATGGAGGGGAAGATATGAGGGACATGGCGTGGATACTTAAAAAAATGAAAAAAAAAAAAATCTCGGCTAAAGTCCAAGCCATCAAAAGGCATGGCATACCATCAAGGGCAGGGACTTGCACCACATACCCCTAGGCTTACAAAAATTGATCCCTGCTGAAGGCCAAAACAAATAAGAAGGACTAAGGAGCACTCTGAAATGGAGATACCATCAAAGGAAATTACACTGAAGGAGAAAAAAAAAAATTGTGAAATTTAGTGACTACGAGAAAGTGGTCTAGGTGGAAATGATGTACAGTGCAAAGGACCAAAAGAGGCCAGAACTAACCTGACAGCTGTTGCAAAAGCAGGGGAAAAATCAAGGAGGCAGACACAACATGGAGGGGAAGATATGAGGGACATGGCGTGGATACTTAAAAAAATGAAAAAAAAAAAAAAAATCTCGGCTAAAGTCCAAGACATCAAAAGGCATGGAATACCATCAAGGGCAGAGACTTGCACCACATACCCCTAGGCTTACAAAAATTGATCCCTGCTGAAGGCCAAAACAAATAAGAAGGACTAAGGAGCACTCTGAAATGGAGATACCATCAAAAGAAATTACATTGAAGGAGAAAAAAGAAAAATTGGGGAAACTTAAAGACTTGGAGAAAGTGGTCTGTGTGGAAACTAGGTGCAGTACAATCGACCGAATGAGCTCAGAACTAACCTGACAGATCTTGCAAGAGCAGGGGAAATATCAAGGAGGCAGACACAACATGGAGGGGAAGATATGAGGGACATGGCGTGGATACTTAAACAATGGAAAAAAAAAAAAAAAAAAAATCTCGGCCAAAGTCCAAGCCATCAAAAGGCATGACATACAATCAAGGGCAGGGACTTGCACCAAAGCTTGCCCCTTTGGTTCCCATTGAAATCGCAAGATTTCGTTTCCGGTCCCGAAAGGAAATGAAATTTCCTTTCGGGACCGGAAACGAAATCTTGCGACCCTGAAAACAAAGGCTCACAAACACTCTGGAAAGAAGATATGATCAAAAGAAATGAAATTGAATAAAAACCCAAAAAAAACGGAAAATCGGGAGATGTAATGACTGCAAGAAAGTGGTCTGGACGGAAATGAGGTGCAGTACAAATGACCGAATGAGGTCAGAACTAACCTGACAGCTGTTGCAAAAGCAGGGGAAATATCAAGGAGGCAGACACAACTTGGAGGGGAAGATATGAGGGACATGGCGTGGATACTTTAACAATGGAAAAAAAAAAAAAAAATCTCGGCCAAAGTCCAAGCCATCAAAAGGCATGGCATACCATCAAGGGCAGGGACTTGCACCACATACCCCTAGGCTTACAAAAATTGATCCCTGCTGAAGGCCAAAACAAATAAGAAGGACTAAGGAGCACTCTGAAATGGAGATACCATCAAAGGAAATTACACTGAAGGAGAAAAAAAAAAATGGGGAAATTTAGTGACTACGAGAAAGTGGTCTAGGTGGAAATGATGTACAGTGCAAAGGACCAAAAGAGGCCAGAACTAACCTGACAGCTGTTGCAAAAGCAGGGGAAAAATCAAGGAGGCAGACACAACATGGAGGGGAAGATATGAGGGACATGGCGTGGATACTTAAAAAAATGAAAAAAAAAAAAAAATCGCAGCGAAAGTCAAAGCCATCAAAAGGCATGGCATACCATCAAGGGCAGGGACTTGCACCAAAGCTTGCCCCTTTGGTTCCCATTGATATCGCAAGATTTCGTTTCCCGTCCCGAAAGGAAATGAAATTTCCTTTCGGGACGGGAAACGAAATCTTGCGACCCTGAATACAAAGGCTCACAAACACTCTGGAAAGAAGATATGATCAAAAGAAATGAAATTGAAAAAAAACCCAAAAAAACAGGAAAATTGGGAGATGTAATGACTGCAAGCGTGTGGTCTGGACGGAAATGAGGTGCAGTGCAAAGGACAAAAGGAGGCCAGAACTAACCTGACATCTGTTGCAAAAGCAGGGGAAATATCAAGGAGGCAGACACAACTTGGAGGGAAAGATATGAGGGACATGGCGTAAATACTTAAAAAAATGAAAAAAAAAAAAAAAAATCTCGGCCAAAGTCCAAGCCATCAAAAGGCATGGCATACAATCAAGGGCAGAGACCTGCACCACATACCCCTAGGCTTACAAGAATTGATCCCTGCTGAAGGCCAAAACAAATAAGAAGGACTAAGGAGCACTCTGAAATGGAGATACCATCAAAGGAAATGACATTGAAGGAGAAAAAAAAAAAATGGGGAAATATAATGACTTGGAGAAAGTGGTCTAGGTGGAAACTAGGTGCAGTACAAATGACCAAATGAGGTCAGAACTAACCTGACAGCTGTTGCAAAAGAAGGGGAAATATCAAGGAGGCAGACACAACATGGAGGGGAAGATATGAGGGACATGGCGTGGATACTTAACAAAATGAAAAAAAAAAAAAAATCTCGGCTAAAGTCCAAGACATCAAAAGGCATGGCATACCATCAAGGGCCGGGACTTGCACCACATACCCCTAGGCTTACAAAAATTGATCCCTGCTGAAGGCCAAAACAAATAAGAAGGACTAAGGAGCACTCTTAAATGGAGATACCATCAAAGGAAATTACATTGAAGGAGAAAAAAAAAAAAATGGGGAAATTTAGTGACTACGAGAAAGTGGTCTAGGTGGAAATGATGTACAGTGCAAAGGACCAAAAGAGGCCAGAACTAACCTGACAGCTGTTGCAAAAGCAGGGGAAAAATCAAGGAGGCAGACACAACTTGGAGGGGAAGATATGAGGGACATGGCGTGGATACTTAAAAAAATGAAAAAAAAAAAAAAAATCTCAGCCAAAGTCAAAGCCATCAAAAGGCATGGCATACCATCAAGGGCCGGGACTTGCACCAAAGCTTGCCCCTTTGGTTCCCATTGAAATCGCAAGATTTCGTTTCCCGTCCCAAAAGGAAATGAACTTTCCTTTCGGGACGGGAAACGAAATCTTGCGACCCTGAAAACACATGCTCACAAACACTCTGGAAAGAAGATATGATCAAAAGAAATGAAATTGAAAAAAACCCCAAAAAAAACGGAAAATTGGGAGATGTAATGACTGCAAGAAAGTGGTCTGGATGGAAATGAAGTGCAGTGCAAAGGACAAAATAAGGCCAGAACTAACCAGACAGCTGTTGCAAAAGCAGGGGAAATATCAAGGAGGCAGACACAACTTGGAGGGGAAGATATGAGGGACATGGCGTGGATACTTAAAAAAATGAAAAAAAAAAAAAAAATCTCGGCTAAAGTCCAAGACATCAAAAGGCATGGCATACCATCAAGGGCAGGGACGTGCACCACATACCCCTAGGCTTACAAAAATTGATCCCTGCTGAAGGCCAAAACAAATAAGAAGGACTAAGGAGCACTCTGAAATGGAGATACCATCAAAGGAAATTACACTGAAGGAGAAAAAAAAAAAAATTGTGTAATTTAGTGACTAGGAGAAAGTGATCTGGGTGGAAACTAGGCGCAGTACAAATGACCGAATGAGGTCAGAACTAACCTGACAGCTGTTGCAAAAGCAGGGGAAATATCAAGGAGGCAGACACAACTTGGAGGGGAAGATATGAGGGACATGGCGTGGATACTAAAAAAAAAAAGAAAAAAATCTCGGCCAAAGTCCAAGCCATCAAAAGGCATGGCATACAATCAAGGGCAGGGACTTGCACCACATACCCCTAGGCTTACAAAAATTGATCCCTGCTGAAGGCCAAAACAAATAAGAAGGACTAAGGAGCACTCTGAAATGGAGATACCATCAAAGGAAATTACATTGAAGGAGAAAAAAAAAAAAAATTGGGGAAATTTAGTGCCTAGGAGAAAGTGGTCTGGGTGGAAACTAGGTGCAGTACAAATGACCGAATGAGGTCAGAACTAACCTGACAGCTGTTGCAAAAGCAGGGGAAATATCAAGGAGGCAGACACAACTTGGAGGGGAAGATATGAGGGACATGGCGTGGATACTTTAACAATGGAAAAAAAAAAAAAAATCTCGGCCAAAGTCCAAGCCATCAAAAGGCATGGCATACCATCAAGGGCAGGGACTTGCACCACATACCCCTAGGCTTACAAAAATTGATCGCTGCTGAAGGCCAAAACAAATAAGAAGGACTAAGGAGCACTCTGAAATGGAGATACCATCAAAGGAAATTACACTGAAGGAGAAAAAAAAAAATGGGGAAATTTAGTGACTACGAGAAAGTGGTCTAGGTGGAAATGATGTACAGTGCAAAGGACCAAAAGAGGCCAGAACTAACCTGACAGCTGTTGCAAAAGCAGGGGAAAAATCAAGGAGGCAGACACAACATGGAGGGGAAGATATGAGGGACATGGCGTGGATACTTAAAAAAATGAAAAAAAAAAAAAAATCGCAGCGAAAGTCAAAGCCATCAAAAGGCATGGCATACCATCAAGGGCAGGGACTTGCACCAAAGCTTGCCCCTTTGGTTCCCATTGATATCGCAAGATTTCGTTTCCCGTCCCGAAAGGAAATGAAATTTCCTTTCGGGACGGGAAACGAAATCTTGCGACCCTGAATACAAAGGCGCACAAACACTCTGGAAAGAAGATATGATCAAAAGAAATGAAATTGAAAAAAAACCCAAAAAAACAGGAAAATTGGGAGATGTAATGACTGCAAGCGTGTGGTCTGGACGGAAATGAGGTGCAGTGCAAAGGACAAAAGGAGGCCAGAACTAACCTGACATCTGTTGCAAAAGCAGGGGAAATATCAAGGAGGCAGACACAACTTGGAGGGAAAGATATGAGGGACATGGCGTAAATACTTAAAAAAATGAAAAAAAAAAAAAAAATCTCGGCCAAAGTCCAAGCCATCAAAAGGCATGGCATACAATCAAGGGCAGAGACCTGCACCACATACCCCTAGGCTTACAAGAATTGATCCCTGCTGAAGGCCAAAACAAATAAGAAGGACTAAGGAGCACTCTGAAATGGAGATACCATCAAAGGAAATGACATTGAAGGAGAAAAAAAAAAAATGGGGAAATATAATGACTTGGAGAAAGTGGTCTAGGTGGAAACTAGGTGCAGTACAAATGACCAAATGAGGTCAGAACTAACCTGACAGCTGTTGCAAAAGAAGGGGAAATATCAAGGAGGCAGACACAACATGGAGGGGAAGATATGAGGGACATGGCGTGGATACTTAACAAAATGAAAAAAAAAAAAAAATCTCGGCTAAAGTCCAAGACATCAAAAGGCATGGCATACCATCAAGGGCCGGGACTTGCACCACATACCCCTAGGCTTACAAAAATTGATCCCTGCTGAAGGCCAAAACAAATAAGAAGGACTAAGGAGCACTCTGAAATGGAGATACCATCAGAGGAAATTCCATTGAAGGAGAAAAAAAAAAAAATGGGGAAATTTAGTGACTACGAGAAAGTGGTCTAGGTGGAAATGATGTACAGTGCAAAGGACCAAAAGAGGCCAGAACTAACCTGACAGCTGTTGCAAAAGCAGGGGAAAAATCAAGGAGGCAGACACAACTTGGAGGGGAAGATATGAGGGACATGGCGTGGATACTTAAAAAAATGAAAAAAAAAAAAAAAATCTCAGCCAAAGTCAAAGCCATCAAAAGGCATGGCATACCATCAAGGGCCGGGACTTGCACCAAAGCTTGCCCCTTTGGTTCCCATTGAAATTGCAAGATTTCGTTTCCCGTCCCAAAAGGAAATGAACTTTCCTTTCGGGACGGGAAACGAAATCTTGCGACCCTGAAAACAAATGCTCACAAACACTCTGGAAAGAAGATATGATCAAAAGAAATGAAATTGAAAAAAACCCCAAAAAAAACGGAAAATTGGGAGATGTAATGACTGCAAGAAAGTGGTCTGGATGGAAATGAGGTGCAGTGCAAAGGACAAAATAAGGCCAGAACTAACCAGACAGCTGTTGCAAAAGCAGGGGAAATATCAAGGAGGCAGACACAACTTGGAGGGGAAGATATGAGGGACATGGCGTGGATACTTAAAAAAATGAAAAAAAAAAAAAAAAATCTCGGCTAAAGTCCAAGACATCAAAAGGCATGGCATACCATCAAGGGCAGGGACGTGCACCACATACCCCTAGGCTTACAAAAATTGATCCCTGCTGAAGGCCAAAACAAATAAGAAGGACTAAGGAGCACTCTGAAATGGAGATACCATCAAAGGAAATTACACTGAAGGAGAAAAAAAAAAAAATTGTGTAATTTAGTGACTAGGAGAAAGTGATCTGGGTGGAAACTAGGCGCAGTACAAATGACCGAATGAGGTCAGAACTAACCTGACAGCTGTTGCAAAAGCAGGGGAAATATCAAGGAGGCAGACACAACATGGAGGGGAAGATATGAGGGACATGGCGTGGATACTTAAATAATGGGAAAAAAAAAAAAAATCTCGGCCAAAGTCCAAGCCATCAAAAGGCATGGCATACCATCAAGGGCCGGGACTTGCACCACATACCCCTAGGCTTACAAAAATTGATCCCTGCTGAAGGCCAAAACAAATAAGAAGGACTAAGGAGCACTCTGAAATGGAGATACCATCAAAGGAAATTACACTGAAGGAGAAAAAAAAAAACTTGGGGAAATTTAGTGACTAGGAGAAAGTGGTCTGGGTGGAAACTAGGTGCAGTACAAATGACCGAATGAGGTCAGAACTAACGTGACAGCTGTTGCAAAAGCAGGGGAAATATCAAGGAGGCAGACACAACATGGAGGGGAAGATATGAGGGACATGGCGTGGATACTTAACAAAATGAAAAAAAAAAAAAAATCACGGCCAAAGTCCAAGCCATCAAAAGGCATGGCATACCATCAAGGGCAGGGACTTGCACCACATACCCCTAGGCTTACAAAAATTGATCGCTGCTGAAGGCCAAAACAAATAAGAAGGACTAAGGAGCACTCTGAAATGGAGATACCATCAAAGGAAATTACACTGAAGGAGAAAAAAAAAAAAATTGGGGAAATTTAATGACTAGGAGAAAGTGGTCTAGGTGGAAACTAGGTGCAGTACAAATGACCGAATGAGCTCAGAACTAACCTGACCTCTGTTGCAAAAGCAGGGGAAATATCAAGGAGGCAGACACAACATGGAGGGGAAGATATGAGGGACATGGTGTGGATACTTAAAAAAATGAAAAAAAAAAAAAAATCTCGGCCAAAGTCCAAGACATCAAAAGGCATGGCATACCATCAAGGGCAGGGACTTGCACCACATACCCCTAGGCTTACAAAAATTGATCCCTGCTGAAGGCCAAAACAAATAAGAAGGACAAAGGAGCACTCTGAAATGGAGATACCATCAAAGGAAATTACATTGAAGGAGAAAAAAAAAAAAATGGGGAAATTTAGTGACTACGAGAAAGTGGTCTAGGTGGAAATGATGTACAGTGCAAAGGACCAAAAGAGGCCAGAACTAACCTGACAGCTGTTGCAAAAGCAGGGGAAAAATCAAGGAGGCAGACACAACATGGAGGGGAAGATATGAGGGACATGGCGTGGATACTTAAAAAAATGAAAAAAAAAAAAATCTCGCCTAAGTCCAAGACATCAAAAGGCATGGCATACCATCAAGGGCAGGGACTTGCACCACATACCCCTAGGCTTACAAAATTTGATCCCTGCTGAAGGCCAAAACAAATAAGAAGGACTAAGGAGCACTCTGAAATGGAGATACCATCCAAGGTCATGACATTGAAGGAGAAAAAAAAAAAAAATTGGGGAAATTTAGTGCCTAGGAGAAAGTGGTCTGGGTGGAAACTAGGTGCAGTACAAATGACCGAATGAGCTCAGAACTAACCTGACCTCTGTTGCAAAAGCAGGGGAAATATCAAGGAGGCAGACACAACATGGAGGGGAAGATATGAGGGACATGGTGTGGATACTTAAAAAAATGAAAAAAAAAAAAAAATCTCGGCTAAAGACCAAGACATCAAAAGGCATGGCATACCATCAAGGGCAGGGACTTGCACCACATACCCCTAGGCTTACAAAAATTGATCCCTGCTGATAGCCAAAACAAATAAGAAGGACTAAGGAGCAATCTGAAATGGATATACCATCAAAGGAAATTACACTGAAGGAGAAAAAAAAAAAAATTGTGAAATTTAGTAACTAGGAGAAAGTGGTCTGGGTGGAAACTAGGTGCAGTACAAATGACCGAATGAGATCAGAACTAACGTGACAGCTGTTGCAAAAGCAGGGGAAATATCAAGGAGGCAGACACAACATGGAGGGGAAGATATGAGGGACATGGCGTGGATACTTAAAAAAATGAAAAAAAGAAAAAAATCTCGGCCAAAATCCAAGACATCAAAAGGCATGGCATACCATCAAGGGCAGGGACTTGCACCACATACCCCTAGGCTTACAAAAATTGATCCCTGCTGAAGGCCAAAACAAATAAGAAGGACTAAGGAGCACTCTGAAATGGAGATACCATCAAAAGAAATTACATTGAAGGAGAAAAAAAAAAAATTGGGGAAATTTAGTGACTACGAGAAAGTGGTCTAGGTGGAAATGATGTACAGTGCAAAGGACCAAAAGAGGCCAGAACTAACCTGACAGCTGTTGCAAAAGCAGGGGAAAAATCAAGGAGGCAGACACAACTTGGAGGGGAAGATATGAGGGACCTGGCGTGGATACTTAAAAAAATGAAAAAAAAAAAAAAAAATCTCAGCCAAAGTCAAAGCCATCAAAAGGCATGGCATACCATCAAGGGCAGGGACTTGCACCAAAGCTTGCCCCTTTGGTTCCCATTGAAATCGCAAGATTTCGTTTCACGTCCCGAAAGGTAATGAAATTTCCTTTCGGGACGGGAAACGAAATCTTGCGAGCCTGAAAATAAAGGCTCACAAACACTCTGGAAAGAAGATATGATCAAAAGAAATGAAATTGAAAAAAAACCCAAAAAAACCGGAAAATTGGGAGATGTAATGACTGCAAGAAAGTGGTCTGGAAGGAAATGAGGTGCAGTGCAAAGGACAAAAGGAGGCCAGAACTAACCTGACAGCTGTTGCAAAAGCAGGGGAAATATCAAGGAGGCAGACACAACATGGAGGGGAAGATATGAGGGACATGGCGTGGATACTTAAAAAAATGAAAAAAAAAAAAAAATCTCAGCTAAAGTCCAAGACATCAAAAGGCATGGCATACCATCAAGGGCCGGGACTTGCACCACATACCCCTAGGCTTACAAAAATTGATCCCTGCTGAAGGCCAAAACAAATAAGAAGGACTAAGGAGCACTCTGAAATGGAGATACCATCAAAAGAAATTACATTGAAGGAGAAAAAAAAAAAATGGGGAAATTTAGTGACTACGAGAAAGTGGTCTAGGTGGAAATGATGTACAGTGCAAAGGACCAAAAGAGGCCAGAACTAACCTGACAGCTGTTGCAAAAGCATGGGAAAAATCAAGGAGGCAGACACAACATGGAGGGGAAGATATGAGGGACATGGCGTGGATACTTAAAAAAACGAAAAAAAAAAAAATCTCGGCTAAAGTCAAAGACATCAAAAGGCATGGCATACCATCAAGGGCCGAGACTTGAACCACATACCACTAGGCTTACAAAAATTGATCCCTGCTGAAGGCCAAAACAAATAAGAAGGACTAAGGAGCACTCTGAAATGGAGATACCATCAAAGGAAATGACATTGAAGGAGAAAAAAAAAAAAAATTGGGGAAATTTAAAGACTAGGAGAAAGTGGTCTGGTGGAAACTAGGTGCAGTACAAATGACGGAATGAGCTCAGAACTAACCTGATAGCTGTTGCAAAAGCAGGGGAAATATCAAGGAGGCCGACACAACATGGAAGGGAAGATATGAGGGACATGGCGTGGATACTTAAATAATTGAAAAAAAAAAAAAAAATCTCGGCTAAAGTCCAAGACATCAAAAGGCATGGCATACCATCAAGGGCAGGGACTTGCACCACATACCCCTAGGCTTACAAAAATTGATCCCTGCTGAAGGCCAAAACAAATAAGAAGGACTAAGGAGCACTCTGAAATGGAGATACCATCAAAGGAAATGACATTGAAGGAGAAAAAAAAAAAAAATTGGGGAAATTTAAAGACTAGGAGAAAGTGGTCTGGTGGAAACTAGGTGCAGTACAAATGACGGAATGAGCTCAGAACTAACCTGACAGCTGTTGCAAAAGCAGGGGAAATATCAAGGAGGCAGACACAACATGGAAGGGAAGATATGAGGGACATGGCGTGGATATTAAATAATTGAAAAAAAAAAAAAAATCTCGGCCAAAGTCCAAGCCATCAAAAGGCATGGCATACCATCAAGGGCCGGGACTTGCACCACATACCCCTAGGCTTACAAAAATTGATCCCTGCTGAAATCCAAAACAAATAAGAAGGACTAAGGAGCACTCTGAAATGGAGATACCATCAAAGGAAATTACATTGAAGGAGAAAAAAAAAAAAATGGGGAATTTTAGTGACTACGAGAAAGTGGTCTAGGTGGAAATGATGTACAGTGCAAAGGACCAAAAGAGGCCAGAACTAACGTGAGAGCTGTTGCAAAAGCAGGGGAAAAATCAAGGAGGCAGAGACAACTTGGAGGGGAAGATATGAGGGACATGGCGTGGATACATAAAAAAATGAAAAAAAAAAAAAAAAATCTCAGCCAAAGTCAAAGCCATCAAAAGGCATGGCATACCATCAAGGGCAGGGACTTGCACCAAAGCTTGCCCCTTTGGTTCCCATTGAAATCGCAAGATTTCGTTTCCCGTCCCGAAAGGAAATGAAATTTCCTTTCGGGACGGGAAACGAAATCTTGCGACCCTGAAAACAAAGGCTCACAAACACTCTGGAAAGAAGATATGATCAAAAGAAATGAAATTGAAAAAAAACCCAAAAAAAACGGAAAATTGGGAGATGTAATGACTGCAAGAAAGTGGTCTGGACGGAAATGAGGTGCAGTGCAAAGGACCAAAAGAGGCCAGAACTAACGTGACAGCTGTTGCAAAAGCAGGGGAAATATCAAGGAGGCAGACACAACTTGGAGGGGAAGATATGAGGGACATGGCGTGGATACTTAAAAAAATGAAAAAAAAAAAAAAAATCTCAGCTAAAGTCCAAGCCATCAAAAGGCATGGCATACCATCAAGGGCAGGGACTTGCACCACATACCCCTAGGCTTACAAAAATTGATCCCTGCTGAAGGCCAAAACAAATAAGAAGGACTAAGGAGCACTCTGAAATGGAGGTACCATCAAAGGAAATTACATTGAAGGAGAAAAAAAAAAAAAATGGGGAAATTTAGTGACTACGAGAAAGTGGTCTAGGTGGAAATGATGTACACTGCAAAGGACCAAAAGAGGCCAGAACTAACCTGACAGCTGTTGCAAAAGCAGGGGAAAAATCAAGGAGGCAGACACAACATGGAGGGGAAGATATGAGGGACATGGCGTGGATACTTAAAAAAATGAAAAAAAAAAAAAAAAATCTCGGCTAAAGTCCAAGACATCAAAAGGCATGGCATACCATCAAGGGCAGGGACTTGCACCACATACCCCTAGGCTTACAAAAATTGATCCCTGCTGAAGGCCAAAACAAATAAGAAGGACTAAGGAGCAATCTGAAATGGAGATACCATCAAAAGAAACTAAATTGAAGGCAAAAAAAAAAAAAAAAGGGGAAATTTAATGACTTGGAGAAAGTGGTCTGTGTGGAAACTAGGTGCAGTACAAATGACCGAATGAGGTCAGAACTAACGTGACAGCTGTTGCAAAAGCAGGGGAAATATCAAGGAGGCAGACACAACTTGGAGGGGAAGATATGAGGGACATGGCATGGATACTTAAAAAAATGAAAAAAAAAAAAAAAATCTCGGCCAAAGTCCAAGACATCAAAAGGCATGGCATACCATCAAGGGCAGGGACTTGCACCACATACCCCTAGGCTTACAAAAATTGATCCCTGCTGAAGGCCAAAACAAATAAGAAGGACTAAGGAGCACTCTGAAATGGAGATACCATCAAAAGAAACGAAATTGAAGGCAAAAAAAAAAAAAAAAGGAGAAATTTAATGACTTGGAAAAAGTGGTCTGGGTGGAAACTAGGTGCAGTACAAATGACCGAATGAGCTCAGAACTAACCTGACAGCTGTTGCAAAAGCAGGGGAAATATCAAGGAGGCAGACACAACATGGAGGGGAAGATATGAGGGACATGGCGTGGATACTTAAAAAAATGGAAAAAAAAAAAAAAAATCTCGGCCAAAGTCCAAGCCATCAAAAGGCATGGCATACAATCAAGGGCAGGGACTTGCACCACATACCCCTAGGCTTACAAAAATTGATCCCTGCTGAAGGCCAAAACAAATAAGAAGGACTAAGGAGCACTCTGAAATGGAGATACCATCAAAAGAAATTACATTGAAGGAGAAAAAAAAAAAAAATGGGGAAATTTAGTGACTAGGAGAAAGTGGTCTAGGTGGAAATGATGTACAGTGCAAAGGACCAAAAGAGGCCAGAACTAACCTGACAGCTGTTGCAAAAGCAGGGGAAAAATCAAGGAGTCAGACACAACATGGAGGGGAAGATATGAGGGACATGGCGTGGATACTTAAAAAAATGAAAAAAAAAAAAAAAAAATCTCGGCTAAAGTCCAAGACATCAAAAGGCATGGCATACCATCAAGGGCAGGGACTTGCACCAAAGCTTGCCCCTTTGGTTCCCATTGAAATCGCAAGATTTCGTTTCCCGTCCCGAAAGGAAATTTCATTTCCTTTCGGGACGGGAAACGAAAACTTGCGACCCTGAAAACAAAGGCTCACAAACACACTGGAAAGAAGATATGATCAAAAGAAATGAAATTGAAAAAAAACCCAAAAAAACCGGAAAAATGGGAGATGTAATGACTGCAAGAAAGTGGTCTGGACGGAAATGAGGTGCAGTGCAAAGGACACAATAAGGCCAGAACTAACCTGACAGCTGTTGCAAAAGCAGGGGAAATATCAAGGAGGCAGACACAACTTGGAGGGGAAGATATGAGGGACATGGCGTGGATACTTAAAAAAATGAAAAAAAAAAAAAAATCTCGGCCAAAGTCCAAGCCATCAAAAGGCATGGCATACCATCAAGGGCAGGGACTTGCACCACATACCCCTAGGCTTACAAAAATTGATCCCTGCTGAAGGCCAAAACAAATAAGAAGGACTAAGGAGCACTCTGAAATGGAGATACCATCAAAGGAAATTACACTGAAGGAGAAAAAAAAAAAAAAAAGGGGAAATTTTATGACTTGGAGAAAGTGGTCTGGGTGGAAACTAGGTGCAGTACAAATGACCGAATGAGCTCAGAACTAACCTGACAGCTGTTGCAAAAGCAGGGGAAATATCAAGGAGGCAGACACAACATGGAGGGGAAGATATGAGGGACATGGCGTGGATACTTAAAAAAATGGAAAAAAAAAAAAAAAAATCTCGGCCAAAGTCCAAGTCATCAAAAGGCATGGCATACAATCAAGGGCAGGGACTTGCACCACATACCCCTAGGCTTACAAAAATTGATCCCTGCTGAAGGCCAAAACAAATAAGAAGGACTAAGGAGCACTCTGAAATGGAGATACCATCAAAAGAAATTACATTGAAGGAGAAAAAAAAAAAAAATGGGGAAATTTAGTGACTAGGAGAAAGTGGTCTAGGTGGAAATGATGTACAGTGCAAAGGACCAAAAGAGGCCAGAACTAACCTGACAGCTGTTGCAAAAGCAGGGGAAAAATCAAGGAGGCAGACACAACATGGAGGGGAAGATATGAGGGACATGGCGTGGATACTTAAAAAAATGAAAAAAAAAAAAAAAAAATCTCGGCTAAAGTCCAAGACATCAAAAGGCATGGCATACCATCAAGGGCAGGGACTTGCACCAAAGCTTGCCCCTTTGGTTCCCATTGAAATCGCAAGATTTCGTTTCCCGTCCCGAAAGGAAATGAAATTTCCTTTCGGGACGGGAAACGAAATCTTGCGACCCTGAAAACAAAGGCTCACAAACACTCTGGAAAGAAGATATGATCAAAAGAAATGAAATTGAAAAAAAACCCAAAAAAACCGGAAAAATGGGAGATGTAATGACTGCAAGAAAGTGGTCTGGACGGAAATGAGGTGCAGTGCAAAGGACCAAAAGAGGCCAGAACTAACGTGACAGCTGTTGCAAAAGCAGGGGAAATATCAAGGAGGCAGACACAACATGGAGGGGAAGATATGAGGGACATGGCGTGGATACTTAAAAAGATGAAAAAAAAAAAAAAAATCTCGGCTAAAGACCAAGACATCAAAAGGCATGGCATACCATCAAGGGCAGGGACTTGCACCACATACCCCTAGGCTTACAAAAATTGATCCCTGCTGAAGGCCAAAACAAATAAGAAGGACTAAGGAGCAATCTGAAATGGATATACCATCAAAGGAAATTACACTGAAGGAGAAAAAAAAAAAAATTGTGAAATTTAGTGACTAGGAGAAAGTGGTCTGGGTGGAAACTAGGTGCAGTACAAATGACCGAATGAGATCAGAACTAACGTGACAGCTGTTGCAAAAGCAGGGGAAAAATCAAGGAGGCAGACACAACATGGAGGGGAAGATATGAGGGACATGGCGTGGATACTTAAAAAAATGAAAAAAAAAAAAAAATCTCGGCCAAAATCCAAGACATCAAAAGGCATGGCATACCATCAAGGGCAGGGACTTGCACCACATACCCCTAGGCTTACAAAAATTGATCCCTGCTGAAGGCCAAAACAAATAAGAAGGACTAAGGAGCACTCTGAAATGGAGATACCATCAAAGGAAATGACATTGAAGGAGAAAAAAAAAAAAATTGTGAAATTTAGTGACTACGAGAAAGTGGTCTAGGTGGAAATGATGTACAGTGCAAAGGACCAAAAGAGGCCAGAACTAACCTGACAGCTGTTGCAAAAGCAGGGGAAAAATCAAGGAGGCAGACACAACTTGGAGGGGAAGATATGAGGGACCTGGCGTGGATACTTAAAAAAATGAAAAAAAAAAAAAAAAATCTCAGCCAAAGTCAAAGCCATCAAAAGGCATGGCATACCATCAAGGGCAGGGACTTGCACCAAAGCTTGCCCCTTTGGTTCCCATTGAAATCGCAAGATTTCGTTTCACGTCCCGAAAGGTAATGAAATTTCCTTTCGGGACGGGAAACGAAATCTTGCGAGCCTGAAAATAAAGGCTCACAAACACTCTGGAAAGAAGATATGATCAAAAGAAATGAAATTGAAAAAAAACCCAAAAAAACCGGAAAATTGGGAGATGCAATGACTGCAAGAAAGTGGTCTGGAAGGAAATGAGGTGCAGTGCAAAGGACAAAAGGAGGCCAGAACTAACCTGACAGCTGTTGCAAAAGCAGGGGAAATATCAAGGAGGCAGACACAACATGGAGGGGAAGATATGAGGGACATGGCGTGGATACTTAAAAAAATGAAAAAAAAAAAAAAATCTCAGCTAAAGTCCAAGACATCAAAAGGCATGGCATACCATCAAGGGCCGGGACTTGCACCACATACCCCTAGGCTTACAAAAATTGATCCCTGCTGAAGGCCAAAACAAATAAGAAGGACTAAGGAGCACTCTGAAATGGAGATACCATCAAAAGAAATTACATTGAAGGAGAAAAAAAAAAAATGGGGAAATTTAGTGACTACGAGAAAGTGGTCTAGGTGGAAATGATGTACAGTGCAAAGGACCAAAAGAGGCCAGAACTAACCTGACAGCTGTTGCAAAAGCATGGGAAAAATCAAGGAGGTAGACACAACATGGAGGGGAAGATATGAGGGACATGGCGTGGATACTTAAAAAAACGAAAAAAAAAAAAATCTCGGCTAAAGTCAAAGACATAAAAAGGCATGGCATACCATCAAGGGCCGGGACTTGAACCACATACCACTAGGCTTACAAAAATTGATCCCTGCTGAAGGCCAAAACAAATAAGAAGGACTAAGGAGCACTCTGAAATGGAGATACCATCAAAGGAAATGACATTGAAGGAGAAAAAAAAAAAAAATTGGGGAAATTTAAAGACTAGGAGAAAGTGGTCTGGTGGAAACTAGGTGCAGTACAAATGACGGAATGAGCTCAGAACTAACCTGACAGCTGTTGCAAAAGCAGGGGAAATATCAAGGAGGCCGACACAACATGGAAGGGAAGATATGAGGGACATGGCGTGGATACTTAAATAATTGAAAAAAAAAAAAAAATCTCGGCCAAAGTCCAAGCCATCAAAAGGCATGGCATACCATCAAGGGCCGGGACTTGCACCACATACCCCTAGGCTTACAAAAATTGATCCCTGCTGAAATCCAAAACAAATAAGAAGGACTAAGGAGCACTCTGAAATGGAGATACCATCAAAGGAAATTACATTGAAGGAGAAAAAAAAAAAAATGGGGAAATTTAGTGACTACGAGAAAGTGGTCTAGGTGGAAATGATGTACAGTGCAAAGGACCAAAAGAGGCCAGAACTAACGTGAGAGCTGTTGCAAAAGCAGGGGAAAAATCAAGGAGGCAGAGACAACTTGGAGGGGAAGATATGAGGGACATGGCGTGGATACGTAAAAAAATGAAAAAAAAAAAAAAAAATCTCAGCCAAAGTCAAAGCCATCAAAAGGCATGGCATACCATCAAGGGCAGGGACTTGCACCAAAGCTTGCCCCTTTGGTTCCCATTGAAATCGCAAGATTTCGTTTCCCGTCCCGAAAGGAAATTTCATTTCCTTTCGGGACGGGAAACGAAATCTTGCGACCCTGAAAACAAAGGCGCACAAACACTCTGGAAAGAAGATATGATCAAAAGAAATGAAATTGAAAAAAACCCAAAAAAAACGGAAAATTGGGAGATGTAATGACTGCAAGAAAGTGGTCTGGACGGAAATGAGGTGCAGTGCAAAGGACACAATAAGGCCAGAACTAACCTGACAGCTGTTGCAAAAGCAGGGGAAATATCAAGGAGGCAGACACAACTTGGAGGGGAAGATATGAGGGACATGGCATGGATACTTAAAAAAATGAAAAAAAAAAAAAAAATCTCGGCCAAAGTCCAAGCCATCAAAAGGCATGGCATACCATCAAGGGCAGGGACTTGCACCACATACCCCTAGGCTTACAAAAATTGATCCCTGCTGAAGGCCAAAACAAATAAGAAGGACTAAGGAGCACTCTGAAATGGAGATACCATCAAAAGAAACGAAATTGAAGGCAAAAAAAAAAAAAAAAGGAGAAATTTAATGACTTGGAAAAAGTGGTCTGGGTGGAAACTAGGTGCAGTACAAATGACCGAATGAGCTCAGAACTAACCTGACAGCTGTTGCAAAAGCAGGGGAAATATCAAGGAGGCAGACACAACTTGGAGGGGAAGATATGAGGGACATGGCGTGGATACTTAAAAAAATGGAAAAAAAAAAAAAAAAATCTCGGCCAAAGTCCAAGCCATCAAAAGGCATGGCATACAATCAAGGGCAGGGACTTGCACCACATACCCCTAGGCTTACAAAAATTGATCCCTGCTGAAGGCCAAAACAAATAAGAAGGACTAAGGAGCACTCTGAAATGGAGATACCATCAAAAGAAATTACATTGAAGGAGAAAAAAAAAAAAAATGGGGAAATTTAGTGACTAGGAGAAAGTGGTCTAGGTGGAAATGATGTACAGTGCAAAGGACCAAAAGAGGCCAGAACTAACCTGACAGCTGTTGCAAAAGCAGGGGAAAAATCAAGGAGGCAGACACAACATGGAGGGGAAGATATGAGGGACATGGCGTGGATACTTAAAAAAATGAAAAAAAAAAAAAAAAAATCTCGGCTAAAGTCCAAGACATCAAAAGGCATGGCATACCATCAAGGGCAGGGACTTGCACCAAAGCTTGCCCCTTTGGTTCCCATTGAAATCGCAAGATTTCGTTTCCCGTCCCGAAAGGAAATTTCATTTCCTTTCGGGACGGGAAACGAAATCTTGCGACCCTGAAAACAAAGGCTCACAAACACTCTGGAAAGAAGATATGATCAAAAGAAATGAAATTGAAAAAAAACCCAAAAAAACCGGAAAAATGGGAGATGTAATGACTGCAAGAAAGTGGTCTGGACGGAAATGAGGTGCACTGCAAAGGACACAATAAGGCCAGAACTAACCTGACAGCTGTTGCAAAAGCAGGGGAAATATCAAGGAGGCAGACACAACTTGGAGGGGAAGATATGAGGGACATGGCGTGGATACTTAAAAAAATGAAAAAAAAAAAAAATCTCGGCCAAAGTCCAAGCCATCAAAAGGCATGGCATACCATCAAGGGCAGGGACTTGCACCACATACCCCTAGGCTTACAAAAATTGATCCCTGCTGAAGACCAAAACAAATAAGAAGGACTAAGGAGCACTCTGAAATGGAGATACCATCAAAGGAAATTACACTGAAGGAGAAAAAAAAAAAAAAAAGGGGAAATTTAATGACTTGGAGAAAGTGGTCTGGGTGGAAACTAGGTGCAGTACAAATGACCGAATGAGCTCAGAACTAACCTGACAGCTGTTGCAAAAGCAGGGGAAATATCAAGGAGGCAGACACAACATGGAGGGGAAGATATGAGGGACATGGCGTGGATACTTAAAAAAATGGAAAAAAAAAAAAAAAAATCTCGGCCAAAGTCCAAGCCATCAAAAGGCATGGCATACAATCAAGGGCAGGGACTTGCACCACATACCCCTAGGCTTACAAAAATTGATCCCTGCTGAAGGCCAAAACAAATAAGAAGGACTAAGGAGCACTCTGAAATGGAGATACCATCAAAAGAAATTACATTGAAGGAGAAAAAAAAAAAAATGGGGAAATTTAGTGACTAGGAGAAAGTGGTCTAGGTGGAAATGATGTACAGTGCAAAGGACCAAAAGAGGCCAGAACTAACCTGACAGCTGTTGCAAAAGCAGGGGAAAAATCAAGGAGGCAGACACAACATGGAGGGGAAGATATGAGGGACATGGCGTGGATACTTAAAAAAATGAAAAAAAAAAAAAAAAAATCTCGGCTAAAGTCCAAGACATCAAAAGGCATGGCATACCATCAAGGGCAGGGACTTGCACCAAAGCTTGCCCCTTTGGTTCCCATTGAAATCGCAAGATTTCGTTTCCCGTCCCGAAAGGACATGAAATTTCCTTTCGGGACGGGAAACGAAATCTTGCGACCCTGAAAACAAAGGCTCACAAACACTCTGGAAAGAAGATATGATCAAAAGAAATGAAATTGAAAAAAAACCCAAAAAAACCGGAAAATTGGGAGATGTAATGACTGCAAGAAAGTGGTCTGGATGGAAATGAGGTGCAGTGCAAAGGACAAACTAAGGCCAGAACTAACCTGACAGCTGTTGCAAAAGCAGGGGAAATATCAAGGAGGCAGACACAACTTGGAGGGGAAGATATGAGGGACATGGCGTGGATACTTTAATAATGGAAAAAAAAAAAAAAATCTCGGCTAAAGTCCGAGCCATCAAAAGGCCTGGCATACCATCAAGGGCAGGGACTTGCACCACACACCCCTAGGCTTACAAAAATTGATCCATGCTGAAGGCCAAAACAAATAAGAAGGACTAAGGAGCACTCTGAAATGGAGATACCATCAAAGGAAATTACATTGAAGGAGAAAAAAAAAAAAATGGGGAAATTTAGTGACTACGAGAAAGTGGTCTAGGTGGAAATGATGTACAGTGCAAAGGACCAAAAGAGGCCAGAACTAACCTGACAGCTGTTGCAAAAGCAGGGGAAAAATCAAGGAGGCAGACACAACTTGGAGGGGAAGATATGAGGGACATGGCGTGGATACTTAAAAAAATGAAAAAAAAAAAAAAAATCTCGGCCAAAGTCAAAGCCATCAAAAGGCATGGCATACAATCAAGGGCAGAGACCTGCACCACATACCCCTAGGCTTACAAGAATTGATCCATGCTGAAGGCCAAAACAAATAAGAAGGACAAAGGAGCACTCTGAAATGGAGATACCATCAAAGGAAATTACACTGAAGGAGAAAAAAAAAAAAAAAATTGTGTAATTTAGTGACTAGGAGAAAGTGGTCTGGGTGGAAACTAGGCGCAGTACAAATGACCGAATGAGGTCAGAACTAACGTGACAGCTGTTGCAAAAGCAGGGGAAATATCAAGGAGGCAGACACAACATGGAGGGGAAGATATGAGGGACATGGCGTGGATACTTAAATAATGGAAAAAAAAAAAAAATCTCGGCTAAAGTCCAAGCCATCAAAAGGCATGGCATACCATCAAGGGCAGGGACTTGCACCACATACCCCTAGGCTTACAAAAATTGATCCATGCTGAAGGCCAAAACAAATAAGAAGGACAAAGGAGCACTCTGAAATGGAGATACCATCAAAGGAAATTACACTGAAGGAGAAAAAAAAAAAAAAAATTGTGTAATTTAGTGACTAGGAGAAAGTGGTCTGGGTGGAAACTAGGCGCAGTACAAATGACCGAATGAGGTCAGAACTAACGTGACAGCTGTTGCAAAAGCAGGGGAAATATCAAGGAGGCAGACACAACATGGAGGGGAAGATATGAGGGACATGGCGTGGATACTTAAATAATGGAAAAAAAAAAAAAATCTCGGCTAAAGTCCAAGCCATCAAAAGGCATGGCATACCATCAAGGGCAGGGACTTGCACCACATACCCCTAGGCTTACAAAAATTGATCCCTGCTGAAGGCCAAAACAAATAAGAAGGACTAAGGAGCACTCTGAAATGGAGATACCATCAAAGGAAATGACACTGAAGGAGAAAAAAAAAAAATTGGGGAAATTTAGTGACTAGGAGAAAGTGGTCTGGGTGGAAACTAGGTGCAGTACAAATGACCGAATGAGGTCAGAACTAACGTGACAGCTGTTGCAAAAGCAGGGGAAATATCAAGGAGGCAGACACAACATGGAGGGGAAGATATGAGGGACATGGCGTGGATACTTAAAAAATGAAAAAAAAAAAAAAAAATCTCGGCTAAAGTCCAAGACATCAAAAGGCATGGCATACCATCAAGGGCAGGGACTTGCAGCACATACCCCTAGGCTTACAAAAATTGATCCCTGCTGAAGGCCAAAACAAATAAGAAGGACTAAGGAGCACTCTGAAATGGAGATACCATCAAAGGAAATTACATTGAAGGAGAAAAAAAAAAAAAATGGGGAAATTTAGTGACTACGAGAAAGTGGTCTAGGTGGAAATGATGTACAGTGCAAAGGACCAAAAGAGGCCAGAACTAACCTGACAGCTGTTGCAAAAGCAGGGGAAAAATCAAGGAGGCAGACACAACTTGGAGGGGAAGATATGAGGGACATGGCGTGGATACTTAAAAAAATGAAAAAAAAAAAAAAAAATCTCGGCTAAAGTCAAAGCCATCAAAAGGCATGGCATACCATCAAGGGCAGGGACTTGCACCAAAGCTTGCCCCTTTGGTTCCCATTGAAATCGCAAGATTTCGTTTCCCGTCCCGAAAGGAAATGAAATTTCCTTTCGGGACGGGAAACGAAATCTTGCGACCCTGAAAACAAAGGCTCACAAACACTCTGGAAAGAAGATATGATCAAAAGAAATGAAATTGAAAAAAAACCCAAAAAAAACGGAAAATTGGGAGATGTAACGACTGCAAGAAAGTGGTCTGGACGGAAATGAGGTGCAGTGCAAAGGACAAAATAAGGCCAGAACTAACCTGACAGCTGTTGCAAAAGCAGGGGAAATATCAAGGAGGCAGACACAACTTGGAGGGGAAGATATGAGGGACATGGCGTGGATACTTAAAAAAATGAAAAAAAAAAAAAAAATCTCGGCTAAAGTCCAAGACATCAAAAGGCATGGCATACCATCAAGGGCAGGGACTTGCACCACATACCCCTAGGCTTACAAAAATTGATCCCTGCTGAAGGCCAAAACAAATAAGAAGGACTAAGGAGCACTCTGAAATGGAGATACCATCAAAAGAAACGAAATTGAAGGAAAAAAAAAAAAAAAAAAAAAAGGGGAAATTTAATGACTACGAGAAAGTGGTCTGGGTGGAAACTAGGTGCAGTACAAATGACCGAATGAGGTCAGAACTAACGTGACAGCTGTTGCAAAAGCAGGGGAAATATCAAGGAGGCAGACACAACTTGGAGGGGAAGATATGAGGGACATGGCGTGGATACTTAAAAAAATGAAAAAAAAAAAAAAAAATCTCGGCTAAAGACCAAGACATCAAAAGGCCTGGCATACCATCAAGGGCAGGGACTTGCACCACACACCCCTAGGCTTACAAAAATTGATCCCTGCTGAAGGCCAAAACAAATAAGAAGGACTAAGGAGCACTCTGAAATGGAGATACCATCAGAGGAAATTCCATTGAAGGAGAAAAAAAAAAAAATGGGGAAATTTAGTGACTACGAGAAAGTGGTCTAGGTGGAAATGATGTACAGTGCAAAGGACCAAAAGAGGCCAGAACTAACCTGACAGCTGTTGCAAAAGCAGGGGAAAAATCAAGGAGGCAGACACAACTTGGAGGGGAAGATATGAGGGACATGGCGTGGATACTTAAAAAAATGAAAAAAAAAAAAATATCTCAGCCAAAGTCAAAGCCATCAAAAGGCATGGCATACCATCAAGGGCAGGGACTTGCACCAAAGCTTGCCCCTTTGGTTCCCATTGAAATCGCAAGATTTCGTTTCCCGTCCCGAAAGGAAATGAAATTTCCTTTCGGGACGGGAAACGAAATCTTGCGACCCTGAAAACAAAGGCTCACAAACACTCTGGTAAGAAGATATGATCAAAAGAAATGAAATTGAAAAAAAACCCAAAAAAAACGGAAAATTGGGAGATGTAATGACTGCAAGAAAGTGGTCTGGACGGAAATGAGGTGCACTGCAAAGGACAAAATAAGGCCAGAACTAACCTGACAGCTGTTGCAAAAGCAGGGGAAATATCAAGGAGGCAGACACAACTTGGAGGGGAAGATATGAGGGACATGGCGTGGATACTTAAAAAAATGAAAAAAAAAAAAAAAAATCTCGGCTAAGTCCAAGCCATCAAAAGGCATGGCATACCATCAAGGGCAGGGACTTGCACCACATACCCCTAGGCTTACAAAAATTGATCCCTGCTGAAGGCCAAAACAAATAAGAAGGACTAAGGAGCACTCTGAAATGGAGGTACCATCAAAGGAAATTACATTGAAGGAGAAAAAAAAAAAAATGGGGAAATTTAGTGACTACGAGAAAGTGGTCTAGGTGGAAATGATGTACAGTGCAAAGGACCAAAAGAGGCCAGAACTAACCTGACAGCTGTTGCAAAAGCAGGGGAAAAATCAAGGAGGCAGACACAACATGGAGGGGAAGATATGAGGGACATGGCGTGGATACTTAAAAAAATGAAAAAAAAAAAAAAAAATCTCGGCTAAAGTCCAAGACATCAAAAGGCATGGCATACCATCAAGGGCAGGGACTTGCACCACATACCCCTAGGCTTACAAAAATTGATCCCTGCTGAAGGCCAAAACAAATAAGAAGGACTAAGGAGCACTCTGAAATGGAGATACCATCAAAGGAAATTACATTGAAGGAGAAAAACAAAAAAAAATTGGGGAAATTTAGTGACAAGGAGAAAGTGATCTGGGTGGAAACTAGGTGCAGTACAAATGACCGAATGAGCTCAGAACTAACCTGACAGCTGTTGCAAAAGCAGGGGAAATATCAAGGAGGCAGACACAACATGGAGGGCAAGATATGAGGGACATGGCGTGGATACTTAAATAATGGAAAAAAAAAAAAAATTTCAGCCAAAGTCCAAGCCATCAAAAGGCATGGCATACAATCAAGGGCCGGGACTTGCACCACATACCACTAGGCTTACAAAAATTGATCCCTGCTGAAGGCCAAAACAAATAAGAAGGACTAAGGAGCACTCTGAAATGGAGATACCATCAAAGGAAATTACATTGAAGGAGAAAAAAAAAAAAATGGGGAAATTTAATGACTACGAGAATGTGGTCTAGGTGGAAATGATGTACAGTGCAAAGGACCAAAAGAGGCCAGGACTAACCTGACAGCTGTTGCAAAAGCAGGGGAAATATCAAGGAGGCAGACACAACATGGAGGGGAAGATATGAGGGACATGGCGTGGATACTTAAAAAAATGAAAAAAAAAAAAAAAAATCTCGGCTAAAGTCCAAGCCATCAAAAGGCATGGCATACCATCAAGGGCAGGGACTTGCACCACATACCCCTAGGCTTACAAAAATTGATCCCTGCTGAAGGCCAAAACAAATAAGAAGGACTAAGGAGCACTCTGAAATGGAGATACCATCAAAAGAAACGAAATTGAAGGCAAAAAAAAAAAAAAATGGAGAAATTTAATGACTTGGAGAAAGTGGTCTGGGTGGAAACTAGGTGCAGTACAAATGACCGAATGAGCTCAGAACTAACCTGACAGCTGTTGCAAAAGCAGGGGAAATATCAAGGAGGCAGACACAACATGGAGGGGAAGATATGAGGGACATGGGGTGGATACTTAAAGAAATGAAAAAAAAAAAAAAAAATCTCGGCTAAAGTCCAAGACATCAAAAGGCATGGCATACCATCAAGGGCAGGGACTTGCACCACATACCCCTAGGCTTACAAAAATTGATCCCTGCTGAAGACCAAAACAAATAAGAAGGACTAAGGAGCACTCTGAAATGGAGATACCATCAAAGGAAATGACATTGAAGGAGAAAAAAAAAAAAATTGGGGAAATTTAAAGTCTAGGAGAAAGTGGTCTGGGTGGAAACTAGGTGCAGTACAAATGACCGAATGAGGTCAGAACTAACCTGACAGCTGTTGCAAAAGCAGGGGAAATATCAAGGAGGCAGACACAACATGGAGGGGAAGATATGAGGGACATGGCGTGGATACTTAAATAATTGAAAAAAAAAAAAAAATTTCGGCCAAAGTCCAAGCCATCAAAAGGCATGGCATACCATCAAGGGCCGGGACATGCACCACATACCCCTAGGCTTACAAAAATTGATCCCTGCTGAAGGCCAAAACAAATAAGAAGGACTAAGGAGCACTCTGAAATGGAGATACCATCAAAGGAAATTACATTGAAGGAGAAAAAAAAAAAAATGGGGAAATTTAGTGACTAGGAGAAAGTGGTCTAGGTGGAAATGATGTACAGTGCAAAGGACCAAAAGAGGCCAGAACTAACGTGACAGCTGTTGCAAAAGCAGGGGAAAAATCAAGGAGGCAGACACAACATGGAGGGGAAGATATGAGGGACATGGCGTGGATACTTAAAAAAATGAAAAAAAAAAAAAAATCTCAGCCAAAGTCAAAGCCATCAAAAGGCATGGCATACCATCAAGGGCAGGGACTTGCACCAAAGCTTGCCCCTTTGGTTCCCATTGAAATCGCAAGATTTCGTTTCCCGTCCCGAAAGGAAATGAAATTTCCTTTCGGGACGGGAAACGAAATCTTGCGACCCTGAAAACAAAGGCTCACAAACACTCTGGTAAGAAGATATGATCAAAAGAAATGAAATTGAAAAAAAACCCAAAAAAACCGGAAAATTGGGAGATGTAATGACTGCAAGAAAGTGGTCTGGACGGAATTGAGGTGCACTGCAAAGGACAAAATAAGGGCAGAACTAACCTGACAGCTGTTGCAAAAGCAGGGGAAATATCAAGGAGGCAGACACAACATGGAGGGGAAGATATGAGGGACATGGCGTGGATACTTAAAAAAATGAAAAAAAAAAAAAAAAATCTCGGCTAAGTCCAAGCCATCAAAAGGCATGGCATACCATCAAGGGCAGGGACTTGCACCACATACCCCTAGGCTTACAAAAATTGATCCCTGCTGAAGGCCAAAACAAATAAGAAGGACTAAGGAGCACTCTGAAATGGAGGTACCATCAAAGGAAATTACATTGAAGGAGAAAAAAAAAAAAATGGGGAAATTTAGTGACTACGAGAAAGTGGTCTAGGTGGAAATGATGTACAGTGCAAAGGACCAAAAGAGGCCAGAACTAACCTGACAGCTGTTGCAAAAGCAGGGGAAAAATCAAGGAGGCAGACACAACTTGGAGGGGAAGATATGAGGGACATGGCGTGGATACTTAAAAAAATGAAAAAAAAAAAAAAATCTCAGCCAAAGTCAAAGCCATCAAAAGGCATGGCATACCATCAAGGGCAGGGACTTGCACCAAAGCTTGCCCCTTTGGTTCCCATTGAAATCGCAAGATTTCGTTTCCCGTCCCGAAAGGAAATGAAATTTCCTTTCGGGACGGGAAAGGAAATCTTGCGACCCTGAAAATAAAGGCGCACAAACACTCTGGAAAGAAGATATGATCAAAAGAAATGAAATTGAAAAAAAACCCAAAAAAAACGGAAAATTGGGAGATGTAACGACTGCAAGAAAGTGGTCTGGACGGAAATGAGGTGCAGTGCAAAGGACAAAATAAGGCCAGAACTAACCTGACAGCTGTTGCAAAAGCAGGGGAAATATCAAGGAGGCAGACACAACTTGGAGGGGAAGATATGAGGGACATGGCGTGGATACTTAAAAAAATGAAAAAAAAAAAAAAAATCTCAGCTAAAGTCCAAGCCATCAAAAGGCATGGCATACCATCAAGGGCAGGGACTTGCACCACATACCCCTAGGCTTACAAAAATTGATCCCTGCTGAAGGCCAAAACAAATAAGAAGGACTAAGGAGCACTCTGAAATGGAGATACCATCAAAAGAAACGAAATTGAAGGCAAAAAAAAAAAAAAAAGGAGAAATTTAATGACTTGGAGAAAGTGGTCTGGGTGGAAACTAGGTGCAGTACAAATGACCGAATGAGGTCAGAACTAACCTGACAGCTGTTGCAAAAGCAGGGGAAAAATCAAGGAGGCAGACACAACATGGAGGGGAAGATATGAGGGACATGGCGTGGATACTTTAATAATGGAAAAAAAAAAAAAAAATCTCGGCCAAAGTCCGAGCCATCAAAAGGCATGGCATACCATCAAGGGCAGGGACTTGCACCACATACCCCTAGGCTTACAAAAATTGATCCCTGCTGAAGGCCAAAATAAATAAGAAAGACTAAGGAGCACTCTGAAATGGAGATACCATCAAAGGAAATTACATTGAAGGAGAAAAAAAAAAAAAATGTGGAAATTTAGTGACTACGAGAAAGTGGTCTAGGTGGAAATGATGTACAGTGCAAAGGACCAAAAGAGGCCAGAACTAACCTGACAGCTGTTGCAAAAGCAGGGGAAAAATCAAGGAGGCAGACACAACATGGAGGGGAAGATATGAGGGACATGGCGTGGATACTTAAAAAAATTTAAAAAAAAAAAAAAAATCTCAGCCAAAGTCCAAGACATCAAAAGGCATGGCATACCATCAAGGGCAGGGACTTGCACCAAAGCTTGCCCCTTTGGTTCCCATTGAAATCGCAGGATTTCGTTTCCCGTCCCGAAAGGAAATGAAATTTCCTTTCGGGACGGGAAACGAAATCTTGCGACCCTGAAAACAAAGGCTCACAAACACTCTGGAAAGAAGATATGATCAAAAGAAAAGAAATTGAAAAAAAACCCAAAAAAACAGGAAAATTGGGAGATGTAATGACTGCAAGCGTGTGGTCTGGACGGAAATGAGGTGCAGTGCAAAGGACCAAAAGAGGCCAGAACTAACGTGACAGCTGTTGCAAAAGCAGGGGAAATATCAAGGAGGCAGACACAACATGGAGGGGAAGATACGAGGGACATGGCGTGGATACTTAAAAAAATGGAAAAAAAAAAAAAAATCTCGGCTAAAGTCCAAGACATCAAAAGGCATGGCATACCATCAGGGGCCGGGACTTGCACCACATACCCCTAGGCTTACAAAAATTGATCCCTGCTGAAGGCCAAAACAAATAAGAAGGACTAAGGAGCACTCTGAAATGGAGATACCATCAAAAGAAACGAAATTGAAGGAAAAAAAAAAAAAAAAAAAAGGGGAAATTTAATGACTACGAGAAAGTGGTCTGGGTGGAAACTAGGTGCAGTACAAATGACCGAATGAGGTCAGAACTAACGTGACAGCTGTTGCAAAAGCAGGGGAAATATCAAGGAGGCAGACACAACTTGGAGGGGAAGATATGAGGGACATGGCGTGGATACTTAAAAAAATGAAAAAAAAAAAAAAAATTTCGGCCAAAGTCCAAGCCATCAAAAGGCATGGCATACCATCAAGGGCCGGGACTTGCACCACATACCACTAGGCTTACAAAAATTGATCCCTGCTGAAGGCCAAAACAAATAAGAAGGACTAAGGAGCACTCTGAAATGGAGATACCATCAAAGGAAATTACATTGAAGGCAAAAAAAAAAAAAAATGGAGAAATTTAATGACTTGGAGAAAGTGGTCTGGGTGGAAACTAGGTGCAGTACAAATGACCGAATGAGCTCAGAACTAACCTGACAGCTGTTGCAAAAGCAGGGGAAATATCAAGGAGGCAGACACAACATGGAGGGGAAGATATGAGGGACATGGGGTGGATACTTAAAAAAATGAAAAAAAAAAAAAAAAATCTCGGCTAAAGTCCAAGACATCAAAAGGCATGGCATACAATCAAGGGCAGGGACTTGCACCACATACCCCTAGGCTTACAAAAATTGATCCCTGCTGAAGACCAAAACAAATAAGAAGGACTAAGGAGCACTCTGAAATGGAGATACCATCAAAGGAAATGACATTGAAGGAGAAAAAAAAAAAAAATGGGGAAATTTAAAGACTAGGCGAAAGTGATCTGGGTGGAAACTAGGTGCAGTACAAATGACCGAATGAGCTCAGAACTAACCTGACAGCTGTTGCAAAAGCAGGGGAAATATCAAGGAGGCAGACACAACATGGAGGGGAAGATATGAGGGACATGGCGTGGATACTTAAAAAAATGAAAAAAAAAAAAAAAATCTCAGCTAAAGTCCAAGACATCAAAAGGCATGGCATACCATCAAGGGCAGGGACTTGCACCACATACCCCTAGGCTTACAAAAATTGATCCCTGCTGAAGGCCAAAACAAATAAGAAGGACTAAGGAGCACTCTGAAATGGAGATACCATCAAAGGAAATGACATTGAAGGAGAAAAAAAAAAAAAATTGGGGAAATTTAGTGACTACGAGAAAGTGGTCTGGGTGGAAACTAGGTGCAGTACAAATGACCGAATGAGGTCAGAACTAACCTGACAGCTGTTGCAAAAGCAGGGGAAATATCAAGGAGGCAGACACAACATGGAGGGGAAGATATGAGGGACATGGCGTGGATACTTAAATAATGGAAAAAAAAAAAAAAATCTCGGCTAAAGTCCAAGACATCAAAAGGCATGGCATACCATCAAGGGCCGGGACATGCACCACATACCCCTAGGCTTACAAAAATTGATCCCTGCTGAAGGCCAAAACAAATAAGAAGGACTAAGGAGCACTCTGAAATGGAGATACCATCAAAGGAAATTACATTGAAGGAGAAAAAAAAAAAAATGGGGAAATTTAGTGACTACGAGAAAGTGGTCTAGGTGGAAATGATGTACAGTGCAAAGGACCAAAAGAGGCCAGAACTAACCTGACAGCTGTTGCAAAAGCAGGGGAAAAATCAAGGAGGCAGACACAACTTGGAGGGGAAGATATGAGGGACATGGCGTGGATACTTAAAAAAATGAAAAAAAAAAAAAAAATCTCGGCCAAAGTCAAAGCCATCAAAAGGCATGGCATACCATCAAGGGCAGGGACTTGCACCAAAGCTTGCCCCTTTGGTTCCCATTGAAATCGCAAGATTTCGTTTCCCGTCCCGAAAGGAAATGAAATTTCCTTTCGGGACGGGAAAGGAAATCTTGCGACCCTGAAAACAAAGGCTCACAAACACTCTGGAAAGAAGATATGATCAAAAGAAATGAAATTGAAAAAAAACCCAAAAAAACCGGAAAATTGGGAGATGTAATGACTGCAAGAAAGTGGTCTGGACGGAAATGAGGTGCACTGCAAAGGACAAAATAAGGCCAGAACTAACCTGACAGCTGTTGCAAAAGCAGGGGAAATATCAAGGAGGCAGACACAACTTGGAGGGGAAGATATGAGGGACATGGCGTGGATACTTAAAAAAATGAAAAAAAAAAAAAAAATCTCAGCTAAAGTCCAAGCCATCAAAAGGCATGGCATACCATCAAGGGCAGGGACTTGCACCACATACCCCTAGGCTTACAAAAATTGATCCCTGCTGAAGGCCAAAACAAATAAGAAGGACTAAGGAGCACTCTGAAATGGAGGTACCATCAAAGGAAATTACATTGAAGGAGAAAAAAAAAAAAAATGGGGAAATTTAGTGACTACGAGAAAGTGGTCTAGGTGGAAATGATGTACAGTGCAAAGGACCAAAAGAGGCCAGAACTAACCTGACAGCTCTTGCAAAAGCAGGGGAAAAATCAAGGAGGCAGACACAACATGGAGGGGAAGATATGAGGGACATGGCATGGATACTTAAAAAAATGAAAAAAAAAAAAAAAAATCTCGGCTAAAGTCCAAGACATCAAAAGGCATGGCATACCATCAAGGGCCGGGACTTGCACCACATACCCCTAGGCTTACAAAAATTGATCCCTGCTGAAGGCCAAAACAAATAAGAAGGACTAAGGAGCACTCTGAAATGGAGATACCATCAAAGGACATGACACTGAAGGAGAAAAAAAAAAAAAAATTTGGGGAAATTTAGTGACTACGAGAAAGTGGTCTGGGTGGAAACTAGGTGCAGTACAAATGACCGAATGAGCTCAGAACTAACCTGACAGCTGTTGCAAAAGCAAGGGAAATATCAAGGAGGCAGACACAACATGGAGGGGAAGATATGAGGGACATGGCGTGGATACTTAAAAAAATGGAAAAAAAAAAAAAAAAATCTCGGCCAAAGTCCAAGCCATCAAAAGGCATGGCATACCATCAAGGGCAGGGACTTGCACCACATACCCCTAGGCTTACAAAAATTGATCCCTGCTGAAGGCCAAAACAAATAAGAAGGACTAAGGAGCACTCTGAAATGGAGATACCATCAAAAGAAATTACATTGAAGGAGAAAAAAAAAAAAAATGGGGAAATTTAGTGACTAGGAGAAAGTGGTCTAGGTGGAAATGATGTACAGTGCAAAGGACCAAAAGAGGCCAGAACTAACCTGACAGCTGTTGCAAAAGCAGGGGAAAAATCAAGGAGGCAGACACAACATGGAGGGGAAGATATGAGGGACATGGCGTGGATACTTAAAAAAATGAAAAAAAAAAAAAAAAATCTCGGCTAAAGTCCAAGATATCAAAAGGCATGGCATACCATCAAGGGCAGGGACTTGCACCAAAGCTTGCCCCTTTGGTTCCCATTGAAATCGCAAGATTTCGTTTCCCGTCCCGAAAGGAAATTTCATTTCCTTTCGGGACGGGAAACGAAATCTTGCGACCCTGAAAACAAAGGCTCACAAACACTCTGGAAAGAAGATATGATCAAAAGAAATGAAATTGAAAAAAAAACCAAAAAAACCGGAAAATTGGGAGATGTAATGACTGCAAGAAAGTGGTCTGGACGGAAATGAGGTGCAGTGCAAAGGACAAACTAAGGCCAGAACTAACCTGACAGCTGTTGCAAAAGCAGGGGAAATATCAAGGAGGCAGACACAACTTGGAGGGGAAGATATGAGGGACATGGCGTGGATACTTAAAAAAATGAAAAAAAAAAAAAAATCTCGGCCAAAGTCAAAGCCATCAAAAGGCATGGCATACAATCAAGGGCAGAGACCTGCACCACATACCCCTAGGCTTACAAGAATTGATCCCTGCTGAAGGCCAAAACAAATAAGAAGGACAAAGGAGCACTCTGAAATGGAGATACCATCAAAGGAAATTACACTGAAGGAGAAAAAAAAAAAAAAAATTGTGTAATTTAGTGACTAGGAGAAAGTGGTCTGGGTGGAAACTAGGCGCAGTACAAATGACCGAATGAGGTCAGAACTAACGTGACAGCTGTTGCAAAAGCAGGGGAAATATCAAGGAGGCAGACACAACTTGAAGGGGAAGATATGAGGGACATGGCGTGGATACTTAAATAATGGAAAAAAAAAAAAAAATCTCGGCTTAAGTCCAAGACATCAAAAGGCATGGCATACCATCAAGGGCAGGGACTTGCAGCACATACCCCTAGGCTTACAAAAATTGATCCCTGCTGAAGGCCAAAACAAATAAGAAGGACTAAGGAGCACTCTGAAATGGAGATACCATCAAAGGAAATGACACTGAAGGAGAAAAAAAAAAAATTGGGGAAATTTAGTGACTAGGAGAAAGTGGTCTGGGTGGAAACTAGGTGCAGTACAAATGACCGAATGAGGTCAGAACTAACGTGACAGCTGTTGCAAAAGCAGGGGAAATATCAAGGAGGCAGACACAACATGGAGGGGAAGATATGAGGGACATGGGGTGGATACTTAAAAAAATGAAAAAAAAAAAAAAAAGTCTCGGCCAAAGTCATAGCCATCAAAAAGCATGGCATACAATCAAGGGCAGGGACTTGCACCACATACCCCTAGGCTTACAAAAATTGATCCCTGCTGAAGGCCAAAACAAATAAGAAGGACTAAGGAGCACTCTGAAATGGAGATACCCTCAAAGGAAATGACATTGAAGGAGAAAAAAAAAAAAAATTGGGGAAATTTAGTGACTAGGAGAAAGTGGTCTAGGTGGAAATGATGTACAGTGCAAAGGACCAAAAGAGGCCAGAACTAACCTGACAGCTGTTGCAAAAGCAGGGGAAAAATCAAGGAGGCAGACACAACATGGAGGGGAAGATATGAGGGACATGGCGTGGATACTTAAAAAAATGAAAAAAAAAAAAAAAAACTCGGCTAAAGTCCAAGACATCAAAAGGCATGGCATACCATCAAGGGCAGGGACTTGCACCAAAGCTTGCCCCTTTGGTTCCCATTGAAATCGCAAGATTTCGTTTCCCGTCCCGAAAGGAAATGAAATTTCCTTTCGGGACGGGAAACGAAATCTTGCGACCCTGAAAACAAAGGCTCACAAACACTCTGGTAAGAAGATATGATCAAAAGAAATGAAATTGAAAAAAAACCCAAAAAAACCGGAAAATTGGGAGATGTAATGACTGCAAGAAAGTGGTCTGGACGGAAATGAGGTGCAGTGCAAAGGACAAAATAAGGCCAGAACTAACCTGACAGCTGTTGCAAAAGCAGGGGAAATATCAAGGAGGCAGACACAAGGTGGAGGGGAAGATATGAGGGACATGGCGTGGATACTTAAAAAAATGAAAAAAAAAAAAAAAAATCTCGGCCAAAGTCCAAGCCATCAAAAGGCATGGCATACCATCAAGGGCAGGGACTTGCACCACATACCCCTAGGCTTACAAAAATTGATCCCTGCTGAAGGCCAAAACAAATAAGAAGGACTAAGGAGCACTCTGAAATGGAGATACCATCAAAGGAAATTACACTGAAGGAGAAAAAAAAAAAAAATTGGGGAAATTTAGACTAGGAGAAAGTGGTCTAGGTGGAAACTAGGTGCAGTACAAATGACCGAATGAGCTCAGAACTAACGTGACAGCTGTTGCAAAAGCAGGGGAAATATCAAGGAGGCAGACACAACATGGAGGGGAAGATATGAGGGACATGGCGTGGATACTTAAATAATGGAAAAAAAAAAAAAAATCTCGGCTAAAGTCCAAGACATCAAAAGGCATGGCATACCATCAAGGGCAGGGACTTGCAGCACATACCCCTAGGCTTACAAAAATTGATCCCTGCTGAAGGCCAAAACAAATAAGAAGGACTAAGGAGCACTCTGAAATGGAGATACCATCAAAGGAAATGACACTGAAGGAGAAAAAAAAAAAATTGGGGAAATTTAGTGACTAGGAGAAAGTGGTCTGGGTGGAAACTAGGTGCAGTACAAATGACCGAATGAGGTCAGAACTAACGTGACAGCTGTTGCAAAAGCAGGGGAAATATCAAGGAGGCAGACACAACTTGGAGGGGAAGATATGAGGGACATGGCGTGGATACTTAAAAAAATGAAAAAAAAAAAAAAAATCTCGGCTAAAGACCAAGACATCAAAAGGCCTGGCATACCATCAAGGGCAGGGACTTGCACCACACACCCCTAGGCTTACAAAAATTGATCCCTGCTGAAGGCCAAAACAAATAAGAAGGACTAAGGAGCACTCTGAAATGGAGATACCATCAGAGGAAATTCCATTGAAGGAGAAAAAAAAAAAAATGGGGAAATTTAGTGACTACGAGAAAGTGGTCTAGGTGGAAATGATGTACAGTGCAAAGGACCAAAAGAGGCCAGAACTAACCTGACAGCTGTTGCAAAAGCAGGGGAAAAATCAAGGAGGCAGACACAACTTGGAGGGGAAGATATGAGGGACATGGCGTGGATACTTAAAAAAATGAAAAAAAAAAAAATATCTCAGCCAAAGTCAAAGCCATCAAAAGGCATGGCATACCATCAAGGGCAGGGACTTGCACCAAAGCTTGCCCCTTTGGTTCCCATTGAAATCGCAAGATTTCGTTTCCCGTCCCGAAAGGAAATGAAATTTCCTTTCGGGACGGGAAACGAAATCTTGCGACCCTGAAAACAAAGGCTCACAAACACTCTGGTAAGAAGATATGATCAAAAGAAATGAAATTGAAAAAAAACCCAAAAAAACCGGAAAATTGGGAGATGTAATGACTGCAAGAAAGTGGTCTGGACGGAAATGAGGTGCACTGCAAAGAACAAAATAAGGCCAGAACTAACCTGACAGCTGTTGCAAAAGCAGGGGAAATATCAAGGAGGCAGACACAACTTGGAGGGGAAGATATGAGGGACATGGCGTGGATACTTAAAAAAATGAAAAAAAAAAAAAAAAATCTCGGCTAAGTCCAAGCCATCAAAAGGCATGGCATACAATCAAGGGCAGGGACTTGCACCACATACCCCTAGGCTTACAAAAATTGATCCCTGCTGAAGGCCAAAACAAATAAGAAGGACTAAGGAGCACTCTGAAATGGAGGTACCATCAAAGGAAATTACATTGAAGGAGAAAAAAAAAAAAATGGGGAAATTTAGTGACTACGAGAAAGTGGTCTAGGTGGAAATGATGTACAGTGCAAAGGACCAAAAGAGGCCAGAACTAACCTGACAGCTGTTGCAAAAGCAGGGGAAAAATCAAGGAGGCAGACACAACATGGAGGGGAAGATATGAGGGACATGGCGTGGATACTTAAAAAAATGAAAAAAAAAAAAAAAAATCTCGGCTAAAGTCCAAGACATCAAAAGGCATGGCATAACATCAAGGGCAGGGACTTGCACCACATACCCCTAGGCTTACAAAAATTGATCCCTGCTGAAGGCCAAAACAAATAAGAAGGACTAAGGAGCACTCTGAAATGGAGATACCATCAAAGGAAATTACATTGAAGGAGAAAAACAAAAAAAAATTGGGGAAATTTAGTGACTAGGAGAAAGTGATCTGGGTGGAAACTAGGTGCAGTACAAATGACCGAATGAGCTCAGAACTAACGTGACAGCTGTTGCAAAAGCAGGGGAAATATCAAGGAGGCAGACACAACATGGAGGGGAAGATATGAGGGACATGGCGTGGATACTTAACAAAATGAAAAAAAAAAAAAAATCACGGCCAAAGTCCAAGCCATCAAAAGGCATGGCATACCATCAAGGGCAGGGACTTGCACCACATACCCCTAGGCTTACAAAAATTGATCGCTGCTGAAGGCCAAAACAAATAAGAAGGACTAAGGAGCACTCTGAAATGGAGATACCATCAAAGGAAATTACACTGAAGGAGAAAAAAAAAAAAATTGGGGAAATTTAATGACTAGGAGAAAGTGGTCTAGGTGGAAACTAGGTGCAGTACAAATGACCGAATGAGCTCAGAACTAACCTGACCTCTGTTGCAAAAGCAGGGGAAATATCAAGGAGGCAGACACAACATGGAGGGGAAGATATGAGGGACATGGTGTGGATACTTAAAAAAATGAAAAAAAAAAAAAAATCTCGGCCAAAGTCCAAGACATCAAAAGGCATGGCATACCATCAAGGGCAGGGACTTGCACCACATACCCCTAGGCTTACAAAAATTGATCCCTGCTGAAGGCCAAAACAAATAAGAAGGACAAAGGAGCACTCTGAAATGGAGATACCATCAAAGGAAATTACATTGAAGGAGAAAAAAAAAAAAATGGGGAAATTTAGTGACTACGAGAAAGTGGTCTAGGTGGAAATGATGTACAGTGCAAAGGACCAAAAGAGGCCAGAACTAACCTGACAGCTGTTGCAAAAGCAGGGGAAAAATCAAGGAGGCAGACACAACATGGAGGGGAAGATATGAGGGACATGGCGTGGATACTTAAAAAAATGAAAAAAAAAAAAATCTCGCCTAAGTCCAAGACATCAAAAGGCATGGCATACCATCAAGGGCAGGGACTTGCACCACATACCCCTAGGCTTACAAAATTTGATCCCTGCTGAAGGCCAAAACAAATAAGAAGGACTAAGGAGCACTCTGAAATGGAGATACCATCCAAGGTCATGACATTGAAGGAGAAAAAAAAAAAAAATTGGGGAAATTTAGTGCCTAGGAGAAAGTGGTCTGGGTGGAAACTAGGTGCAGTACAAATGACCGAATGAGCTCAGAACTAACCTGACCTCTGTTGCAAAAGCAGGGGAAATATCAAGGAGGCAGACACAACATGGAGGGGAAGATATGAGGGACATGGTGTGGATACTTAAAAAAATGAAAAAAAAAAAAAAATCTCGGCTAAAGACCAAGACATCAAAAGGCATGGCATACCATCAAGGGCAGGGACTTGCACCACATACCCCTAGGCTTACAAAAATTGATCCCTGCTGAAGGCCAAAACAAATAAGAAGGACTAAGGAGCAATCTGAAATGGATATACCATCAAAGGAAATTACACTGAAGGAGAAAAAAAAAAAAATTGTGAAATTTAGTAACTAGGAGAAAGTGGTCTGGGTGGAAACTAGGTGCAGTACAAATGACCGAATGAGATCAGAACTAACGTGACAGCTGTTGCAAAAGCAGGGGAAATATCAAGGAGGCAGACACAACATGGAGGGGAAGATATGAGGGACATGGCGTGGATACTTAAAAAAATGAAAAAAAGAAAAAAATCTCGGCCAAAATCCAAGACATCAAAAGGCATGGCATACCATCAAGGGCAGGGACTTGCACCACATACCCCTAGGCTTACAAAAATTGATCCCTGCTGAAGGCCAAAACAAATAAGAAGGACTAAGGAGCACTCTGAAATGGAGATACCATCAAAAGAAATTACATTGAAGGAGAAAAAAAAAAAATTGGGGAAATTTAGTGACTACGAGAAAGTGGTCTAGGTGGAAATGATGTACAGTGCAAAGGACCAAAAGAGGCCAGAACTAACCTGACAGCTGTTGCAAAAGCAGGGGAAAAATCAAGGAGGCAGACACAACTTGGAGGGGAAGATATGAGGGACCTGGCGTGGATACTTAAAAAAATGAAAAAAAAAAAAAAAAATCTCAGCCAAAGTCAAAGCCATCAAAAGGCATGGCATACCATCAAGGGCAGGGACTTGCACCAAAGCTTGCCCCTTTGGTTCCCATTGAAATCGCAAGATTTCGTTTCACGTCCCGAAAGGTAATGAAATTTCCTTTCGGGACGGGAAACGAAATCTTGCGAGCCTGAAAATAAAGGCTCACAAACACTCTGGAAAGAAGATATGATCAAAAGAAATGAAATTGAAAAAAAACCCAAAAAAACCGGAAAATTGGGAGATGTAATGACTGCAAGAAAGTGGTCTGGAAGGAAATGAGGTGCAGTGCAAAGGACAAAAGGAGGCCAGAACTAACCTGACAGCTGTTGCAAAAGCAGGGGAAATATCAAGGAGGCAGACACAACATGGAGGGGAAGATATGAGGGACATGGCGTGGATACTTAAAAAAATGAAAAAAAAAAAAAAATCTCAGCTAAAGTCCAAGACATCAAAAGGCATGGCATACCATCAAGGGCCGGGACTTGCACCACATACCCCTAGGCTTACAAAAATTGATCCCTGCTGAAGGCCAAAACAAATAAGAAGGACTAAGGAGCACTCTGAAATGGAGATACCATCAAAAGAAATTACATTGAAGGAGAAAAAAAAAAAATGGGGAAATTTAGTGACTACGAGAAAGTGGTCTAGGTGGAAATGATGTACAGTGCAAAGGACCAAAAGAGGCCAGAACTAACCTGACAGCTGTTGCAAAAGCATGGGAAAAATCAAGGAGGCAGACACAACATGGAGGGGAAGATATGAGGGACATGGCGTGGATACTTAAAAAAACGAAAAAAAAAAAAAATCTCAGCTAAAGTCAAAGACATCAAAAGGCATGGCATACCATCAAGGGCCGAGACTTGAACCACATACCACTAGGCTTACAAAAATTGATCCCTGCTGAAGGCCAAAACAAATAAGAAGGACTAAGGAGCACTCTGAAATGGAGATACCATCAAAGGAAATGACATTGAAGGAGAAAAAAAAAAAAAATTGGGGAAATTTAAAGACTAGGAGAAAGTGGTCTGGTGGAAACTAGGTGCAGTACAAATGACGGAATGAGCTCAGAACTAACCTGATAGCTGTTGCAAAAGCAGGGGAAATATCAAGGAGGCCGACACAACATGGAAGGGAAGATATGAGGGACATGGCGTGGATACTTAAATAATTGAAAAAAAAAAAAAAAATCTCGGCTAAAGTCCAAGACATCAAAAGGCATGGCATACCATCAAGGGCAGGGACTTGCACCACATACCCCTAGGCTTACAAAAATTGATCCCTGCTGAAGGCCAAAACAAATAAGAAGGACTAAGGAGCACTCTGAAATGGAGATACCATCAAAGGAAATGACATTGAAGGAGAAAAAAAAAAAAAATTGGGGAAATTTAAAGACTAGGAGAAAGTGGTCTGGTGGAAACTAGGTGCAGTACAAATGACGGAATGAGCTCAGAACTAACCTGACAGCTGTTGCAAAAGCAGGGGAAATATCAAGGAGGCAGACACAACATGGAAGGGAAGATATGAGGGACATGGCGTGGATATTAAATAATTGAAAAAAAAAAAAAAATCTCGGCCAAAGTCCAAGCCATCAAAAGGCATGGCATACCATCAAGGGCCGGGACTTGCACCACATACCCCTAGGCTTACAAAAATTGATCCCTGCTGAAATCCAAAACAAATAAGAAGGACTAAGGAGCACTCTGAAATGGAGATACCATCAAAGGAAATTACATTGAAGGAGAAAAAAAAAAAAATGGGGAATTTTAGTGACTACGAGAAAGTGGTCTAGGTGGAAATGATGTACAGTGCAAAGGACCAAAAGAGGCCAGAACTAACGTGAGAGCTGTTGCAAAAGCAGGGGAAAAATCAAGGAGGCAGAGACAACTTGGAGGGGAAGATATGAGGGACATGGCGTGGATACATAAAAAAATGAAAAAAAAAAAAAAAAATCTCAGCCAAAGTCAAAGCCATCAAAAGGCATGGCATACCATCAAGGGCAGGGACTTGCACCAAAGCTTGCCCCTTTGGTTCCCATTGAAATCGCAAGATTTCGTTTCCCGTCCCGAAAGGAAATGAAATTTCCTTTCGGGACGGGAAACGAAATCTTGCGACCCTGAAAACAAAGGCTCACAAACACTCTGGAAAGAAGATATGATCAAAAGAAATGAAATTGAAAAAAAACCCAAAAAAAACGGAAAATTGGGAGATGTAATGACTGCAAGAAAGTGGTCTGGACGGAAATGAGGTGCAGTGCAAAGGACCAAAAGAGGCCAGAACTAACGTGACAGCTGTTGCAAAAGCAGGGGAAATATCAAGGAGGCAGACACAACTTGGAGGGGAAGATATGAGGGACATGGCGTGGATACTTAAAAAAATGAAAAAAAAAAAAAAAATCTCAGCTAAAGTCCAAGCCATCAAAAGGCATGGCATACCATCAAGGGCAGGGACTTGCACCACATACCCCTAGGCTTACAAAAATTGATCCCTGCTGAAGGCCAAAACAAATAAGAAGGACTAAGGAGCACTCTGAAATGGAGGTACCATCAAAGGAAATTACATTGAAGGAGAAAAAAAAAAAAAATGGGGAAATTTAGTGACTACGAGAAAGTGGTCTAGGTGGAAATGATGTACACTGCAAAGGACCAAAAGAGGCCAGAACTAACCTGACAGCTGTTGCAAAAGCAGGGGAAAAATCAAGGAGGCAGACACAACATGGAGGGGAAGATATGAGGGACATGGCGTGGATACTTAAAAAAATGAAAAAAAAAAAAAAAAATCTCGGCTAAAGTCCAAGACATCAAAAGGCATGGCATACCATCAAGGGCAGGGACTTGCACCACATACCCCTAGGCTTACAAAAATTGATCCCTGCTGAAGGCCAAAACAAATAAGAAGGACTAAGGAGCAATCTGAAATGGAGATACCATCAAAAGAAACTAAATTGAAGGCAAAAAAAAAAAAAAAAGGGGAAATTTAATGACTTGGAGAAAGTGGTCTGTGTGGAAACTAGGTGCAGTACAAATGACCGAATGAGGTCAGAACTAACGTGACAGCTGTTGCAAAAGCAGGGGAAATATCAAGGAGGCAGACACAACTTGGAGGGGAAGATATGAGGGACATGGCATGGATACTTAAAAAAATGAAAAAAAAAAAAAAAATCTCGGCCAAAGTCCAAGACATCAAAAGGCATGGCATACCATCAAGGGCAGGGACTTGCACCACATACCCCTAGGCTTACAAAAATTGATCCCTGCTGAAGGCCAAAACAAATAAGAAGGACTAAGGAGCACTCTGAAATGGAGATACCATCAAAAGAAACGAAATTGAAGGCAAAAAAAAAAAAAAAAGGAGAAATTTAATGACTTGGAAAAAGTGGTCTGGGTGGAAACTAGGTGCAGTACAAATGACCGAATGAGCTCAGAACTAACCTGACAGCTGTTGCAAAAGCAGGGGAAATATCAAGGAGGCAGACACAACATGGAGGGGAAGATATGAGGGACATGGCGTGGATACTTAAAAAAATGGAAAAAAAAAAAAAAAATCTCGGCCAAAGTCCAAGCCATCAAAAGGCATGGCATACAATCAAGGGCAGGGACTTGCACCACATACCCCTAGGCTTACAAAAATTGATCCCTGCTGAAGGCCAAAACAAATAAGAAGGACTAAGGAGCACTCTGAAATGGAGATACCATCAAAAGAAATTACATTGAAGGAGAAAAAAAAAAAAAATGGGGAAATTTAGTGACTAGGAGAAAGTGGTCTAGGTGGAAATGATGTACAGTGCAAAGGACCAAAAGAGGCCAGAACTAACCTGACAGCTGTTGCAAAAGCAGGGGAAAAATCAAGGAGTCAGACACAACATGGAGGGGAAGATATGAGGGACATGGCGTGGATACTTAAAAAAATGAAAAAAAAAAAAAAAAAATCTCGGCTAAAGTCCAAGACATCAAAAGGCATGGCATACCATCAAGGGCAGGGACTTGCACCAAAGCTTGCCCCTTTGGTTCCCATTGAAATCGCAAGATTTCGTTTCCCGTCCCGAAAGGAAATTTCATTTCCTTTCGGGACGGGAAACGAAAACTTGCGACCCTGAAAACAAAGGCTCACAAACACACTGGAAAGAAGATATGATCAAAAGAAATGAAATTGAAAAAAAACCCAAAAAAACCGGAAAAATGGGAGATGTAATGACTGCAAGAAAGTGGTCTGGACGGAAATGAGGTGCAGTGCAAAGGACACAATAAGGCCAGAACTAACCTGACAGCTGTTGCAAAAGCAGGGGAAATATCAAGGAGGCAGACACAACTTGGAGGGGAAGATATGAGGGACATGGCGTGGATACTTAAAAAAATGAAAAAAAAAAAAAAATCTCGGCCAAAGTCCAAGCCATCAAAAGGCATGGCATACCATCAAGGGCAGGGACTTGCACCACATACCCCTAGGCTTACAAAAATTGATCCCTGCTGAAGGCCAAAACAAATAAGAAGGACTAAGGAGCACTCTGAAATGGAGATACCATCAAAGGAAATTACACTGAAGGAGAAAAAAAAAAAAAAAAGGGGAAATTTTATGACTTGGAGAAAGTGGTCTGGGTGGAAACTAGGTGCAGTACAAATGACCGAATGAGCTCAGAACTAACCTGACAGCTGTTGCAAAAGCAGGGGAAATATCAAGGAGGCAGACACAACATGGAGGGGAAGATATGAGGGACATGGCGTGGATACTTAAAAAAATGGAAAAAAAAAAAAAAAAATCTCGGCCAAAGTCCAAGTCATCAAAAGGCATGGCATACAATCAAGGGCAGGGACTTGCACCACATACCCCTAGGCTTACAAAAATTGATCCCTGCTGAAGGCCAAAACAAATAAGAAGGACTAAGGAGCACTCTGAAATGGAGATACCATCAAAAGAAATTACATTGAAGGAGAAAAAAAAAAAAAATGGGGAAATTTAGTGACTAGGAGAAAGTGGTCTAGGTGGAAATGATGTACAGTGCAAAGGACCAAAAGAGGCCAGAACTAACCTGACAGCTGTTGCAAAAGCAGGGGAAAAATCAAGGAGGCAGACACAACATGGAGGGGAAGATATGAGGGACATGGCGTGGATACTTAAAAAAATGAAAAAAAAAAAAAAAAAATCTCGGCTAAAGTCCAAGACATCAAAAGGCATGGCATACCATCAAGGGCAGGGACTTGCACCAAAGCTTGCCCCTTTGGTTCCCATTGAAATCGCAAGATTTCGTTTCCCGTCCCGAAAGGAAATGAAATTTCCTTTCGGGACGGGAAACGAAATCTTGCGACCCTGAAAACAAAGGCTCACAAACACTCTGGAAAGAAGATATGATCAAAAGAAATGAAATTGAAAAAAAACCCAAAAAAACCGGAAAAATGGGAGATGTAATGACTGCAAGAAAGTGGTCTGGACGGAAATGAGGTGCAGTGCAAAGGACCAAAAGAGGCCAGAACTAACGTGACAGCTGTTGCAAAAGCAGGGGAAATATCAAGGAGGCAGACACAACATGGAGGGGAAGATATGAGGGACATGGCGTGGATACTTAAAAAGATGAAAAAAAAAAAAAAAATCTCGGCTAAAGACCAAGACATCAAAAGGCATGGCATACCATCAAGGGCAGGGACTTGCACCACATACCCCTAGGCTTACAAAAATTGATCCCTGCTGAAGGCCAAAACAAATAAGAAGGACTAAGGAGCAATCTGAAATGGATATACCATCAAAGGAAATTACACTGAAGGAGAAAAAAAAAAAAATTGTGAAATTTAGTGACTAGGAGAAAGTGGTCTGGGTGGAAACTAGGTGCAGTACAAATGACCGAATGAGATCAGAACTAACGTGACAGCTGTTGCAAAAGCAGGGGAAAAATCAAGGAGGCAGACACAACATGGAGGGGAAGATATGAGGGACATGGCGTGGATACTTAAAAAAATGAAAAAAAAAAAAAAATCTCGGCCAAAATCCAAGACATCAAAAGGCATGGCATACCATCAAGGGCAGGGACTTGCACCACATACCCCTAGGCTTACAAAAATTGATCCCTGCTGAAGGCCAAAACAAATAAGAAGGACTAAGGAGCACTCTGAAATGGAGATACCATCAAAGGAAATGACATTGAAGGAGAAAAAAAAAAAAATTGTGAAATTTAGTGACTACGAGAAAGTGGTCTAGGTGGAAATGATGTACAGTGCAAAGGACCAAAAGAGGCCAGAACTAACCTGACAGCTGTTGCAAAAGCAGGGGAAAAATCAAGGAGGCAGACACAACTTGGAGGGGAAGATATGAGGGACCTGGCGTGGATACTTAAAAAAATGAAAAAAAAAAAAAAAAATCTCAGCCAAAGTCAAAGCCATCAAAAGGCATGGCATACCATCAAGGGCAGGGACTTGCACCAAAGCTTGCCCCTTTGGTTCCCATTGAAATCGCAAGATTTCGTTTCACGTCCCGAAAGGTAATGAAATTTCCTTTCGGGACGGGAAACGAAATCTTGCGAGCCTGAAAATAAAGGCTCACAAACACTCTGGAAAGAAGATATGATCAAAAGAAATGAAATTGAAAAAAAACCCAAAAAAACCGGAAAATTGGGAGATGCAATGACTGCAAGAAAGTGGTCTGGAAGGAAATGAGGTGCAGTGCAAAGGACAAAAGGAGGCCAGAACTAACCTGACAGCTGTTGCAAAAGCAGGGGAAATATCAAGGAGGCAGACACAACATGGAGGGGAAGATATGAGGGACATGGCGTGGATACTTAAAAAAATGAAAAAAAAAAAAAAATCTCAGCTAAAGTCCAAGACATCAAAAGGCATGGCATACCATCAAGGGCCGGGACTTGCACCACATACCCCTAGGCTTACAAAAATTGATCCCTGCTGAAGGCCAAAACAAATAAGAAGGACTAAGGAGCACTCTGAAATGGAGATACCATCAAAAGAAATTACATTGAAGGAGAAAAAAAAAAAATGGGGAAATTTAGTGACTACGAGAAAGTGGTCTAGGTGGAAATGATGTACAGTGCAAAGGACCAAAAGAGGCCAGAACTAACCTGACAGCTGTTGCAAAAGCAGGGGAAATATCAAGGAGGCAGACACAACATGGAGGGGAAGATATGAGGGACATGGCGTGGATACTTAAAAAAACGAAAAAAAAAAAAATCTCGGCTAAAGTCAAAGACATAAAAAGGCATGGCATACCATCAAGGGCCGGGACTTGCACCACATACCCCTAGGCTTACAAAAATTGATCCCTGCTGAAGGCCAAAACAAATAAGAAGGACTAAGGAGCACTCTGAAATGGAGATACCATCAAAAGAAATTACATTGAAGGAGAAAAAAAAAAAATGGGGAAATTTAGTGACTACGAGAAAGTGGTCTAGGTGGAAATGATGTACAGTGCAAAGGACCAAAAGAGGCCAGAACTAACCTGACAGCTGTTGCAAAAGCATGGGAAAAATCAAGGAGGTAGACACAACATGGAGGGGAAGATATGAGGGACATGGCGTGGATACTTAAAAAAACGAAAAAAAAAAAAATCTCGGCTAAAGTCAAAGACATAAAAAGGCATGGCATACCATCAAGGGCCGGGACTTGAACCACATACCACTAGGCTTACAAAAATTGATCCCTGCTGAAGGCCAAAACAAATAAGAAGGACTAAGGAGCACTCTGAAATGGAGATACCATCAAAGGAAATGACATTGAAGGAGAAAAAAAAAAAAAATTGGGGAAATTTAAAGACTAGGAGAAAGTGGTCTGGTGGAAACTAGGTGCAGTACAAATGACGGAATGAGCTCAGAACTAACCTGACAGCTGTTGCAAAAGCAGGGGAAATATCAAGGAGGCCGACACAACATGGAAGGGAAGATATGAGGGACATGGCGTGGATACTTAAATAATTGAAAAAAAAAAAAAAATCTCGGCCAAAGTCCAAGCCATCAAAAGGCATGGCATACCATCAAGGGCCGGGACTTGCACCACATACCCCTAGGCTTACAAAAATTGATCCCTGCTGAAATCCAAAACAAATAAGAAGGACTAAGGAGCACTCTGAAATGGAGATACCATCAAAGGAAATTACATTGAAGGAGAAAAAAAAAAAAATGGGGAAATTTAGTGACTACGAGAAAGTGGTCTAGGTGGAAATGATGTACAGTGCAAAGGACCAAAAGAGGCCAGAACTAACGTGAGAGCTGTTGCAAAAGCAGGGGAAAAATCAAGGAGGCAGAGACAACTTGGAGGGGAAGATATGAGGGACATGGCGTGGATACGTAAAAAAATGAAAAAAAAAAAAAAAAATCTCAGCCAAAGTCAAAGCCATCAAAAGGCATGGCATACCATCAAGGGCAGGGACTTGCACCAAAGCTTGCCCCTTTGGTTCCCATTGAAATCGCAAGATTTCGTTTCCCGTCCCGAAAGGAAATTTCATTTCCTTTCGGGACGGGAAACGAAATCTTGCGACCCTGAAAACAAAGGCGCACAAACACTCTGGAAAGAAGATATGATCAAAAGAAATGAAATTGAAAAAAACCCAAAAAAAACGGAAAATTGGGAGATGTAATGACTGCAAGAAAGTGGTCTGGACGGAAATGAGGTGCAGTGCAAAGGACACAATAAGGCCAGAACTAACCTGACAGCTGTTGCAAAAGCAGGGGAAATATCAAGGAGGCAGACACAACTTGGAGGGGAAGATATGAGGGACATGGCATGGATACTTAAAAAAATGAAAAAAAAAAAAAAAATCTCGGCCAAAGTCCAAGCCATCAAAAGGCATGGCATACCATCAAGGGCAGGGACTTGCACCACATACCCCTAGGCTTACAAAAATTGATCCCTGCTGAAGGCCAAAACAAATAAGAAGGACTAAGGAGCACTCTGAAATGGAGATACCATCAAAAGAAACGAAATTGAAGGCAAAAAAAAAAAAAAAAGGAGAAATTTAATGACTTGGAAAAAGTGGTCTGGGTGGAAACTAGGTGCAGTACAAATGACCGAATGAGCTCAGAACTAACCTGACAGCTGTTGCAAAAGCAGGGGAAATATCAAGGAGGCAGACACAACTTGGAGGGGAAGATATGAGGGACATGGCGTGGATACTTAAAAAAATGGAAAAAAAAAAAAAAAAATCTCGGCCAAAGTCCAAGCCATCAAAAGGCATGGCATACAATCAAGGGCAGGGACTTGCACCACATACCCCTAGGCTTACAAAAATTGATCCCTGCTGAAGGCCAAAACAAATAAGAAGGACTAAGGAGCACTCTGAAATGGAGATACCATCAAAAGAAATTACATTGAAGGAGAAAAAAAAAAAAAATGGGGAAATTTAGTGACTAGGAGAAAGTGGTCTAGGTGGAAATGATGTACAGTGCAAAGGACCAAAAGAGGCCAGAACTAACCTGACAGCTGTTGCAAAAGCAGGGGAAAAATCAAGGAGGCAGACACAACATGGAGGGGAAGATATGAGGGACATGGCGTGGATACTTAAAAAAATGAAAAAAAAAAAAAAAAAATCTCGGCTAAAGTCCAAGACATCAAAAGGCATGGCATACCATCAAGGGCAGGGACTTGCACCAAAGCTTGCCCCTTTGGTTCCCATTGAAATCGCAAGATTTCGTTTCCCGTCCCGAAAGGAAATTTCATTTCCTTTCGGGACGGGAAACGAAATCTTGCGACCCTGAAAACAAAGGCTCACAAACACTCTGGAAAGAAGATATGATCAAAAGAAATGAAATTGAAAAAAAACCCAAAAAAACCGGAAAAATGGGAGATGTAATGACTGCAAGAAAGTGGTCTGGACGGAAATGAGGTGCACTGCAAAGGACACAATAAGGCCAGAACTAACCTGACAGCTGTTGCAAAAGCAGGGGAAATATCAAGGAGGCAGACACAACTTGGAGGGGAAGATATGAGGGACATGGCGTGGATACTTAAAAAAATGAAAAAAAAAAAAAATCTCGGCCAAAGTCCAAGCCATCAAAAGGCATGGCATACCATCAAGGGCAGGGACTTGCACCACATACCCCTAGGCTTACAAAAATTGATCCCTGCTGAAGACCAAAACAAATAAGAAGGACTAAGGAGCACTCTGAAATGGAGATACCATCAAAGGAAATTACACTGAAGGAGAAAAAAAAAAAAAAAAGGGGAAATTTAATGACTTGGAGAAAGTGGTCTGGGTGGAAACTAGGTGCAGTACAAATGACCGAATGAGCTCAGAACTAACCTGACAGCTGTTGCAAAAGCAGGGGAAATATCAAGGAGGCAGACACAACATGGAGGGGAAGATATGAGGGACATGGCGTGGATACTTAAAAAAATGGAAAAAAAAAAAAAAAAATCTCGGCCAAAGTCCAAGCCATCAAAAGGCATGGCATACAATCAAGGGCAGGGACTTGCACCACATACCCCTAGGCTTACAAAAATTGATCCCTGCTGAAGGCCAAAACAAATAAGAAGGACTAAGGAGCACTCTGAAATGGAGATACCATCAAAAGAAATTACATTGAAGGAGAAAAAAAAAAAAATGGGGAAATTTAGTGACTAGGAGAAAGTGGTCTAGGTGGAAATGATGTACAGTGCAAAGGACCAAAAGAGGCCAGAACTAACCTGACAGCTGTTGCAAAAGCAGGGGAAAAATCAAGGAGGCAGACACAACATGGAGGGGAAGATATGAGGGACATGGCGTGGATACTTAAAAAAATGAAAAAAAAAAAAAAAAAAATCTCGGCTAAAGTCCAAGACATCAAAAGGCATGGCATACCATCAAGGGCAGGGACTTGCACCAAAGCTTGCCCCTTTGGTTCCCATTGAAATCGCAAGATTTCGTTTCCCGTCCCGAAAGGACATGAAATTTCCTTTCGGGACGGGAAACGAAATCTTGCGACCCTGAAAACAAAGGCTCACAAACACTCTGGAAAGAAGATATGATCAAAAGAAATGAAATTGAAAAAAAACCCAAAAAAACCGGAAAATTGGGAGATGTAATGACTGCAAGAAAGTGGTCTGGATGGAAATGAGGTGCAGTGCAAAGGACAAACTAAGGCCAGAACTAACCTGACAGCTGTTGCAAAAGCAGGGGAAATATCAAGGAGGCAGACACAACTTGGAGGGGAAGATATGAGGGACATGGCGTGGATACTTTAATAATGGAAAAAAAAAAAAAAATCTCGGCTAAAGTCCGAGCCATCAAAAGGCCTGGCATACCATCAAGGGCAGGGACTTGCACCACACACCCCTAGGCTTACAAAAATTGATCCCTGCTGAAGGCCAAAACAAATAAGAAGGACTAAGGAGCACTCTGAAATGGAGATACCATCAAAGGAAATTACATTGAAGGAGAAAAAAAAAAAAATGGGGAAATTTAGTGACTACGAGAAAGTGGTCTAGGTGGAAATGATGTACAGTGCAAAGGACCAAAAGAGGCCAGAACTAACCTGACAGCTGTTGCAAAAGCAGGGGAAAAATCAAGGAGGCAGACACAACTTGGAGGGGAAGATATGAGGGACATGGCGTGGATACTTAAAAAAATGAAAAAAAAAAAAAAAATCTCGGCCAAAGTCAAAGCCATCAAAAGGCATGGCATACAATCAAGGGCAGAGACCTGCACCACATACCCCTAGGCTTACAAGAATTGATCCATGCTGAAGGCCAAAACAAATAAGAAGGACAAAGGAGCACTCTGAAATGGAGATACCATCAAAGGAAATTACACTGAAGGAGAAAAAAAAAAAAAAAATTGTGTAATTTAGTGACTAGGAGAAAGTGGTCTGGGTGGAAACTAGGCGCAGTACAAATGACCGAATGAGGTCAGAACTAACGTGACAGCTGTTGCAAAAGCAGGGGAAATATCAAGGAGGCAGACACAACATGGAGGGGAAGATATGAGGGACATGGCGTGGATACTTAAATAATGGAAAAAAAAAAAAAATCTCGGCTAAAGTCCAAGCCATCAAAAGGCATGGCATACCATCAAGGGCAGGGACTTGCACCACATACCCCTAGGCTTACAAAAATTGATCCATGCTGAAGGCCAAAACAAATAAGAAGGACAAAGGAGCACTCTGAAATGGAGATACCATCAAAGGAAATTACACTGAAGGAGAAAAAAAAAAAAAAAATTGTGTAATTTAGTGACTAGGAGAAAGTGGTCTGGGTGGAAACTAGGCGCAGTACAAATGACCGAATGAGGTCAGAACTAACGTGACAGCTGTTGCAAAAGCAGGGGAAATATCAAGGAGGCAGACACAACATGGAGGGGAAGATATGAGGGACATGGCGTGGATACTTAAATAATGGAAAAAAAAAAAAAATCTCGGCTAAAGTCCAAGCCATCAAAAGGCATGGCATACCATCAAGGGCAGGGACTTGCACCACATACCCCTAGGCTTACAAAAATTGATCCCTGCTGAAGGCCAAAACAAATAAGAAGGACTAAGGAGCACTCTGAAATGGAGATACCATCAAAGGAAATGACACTGAAGGAGAAAAAAAAAAAATTGGGGAAATTTAGTGACTAGGAGAAAGTGGTCTGGGTGGAAACTAGGTGCAGTACAAATGACCGAATGAGGTCAGAACTAACGTGACAGCTGTTGCAAAAGCAGGGGAAATATCAAGGAGGCAGACACAACATGGAGGGGAAGATATGAGGGACATGGCGTGGATACTTAAAAAATGAAAAAAAAAAAAAAAAATCTCGGCTAAAGTCCAAGACATCAAAAGGCATGGCATACCATCAAGGGCAGGGACTTGCAGCACATACCCCTAGGCTTACAAAAATTGATCCCTGCTGAAGGCCAAAACAAATAAGAAGGACTAAGGAGCACTCTGAAATGGAGATACCATCAAAGGAAATTACATTGAAGGAGAAAAAAAAAAAAAATGGGGAAATTTAGTGACTACGAGAAAGTGGTCTAGGTGGAAATGATGTACAGTGCAAAGGACCAAAAGAGGCCAGAACTAACCTGACAGCTGTTGCAAAAGCAGGGGAAAAATCAAGGAGGCAGACACAACTTGGAGGGGAAGATATGAGGGACATGGCGTGGATACTTAAAAAAATGAAAAAAAAAAAAAAAAATCTCGGCTAAAGTCAAAGCCATCAAAAGGCATGGCATACCATCAAGGGCAGGGACTTGCACCAAAGCTTGCCCCTTTGGTTCCCATTGAAATCGCAAGATTTCGTTTCCCGTCCCGAAAGGAAATGAAATTTCCTTTCGGGACGGGAAACGAAATCTTGCGACCCTGAAAACAAAGGCTCACAAACACTCTGGAAAGAAGATATGATCAAAAGAAATGAAATTGAAAAAAAACCCAAAAAAAACGGAAAATTGGGAGATGTAACGACTGCAAGAAAGTGGTCTGGACGGAAATGAGGTGCAGTGCAAAGGACAAAATAAGGCCAGAACTAACCTGACAGCTGTTGCAAAAGCAGGGGAAATATCAAGGAGGCAGACACAACTTGGAGGGGAAGATATGAGGGACATGGCGTGGATACTTAAAAAAATGAAAAAAAAAAAAAAAATCTCGGCTAAAGTCCAAGACATCAAAAGGCATGGCATACCATCAAGGGCAGGGACTTGCACCACATACCCCTAGGCTTACAAAAATTGATCCCTGCTGAAGGCCAAAACAAATAAGAAGGACTAAGGAGCACTCTGAAATGGAGATACCATCAAAAGAAACGAAATTGAAGGAAAAAAAAAAAAAAAAAAAAAAGGGGAAATTTAATGACTACGAGAAAGTGGTCTGGGTGGAAACTAGGTGCAGTACAAATGACCGAATGAGGTCAGAACTAACGTGACAGCTGTTGCAAAAGCAGGGGAAATATCAAGGAGGCAGACACAACTTGGAGGGGAAGATATGAGGGACATGGCGTGGATACTTAAAAAAATGAAAAAAAAAAAAAAAAATCTCGGCTAAAGACCAAGACATCAAAAGGCCTGGCATACCATCAAGGGCAGGGACTTGCACCACACACCCCTAGGCTTACAAAAATTGATCCCTGCTGAAGGCCAAAACAAATAAGAAGGACTAAGGAGCACTCTGAAATGGAGATACCATCAGAGGAAATTCCATTGAAGGAGAAAAAAAAAAAAATGGGGAAATTTAGTGACTACGAGAAAGTGGTCTAGGTGGAAATGATGTACAGTGCAAAGGACCAAAAGAGGCCAGAACTAACCTGACAGCTGTTGCAAAAGCAGGGGAAAAATCAAGGAGGCAGACACAACTTGGAGGGGAAGATATGAGGGACATGGCGTGGATACTTAAAAAAATGAAAAAAAAAAAAATATCTCAGCCAAAGTCAAAGCCATCAAAAGGCATGGCATACCATCAAGGGCAGGGACTTGCACCAAAGCTTGCCCCTTTGGTTCCCATTGAAATCGCAAGATTTCGTTTCCCGTCCCGAAAGGAAATGAAATTTCCTTTCGGGACGGGAAACGAAATCTTGCGACCCTGAAAACAAAGGCTCACAAACACTCTGGTAAGAAGATATGATCAAAAGAAATGAAATTGAAAAAAAACCCAAAAAAAACGGAAAATTGGGAGATGTAATGACTGCAAGAAAGTGGTCTGGACGGAAATGAGGTGCACTGCAAAGGACAAAATAAGGCCAGAACTAACCTGACAGCTGTTGCAAAAGCAGGGGAAATATCAAGGAGGCAGACACAACTTGGAGGGGAAGATATGAGGGACATGGCGTGGATACTTAAAAAAATGAAAAAAAAAAAAAAAAATCTCGGCTAAGTCCAAGCCATCAAAAGGCATGGCATACCATCAAGGGCAGGGACTTGCACCACATACCCCTAGGCTTACAAAAATTGATCCCTGCTGAAGGCCAAAACAAATAAGAAGGACTAAGGAGCACTCTGAAATGGAGGTACCATCAAAGGAAATTACATTGAAGGAGAAAAAAAAAAAAATGGGGAAATTTAGTGACTACGAGAAAGTGGTCTAGGTGGAAATGATGTACAGTGCAAAGGACCAAAAGAGGCCAGAACTAACCTGACAGCTGTTGCAAAAGCAGGGGAAAAATCAAGGAGGCAGACACAACATGGAGGGGAAGATATGAGGGACATGGCGTGGATACTTAAAAAAATGAAAAAAAAAAAAAAAAATCTCGGCTAAAGTCCAAGACATCAAAAGGCATGGCATACCATCAAGGGCAGGGACTTGCACCACATACCCCTAGGCTTACAAAAATTGATCCCTGCTGAAGGCCAAAACAAATAAGAAGGACTAAGGAGCACTCTGAAATGGAGATACCATCAAAGGAAATTACATTGAAGGAGAAAAACAAAAAAAAATTGGGGAAATTTAGTGACAAGGAGAAAGTGATCTGGGTGGAAACTAGGTGCAGTACAAATGACCGAATGAGCTCAGAACTAACCTGACAGCTGTTGCAAAAGCAGGGGAAATATCAAGGAGGCAGACACAACATGGAGGGCAAGATATGAGGGACATGGCGTGGATACTTAAATAATGGAAAAAAAAAAAAAATTTCAGCCAAAGTCCAAGCCATCAAAAGGCATGGCATACAATCAAGGGCCGGGACTTGCACCACATACCCCTAGGCTTACAAAAATTGATCCCTGCTGAAGGCCAAAACAAATAAGAAGGACTAAGGAGCACTCTGAAATGGAGATACCATCAAAGGAAATTACATTGAAGGAGAAAAAAAAAAAAATGGGGAAATTTAATGACTACGAGAATGTGGTCTAGGTGGAAATGATGTACAGTGCAAAGGACCAAAAGAGGCCAGGACTAACCTGACAGCTGTTGCAAAAGCAGGGGAAATATCAAGGAGGCAGACACAACATGGAGGGGAAGATATGAGGGACATGGCGTGGATACTTAAAAAAATGAAAAAAAAAAAAAAAAATCTCGGCTAAAGTCCAAGCCATCAAAAGGCATGGCATACCATCAAGGGCAGGGACTTGCACCACATACCCCTAGGCTTACAAAAATTGATCCCTGCTGAAGGCCAAAACAAATAAGAAGGACTAAGGAGCACTCTGAAATGGAGATACCATCAAAAGAAACGAAATTGAAGGCAAAAAAAAAAAAAAATGGAGAAATTTAATGACTTGGAGAAAGTGGTCTGGGTGGAAACTAGGTGCAGTACAAATGACCGAATGAGCTCAGAACTAACCTGACAGCTGTTGCAAAAGCAGGGGAAATATCAAGGAGGCAGACACAACATGGAGGGGAAGATATGAGGGACATGGGGTGGATACTTAAAAAAATGAAAAAAAAAAAAAAAAATCTCGGCTAAAGTCCAAGACATCAAAAGGCATGGCATACCATCAAGGGCAGGGACTTGCACCACATACCCCTAGGCTTACAAAAATTGATCCCTGCTGAAGACCAAAACAAATAAGAAGGACTAAGGAGCACTCTGAAATGGAGATACCATCAAAGGAAATGACATTGAAGGAGAAAAAAAAAAAAATTGGGGAAATTTAAAGACTAGGAGAAAGTGGTCTGGGTGGAAACTAGGTGCAGTACAAATGACCGAATGAGGTCAGAACTAACCTGACAGCTGTTGCAAAAGCAGGGGAAATATCAAGGAGGCAGACACAACATGGAGGGGAAGATATGAGGGACATGGCGTGGATACTTAAATAATTGAAAAAAAAAAAAAAATTTCGGCCAAAGTCCAAGCCATCAAAAGGCATGGCATACCATCAAGGGCCGGGACATGCACCACATACCCCTAGGCTTACAAAAATTGATCCCTGCTGAAGGCCAAAACAAATAAGAAGGACTAAGGAGCACTCTGAAATGGAGATACCATCAAAGGAAATTACATTGAAGGAGAAAAAAAAAAAAATGGGGAAATTTAGTGACTAGGAGAAAGTGGTCTAGGTGGAAATGATGTACAGTGCAAAGGACCAAAAGAGGCCAGAACTAACGTGACAGCTGTTGCAAAAGCAGGGGAAAAATCAAGGAGGCAGACACAACATGGAGGGGAAGATATGAGGGACATGGCGTGGATACTTAAAAAAATGAAAAAAAAAAAAAAATCTCAGCCAAAGTCAAAGCCATCAAAAGGCATGGCATACCATCAAGGGCAGGGACTTGCACCAAAGCTTGCCCCTTTGGTTCCCATTGAAATCGCAAGATTTCGTTTCCCGTCCCGAAAGGAAATGAAATTTCCTTTCGGGACGGGAAACGAAATCTTGCGACCCTGAAAACAAAGGCTCACAAACACTCTGGTAAGAAGATATGATCAAAAGAAATGAAATTGAAAAAAAACCCAAAAAAACCGGAAAATTGGGAGATGTAATGACTGCAAGAAAGTGGTCTGGACGGAATTGAGGTGCACTGCAAAGGACAAAATAAGGGCAGAACTAACCTGACAGCTGTTGCAAAAGCAGGGGAAATATCAAGGAGGCAGACACAACATGGAGGGGAAGATATGAGGGACATGGCGTGGATACTTAAAAAAATGAAAAAAAAAAAAAAAAATCTCGGCTAAGTCCAAGCCATCAAAAGGCATGGCATACCATCAAGGGCAGGGACTTGCACCACATACCCCTAGGCTTACAAAAATTGATCCCTGCTGAAGGCCAAAACAAATAAGAAGGACTAAGGAGCACTCTGAAATGGAGGTACCATCAAAGGAAATTACATTGAAGGAGAAAAAAAAAAAAATGGGGAAATTTAGTGACTACGAGAAAGTGGTCTAGGTGGAAATGATGTACAGTGCAAAGGACCAAAAGAGGCCAGAACTAACCTGACAGCTGTTGCAAAAGCAGGGGAAAAATCAAGGAGGCAGACACAACTTGGAGGGGAAGATATGAGGGACATGGCGTGGATACTTAAAAAAATGAAAAAAAAAAAAAAATCTCAGCCAAAGTCAAAGCCATCAAAAGGCATGGCATACCATCAAGGGCAGGGACTTGCACCAAAGCTTGCCCCTTTGGTTCCCATTGAAATCGCAAGATTTCGTTTCCCGTCCCGAAAGGAAATGAAATTTCCTTTCGGGACGGGAAAGGAAATCTTGCGACCCTGAAAATAAAGGCGCACAAACACTCTGGAAAGAAGATATGATCAAAAGAAATGAAATTGAAAAAAAACCCAAAAAAAACGGAAAATTGGGAGATGTAACGACTGCAAGAAAGTGGTCTGGACGGAAATGAGGTGCAGTGCAAAGGACAAAATAAGGCCAGAACTAACCTGACAGCTGTTGCAAAAGCAGGGGAAATATCAAGGAGGCAGACACAACTTGGAGGGGAAGATATGAGGGACATGGCGTGGATACTTAAAAAAATGAAAAAAAAAAAAAAAAATCTCAGCTAAAGTCCAAGCCATCAAAAGGCATGGCATACCATCAAGGGCAGGGACTTGCACCACATACCCCTAGGCTTACAAAAATTGATCCCTGCTGAAGGCCAAAACAAATAAGAAGGACTAAGGAGCACTCTGAAATGGAGATACCATCAAAAGAAACGAAATTGAAGGCAAAAAAAAAAAAAAAAGGAGAAATTTAATGACTTGGAGAAAGTGGTCTGGGTGGAAACTAGGTGCAGTACAAATGACCGAATGAGGTCAGAACTAACCTGACAGCTGTTGCAAAAGCAGGGGAAAAATCAAGGAGGCAGACACAACATGGAGGGGAAGATATGAGGGACATGGCGTGGATACTTTAATAATGGAAAAAAAAAAAAAAAATCTCGGCCAAAGTCCGAGCCATCAAAAGGCATGGCATACCATCAAGGGCAGGGACTTGCACCACATACCCCTAGGCTTACAAAAATTGATCCCTGCTGAAGGCCAAAATAAATAAGAAAGACTAAGGAGCACTCTGAAATGGAGATACCATCAAAGGAAATTACATTGAAGGAGAAAAAAAAAAAAAATGTGGAAATTTAGTGACTACGAGAAAGTGGTCTAGGTGGAAATGATGTACAGTGCAAAGGACCAAAAGAGGCCAGAACTAACCTGACAGCTGTTGCAAAAGCAGGGGAAAAATCAAGGAGGCAGACACAACATGGAGGGGAAGATATGAGGGACATGGCGTGGATACTTAAAAAAATTTAAAAAAAAAAAAAAAATCTCAGCCAAAGTCCAAGACATCAAAAGGCATGGCATACCATCAAGGGCAGGGACTTGCACCAAAGCTTGCCCCTTTGGTTCCCATTGAAATCGCAGGATTTCGTTTCCCGTCCCGAAAGGAAATGAAATTTCCTTTCGGGACGGGAAACGAAATCTTGCGACCCTGAAAACAAAGGCTCACAAACACTCTGGAAAGAAGATATGATCAAAAGAAAAGAAATTGAAAAAAAACCCAAAAAAACAGGAAAATTGGGAGATGTAATGACTGCAAGCGTGTGGTCTGGACGGAAATGAGGTGCAGTGCAAAGGACCAAAAGAGGCCAGAACTAACGTGACAGCTGTTGCAAAAGCAGGGGAAATATCAAGGAGGCAGACACAACATGGAGGGGAAGATACGAGGGACATGGCGTGGATACTTAAAAAAATGGAAAAAAAAAAAAAAATCTCGGCTAAAGTCCAAAACATCAAAAGGCATGGCATACCATCAGGGGCCGGGACTTGCACCACATACCCCTAGGCTTACAAAAATTGATCCCTGCTGAAGGCCAAAACAAATAAGAAGGACTAAGGAGCACTCTGAAATGGAGATACCATCAAAAGAAACGAAATTGAAGGAAAAAAAAAAAAAAAAAAAAGGGGAAATTTAATGACTACGAGAAAGTGGTCTGGGTGGAAACTAGGTGCAGTACAAATGACCGAATGAGGTCAGAACTAACGTGACAGCTGTTGCAAAAGCAGGGGAAATATCAAGGAGGCAGACACAACTTGGAGGGGAAGATATGAGGGACATGGCGTGGATACTTAAAAAAATGAAAAAAAAAAAAAAAATTTCGGCCAAAGTCCAAGCCATCAAAAGGCATGGCATACCATCAAGGGCCGGGACTTGCACCACATACCACTAGGCTTACAAAAATTGATCCCTGCTGAAGGCCAAAACAAATAAGAAGGACTAAGGAGCACTCTGAAATGGAGATACCATCAAAGGAAATTACATTGAAGGCAAAAAAAAAAAAAAATGGAGAAATTTAATGACTTGGAGAAAGTGGTCTGGGTGGAAACTAGGTGCAGTACAAATGACCGAATGAGCTCAGAACTAACCTGACAGCTGTTGCAAAAGCAGGGGAAATATCAAGGAGGCAGACACAACATGGAGGGGAAGATATGAGGGACATGGGGTGGATACTTAAAAAAATGAAAAAAAAAAAAAAAAATCTCGGCTAAAGTCCAAGACATCAAAAGGCATGGCATACAATCAAGGGCAGGGACTTGCACCACATACCCCTAGGCTTACAAAAATTGATCCCTGCTGAAGACCAAAACAAATAAGAAGGACTAAGGAGCACTCTGAAATGGAGATACCATCAAAGGAAATGACATTGAAGGAGAAAAAAAAAAAAAATGGGGAAATTTAAAGACTAGGCGAAAGTGATCTGGGTGGAAACTAGGTGCAGTACAAATGACCGAATGAGCTCAGAACTAACCTGACAGCTGTTGCAAAAGCAGGGGAAATATCAAGGAGGCAGACACAACATGGAGGGGAAGATATGAGGGACATGGCGTGGATACTTAAAAAAATGAAAAAAAAAAAAAAAATCTCAGCTAAAGTCCAAGACATCAAAAGGCATGGCATACCATCAAGGGCAGGGACTTGCACCACATACCCCTAGGCTTACAAAAATTGATCCCTGCTGAAGGCCAAAACAAATAAGAAGGACTAAGGAGCACTCTGAAATGGAGATACCATCAAAGGAAATGACATTGAAGGAGAAAAAAAAAAAAAATTGGGGAAATTTAGTGACTACGAGAAAGTGGTCTGGGTGGAAACTAGGTGCAGTACAAATGACCGAATGAGGTCAGAACTAACCTGACAGCTGTTGCAAAAGCAGGGGAAATATCAAGGAGGCAGACACAACATGGAGGGGAAGATATGAGGGACATGGCGTGGATACTTAAATAATGGAAAAAAAAAAAAAAATCTCGGCTAAAGTCCAAGACATCAAAAGGCATGGCATACCATCAAGGGCCGGGACATGCACCACATACCCCTAGGCTTACAAAAATTGATCCCTGCTGAAGGCCAAAACAAATAAGAAGGACTAAGGAGCACTCTGAAATGGAGATACCATCAAAGGAAATTACATTGAAGGAGAAAAAAAAAAAAATGGGGAAATTTAGTGACTACGAGAAAGTGGTCTAGGTGGAAATGATGTACAGTGCAAAGGACCAAAAGAGGCCAGAACTAACCTGACAGCTGTTGCAAAAGCAGGGGAAAAATCAAGGAGGCAGACACAACTTGGAGGGGAAGATATGAGGGACATGGCGTGGATACTTAAAAAAATGAAAAAAAAAAAAAAAATCTCGGCCAAAGTCAAAGCCATCAAAAGGCATGGCATACCATCAAGGGCAGGGACTTGCACCAAAGCTTGCCCCTTTGGTTCCCATTGAAATCGCAAGATTTCGTTTCCCGTCCCGAAAGGAAATGAAATTTCCTTTCGGGACGGGAAAGGAAATCTTGCGACCCTGAAAACAAAGGCTCACAAACACTCTGGAAAGAAGATATGATCAAAAGAAATGAAATTGAAAAAAAACCCAAAAAAACCGGAAAATTGGGAGATGTAATGACTGCAAGAAAGTGGTCTGGACGGAAATGAGGTGCACTGCAAAGGACAAAATAAGGCCAGAACTAACCTGACAGCTGTTGCAAAAGCAGGGGAAATATCAAGGAGGCAGACACAACTTGGAGGGGAAGATATGAGGGACATGGCGTGGATACTTAAAAAAATGAAAAAAAAAAAAAAAATCTCAGCTAAAGTCCAAGCCATCAAAAGGCATGGCATACCATCAAGGGCAGGGACTTGCACCACATACCCCTAGGCTTACAAAAATTGATCCCTGCTGAAGGCCAAAACAAATAAGAAGGACTAAGGAGCACTCTGAAATGGAGGTACCATCAAAGGAAATTACATTGAAGGAGAAAAAAAAAAAAAATGGGGAAATTTAGTGACTACGAGAAAGTGGTCTAGGTGGAAATGATGTACAGTGCAAAGGACCAAAAGAGGCCAGAACTAACCTGACAGCTCTTGCAAAAGCAGGGGAAAAATCAAGGAGGCAGACACAACATGGAGGGGAAGATATGAGGGACATGGCATGGATACTTAAAAAAATGAAAAAAAAAAAAAAAAATCTCGGCTAAAGTCCAAGACATCAAAAGGCATGGCATACCATCAAGGGCCGGGACTTGCACCACATACCCCTAGGCTTACAAAAATTGATCCCTGCTGAAGGCCAAAACAAATAAGAAGGACTAAGGAGCACTCTGAAATGGAGATACCATCAAAGGACATGACACTGAAGGAGAAAAAAAAAAAAAAATTTGGGGAAATTTAGTGACTACGAGAAAGTGGTCTGGGTGGAAACTAGGTGCAGTACAAATGACCGAATGAGCTCAGAACTAACCTGACAGCTGTTGCAAAAGCAAGGGAAATATCAAGGAGGCAGACACAACATGGAGGGGAAGATATGAGGGACATGGCGTGGATACTTAAAAAAATGGAAAAAAAAAAAAAAAAATCTCGGCCAAAGTCCAAGCCATCAAAAGGCATGGCATACCATCAAGGGCAGGGACTTGCACCACATACCCCTAGGCTTACAAAAATTGATCCCTGCTGAAGGCCAAAACAAATAAGAAGGACTAAGGAGCACTCTGAAATGGAGATACCATCAAAAGAAATTACATTGAAGGAGAAAAAAAAAAAAAATGGGGAAATTTAGTGACTAGGAGAAAGTGGTCTAGGTGGAAATGATGTACAGTGCAAAGGACCAAAAGAGGCCAGAACTAACCTGACAGCTGTTGCAAAAGCAGGGGAAAAATCAAGGAGGCAGACACAACATGGAGGGGAAGATATGAGGGACATGGCGTGGATACTTAAAAAAATGAAAAAAAAAAAAAAAAATCTCGGCTAAAGTCCAAGATATCAAAAGGCATGGCATACCATCAAGGGCAGGGACTTGCACCAAAGCTTGCCCCTTTGGTTCCCATTGAAATCGCAAGATTTCGTTTCCCGTCCCGAAAGGAAATTTCATTTCCTTTCGGGACGGGAAACGAAATCTTGCGACCCTGAAAACAAAGGCTCACAAACACTCTGGAAAGAAGATATGATCAAAAGAAATGAAATTGAAAAAAAAACCAAAAAAACCGGAAAATTGGGAGATGTAATGACTGCAAGAAAGTGGTCTGGACGGAAATGAGGTGCAGTGCAAAGGACAAACTAAGGCCAGAACTAACCTGACAGCTGTTGCAAAAGCAGGGGAAATATCAAGGAGGCAGACACAACTTGGAGGGGAAGATATGAGGGACATGGCGTGGATACTTAAAAAAATGAAAAAAAAAAAAAAATCTCGGCCAAAGTCAAAGCCATCAAAAGGCATGGCATACAATCAAGGGCAGAGACCTGCACCACATACCCCTAGGCTTACAAGAATTGATCCCTGCTGAAGGCCAAAACAAATAAGAAGGACAAAGGAGCACTCTGAAATGGAGATACCATCAAAGGAAATTACACTGAAGGAGAAAAAAAAAAAAAAAATTGTGTAATTTAGTGACTAGGAGAAAGTGGTCTGGGTGGAAACTAGGCGCAGTACAAATGACCGAATGAGGTCAGAACTAACGTGACAGCTGTTGCAAAAGCAGGGGAAATATCAAGGAGGCAGACACAACTTGAAGGGGAAGATATGAGGGACATGGCGTGGATACTTAAATAATGGAAAAAAAAAAAAAATCTCGGCTTAAGTCCAAGACATCAAAAGGCATGGCATACCATCAAGGGCAGGGACTTGCAGCACATACCCCTAGGCTTACAAAAATTGATCCCTGCTGAAGGCCAAAACAAATAAGAAGGACTAAGGAGCACTCTGAAATGGAGATACCATCAAAGGAAATGACACTGAAGGAGAAAAAAAAAAAATTGGGGAAATTTAGTGACTAGGAGAAAGTGGTCTGGGTGGAAACTAGGTGCAGTACAAATGACCGAATGAGGTCAGAACTAACGTGACAGCTGTTGCAAAAGCAGGGGAAATATCAAGGAGGCAGACACAACATGGAGGGGAAGATATGAGGGACATGGGGTGGATACTTAAAAAAATGAAAAAAAAAAAAAAAAGTCTCGGCCAAAGTCATAGCCATCAAAAAGCATGGCATACAATCAAGGGCAGGGACTTGCACCACATACCCCTAGGCTTACAAAAATTGATCCCTGCTGAAGGCCAAAACAAATAAGAAGGACTAAGGAGCACTCTGAAATGGAGATACCCTCAAAGGAAATGACATTGAAGGAGAAAAAAAAAAAAAATTGGGGAAATTTAGTGACTAGGAGAAAGTGGTCTAGGTGGAAATGATGTACAGTGCAAAGGACCAAAAGAGGCCAGAACTAACCTGACAGCTGTTGCAAAAGCAGGGGAAAAATCAAGGAGGCAGACACAACATGGAGGGGAAGATATGAGGGACATGGCGTGGATACTTAAAAAAATGAAAAAAAAAAAAAAAAACTCGGCTAAAGTCCAAGACATCAAAAGGCATGGCATACCATCAAGGGCAGGGACTTGCACCAAAGCTTGCCCCTTTGGTTCCCATTGAAATCGCAAGATTTCGTTTCCCGTCCCGAAAGGAAATGAAATTTCCTTTCGGGACGGGAAACGAAATCTTGCGACCCTGAAAACAAAGGCTCACAAACACTCTGGTAAGAAGATATGATCAAAAGAAATGAAATTGAAAAAAAACCCAAAAAAACCGGAAAATTGGGAGATGTAATGACTGCAAGAAAGTGGTCTGGACGGAAATGAGGTGCAGTGCAAAGGACAAAATAAGGCCAGAACTAACCTGACAGCTGTTGCAAAAGCAGGGGAAATATCAAGGAGGCAGACACAAGGTGGAGGGGAAGATATGAGGGACATGGCGTGGATACTTAAAAAAATGAAAAAAAAAAAAAAAAATCTCGGCCAAAGTCCAAGCCATCAAAAGGCATGGCATACCATCAAGGGCAGGGACTTGCACCACATACCCCTAGGCTTACAAAAATTGATCCCTGCTGAAGGCCAAAACAAATAAGAAGGACTAAGGAGCACTCTGAAATGGAGATACCATCAAAGGAAATTACACTGAAGGAGAAAAAAAAAAAAAATTGGGGAAATTTAGACTAGGAGAAAGTGGTCTAGGTGGAAACTAGGTGCAGTACAAATGACCGAATGAGCTCAGAACTAACGTGACAGCTGTTGCAAAAGCAGGGGAAATATCAAGGAGGCAGACACAACATGGAGGGGAAGATATGAGGGACATGGCGTGGATACTTAAATAATGGAAAAAAAAAAAAAAATCTCGGCTAAAGTCCAAGACATCAAAAGGCATGGCATACCATCAAGGGCAGGGACTTGCAGCACATACCCCTAGGCTTACAAAAATTGATCCCTGCTGAAGGCCAAAACAAATAAGAAGGACTAAGGAGCACTCTGAAATGGAGATACCATCAAAGGAAATGACACTGAAGGAGAAAAAAAAAAAATTGGGGAAATTTAGTGACTAGGAGAAAGTGGTCTGGGTGGAAACTAGGTGCAGTACAAATGACCGAATGAGGTCAGAACTAACGTGACAGCTGTTGCAAAAGCAGGGGAAATATCAAGGAGGCAGACACAACTTGGAGGGGAAGATATGAGGGACATGGCGTGGATACTTAAAAAAATGAAAAAAAAAAAAAAAATCTCGGCTAAAGACCAAGACATCAAAAGGCCTGGCATACCATCAAGGGCAGGGACTTGCACCACACACCCCTAGGCTTACAAAAATTGATCCCTGCTGAAGGCCAAAACAAATAAGAAGGACTAAGGAGCACTCTGAAATGGAGATACCATCAGAGGAAATTCCATTGAAGGAGAAAAAAAAAAAAATGGGGAAATTTAGTGACTACGAGAAAGTGGTCTAGGTGGAAATGATGTACAGTGCAAAGGACCAAAAGAGGCCAGAACTAACCTGACAGCTGTTGCAAAAGCAGGGGAAAAATCAAGGAGGCAGACACAACTTGGAGGGGAAGATATGAGGGACATGGCGTGGATACTTAAAAAAATGAAAAAAAAAAAAATATCTCAGCCAAAGTCAAAGCCATCAAAAGGCATGGCATACCATCAAGGGCAGGGACTTGCACCAAAGCTTGCCCCTTTGGTTCCCATTGAAATCGCAAGATTTCGTTTCCCGTCCCGAAAGGAAATGAAATTTCCTTTCGGGACGGGAAACGAAATCTTGCGACCCTGAAAACAAAGGCTCACAAACACTCTGGTAAGAAGATATGATCAAAAGAAATGAAATTGAAAAAAAACCCAAAAAAACCGGAAAATTGGGAGATGTAATGACTGCAAGAAAGTGGTCTGGACGGAAATGAGGTGCACTGCAAAGAACAAAATAAGGCCAGAACTAACCTGACAGCTGTTGCAAAAGCAGGGGAAATATCAAGGAGGCAGACACAACTTGGAGGGGAAGATATGAGGGACATGGCGTGGATACTTAAAAAAATGAAAAAAAAAAAAAAAAATCTCGGCTAAGTCCAAGCCATCAAAAGGCATGGCATACCATCAAGGGCAGGGACTTGCACCACATACCCCTAGGCTTACAAAAATTGATCCCTGCTGAAGGCCAAAACAAATAAGAAGGACTAAGGAGCACTCTGAAATGGAGGTACCATCAAAGGAAATTACATTGAAGGAGAAAAAAAAAAAAATGGGGAAATTTAGTGACTACGAGAAAGTGGTCTAGGTGGAAATGATGTACAGTGCAAAGGACCAAAAGAGGCCAGAACTAACCTGACAGCTGTTGCAAAAGCAGGGGAAAAATCAAGGAGGCAGACACAACATGGAGGGGAAGATATGAGGGACATGGCGTGGATACTTAAAAAAATGAAAAAAAAAAAAAAAAATCTCGGCTAAAGTCCAAGACATCAAAAGGCATGGCATAACATCAAGGGCAGGGACTTGCACCACATACCCCTAGGCTTACAAAAATTGATCCCTGCTGAAGGCCAAAACAAATAAGAAGGACTAAGGAGCACTCTGAAATGGAGATACCATCAAAGGAAATTACATTGAAGGAGAAAAAAAAAAAAAATTGGGGAAATTTAGTGACTAGGAGAAAGTGATCTGGGTGGAAACTAGGTGCAGTACAAATGACCGAATGAGCTCAGAACTAACCTGACAGCTGTTGCAAAAGCAGGGGAAATATCAAGGAGGCAGACACAACATGGAGGGCAAGATATGAGGGACATGGCGTGGATACTTAAATAATGGAAAAAAAAAAAAAATTTCGGCCAAAGTCCAAGCCATCAAAAGGCATGGCATACAATCAAGGGCCGGGACTTGCACCACATACCACTAGGCTTACAAAAATTGATCCCTGCTGAAGGCCAAAACAAATAAGAAGGACTAAGGAGCACTCTGAAATGGAGATACCATCAAAGGAAATGACATTGAAGGAGAAAAAAAAAAAAATGGGGAAATTTAATGACTACGAGAATGTGGTCTAGGTGGAAATGATGTACAGTGCAAAGGACCAAAAGAGGCCAGGACTAACCTGACAGCTGTTGCAAAAGCAGGGGAAATATCAAGGAGGCAGACACAACATGGAGGGGAAGATATGAGGGACATGGCGTGGATACTTAAAAAAATGAAAAAAAAAAAAAAAAATCTCGGCTAAAGTCCAAGCCATCAAAAGGCATGGCATACCATCAAGGGCAGGGACTTGCACCACATACCCCTAGGCTTACAAAAATTGATCCCTGCTGAAGGCCAAAACAAATAAGAAGGACTAAGGAGCACTCTGAAATGGAGATACCATCAAAGGAAATTACACTGAAGGAGAAAAAAAAAAAAAATTGGGGAAATTTAGACTAGGAGAAAGTGGTCTAGGTGGAAACTAGGTGCAGTACAAATGACCGAATGAGCTCAGAACTAACGTGACAGCTGTTGCAAAAGCAGGGGAAATATCAAGGAGGCAGACACAACATGGAGGGGAAGATATGAGGGACATGGCGTGGATACTTAAATAATGGAAAAAAAAAAAAAAATCTCGGCTAAAGTCCAAGCCATCAAAAGGCATGGCATACCATCAAGGGCAGGGACTTGCAGCACATACCCCTAGGCTTACAAAAATTGATCCCTGCTGAAGGCCAAAACAAATAAGAAGGACTAAGGAGCACTCTGAAATGGAGATACCATCAAAGGAAATGACACTGAAGGAGAAAAAAAAAAAATTGGGGAAATTTAGTGACTAGGAGAAAGTGGTCTGGGTGGAAACTAGGTGCAGTACAAATGACCGAATGAGGTCAGAACTAACGTGACAGCTGTTGCAAAAGCAGGGGAAATATCAAGGAGGCAGACACAACTTGGAGGGGAAGATATGAGGGACATGGCGTGGATACTTAAAAAAATGAAAAAAAAAAAAAAAAATCTCGGCTAAAGACCAAGACATCAAAAGGCCTGGCATACCATCAAGGGCAGGGACTTGCACCACACACCCCTAGGCTTACAAAAATTGATCCCTGCTGAAGGCCAAAACAAATAAGAAGGACTAAGGAGCACTCTGAAATGGAGATACCATCAGAGGAAATTCCATTGAAGGAGAAAAAAAAAAAAATGGGGAAATTTAGTGACTACGAGAAAGTGGTCTAGGTGGAAATGATGTACAGTGCAAAGGACCAAAAGAGGCCAGAACTAACCTGACAGCTGTTGCAAAAGCAGGGGAAAAATCAAGGAGGCAGACACAACTTGGAGGGGAAGATATGAGGGACATGGCGTGGATACTTAAAAAAATGAAAAAAAAAAAAAAATCTCAGCCAAAGTCAAAGCCATCAAAAGGCATGGCATACCATCAAGGGCAGGGACTTGCACCAAAGCTTGCCCCTTTGGTTCCCATTGAAATCGCAAGATTTCGTTTCCCGTCCCGAAAGGAAATGAAATTTCCTTTCGGGACGGGAAACGAAATCTTGCGACCCTGAAAACAAAGGCTCACAAACACTCTGGAAAGAAGATATGATCAAAAGAAATGAAATTGAAAAAAAACCCAAAAAAACCGGAAAATTGGGAGATGTAATGACTGCAAGAAAGTGGTCTGGACGGAAATGAGGTGCACTGCAAAGGACAAAAGAAGGCCAGAACTAACCTGACAGCTGTTGCAAAAGCAGGGGAAATATCAAGGAGGCAGACACAACTTGGAGGGGAAGATATGAGGGACATGGCGTGGATACTTAAAAAAATGAAAAAAAAAAAAAAAAATCTCGGCTAAGTCCAAGCCATCAAAAGGCATGGCATACCATCAAGGGCAGGGACTTGCACCACATACCCCTAGGCTTACAAAAATTGATCCCTGCTGAAGGCCAAAACAAATAAGAAGGACTAAGGAGCACTCTGAAATGGAGATACCATCAAAGGAAATTACATTGAAGGAGAAAAAAAAAAAAATGGGGAAATTTAGTGACTACGAGAAAGTGGTCTAGGTGGAAATGATGTACAGTGCAAAGGACCAAAAGAGGCCAGAACTAACCTGACAGCTGTTGCAAAAGCAGGGGAAAAATCAAGGAGGCAGACACAACTTGGAGGGGAAGATATGAGGGACATGGCGTGGATACTTAAAAAAATGAAAAAAAAAAAAATATCTCAGCCAAAGTCAAAGCCATCAAAAGGCATGGCATACCATCAAGGGCAGGGACTTGCACCAAAGCTTGCCCCTTTGGTTCCCATTGAAATCGCAAGATTTCGTTTCCCGTCCCGAAAGGAAATGAAATTTCCTTTCGGGACGGGAAACGAAATCTTGCGACCCTGAAAACAAAGGCTCACAAACACTCTGGTAAGAAGATATGATCAAAAGAAATGAAATTGAAAAAAAAACCAAAAAAACCGGAAAATTGGGAGATGTAATGACTGCAAGAAAGTGGTCTGGACGGATATGAGGTGCACTGCAAAGGACAAAATAAGGGCAGAACTAACCTGACAGCTGTTGCAAAAGCAGGGGAAATATCAAGGAGGCAGACACAACATGGAGGGGAAGATATGAGGGACATGGCGTGGATACTTAAAAAAATGAAAAAAAAAAAAAAAAATCTCGGCTAAAGTCCAAGCCATCAAAAGGCATGGCATACCATCAAGGGCAGGGACTTGCACCACATACCCCTAGGCTTACAAAAATTGATCCCTGCTGAAGGCCAAAACAAATAAGAAGGACTAAGGAGCACTCTGAAATGGAGGTACCATCAAAGGAAATTACATTGAAGGAGAAAAAAAAAAAAATGGGGAAATTTAGTGACTACGAGAAAGTGGTCTAGGTGGAAATGATGTACAGTGCAAAGGACCAAAAGAGGCCAGAACTAACCTGACAGCTGTTGCAAAAGCAGGGGAAAAATCAAGGAGGCAGACACAACTTGGAGGGGAAGATATGAGGGACATGGCGTGGATACTTAAAAAAATGAAAAAAAAAAAAAAAATCTCGGCTAAAGTCCAAGCCATCAAAAGGCATGGCATACCATCAAGGGCAGGGACTTGCACCACATACCCCTAGGCTTACAAAAATTGATCCCTGCTGAAGGCCAAAACAAATAAGAAGGACTAAGGAGCACTCTGAAATGGAGATACCATCAAAAGAAACGAAATTGAAGGCAAAAAAAAAAAAAAATGGAGAAATTTAATGACTTGGAGAAAGTGGTCTGGGTGGAAACTAGGTGCAGTACAAATGACCGAATGAGCTCAGAACTAACCTGACAGCTGTTGCAAAAGCAGGGGAAATATCAAGGAGGCAGACACAACATGGAGGGGAAGATATGAGGGACATGGCGTGGATACTTAAAAAAATGAAAAAAAAAAAAAAAATCTCAGCTAAAGTCCAAGCCATCAAAAGGCATGGCATACCATCAAGGGCAGGGACTTGCACCACATACCCCTAGGCTTACAAAAATTGATCCCTGCTGAAGGCCAAAACAAATAAGAAGGACTAAGGAGCACTCTGAAATGGAGATACCATCAAAAGAAACGAAATTGAAGGCAAAAAAAAAAAAAAAAAGGAGAAATTTAATGACTTGGAGAAAGTGGTCTGGGTGGAAACTAGGTGCAGTACAAATGACCGAATGAGGTCAGAACTAACCTGACAGCTGTTGCAAAAGCAGGGGAAAAATCAAGGAGGCAGACACAACATGGAGGGGAAGATATGAGGGACATGGCGTGGATACTTTAATAATGGAAAAAAAAAAAAAAAATCTCGGCCAAAGTCCGAGCCATCAAAAGGCATGGCATACCATCAAGGGCAGGGACTTGCACCACATACCCCTAGGCTTACAAAAATTGATCCCTGCTGAAGGCCAAAATAAATAAGAAAGACTAAGGAGCACTCTGAAATGGAGATACCATCAAAGGAAATTACATTGAAGGAGAAAAAAAAAAAAAATGTGGAAATTTAGTGACTACGAGAAAGTGGTCTAGGTGGAAATGATGTACAGTGCAAAGGACCAAAAGAGGCCAGAACTAACCTGACAGCTGTTGCAAAAGCAGGGGAAAAATCAAGGAGGCAGACACAACATGGAGGGGAAGATATGAGGGACATGGCGTGGATACTTAAAAAAATTAAAAAAAAAAAAAAAAATCTCAGCCAAAGTCCAAGACATCAAAAGGCATGGCATACCATCAAGGGCAGGGACTTGCACCAAAGCTTGCCCCTTTGGTTCCCATTGAAATCGCAGGATTTCGTTTCCCGTCCCGAAAGGAAATGAAATTTCCTTTCGGGACGGGAAACGAAATCTTGCGACCCTGAAAACAAAGGCTCACAAACACTCTGGAAAGAAGATATGATCAAAAGAAAAGAAATTGAAAAAAAACCCAAAAAAACAGGAAAATTGGGAGATGTAATGACTGCAAGCGTGTGGTCTGGACGGAAATGAGGTGCAGTGCAAAGGACTAAAAGAGGCCAGAACTAACGTGACAGCTGTTGCAAAAGCAGGGGAAATATCAAGGAGGCAGACACAACATGGAGGGGAAGATATGAGGGACATGGCGTGGATACTTAAAAAAATGGAAAAAAAAAAAAAAAATCTCGGCTAAAGACCAAGACATCAAAAGGCATGGCATACCATCAAGGGCCGGGACTTGCACCACATACCCCTAGGCTTACAAAAATTGATCCCTGCTGAAGGCCAAAACAAATAAGAAGGACTAAGGAGCACTCTGAAATGGAGATACCATCAAAAGAAACGAAATTGAAGGAAAAAAAAAAAAAAAAAAAAGGGGAAATTTAATGTCTACGAGAAAGTGGTCTGGGTGGAAACTAGGTGCAGTACAAATGACCGAATGAGGTCAGAACTAACGTGACAGCTGTTGCAAAAGCAGGGGAAATATCAAGGAGGCAGACACAACTTGGAGGGGAAGATATGAGGGACATGGCGTGGATACTTAAAAAAATGAAAAAAAAAAAAAAAATCTCGGCTAAAGACCAAGACATCAAAAGGCCTGGCATACCATCAAGGGCAGGGACTTGCACCACACACCCCTAGGCTTACAAAAATTGATCCCTGCTGAAGGCCAAAACAAATAAGAAGGACTAAGGAGCACTCTGAAATGGAGATACCATCAGAGGAAATTACATTGAAGGAGAAAAAAAAAAAAATGGGGAAATTTAGTGACTACGAGAAAGTGGTCTAGGTGGAAATGATGTACAGTGCAAAGGACCAAAAGAGGCCAGAACTAACCTGACAGCTGTTGCAAAAGCAGGGGAAAAATCAAGGAGGCAGACACAACTTGGAGGGGAAGATATGAGGGACATGGCGTGGATACTTAAAAAAATGAAAAAAAAAAAAAAATCTCAGCCAAAGTCAAAGCCATCAAAAGGCATGGCATACCATCAAGGGCAGGGACTTGCACCAAAGCTTGCCCCTTTGGTTCCCATTGAAATCGCAAGATTTCGTTTCCCGTCCCGAAAGGAAATGAAATTTCCTTTCGGGACGGGAAACGAAATCTTGCGACCCTGAAAACAAAGGCTCACAAACACCCTGGAAAGAAGATATGATCAAAAGAAATGAAATTGAAAAAAAACCCAAAAAAACCGGAAAATTGGGAGATGTAATGACTGCAAGAAAGTGGTCTGGACGGAAATGAGGTGCAGTGCAAAGGACAAAATAAGGCCAGAACGAACCAGACAGCTGTTGCAAAAGCAGGGGAAATATCAAGGAGGCAGACACAACTTGGAGGGGAAGATATGAGGGACATGGCGTGGATACTTAAAAAAATGAAAAAAAAAAAAAAAATCTCAGCTAAAGTCCAAGGCATCAAAAGGCATGGCATACCATCAAGGGCCGGGACTTGCACCACATACCCCTAGGCTTACAAAAATTGATCCCTGCTGAAGGCCAAAACAAATAAGAAGGACTAAGGAGCACTCTGAAATGGAGGTACCATCAAAGGAAATTACATTGAAGGAGAAAAAAAAAAAAAATGGGGAAATTTAGTGACTACGAGAAAGTGGTCTAGGTGGAAATGATGTACAGTGCAAAGGACCAAAAGAGGCCAGAACTAACCTGACAGCTCTTGCAAAAGCAGGGGAAAAATCAAGGAGGCAGACACAACATGGAGGGGAAGATATGAGGGACATGGCGTGGATACTTAAAAAAATGAAAAAAAAAAAAAAAAATCTCGGCTAAAGTCCAAGACATCAAAAGGCATGGCATACCATCAAGGGCCGGGACTTGCACCACATACCCCTAGGCTTACAAAAATTGATCCCTGCTGAAGGCCAAAACAAATAAGAAGGACTAAGGAGCACTCTGAAATGGAGATACCATCAAAGGACATGACACTGAAGGAGAAAAAAAAAAAAAAATTTGGGGAAATTTAGTGACTACGAGAAAGTGGTCTGGGTGGAAACTAGGTGCAGTACAAATGACCGAATGAGCTCAGAACTAACCTGACAGCTGTTGCAAAAGCAGGGGAAATATCAAGGAGGCAGACACAACATGGAGGGGAAGATATGAGGGACATGGCGTGGATACTTAAAAAAATGGAAAAAAAAAAAAAAAAATCTCGGCCAAAGTCCAAGCCATCAAAAGGCATGGCATACCATCAAGGGCAGGGACTTGCACCACATACCCCTAGGCTTACAAAAATTGATCCCTGCTGAAGGCCAAAACAAATAAGAAGGACTAAGGAGCACTCTGAAATGGAGATATCATCAAAAGAAATTACATTGAAGGAGAAAAAAAAAAAAAATGGGGAAATTTAGTGACTAGGAGAAAGTGGTCTAGGTGGAAATGATGTACAGTGCAAAGGACCAAAAGAGGCCAGAACTAACGTGACAGCTGTTGCAAAAGCAGGGGAAAAATCAAGGAGGCAGACACAACATGGAGGGGAAGATATGAGGGACATGGCGTGGATACTTAAAAAAATGAAAAAAAAAAAAAAAAATCTCGGCTAAAGTCCAAGATATCAAAAGGCATGGCATACCATCAAGGGCAGGGACTTGCACCAAAGCTTGCCCCTTTGGTTCCCATTGAAATCGCAAGATTTCGTTTCCCGTCCCGAAAGGAAATTTCATTTCCTTTCGGGACGGGAAACGAAATCTTGCGACCCTGAAAACAAAGGCTCACAAACACTCTGGAAAGAAGATATGATCAAAAGAAATGAAATTGAAAAAAAAACCAAAAAAACCGGAAAATTGGGAGATGTAATGACTGCAAGAAAGTGGTCTGGACGGAAATGAGGTGCAGTGCAAAGGACAAAAGGAGGCCAGAACTAACCTGACAGCTGTTGCAAAAGCAGGGGAAATATCAAGGAGGCAGACACAACTTGGAGGGGAAGATATGAGGGACATGGCGTGGATACTTAAAAAAATGAAAAAAAAAAAAAAAATCTCGGCCAAAGTCAAAGCCATCAAAAGGCATGGCATACAATCAAGGGCAGAGACCTGCACCACATACCCCTAGGCTTACAAGAATTGATCCCTGCTGAAGGCCAAAACAAATAAGAAGGACAAAGGAGCACTCTGAAATGGAGATACCATCAAAGGAAATTACACTGAAGGAGAAAAAAAAAAAAAAAATTGTGTAATTTAGTGACTAGGAGAAAGTGGTCTGGGTGGAAACTAGGCGCAGTACAAATGACCGAATGAGGTCAGAACTAACGTGACAGCTGTTGCAAAAGCAGGGGAAATATCAAGGAGGCAGACACAACTTGGAGGGGAAGATATGAGGGACATGGCGTGGATACTTAAATAATGGAAAAAAAAAAAAAAATCTCGGCTAAAGTCCAAGCCATCAAAAGGCATGGCATACCATCAAGGGCAGGGACTTGCAGCACATACCCCTAGGCTTACAAAAATTGATCCCTGCTGAAGGCCAAAACAAATAAGAAGGACTAAGGAGCACTCTGAAATGGAGATACCATCAAAGGAAATGACACTGAAGGAGAAAAAAAAAAAATTGGGGAAATTTAGTGACTAGGAGAAAGTGGTCTGTGTGGAAACTAGGTGCAGTACAAATGACCGAATGAGGTCAGAACTAACGTGACAGCTGTTGCAAAAGCAGGGGAAATATCAAGGAGGCAGACACAACATGGAGGGGAAGATATGAGGGACATGGGGTGGATACTTAAAAAAATGAAAAAAAAAAAAAAAAGTCTCGGCCAAAGTCATAGCCATCAAAAGGCATGGCATACAATCAAGGGCAGGGACTTGCACCACATACCCCTAGGCTTACAAAAATTGATCCCTGCTGAAGGCCAAAACAAATAAGAAGGACTAAGGAGCACTCTGAAATGGAGATACCCTCAAAGGAAATGACATTGAAGGAGAAAAAAAAAAAAAATTGGGGAAATTTAGTGACTAGGAGAAAGTGGTCTAGGTGGAAATGATGTACAGTGCAAAGGACCAAAAGAGGCCAGAACTAACCTGACAGCTGTTGCAAAAGCAGGGGAAAAATCAAGGAGGCAGACACAACATGGAGGGGAAGATATGAGGGACATGGCGTGGATACTTAAAAAAATGAAAAAAAAAAAAAAAAATCTCGGCTAAAGTCCAAGACATCAAAAGGCATGGCATACCATCAAGGGCAGGGACTTGCACCAAAGCTTGCCCCTTTGGTTCCCATTGAAATCGCAAGATTTCGTTTCCCGTCCCGAAAGGAAATGAAATTTCCTTTCGGGACGGGAAACGAAATCTTGCGACCCTGAAAACAAAGGCTCACAAACACTCTGGAAAGAAGATATGATCAAAAGAAATGAAATTGAAAAAAAACCCAAAAAAACCGGAAAATTGGGAGATGTAATGACTGCAAGAAAGTGGTCTGGACGGAAATGAGGTGCAGTGCAAAGGACAAAATAAGGCCAGAACTAACCTGACAGCTGTTGCAAAAGCAGGGGAAATATCAAGGAGGCAGACACAACTTGGAGGGGAAGATATGAGGGACATGGCGTGGATACTTAAAAAAATGAAAAAAAAAAAAAAAAATCTCGGCCAAAGTCCAAGCCATCAAAAGGCATGGCATACCATCAAGGGCAGGGACTTGCACCACATACCCCTAGGCTTACAAAAATTGATCCCTGCTGAAGGCCAAAACAAATAAGAAGGACTAAGGAGCACTCTGAAATGGAGATACCATCAAAGGAAATTACACTGAAGGAGAAAAAAAAAAAAAATTGGGGAAATTTAGACTAGGAGAAAGTGGTCTAGGTGGAAACTAGGTGCAGTACAAATGACCGAATGAGGTCAGAACTAACGTGACAGCTGTTGCAAAAGCAGGGGAAATATCAAGGAGGCAGACACAACATGGAGGGGAAGATATGAGGGACATGGCGTGGATACTTAAATAATGGAAAAAAAAAAAAAAATCTCGGCTAAAGTCCAAGCCATCAAAAGGCATGGCATACCATCAAGGGCAGGGACTTGCAGCACATACCCCTAGGCTTACAAAAATTGATCCCTGCTGAAGGCCAAAACAAATAAGAAGGACTAAGGAGCACTCTGAAATGGAGATACCATCAAAGGAAATGACACTGAAGGAGAAAAAAAAAAAATTGGGGAAATTTAGTGACTAGGAGAAAGTGGTCTGGGTGGAAACTAGGTGCAGTACAAATGACCGAATGAGGTCAGAACTAACGTGACAGCTGTTGCAAAAGCAGGGGAAATATCAAGGAGGCAGACACAACATGGAGGGGAAGATATGAGGGACATGGCGTGGATACTTAAATAATGGAAAAAAAAAAAAAAATCTCGGCCAAAGTCCAAGCCATCAAAAGGCATGGCATACCATCAAGGGCCGGGACTTGCACCACATACCCCTAGGCTTACAAAAATTGATCCCTGCTGAAGGCCAAAACAAATAAGAAGGACTAAGGAGCACTCTGAAATGGAGATACCATCAAAGGAAATTACATTGAAGGAGAAAAAAAAAAAAATGGGGAAATTTAGTGACTACGAGAAAGTGGTCTAGGTGGAAATGATGTACAGTGCAAAGGACCAAAAGAGGCCAGAACTAACCTGACAGCTGTTGCAAAAGCAGGGGAAAAATCAAGGAGGCAGACACAACATGGAGGGGAAGATATGAGGGACATGGCGTGGATACTTAAAAAAATGAAAAAAAAAAAAAAAAATCTCGGCTAAAGTCCAAGACATCAAAAGGCATGGCATACCATCAAGGGCAGGGACTTGCACCACATACCCCTAGGCTTACAAAAATTGATCCCTGCTGAAGACCAAAACAAATAAGAAGGACTAAGGAGCAGTCTGAAATGGAGATACCATCAAAGGAAATGACATTGAAGGAGAAAAAAAAAAAAAATTGGGGAAATTTAAAGACTAGGAGAAAGTGATCTGGGTGGAAACTAGGTGCAGTACAAATGACCGAATGAGCTCAGAACTAACCTGACAGCTGTTGCAAAAGCAGGGGAAATATCAAGGAGGCAGACACAACATGGAGGGCAAGATATGAGGGACATGGCGCGGATACTTAAATAATGGAAAAAAAAAAAAAAATCTCGGCCAAAGTCCAAGCCATCAAAAGGCATGGCATACCATCAAGGGCCGGGACTTGCACCACATACCCCTAGGCTTACAAAAATTGATCCCTGCTGAAGGCCAAAACAAATAAGAAGGACTAAGGAGCACTCTGAAATGGAGATACCATCAAAGGAAATTACATTGAAGGAGAAAAAAAAAAAAATGGGGAAATTTAGTGACTACGAGAAAGTGGTCTAGGTGGAAATGATGTACAGTGCAAAGGACCAAAAGAGGCCAGAACTAACCTGACAGCTGTTGCAAAAGCAGGGGAAAAATCAAGGAGGCAGACACAACTTGGAGGGGAAGATATGAGGGACATGGCGTGGATACATAAAAAAATGAAAAAAAAAAAAAAAAATCTCAGCCAAAGTCAAAGCCATCAAAAGGCATGGCATACCATCAAGGGCAGGGACTTGCACCAAAGCTTGCCCCTTTGGTTCCCATTGAAATCGCAAGATTTCGTTTCCCGTCCCGAAAGAAAATGATATTTCCTTTCGGGGCGGGAAACGAAATCTTGCGACCCTGAAAACAAAGGCTCACAAACACTCTGGAAAGAAGATATGATCAAAAGAAATGAAATTGAAAAAAAACCCAAAAAAACCGGAAAATTGGGAGATGTAATGACTGCAAGAAAGTGGTCTGGACGGAAATGAGGTGCAGTGCAAAGGACAAAATAAGGCCAGAACTAACCTGACAGCTGTTGAAAAAGCAGGGGAAATATCAAGGAGGCAGACACAACATGGAGGGCAAGATATGAGGGACATGGCGTGGATACTTAAAAAAATGAAAAAAAAAAAAAAAAATCTCGGCTAAAGTCCAAGACATCAAAAGGCATGGCATACCATCAAGGGCAGGGACTTGCACCACATACCCCTAGGCTTACAAAAATTGATCCCTGCTGAAGGCCAAAACAAATAAGAAGGACTAAGGAGCACTCTGAAATGGAGATACCATCAAAGGAAATTACATTGAAGGAGAAAAAAAAAAAAATGGGGAAATTTAGTGACTAGGAGAAAGTGGTCTAGGTGGAAATGATGTACAGTGCAAAGGACCAAAAGAGGCCAGAACTAACCTGACAGCTGTTGCAAAAGCAGGGGAAAAATCAAGGAGGCAGACACAATTTGGAGGGGAAGATATGAGGGACATGGCGTGGATACTTAAAAAAATGAAAAAAAAAAAAAAATCTCGGCCAAAGTCAAAGCCATCAAAAGGCATGGCATACCATCAAGGGCAGGGACTTGCACCAAAGCTTGCCCCTTTGGTTCCCATTGAAATCGCAAGATTTCGTTTCCCGTCCCGAAAGGAAATGAAATTTCCTTTCGGGACGGGAAACGAAATCTTGCGACCCTGAAAACAAAGGCTCACAAACACTCTGGAAAGAAGATATGATCAAAAGAAATGAAATTGAAAAAAAACCCAAAAAAACCGGAAAATTGGGAGATGTAATGACTGCAAGAAAGTGGTCTGGACGGAAATGAGGTGCAGTGCAAAGGACAAAATAAGGCCAGAACTAACCTGACAGCTGTTGCAAAACCAGGGGATATATCAAGGAGGCAGACACAACTTGGAGGGGAAGATATGAGGGACATGGCGTGGATTCTTAAAAAAATGAAAAAAAAAAAAAAAAATCTCAGCTAAAGTCCAAGCCATCAAAAGGCATGGCATACCATCAAGGGTAGGGACTTGCACCACATACCCCTAGGCTTACAAAAATTGATCCCTGCTGAAGGCCAAAACAATTAAGAAGGACTAAGGAGCACTCTGAAATGGAGATACCATCAAAAGAAACGAAATTGAAGGCAAAAAAAAAAAAAAAAGGAGAAATTAAATGACTTGGAGAAAGTGGTCTGGGTGGAAACTAGGTGCAGTACAAATGACCGAATGAGCTCAGAACTAACCTGACAGCTGTTGCAAAAGAAGGGGAAAAATCAAGGAGGCAGACACAACATGGAGGGGAAGATATGAGGGACATGGCGTGGATACTTTAAAAATGGAAAAAAAAAAAAAAAATCTCGGCCAAAGTCCAAGCCATCAAAAGGCCTGGCATACCATCAAGGGCAGGGACTTGCACCACATACCCCTAGGCTTACAAAAATTGATCCCTGCTGAAGGCCAAAACAAATAAGAAGGACTAAGGAGCACTCTGAAATGGAGATACCATCAAAGGAAATGACATTGAAGGAGAAAAAAAAAAAAATGGGGAAATTTAGTGACTACGAGAAAGTGGTCTAGGTGGAAATGATGTACAGTGCAAAGGACCAAAAGAGGCCAGAACTAACCTGACAGCTGTTGCAAAAGCAGGGGAAAAATCAAGGAGGCAGACACAACATGGAGGGGAAGATATGAGGGACATGGCGTGGATACTTAAAAAAATGAAAAAAAAAAAAAAAAATCTCGGCTAAAGTCCAAGACATCAAAAGGCATGGCATACCATCAAGGGCAGGGACTTGCACCACATACCCCTAGGCTTACAAAAATTGATCCCTGCTGAAGACCAAAACAAATAAGAAGGACTAAGGAGCACTCTGAAATGGAGATACCATCAAAGGAAATGACATTGAAGGAGAAAAACAAAAAAAAATTGGGGAAATTTAGTGACTAGGAGAAAGTGATCTGGGTGGAAACTAGGTGCAGTACAAATGACCGAATGAGCTCAGAACTAACCTGACAGCTGTTGCAAAAGCAGGGGAAATATCAAGGAGGCAGACACAACATGGAGGGCAAGATATGAGGGACATGGCGTGGATACTTAAATAATGGAAAAAAAAAAAAATAACTCGGCCAAAGTCCAAGACATCAAAAGGCATGGCATACCATCAAGGGCCGGGACTTGCACCACATACCCCTAGGCTTACAAAAATTGATCCCTGCTGAAGGCCAAAACAAATAAGAAGGACTAAGGAGCACTCTGAAATGGAGATACCATCAAAGGAAATTACATTGAAGGAGAAAAAAAAAAAAATGGGGAAATTTAGTGACTACGAGAAAGTGGTCTAGGTGGAAATGATGTACAGTGCAAAGGACCAAAAGAGGCCAGAACTAACCTGACAGCTGTTGCAAAAGCAGGGGAAAAATCAAGGAGGCAGACACAACATGGAGGGGAAGATATGAGGGACATGGGGTGGATACTTAAAAAAATGAAAAAAAAAAAAAAAAATCTCGGCTAAAGTCCAAGCCATCAAAAGGCATGGCATACCATCAAGGGCAGGGACTTGCACCACATACCCCTAGGCTTACAAAAATTGATCCCTGCTGAAGGCCAAAACCAATAAGAAGGACTAAGGAGCACTCTGAAATGGAGATACCATCAAAGGAAATGACATTGAAGGAGAAAAAAAAAAAAAAATTGGGGAAATTTAAAGACTAGGAGAAAGTGATCTGGGTGGAAACTAGGTGCAGTACAAATGACCGAATGAGCTCAGAACTAACCTGACAGCTGTTGCAAAAGCAGGGGAAATATCAAGGAGGCAGACACAACATGGAGGGCAAGATATGAGGGACATGGCGTGGATACTTAAATAATGGAAAAAAAAAAAAAATCTCGGCCAAGGTCCAAGCCATCAAAAGGCATGGCATACAATCAAGGGCCGGGACTTGCACCACATACCCCTAGGCTTACAAAAATTGATCCCTGCTGAAGGCCAAAACAAATAAGAAGGACTAAGGAGCACTCTGAAATGGAGATACCATCAAAGGAAATGAAATTGAAGGAGAAAAAAAAAAAAAATTGGGGAAATTTAAAGACTAGGAGAAAGTGGTCTGGGTGGAAACTAGGTGCAGTACAAATGACCGAATGAGGTCAGAACTAACGTGACAGCTGTTGCAAAAGCAGGGGAAATATCAAGGAGGCAGACACAACATGGAGGGGAAGATATGAGGGACATGGCGTGGATACTTAAATAATGGAAAAAAAAAAAAAAATCTCGGCCAAAGTCCAAGCCATCAAAAGGCATGGCATACCATCAAGGGCAGGGACTTGCACCACATACCCCTAGGCTTACAAAAATTGATCCCTGCTGAAGGCCAAAACAAATAAGAAGGACTAAGGAGCACTCTGAAATGGAGATACCATCAAAGGAAATTACATTGAAGGAGAAAAAAAAAAAAATGGGGAAATTTAGTGACTACGAGAAAGTGGTCTAGGTGGAAATGATGTACAGTGCAAAGGACCAAAAGAGGCCAGAACTAACCAGACAGCTGTTGCAAAAGCAGGGGAAAAATCAAGGAGGCAGACACAACTTGGAGGGGAAGATATGAGGGACATGGCGTGGATACTTAAAAAAATGAAAAAAAAAAAAAAAAATCTCAGCCAAAGTCAAAGCCATCAAAAGGCATGGCATACCATCAAGGGCAGGGACTTGCACCAAAGCTTGCCCCTTTGGTTCCCATTGAAATCGCAAGATTTCGTTTCCCGTCCCGAAAGGAAATGAAATTTCCTTTCGGGACGGGAAACGAAATCTTGCGACCCTGAAAATAAAGGCGCACAAACACTCTGGAAAGAAGATATGATCAAAAGAAATGAAATTGAAAAAAAACCCAAAAAAACCGGAAAATTGGCAGATGTAATGACTGCAAGAAAGTGGTCTGGACGGAAATGAGGTGCAGTGCAAAGGACAAAAGGAGGCCAGAACTAACCTGAAAGCTGTTGCAAAAGCAGGGGAAATATCAAGGAGGCAGACACAACTTGGAGGGGAAGATATGAGGGACATGGCGTGGATACTTAAAAAAATGAAAAAAAAAAAAAAAATCTCAGCTAAAGTCCAAGCCATCAAAAGGCATGGCATACCATCAAGGGCAGGGACTTGCACCACATACCCCTAGGCTTACAAAAATTGATCCCTGCTGAAGGCCAAAACAAATAAGAAGGACTAAGGAGCACTCTGAAATGGAGATACCATCAAAGGAAATGACATTGAAGGAGAAAAACAAAAAAAAATTGGGGAAATTTAGTGACTAGGAGAAAGTGATCTGGGTGGAAACTAGGTGCAGTACAAATGACCGATTGAGCTCAGAACTAACCTGACAGCTGTTGCAAAAGCAGGGGAAATATCAAGGAGGCAGACACAACATGGAGGGCAAGATATGAGGGACATGGCGTGGATACTTAAATAATGGAAAAAAAAAAAAAAAATCTCGGCCAAAGTCCAAGCCATCAAAAGGCATGGCATACCATCAAGGGCCGGGACTTGCACCACATACCCCTAGGCTTACAAAAATCGATCCCTGCTGAAGGCCAAAACAAATAAGAAGGACTAAGGAGCACTCTGAAATGGAGATACCATCAAAGGAAATGACATTGAAGGAGAAAAAAAAAAAAATGGGGAAATTTAGTGACTACGAGAAAGTGGTCTAGGTGGAATTGATGTACAGTGCAAAGGACCAAAAGAGGCCAGAACTAACCTGACAGCTGTTGCAAAAGCAGGGGAAAAATCAAGGAGGCAGACACAACATGGAGGGGAAGATATGAGGGACATGGGGTGGATACTTAAAAAAATGAAAAAAAAAAAAAAAAATCTCGGCTAAAGTCCAAGACATCAAAAGGCATGGCATACCATCAAGGGCAGGGACTTGCACCACATACCCCTAGGCTTACAAAAATTGATCCCTGCTGAAGACCAAAACAAATAAGAAGGACTAAGGAGCACTCTGAAATGGAGATACCATCAAAGGAAATGACATTGAAGGAGAAAAAAAAAAAAAATTGGGGAAATTTAAAGACTAGGAGAAAGTGATCTGGGTGGAAACTAGGTGCAGTACAAATGACCGAATGAGGTCAGAACTAACCTGACAGCTGTTGCAAAAGCAGGGGAAATATCAAGGAGGCAGACACAACATGGAGGGGAAGATATGAGGGACATGGCGTGGATACTTAAATAATGGAAAAAAAAAAAAAAATCTCGGCCAAAGTCCAAGCCATCAAAAGGCATGGCATACCATCAAGGGCCGGGACTTGCACCACATACCCCTAGGCTTACAAAAATTGATCCCTGCTGAAGGCCAAAACAAATAAGAAGGACTAAGGAGCACTCTGAAATGGAGATACCATCAAAGGAAATGACATTGAAGGAGAAAAAAAAAAAAAATTGGGGAAATTTAAAGACTAGGAGAAAGTGGTCTGGGTGGAAACTAGGAGCAGTACAAATGACCGAATGAGCTCAGAACTAACCTGACAGCTGTTGCAAAAGCAGGGGAAATATCAAGGAGGCAGACACAACATGGAGGGGAAGATATGAGGGACATGGCGTGGATACTTAAATAATGGAAAAAAAAAAAAAAATCTCGGCCAAAGTCCAAGCCATCAAAAGGCATGGCATACCATCAAGGGCCGGGACTTGCACCACATACCCCTAGGCTTACAAAAATTGATCCCTGCTGAGGGCCAAAACAAATAAGAAGGACTAAGGAGCACTCTGAAATGGAGATACCATCAAAGGAAATTACATTGAAGGAGAAAAAAAAAAAAATGGGGAAATTTAGTGACTACGAGAAAGTGGTCTAGGTGGAAATGATGTACAGTGCAAAGGACCAAAAGAGGCCAGAACTAACCTGACAGCTGTTGCAAAAGCAGGGGAAAAATCAAGGAGGCAGACACAACTTGGAGGGGAAGATATGAGGGACATGGCGTGGATACTTAAAAAAATGAAAAAAAAAAAAAAAATCTCAGCCAAAGTCAAAGCCATCAAAAGGCATGGCATACCATCAAGGGCAGGGACTTGCACCAAAGCTTGCCCCTTTGGTTCCCATTGAAATCGCAAGATTTCGTTTCCCGTCCCGAAAGGAAATGAAATTTCCTTTCGGGACGGGAAACGAAATCTTGCGACCCTGAAAATAAAGGCGCACAAACACTCTGGAAAGAAGATATGATCAAAAGAAATGAAATTGAAAAAAAACCCAAAAAAACCGGAAAATTGGGAGATGTAATGACTGCAAGAAAGTGGTCTGGACGGAAATGAGGTGCAGTGCAAAGGACAAACTAAGGCCAGAACTAACCTGACAGCTGTTGCAAAAGCAGGGGAAATATCAAGGAGGCAGACACAACTTGGAGGGGAAGATATGAGGGACATGGCGTGGATACTTAAAAAAATGAAAAAAAAAAAAAAAATCTCAGCTAAAGTCCAAGACATCAAAAGGCATGGCATACCATCAAGGGCAGGGACTTGCACCACATACCCCTAGGCTTACAAAAATTGATCCCTGCTGAAGGCCAAAACAAATAAGAAGGACTAAGGAGCACTCTGAAATGGAGATACCATCAAAGGAAATGACATTGAAGGAGAAAAACAAAAAAAAATTGGGGAAATTTAGTGACTAGGAGAAAGTGATCTGGGTGGAAACTAGGTGCAGTACAAATGACCGAATGAGCTCAGAACTAACCTGACAGCTGTTGCAAAAGCAGGGGAAATATCAAGGAGGCAGACACAACATGGAGGGCAAGATATGAGGGACATGGCGTGGATACTTAAATAATGGAAAAAAAAAAAAAAATCTCGGCCAAAGTCCAAGCCATCAAAAGGCATGGCATACAATCAAGGGCCGGGACTTGCACCACATACCCCTAGGCTTACAAAAATTGATCCCTGCTGAAGGCCAAAACAAATAAGAAGGACTAAGGAGCACTCTGAAATGGAGATACCATCAAAGGAAATGACATTGAAGGAGAAAAAAAAAAAAAATTGGGGAAATTTAAAGACTAGGAGAAAGTGGTCTGGGTGGAAACTAGGTGCAGTACAAATGACCGAATGAGGTCAGAACTAACGTGACAGCTGTTGCAAAAGCAGGGGAAATATCAAGGAGGCAGACACAACATGGAGGGGAAGATATGAGGGACATGGCGTGGATACTTAAATAATGGAAAAAAAAAAAAAAATCTCGGCCAAAGTCCAAGCCATCAAAAGGCATGGCATACCATCAAGGGCAGGGACTTGCACCACATACCCCTAGGCTTACAAAAATTGATCCCTGCTGAAGGCCAAAACAAATAAGAAGGACTAAGGAGCACTCTGAAATGGAGATACCATCAAAGGAAATTACATTGAAGGAGAAAAAAAAAAAAATGGGGAAATTTAGTGACTACGAGAAAGTGGTCTAGGTGGAAATGATGTACAGTGCAAAGGACCAAAAGAGGCCAGAACTAACCTGACAGCTGTTGCAAAAGCAGGGGAAAAATCAAGGAGGCAGACACAACTTGGAGGGGAAGATATGAGGGACATGGCGTGGATACTTAAAAAAATGAAAAAAAAAAAAAAAAATCTCAGCCAAAGTCAAAGCCATCAAAAGGCATGGCATACCATCAAGGGCAGGGACTTGCACCAAAGCTTGCCCCTTTGGTTCCCATTGAAATCGCAAGATTTCGTTTCCCGTCCCGAAAGGAAATGAAATTTCCTTTCGGGACGGGAAACGAAATCTTGCGACCCTGAAAATAAAGGCGCACAAACACTCTGGAAAGAAGATATGATCAAAAGAAATGAAATTGAAAAAAAACCCAAAAAAACCGGAAAATTGGGAGATGTAATGACTGCAAGAAAGTGGTCTGGACGGAAATGAGGTGCAGTGCAAAGGACAAAATAAGGCCAGAACGAACCAGACAGCTGTTGCAAAAGCAGGGGAAATATCAAGGAGGCAGACACAACATGGAGGGCAAGATATGAGGGACATGGCGTGGATACTTAAAAAAATGAAAAAAAAAAAAAAAATCTCAGCTAAAGTCCAAGACATCAAAAGGCATGGCATACCATCAAGGGCAGGGACTTGCACCACATACCCCTAGGCTTACAAAAATTGATCCCTGCTGAAGGCCAAAACAAATAGGAAGGACTAAGGAGCACTCTGAAATGGAGATACCATCAAAGGAAATGACATTGAAGGAGAAAAACAAAAAAAAATTGGGGAAATTTAGTGACTAGGAGAAAGTGATCTGGGTGGAAACTAGGTGCAGTACAAATGACCGAATGAGCTCAGAACTAACCTGACAGCTGTTGCAAAAGCAGGGGAAATATCAAGGAGGCAGACACAACATGGAGGGGAAGATATGAGGGACATGGCGTGGATACTTAAATAATGGAAAAAAAAAAAAAAATCTCGGCTAAAGTCCAAGCCATCAAAAGGCATGGCATACCATCAAGGGCCGGGACTTGCACCACATACCCCTAGGCTTACAAAAATTGATCCCTGCTGAAGGCCAAAACAAATAAGAAGGACTAAGGAGCACTCTGAAATGGAGATACCATCAAAGGAAATTACATTGAAGGAGAAAAAAAAAAAAATGGGGAAATTTAGTGACTACGAGAAAGTGGTCTAGGTGGAAATGATGTACAGTGCAAAGGACCAAAAGAGGCCAGAACTAACCTGACAGCTGTTGCAAAAGCAGGGGAAATATCAAGGAGGCAGACACAACATGGAGGGGAAGATATGAGGGACATGGCGTGGATACTTTAATAATGGAAAAAAAAAAAAAAATCTCGGCCAAAGTCCGAGCCATCAAAAGGCCTGGCATACAATCAAGGGCAGGGACTTGCACCACACACCCCTAGGCTTACAAAAATTGATCCCTGCTGAAGGCCAAAACAAATAAGAAGGACTAAGGAGCACTCTGAAATGGAGATACCATCAAAGGAAATTACATTGAAGGAGAAAAAAAAAAAAATGGGGAAATTTAGTGACTACAGTAAAGTGGTCTAGGTGGAAATGATGTACAGTGCAAAGGACCAAAAGAGGCCAGAACTAACCTGACAGCTGTTGCAAAAGCAGGGGAAAAATCAAGGAGGCAGACACAACTTGGAGGGGAAGATATGAGGGACATGGGCTGGATACTTAAAAAAATGAAAAAAAAAAAAAAAAATCTCGGCTAAAGTCAAAGCCATCAAAAGGCATGGCATACCATCAAGGGCAGGGACTTGCACCAAAGCTTGCCCCTTTGGTTCCCATTGAAATCGCAAGATTTCGTTTCCCGTCCCGAAAGGAAATGAAATTTCCTTTCGGGACGGGAAACGAAATCTTGCGACCCTGAAAACAAAGGCTCACAAACACTCTGGAAAGAAGATATGATCAAAAGAAATGAAATTGAAAAAAAACCCAAAAAAAACGGAAAATTGGGAGATGTAATGACTGCAAGAAAGTGGTCTGGACGGAAATGAGGTGCAGTGCAAAGGACAAAATAAGGCCAGAACTAACCTGACAGCTGTTGCAAAAGCAGGGGAAATATCAAGGAGGCAGACACAACTTGGAGGGGAAGATATGAGGGACATGGCGTGGATACTTAAAAAAATGGAAAAAAAAAAAAAAAATCTCGGCTAAGTCCAAGCCATCAAAAGGCATGGCATACCATCAAGGGCCGGGACTTGCACCACATACCCCTAGGCTTACAAAAATTGATCCCTGCTGAAGGCCAAAACAAATAAGAAGGACTAAGGAGCACTCTGAAATGGAGGTACCATCAAAGGAAATTACATTGAAGGAGAAAAAAAAAAAAATGGGGAAATTTAGTGACTACGAGAAAGTGGTCTAGGTGGAAATGATGTACAGTGCAAAGGACCAAAAGAGGCCAGAACTAACCTGACAGCTGTTGCAAAAGCAGGGGAAATATCAAGGAGGCAGACACAACATGGAGGGGAAGATATGAGGGACATGGCGTGGATACTTAAAAAAATGAAAAAAAAAAAAAAAAATCTCGGCTAAAGTCCAAGACATCAAAAGGCATGGCATACCATCAAGGGCAGGGACTTGCACCACATACCCCTAGGCTTACAAAAATTGATCCCTGCTGAAGGCCAAAACAAATAAGAAGGACTAAGGAGCACTCTGAAATGGAGATACCATCAAAGAAAATTACATTGAAGGAGAAAAACAAAAAAAAATTGGGGAAATTTAGTGACTAGGAGAAAGTGATCTGGGTGGAAACTAGGTGCAGTACAAATGACCGAATGAGCTCAGAACTAACCTGACAGCTGTTGCAAAAGCAGGGGAAATATCAAGGAGGCAGACACAACATGGAGGGCAAGATATGAGGGACATGGCGTGGATACTTAAATAATGGAAAAAAAAAAAAAAATCTCGGCCAAAGTCCAAGCCATCAAAAGGCATGGCATACCATCAAGGGCCGGGACTTGCACCACATACCCCTATTCTTACAAAAATTGATCCCTGCTGAAGGCCAAAACAAATAAGAAGGACTAAGGAGCACTCTGAAATGGAGATACCATCAAAGGAAATTACATTGAAGGAGAAAAAAAAAAAAATGGGGAAATTTAGTGACTACGAGAAAGTGGTCTAGGTGGAAATGATGTACAGTGCAAAGGACCAAAAGAGGCCAGAACTAACCTGACAGCTGTTGCAAAAGCAGGGGAAAAATCAAGGAGGCAGACACAACTTGGAGGGGAAGATATGAGGGACATGGCGTGGATACATAAAAAAATGAAAAAAAAAAAAAAAAATCTCAGCCAAAGTCAAAGCCATCAAAAGGCATGGCATACCATCAAGGGCAGGGACTTGCACCAAAGCTTGCCCCTTTGGTTCCCATTGAAATCGCAAGATTTCGTTTCCCGTCCCGAAAGAAAATGAAATTTCCTTTCGGGACGGGAAACGAAATCTTGCGACCCTGAAAACAAAGGCTCACAAACACTCTGGAAAGAAGATATGATCAAAAGAAATGAAATTGAAAAAAAACCCAAAAAAAACGGAAAATTGGGAGATGTAATGACTGCAAGAAAGTGGTCTGGACGGAAATGAGGTGCAGTGCAAAGGACAAAATAAGGCCAGAACTAACCTGACAGCTGTTGCAAAAGCAGGGGAAATATCAAGGAGGCAGACACAACTTGGAGGGGAAGATATGAGGGACATGGCGTGGATACTTAAAAAAATGAAAAAAAAAAAAAAAATCTCAGCTAAAGTCCAAGCCATCAAAAGGCATGGCATACCATCAAGGGCAGGGACTTGCACCACATACCCCTAGGCTTACAAAAATGGATCCATGCTGAAGGCCAAAACAAATAAGAAGGACTAAGGAGCACTCTGAAATGGAGATACCATCAAAGGAAATTACATTGAAGGAGAAAAAAAAAAAAATGGGGAAATTTAGTGACTACGAGAAAGTGGTCTAGGTGGAAATGATGTACAGTGCAAAGGACCAAAAGAGGCCAGAACTAACCTGACAGCTGTTGCAAAAACAGGGGAAAAATCAAGGAGGCAGACACAACTTGGAGGGGAAGATATGAGGGACATGGCGTGGATACTTTAATAATGGAAAAAAAAAAAAAAATCTCGGCCAAAGTCCGAGCCATCAAAAGGCCTGGCATACAATCAAGGGCAGGGACTTGCACCACACACCCCTAGGCTTACAAAAATTGATCCCTGCTGAAGGCCAAAACAAATAAGAAGGACTAAGGAGCACTCTGAAATGGAGATACCATCAAAGGAAATTACATTGAAGGAGAAAAAAAAAAAAATGGGGAAATTTAGTGACTACAGTAAAGTGGTCTAGGTGGAAATGATGTACAGTGCAAAGGACCAAAAGAGGCCAGAACTAACCTGACAGCTGTTGCAAAAGCAGGGGAAAAATCAAGGAGGCAGACACAACTTGGAGGGGAAGATATGAGGGACATGGGCTGGATACTTAAAAAAATGAAAAAAAAAAAAAAAATCTCGGCTAAAGTCAAAGCCATCAAAAGGCATGGCATACCATCAAGGGCAGGGACTTGCACCAAAGCTTGCCCCTTTGGTTCCCATTGAAATCGCAAGATTTCGTTTCCCGTCCCGAAAGGAAATGAAATTTCCTTTCGGGACGGGAAACGAAATCTTGCGACCCTGAAAACAAAGGCTCACAAACACTCTGGAAAGAAGATATGATCAAAAGAAATGAAATTGAAAAAAAACCCAAAAAAAACGGAAAATTGGGAGATGTAATGACTGCAAGAAAGTGGTCTGGACGGAAATGAGGTGCAGTGCAAAGGACAAAATAAGGCCAGAACTAACCTGACAGCTGTTGCAAAAGCAGGGGAAATATCAAGGAGGCAGACACAACTTGGAGGGGAAGATATGAGGGACATGGCGTGGATACTTAAAAAAATGGAAAAAAAAAAAAAAATCTCGGCTAAGTCCAAGCCATCAAAAGGCATGGCATACCATCAAGGGCCGGGACTTGCACCACATACCCCTAGGCTTACAAAAATTGATCCCTGCTGAAGGCCAAAACAAATAAGAAGGACTAAGGAGCACTCTGAAATGGAGGTACCATCAAAGGAAATTACATTGAAGGAGAAAAAAAAAAAAATGGGGAAATTTAGTGACTACGAGAAAGTGGTCTAGGTGGAAATGATGTACAGTGCAAAGGACCAAAAGAGGCCAGAACTAACCTGACAGCTGTTGCAAAAGCAGGGGAAATATCAAGGAGGCAGACACAACATGGAGGGGAAGATATGAGGGACATGGCGTGGATACTTAAAAAAATGAAAAAAAAAAAAAAAAATCTCGGCTAAAGTCCAAGACATCAAAAGGCATGGCATACCATCAAGGGCAGGGACTTGCACCACATACCCCTAGGCTTACAAAAATTGATCCCTGCTGAAGGCCAAAACAAATAAGAAGGACTAAGGAGCACTCTGAAATGGAGATACCATCAAAGGAAATGACATTGAAGGAGAAAAACAAAAAAAAATTGGGGAAATTTAGTGACTAGGAGAAAGTGATCTGGGTGGAAACTAGGTGCAGTACAAATGACCGAATGAGCTCAGAACTAACCTGACAGCTGTTGCAAAAGCAGGGGAAATATCAAGGAGGCAGACACAACATGGAGGGCAAGATATGAGGGACATGGCGTGGATACTTAAATAATGGAAAAAAAAAAAAAAATCTCGGCCAAAGTCCAAGCCATCAAAAGGCATGGCATACCATCAAGGGCCGGGACTTGCACCACATACCCCTAGGCTTACAAAAATTGATCCCTGCTGAAGGCCAAAACAAATAAGAAGGACTAAGGAGCACTCTGAAATGGAGATACCATCAAAGGAAATTACATTGAAGGAGAAAAAAAAAAAAATGGGGAAATTTAGTGACTACGAGAAAGTGGTCTAGGTGGAAATGATGTACAGTGCAAAGGACCAAAAGAGGCCAGAACTAACCTGACAGCTGTTGCAAAAGCAGGGGAAAAATCAAGGAGGCAGACACAACATGGAGAGGAAGATATGAGGGACATGGGGTGGATACTTAAAAAAATGAAAAAAAAAAAAAAAAATCTCGGCTAAAGTCCAAGACATCAAAAGGCATGGCATACCATCAAGGGCAGGGACTTGCACCACATACCCCTAGGCTTACAAAAATTGATCCCTGCTGAAGACCAAAACAAATAAGAAGGACTAAGGAGCACTCTGAAATGGAGATACCATCAAAGGAAATGACATTGAAGGAGAAAAAAAAAAAAAATTGGGGAAATTTAAAGACTAGGAGAAAGTGATCTGGGTGGAAACTAGGTGCAGTACAAATGACCGAATGAGCTCAGAACTAACCTGACAGCTGTTGCAAAAGCAGGGGAAATATCAAGGAGGCAGACACAACATGGAGGGCAAGATATGAGGGACATGGCGTGGATACTTAAATAATGGAAAAAAAAAAAAAAATCTCGGCCAAAGTCCAAGCCATCAAAAGGCATGGCATACCATCAAGGGCCGGGACTTGCACCACATACCCCTAGGCTTACAAAAATTGATCCCTGCTGAAGGCCAAAACAAATAAGAAGGACTAAGGAGCACTCTGAAATGGAGATACCATCAAAGGAAATGACATTGAAGGAGAAAAAAAAAAAAATGGGGAAATTTAGTGACTACGAGAAAGTGGTCTAGGTGGAAATGATGTACAGTGCAAAGGACCAAAAGAGGCCAGAACTAACCTGACAGCTGTTGCAAAAGCAGGGGAAAAATCAAGGAGGCAGACACAACATGGAGGGGAAGATATCAGGGACATGGGGTGGATACTTAAAAAAATGAAAAAAAAAAAAAAAAATCTCGGCTAAAGTCCAAGCCATCAAAAGGCATGGCATACCATCAAGGGCAGGGACTTGCACCACATACCCCTAGGCTTACAAAAATTGATCCCTGCTGAAGACCAAAACAAATAAGAAGGACTAAGGAGCACTCTGAAATGGAGATACCATCAAAAGAAACGAAATTGAAGGCAAAAAAAAAAAAAAAAGGAGAAATTTAATGACTTGGAGAAAGTGGTCTGGGTGGAAACTAGGTGCAGTACAAATGACCAAAAGAGGCCAGAACTAACCTGACAGCTGTTGCAAAAGCAGGGGAAAAATCAAGGAGGCAGACACAACTTGGAGGGGAAGATATGAGGGACATGGCGTGGATACTTAAAAAAATGGAAAAAAAAAAAAAAAAAATCTCAGCCAAAGTCAAAGCCATCAAAAGGCATGGCATACCATCAAGGGCAGGGACTTGCACCAAAGCTTGCCCCTTTGGTTCCCATTGAAATCGCAAGATTTCGTTTCCCGTCCCGAAAGAAAATGAAATTTCCTTTCGGGACGGGAAACGAAATCTTGCGACCCTGAAAACAAAGGCTCACAAACACTCTGGAAAGACGATATGATCAAAAGAAATGAAATTGAAAAAAAACCCAAAAAAACCGGAAAATTGGGAGATGTAATGACTGCAAGAAAGTGGTCTGGACGGAAATGAGGTGCAGTGCAAAGGACAAAATAAGGCCAGAACTAACGTGACAGCTGTTGCAAAAGCAGGGGAAATATCAAGGAGGCAGACACAACATGGAGGGGAAGATATGAGGGACATGGCGTGGATACTTAAAAAAATGAAAAAAAAAAAAAAAAATCTCGGCTAAAGTCCAAGACATCAAAAGGCATGGCATACCATCAAGGGCAGGGACTTGCACCACATACCCCTAGGCTTACAAAAATTGATCCCTGCTGAAGGCCAAAACAAATAAGAAGGACTAAGGAGCACTCTGAAATGGAGGTACCATCAAAGGAAATTACATTGAAGGAGAAAAAAAAAAAAATGGGGAAATTTAGTGACTACGAGAAAGTGGTCTAGGTGGAAATGATGTACAGTGCAAAGGACCAAAAGAGGCCAGAACTAACCTGACAGCTGTTGCAAAAGCAGGGGAAAAATCAAGGAGGCAGACACAACATGGAGGGGAAGATATGAGGGACATGGCGTGGATACTTAAAAAAATGAAAAAAAAAAAAAAAAATCTCGGCTAAAGTCCAAGACATCAAAAGGCATGGCATACCATCAAGGGCCGGGACTTGCACCACATACCCCTAGGCTTACAAAAATTGATCCCTGCTGAAGGCCAAAACAAATAAGAAGGACTAAGGAGCACTCTGAAATGGAGATACCATCAAAGGAAATGACATTGAAGGAGAAAAAAAAAAAAAATTGGGGAAATTTAAAGACTAGGAGAAAGTGATCTGGGTGGAAACTAGGTGCAGTACAAATGACCGAATGAGCTCAGAACTAACCTGACAGCTGTTGCAAAAGCAGGGGAAATATCAAGGAGGCAGACACAACATGGAGGGCAAGATATGAGGGACATGGCGTGTATACTTAAATAATGGAAAAAAAAAAAAAAATCTCGGCCAAAGTCCAAGCCATCAAAAGGCATGGCATACCATCAAGGGCCGGGACTTGCACCACATACCCCTAGGCTTACAAAAATTGATCCCTGCTGAAGGCCAAAACAAATAAGAAGGACTAAGGAGCACTCTGAAATGGAGATACCATCAAAGGAAATTACATTGAAGGAGAAAAAAAAAAAAATGGGGAAATTTAGTGACTGCGAGAAAGTGGTCTAGGTGGAAATGATGTACAGTGCAAAGGACCAAAAGAGGCCAGAACTAACCTGACAGCTGTTGCAAAAGCAGGGGAAAAATCAAGGAGGCAGACACAACTTGGAGGGGAAGATATGAGGGACATGGCGTGGATACATAAAAAAATGAAAAAAAAAAAAAAAAATCTCAGCCAAAGTCAAAGCCGTCAAAAGGCATGGCATACCATCAAGGGCAGGGACTTGCACCAAAGCTTGCCCCTTTGGTTCCCATTGAAATCGCAAGATTTCGTTTCCCGTCCCGAAAGGAAATGAAATTTCCTTTCGGGACGGGAAACGAAATCTTGCGACCCTGAAAACAAAGGCTCACAAACACTCTGGAAAGAAGATATGATCAAAAGAAATGAAATTGAAAAAAAACCAAAAAAACCCGGAAAATTGGGAGATGTAATGACTGCAAGAAAGTGGTCTGGACGGAAATGAGGTGCAGTGCAAAGGACAAACTAAGGCCAGAACTAACCTGACAGCTGTTGCAAAAGCAGGGGAAATATCAAGGAGGCAGACACAACTTGGAGGGGAAGATATGAGGGACATGGCGTGGATACTTAAAAAAATGAAAAAAAACAAAAAAAATCTCGGCTAAAGTCCAAGACATCAAAAGGCATGGCATACCATCAAGGGCAGGGACTTGCACCACATACCCCTAGGCTTACAAAAATTGATCCCTGCTGAAGGCCAAAACAAATAAGAAGGACAAAGGAGCACTCTGAAATGGAGATACCATCAAAAGAAACTAATTTGAAGGAAAAAAAAAAAAAAAAATGGGGAAATTTAATGACTTGGAGAAAGTGGTCTAGGTGGAAACTAGGTGCAGTACAAATGACCGAATGAGGTCAGAACTAACCTGACAGCTGTTGCAAAAGCAGGGGAAAAATCAAGGAGGCAGACACAACATGGAGGGGAAGATATGAGGGACTTGGCGTGGATACTTAAAAAAATGGAAAAAAAAAAATCTCGGCTAAAGTCAAAGCCATCAAAAGGCATGGCATACAATCAAGGGCAGAGACCTGCACCACATACCACTAGGCTTACCAAAATTGATCCCTGCTGAAGGCCAAAACAAATAAGAAGGACTAAGGAGCACTCTGAAATGGAGATACCATCAAAGGAAATTACACTGAAGGAGAAAAAAAAAAAAATTGGGGAAATTTAAAGACTAGGAGAAAGTGGTCTGGGTGGAAACTAGGTGCAGTACAAAAGACCGAATGAGCTCAGAACTAACCTGACAGCTGTTGCAAAAGCAGGGGAAATATCAAGGAGGCAGACACAACTTGGAGGGGAAGATATGAGAGACATGGTGTGGATACTTAAAAAAATGAAAAAAAAAAAAAAATCTCGGCCAAAGTCCAAGACATCAAAAGGCATGGCATACCATCAAGGGCAGGGACTTGCACCACATACCCCTAGGCTTACAAAAATTGATCCCTGCTGAAGGCCAAAACAAATAAGAAGGAAAAAGGAGCACTCTGAAATGGAGATATCATCAAAGGAAATTACATTGAAGGAGAAAAAAAAAAAAATGGGGAAATTTAGTGACTAGGAGAAAGTGGTCTAGGTGGAAATGATGTACAGTGCAAAGGACCAAAAGAGGCCAGAACTAACCTGACAGCTGTTGCAAAAGCAGGGGAAAAATCAAGGAGGCAGACACAAAATGGAGGGGAAGATATGAGGGACATGGCGTGGATACTTAAAAAAATGAAAAAAAAAAAAAAAATCTCAGCCACAGTCAAAGCTATCACAATGCATGGCATACCATCAAGGGCAGGGACTTGCACTAAAGCTTGCCCCTATGGTTCCCATTGAAATCGCAAGATTTCGTTTCCCGTCCCGAAAGGAAATGAAATTTCCTTTCGGGACGGGAAACGAAATCTTGCGACCCTGAAAATAAAGGCGCACAAACACTCTGGAAAGAAGATATGATCAAAAGAAATGAAATTGAAAAAAAACCCAAAAAAACCGGAAAATTGGGAGGTGTAATGACTGCAAGAAATTGGTCTGGACGGAAATGACGTGCAATGCAAAGGACAAAAGGAGGCCAGAACTAACCTGACAGCTGTTGCAAAAGCAGGGGAAATATCAAGGAGGCAGACACAACATGGAGAAGAAGATATGAGGGACATGGCGTGGATACTTAAAAAAATGAAAAAAGAAAAAAAAATCTCGGCCAAAGTCCAAGTCATCAAAAGGCATGGCATACAATCAAGGGCAGGGACTTGCACCACATACACCTAGGCTTACAAAAATTGATCCCTGCTAAAGGCCAAAACAAATAAGAAGGACAAAGGAGCACTCTGAAATGGAGATACCATCAAAAGAACTGACATTGAAGGAGAAAAAAAAAAAAATGGGGAAATTTAGTGACTACGAGAAAGTGGTCTGGGTGGAAATGATGTACAGTGCAAAGGACCAAAAGAGGCCAGAACTAACCTGACAGCATTTGCAAAAGCAGGGGAAAAAATCAAGGAGGCAGACACAACTTGGAGTGGAAGATATGAGGGACATGGCGTGGATACTAAAAAAAATGAAAAAAAAAAAAAAAAATCTCGGCTAAAGTCCAAGACATCAAAAGGCATGGCATACCATCAAGGGCAGGGACTTGCACCACATACCACTAGGCTTACAAAAATTGATCCCTGCTGAAGGCCAAAACAAATAAGAAGGACTAAGGAGCACTCTGAAATGGAGATACCATCAAAAGAAACGAAATTGAAGGAAAAAAAAAAAAAAATGGGGAAATTTAAAGACTAGGAGAAAGTGGTCTGGGTGGAAACTAGGTGCAGTACAAATGACCGAATGAGGTCAGAACTAACCTGACAGCTGTTGCAAAAGCAGGGGAAATATCAAGGAGGCAGACACAACTTGGAGTGGAAGATATGAGGGACATGGCGTGGATACTTAAAAAAATGAAAAAAAAAAAAAAAAAATCTCGGCTAAAGTCCAAGACATCAAAAGGCATGGCATACCATCAAGGGCAGGGACTTGCACCACATACCCCTAGGCTTACAAAAATTGATCCCTGCTGAAGGCCAAAACAAATAAGAAGGACTAAGGAGCACTCTGAAATGGAGATACCATCAAAGGAAATTACACTGAAGGAGAAAAAAAAAAAAATTGGGGAAATTTAGTGACTAGGAGAAAGTGGTCTGGGTGGAAACTAGGTGCAGTACAAATGACCGAATGAGGTCAGAACTAACCTGACAGCTGTTGCAAAAGCATGGGAAAAATCAAGGAGGCAGACACAACATGGAGGGGAAGATATGAGGGACTTGGCGTGGATACTTAAAAAAATGGAAAAAAAAAAATCTCGGCTAAAGTCAAAGCCATCAAAAGGCATGGCATACAATCAAGGGCAGAGACCTGCACCACATACCACTAGGCTTACCAAAATTGATCCCTGCTGAAGGCCAAAACAAATAAGAAGGACTAAGGAGCACTCTGAAATGGAGATACCATCAAAGGAAATTACACTGAAGGAGAAAAAAAAAAAAATTGGGGAAATTTAAAGACTAGGAGAAAGTGGTCTGGGTGGAAACTAGGTGCAGTACAAAAGACCGAATGAGCTCAGAACTAACCTGACAGCTGTTGCAAAAGCAGGGGAAATATCAAGGAGGCAGACACAACTTGGAGGGGAAGATATGAGGGACATGGCGTGGATACTTAAAAAAATGAAAAAAAAAAAAATCTCGGCTAAAGTCCAAGCCATCAAAAGGCATGGCATACCATCAAGGGCAGAGACCTGCACCACATACCCCTAGGCTTACAAAAATTGATCCCTGCTGAAGGCCAAAACAAATAAGAAGGACAAAGGAGCACTCTGAAATGGAGATATCATCAAAAGAACCGAAATTGATGGGGAAAAAAAAAAAATTGGGGAAATTTAATGACTTGGAGAAAGTGGTCTGGGTGGAAACTAGGTGCAGTACAAATGACCGAATGAGGTCAGAACTAACCTGACAGCTGTTGCAAAAGCAGGGGAAATATCAAGGAGGCAGACACAACATGGAGGGCAAGATATGAGGGACATGGCGTGGATACTTAAAAAAAGTGGAAAAAAAAAAAAAAATCTTGGCCAAAGTCCAAGCAATCAAAAGGCATGGCATACAATCAAGGGCAGGGACTTGCACCACATACCCCTAGGCTTACAAAAATTGATCCCTGCTGAAGGCCAAAACAAGTAAGGACTAAGGAGCACTCTGAAATGGAGATACCATCAAAAGAAATGACATTGAAGGAGAAAAAAAAAAAAAAAATGGGGAAATTTAGTGACTAGGAGAAAGTGGTCTGGGTGGAAACTAGGTGCAGTACAAATGACCGAATGAGGTCAGAACTAACCTGACAGCTGTTGCAAAAGAAGGGGAAAAATCAAGGAGGCAGAAACAACATGGAGGGGAAGATATGAGGGACATGGCGTGGATACTTAAATAATGGAAAAAAAAAAAAAAAATCTCGGCCAAAGTCCAAGCAATCAAAAGGCATGGCATACCATCAAGGGCAGGGACTTGCACCACATACCCCTAGGCTTACAAAAATTGATCCCTGCTGAAGGCCAAAACAAATAAGAAGGACTAAGGAGCACTCTGAAATGGAGATACCATCAAAGGAAATTACATTGAAGGAGAAAAAAAAAAAAATGGGGAAATTTAGTGACTACGAGAAAGCGGTCTAGGTGGAAATGATGTACAGTGCAAAGGACCAAAAGAGGCCAGAACTAACGTGACAGCTGTTGCAAAAGCAGGGGAAAAATCAAGGAGGCAGACACAACTTGGAGGGGAAGATATGAGGGACATGGCGTGGATACATAAAAAAATGAAAAAAAAAAAAAAAAAATCTCGGCCAAAGTCAAAGCCATCAAAAGGCATGGCATACCATCAAGGGCAGGGACTTGCACCAAAGCTTGCCCCTTTGGTTCCCATTGAAATCGCAAGATTTCGTTTCCCGTCCCGAAAGGAAATGAAATTTCCTTTCGGGACGGGAAACGAAATCTTGCGACCCTGAAAACAAAGACTCACAAACACTCTGGAAAGAAGATATGATCAAAAGAAATGAAATTGAAAAAAAACCCAAAAAAACCGGAAAATTGGGAGATGTAATGACTGCAAGAAAGTGGTCTGGACGGAAATGAGGTGCACTGCAAAGGACAAACTAAGGCCAGAACTAACCTGACAGCTGTTGCAAAAGCAGGGGAAATATCAAGGAGGCAGACACAACTTGGAGGGGAAGATATGAGGGACATGGCGTGGATACTTAAAAAAATGAAAAAAAAAAAAAAAATCTCGGCTAATGTCCAAGACATCAAAAGGCATGGCATACCATCAAGGGCAGGGACTTGCACCACATACCCCTAGGCTTACAAAAATTGATCCCTGCTGAAGGCCAAAACAAATAAGAAGGACAAAGGAGCACTCTGAAATGGAGATACCATCAAAAGAAACTAATTTGAAGGAAAAAAAAAAAAAAAAAAGGGGACATTTACTGACTTGGAGAAAGTGGTCTGGGTGGAAACTAGGTGCAGTACAAATGACCGAATGAGCTCAGAACTAACGTGACAGCTGTTGCAAAAGCAGGGGAAATATCAAGGAGGCAGACACAACATGGAGGGGAAGATATGAGGGACATGGCGTGGATACTTAAAAAAACGAAAAAAAAAAAAAAAAAATCTCGGCCTAAGTCCAAGCCATCAAAAGGCATGGCATACAATCAAGGGTAGGGACTTGCACCACATACCCCTAGGCTTACAAAAATTGATCCCTGCTGAAGGCCAAAACAAATAAGAAGGACTAAGGAGCACTCTGAAATGGAGATACCATCAAAGGAAATTACATTGAAGGAGAAAAAAAAAAAAATGGGGAAATTTAGTGACTACGAGAAAGTGGTCTAGGTGGAAATGATGTACAGTACAAAGGACCAAAAGAGGCCAGAACTAACCTGACAGCTGTTGCAAAAGCAGGGGAAAAATCAAGGAGGCAGACACAACTTGCAGGGGAAGATATGAGGGACATGGCGTGGATACTTAAAAAAATGAAAAAAAAAAAAAAATCTCAGCCAAAGTCAAAGCCATCAAAAGGCATGGCATACCATCCAGGGCAGGGACTTGCACCAAAGCTTGCCCCTTTGGTTCCCATTGAAATCGCAAGATTTCGTTTCCCGTCCCGAAAGGAAATGAAATTTCCTTTCGGGACGGGAAACGAAATCTTGCGACCCTGAAAACAAAGGCTCACAAACACTCTGGAAAGAAGATATGATCAAAAGAAATGAAATTGAAAAAAAACCCAAAAAAAACGGAAAATTGGGAGATGTAATGACTGCAAGAAAGTGGTCTAGACGGAAATGAGGTGCAGTGCAAAAGACAAAATAAGGCCAGAACTAACCTGACAGCTGTTGCAAAAGCAGGGGAAATATCAAGGAGGCAGACACAACTTGGAGGGGAAGATATGAGGGACATGGCGTGGATACTTAAAAAAATGAAAAAAAAAAAAAAAATCTCGGCTAAGTCCAAGCCATCAAAAGGCATGGCATACCATCAAGGGCCGGGACTTGCACCACATACCCCTAGGCTTACAAAAATTGATCCCTGCTGAAGGCCAAAACAAATAAGAAGGACTAAGGAGCACTCTGAAATGGAGATACCATCAAAGGAAATTACATTGAAGGAGAAAAAAAAAAAAAAGGGGAAATTTAGTGACTACGAGAAAGTGGTCTAGGTGGAAATGATGTACAGTGCAAAGGACCAAAAGATGCCAGAACTAACCTGACAGCTGTTGCAAAAGCAGGGGAAAAATCAAGGAGGCAGACACAACATGGAGGGGAAGATATGAGGGACATGGCGTGGATACTTAAAAAAATGAAAAAAAAAAAAAAAAATCTCGGCTAAAGTCCAAGACATCAAAAGGCATGGCATACCATCAAGGGCAGGGACTTGCACCACATACCCCTAGGCTTACAAAAATTGATCCCTGCTGAAGGCCAAAACAAATAAGAAGGACTAAGGAGCACTCTGAAATGGAGATACCATCAAAGGAAATGACATTGAAGGAGAAAAACAAAAAAAAATTGGGGAAATTTAGTGACTAGGAGAAAGTGATCTGGGTGGAAACTGGGTGCAGTACAAATGACCGAATGAGCTCAGAACTAACCTGACAGCTGTTGCAAAAGCAGGGGAAATATCAAGGAGGCAGACACAACATGGAGGGGAAGATATGAGGGACATGGCGTGGATACTTAAAAAATGGAAAAAAAAAAAAAAATCTCGGCCAAAGCCCAAGCCATCAAAAGGCATGGCATACCATCAAGGGCCGGGACTTGCACCACATACCCCTAGGCTTACAAAAATTGATCCCTGCTGAAGGCCAAAACAAATAAGAAGGACAAAGGAGCACTCTGAAATGGAGATACCATCAAAGGAAATTACATTGAAGGCGAAAAAAAAAAAAATGGGGAAATTTAGTGACTACGAGAAAGTGGTCTAGGTGGAAATGATGTACAGTGCAAAGGACCAAAAGAGGCCAGAACTAACCTGACAGCTGTTGCAAAAGCAGGGGAAAAATCAAGGAGGCAGACACAACATGGAGGGGAAGATATGAGGGACATGGCGTGGATACTTAAAAAAATGAAAAAAAAAAAAAAAAATCTCGGCTAAAGTCCAAGACATCAAAAGGCATGGCATACCATCAAGGGCAGGGACTTGCACCACATACCCCTAGGCTTACAAAAATTGATCCCTGCTGAAGGCCAAAACAAATAAGAAGGACTAAGGAGCACTCTGAAATGGAGATACCATCAAAGGAAATTACACTGAAGGAGAAAAAAAAAAAAATTGGGGAAATTTAAAGACTAGGAGAAAGTGGTCTGGGTGGAAACTAGGTGCAGTACAAATGACCGAATGAGGTCAGAACTAACGTGACAGCTGTTGCAAAAGCAGGGGAAATATCAAGGAGGCAGACACAACATGGAGGGGAAGATATGAGGGACATGGCGTGGATACTTAAAAAAATGAAAAAAAAAAAAAAAATCTCAGCCAAAGTCAAAGCCATCAAAAGGCATGGCATACCATCAAGGGCAGGGACTTGCACCAAAGCTTGCCCCTTTGGTTCCCATTGAAATCGCAAGATTTCGTTTCCCGTCCCGAAAGGAAATGAAATTTCCTTTCGGGACGGGAAACGAAATCTTGCGACCCTGAAAACAAAGGCTCACAAACACTCTGGAAAGAAGATATGATCAAAAGAAATGAAATTGAAAAAAAACCAAAAAAAACCGGAAAATTGGCAGATGTAATGACTGCAAGAAAGTGGTCTGGACGGAAATGAGGTGCAGTGCAAAGGACAAAATAAGGCCAGCAGTAACCTGACAGCTGTTGCAAAAGCAGGGGAAATATCAAGGAGGCAGACTCAACATGGAGTGGAAGATATGAGGGACATGGCGTGGATACTTAAAAAAATGAAAAAAAAAAAAAATCTCGGCTAAAGTCCAAGACATCAAAAGGCATAGCATACCATCAAGGGCCGGGACTTGCACCACATACCCCTAGGCTTACAAAAATTGATCCCTGCTGAAGGCCAAAACAAATAGGAAGGACTAAGGAGCACTCTGAAATGGAGATACTATCAAAGGAAATTTCACTGAAGGAGAAAAAAAAAAAAAATTGGGGAAATTTAAAGACTAGGAGAAAGTGGTCTGGGTGGAAACTAGGTGCAGTACAAATGACCGGATGAGGTCAGAACTAACCTGACAGCTGTTGCAAAAGCAGGGGAAATATCAAGGAGGCAGACACAACATGGAGGGGAAGATATGAGGGACATGGCGTGGATACTTAAAAAAATGAAAAAAAAAAAAAAAAATCTCGGCTAAAGTCCAAGACATCAAAAGGCATGGCATACCATCAAGGGCAGGGACTTGCACCACATACCCCTAGGCTTACAAAAATTGATCCCTGCTGAAGGCCAAAACAAATAAGAAGGACTAAGGAGCACTCTGAAATGGAGATACCATCAAAGGAAATTACATTGAAGGAGAAAAAAAAAAAAAATTGGGGAAATTTAGTGACTACGAGAACGTGGTCTGGGTGGAAACTAGGTGCAGTACAAATGACCGAATGAGCTCAGAACTAACGTGACAGCTGTTGCAAAAGAAGGGGAAAAATCAAGGAGGCAGACACAACATGGAGGGGAAGATATGAGGGACATGGCGTGGATACTTAAATAATGGAAAAAAAAAAAAAAATCTCGGCTAAAGTCCAAGACATCAAAAGGCATGGCATACCATCAAGGGCAGGGACTTGCACCACATACCCCTAGGCTTACAAAAATTGATCCCTGCTGAAGGCCAAAACAAATAAGAAGGACTAAGGAGCACTCTGAAATGGAGATACCATCAAAGGAAATTACATTGAAGGCGAAAAAAAAAAAAATGGGGAAATTTAGTGACTACGAGAAAGTGGTCTAGGTGGAAATGATGTACAGTGCAAAGGACCAAAAGAGGCCAGAACTAACCTGACAGCTGTTGCAAAAGCAGGGGAAAAATCAAGGAGGCAGACACAACATGGAGGGGAAGATATGAGGGACATGGCGTGGATACTTAAAAAAATGAAAAAAAAAAAAAAAAATCTCGGCTAAAGTCCAAGACATCAAAAGGCATGGCATACCATCAAGGGCAGGGACTTGCACCACATACCCCTAGGCTTACAAAAATTGATCCCTGCTGAAGGCCAAAACAAATAAGAAGGACTAAGGAGCACTCTGAAATGGAGATACCATCAAAGGAAATTCCACTGAAGGAGAAAAAAAAAAAAATTGGGGAAATTTAAAGACTAGGAGAAAGTGGTCTGGGTGGAAACTAGGTGCAGTACAAATGACCGAATGAGGTCAGAACTAACGTGACAGCTGTTGCAAAAGCAGGGGAAATATCAAGGAGGCAGACACAACATGGAGGGGAAGATATGAGGGACATGGCGTGGATACTTAAAAAAATGAAAAAAAAAAAAAAAAAATCTCGGACAAAGTCCAAGACATCAAAAGGCATGGCATACCATCAAGGGCAGGGACTTGCACCACATACCCCTAGGCTTACAAAAACTGATCCCTGCTGAAGGCCAAAACAAATAAGAAGGACTAAGGAGCACTCTGAAATGGAGATACCATCAAAGGAAATTACACTGAAGGAGAAAAAAAAAAAATTGGGGAAATTTAAAGACTAGGAGAAAGTGGTCTGGGTGGAAACTAGGTGCAGTACAAATGACCGAATGAGCTCAGAACTAACCTGACAGCTGTTGCAAAAGAAGGGGAAATATCAAGGAGGCAGACACAACATGGAGGGGAAGATATGAGGGACATGGCGTGGATACTTAAAAAAATGAAAAAAAAAAAAAAAAATCTCGGCTAAAGTCCAAGACATCAAAAGGCATGGCATACCATCAAGGGCAGGGACTTGCACCACATACCCCTAGGCTTACAAAAATTGATCCCTGCTGAAGGCCAAAACAAATAAGAAGGACTAAGGAGCACTCTGAAATGGAGATACCATCAAAGGAAATTACACTGAAGGAGAAAAAAAAAAAATTGGGGAAATTTAAAGACTAGGAGAAAGTGGTATGGGTGGAAACTAGGTGCAGTACAAATGACCGAATGAGCTCAGAACTAACCTGACAGCTGTTGCAAAAGAAGGGGAAATATCAAGGAGGCAGACACAACATGGAGGGGAAGATATGAGGGACATGGCGTGGATACTTAAAAAAATGAAAAAAAAAAAAAAAAATCTCGGCTAAAGTCCAAGACATCAAAAGGCATGGCATACCATCAAGGGCAGGGACTTGCACCACATACCCCTAGGCTTACAAAAATTGATCCCTGCTGAAGGCCAAAACAAATAAGAAGGACTAAGGAGCACTCTGAAATGGAGATACCATCAAAGGAAATTCCACTGAAGGAGAAAAAAAAAAAAATTGGGGAAATTTAAAGACTAGGAGAAAGTGGTCTGGGTGGAAACTAGGTGCAGTACAAATGACCGAATGAGGTCAGAACTAACGTGACAGCTGTTGCAAAAGCAGGGGAAATATCAAGGAGGCAGACACAACATGGAGGGGAAGATATGAGGGACATGGCGTGGATACTTAAAAAAATGAAAAAAAAAAAAAAAATCTCAGCCAAAGTCAAAGCCATCAAAAGGCATGGCATACCATCAAGGGCAGGGACTTGCACCAAAGCTTGCCCCTTTGGTTCCCATTGAAATCGCAAGATTTCGTTTCCCGTCCCGAAAGGAAATGAAATTTCCTTTCGGGACGGGAAACGAAATCTTGCGACCCTGAAAACAAAGGCTCACAAACACTCTGGAAAGAAGATATGATCAAAAGAAATGAAATTGAAAAAAAACCAAAAAAAACCGGAAAATTGGGAGATGTAATGACTGCAAGAAAGTGGTCTGGACGGAAATGAGGTGCAGTGCAAAGGACAAAATAAGGCCAGCAGTAACCTGACAGCTGTTGCAAAAGCAGGGGAAATATCAAGGAGGCAGACTCAACATGGAGTGGAAGATATGAGGGACATGGCGTGGATACTTAAAAAAATGAAAAAAAAAAAAAATCTCGGCTAAAGTCCAAGACATCAAAAGGCATAGCATACCATCAAGGGCCGGGACTTGCACCACATACCCCTAGGCTTACAAAAATTGATCCCTGCTGAAGGCCAAAACAAATAGGAAGGACTAAGGAGCACTCTGAAATGGAGATACTATCAAAGGAAATTTCACTGAAGGAGAAAAAAAAAAAAAATTGGGGAAATTTAAAGACTAGGAGAAAGTGGTCTGGGTGGAAACTAGGTGCAGTACAAATGACCGGATGAGGTCAGAACTAACCTGACAGCTGTTGCAAAAGCAGGGGAAATATCAAGGAGGCAGACACAACATGGAGGGGAAGATATGAGGGACATGGCGTGGATACTTAAAAAAATGAAAAAAAAAAAAAAAAATCTCGGCTAAAGTCCAAGACATCAAAAGGCATGGCATACCATCAAGGGCAGGGACTTGCACCACATACCCCTAGGCTTACAAAAATTGATCCCTGCTGAAGGCCAAAACAAATAAGAAGGACTAAGGAGCACTCTGAAATGGAGATACCATCAAAGGAAATTACATTGAAGGAGAAAAAAAAAAAATTGGGGAAATTTAGTGACTACGAGAAAGTGGTCTAGGTGGAAATGATGTACAGTGCAAAGGACCAAAAGAGGCCAGAACTAACCTGACAGCTGTTGCAAAAGCAGGGGAAAAATCAAGGAGGCAGACACAAAATGGAGGGGAAGATATGAGGGACATGGCGTGGATACTTAAAAAAATGAAAAAAAAAAAAAAAAATCTCGGCTAAAGTCCAAGACATCAAAAGGCATGGCATACCATCAAGGGCAGGGACTTGCACCACATACCCCTAGGCTTACAAAAATTGATCCCTGCTGAAGGCCAAAACAAATAAGAAGGACTAAGGAGCACTCTGAAATGGAGATACCATCAAAGGAAATGACATTGAAGGAGAAAAAAAAAAAAAATTGGGGAAATTTAGTGACTACGAGAACGTGGTCTGGGTGGAAACTAGGTGCAGTACAAATGACCGAATGAGCTCAGAACTAACCTGACAGCTGTTGCAAAAGAAGGGGAAAAATCAAGGAGGCAGAAACAACATGGAGGGGAAGATATGAGGGACATGGCGTGGATACTTTAATAATGGAAAAAAAAAAAAAAATCTCGGCTAAAGTCCAAGACATCAAAAGGCATGGCATACCATCAAGGGCAGGGACTTGCACCACATACCCCTAGGCTTACAAAAATTGATCCCTGCTGAAGGCCAAAACAAATAAGAAGGACTAAGGAGCACTCTGAAATGGAGATACCATCAAAGGAAATTCCACTGAAGGAGAAAAAAAAAAAAATTGGGGAAATTTAAAGACTAGGAGAAAGTGGTCTGGGTGGAAACTAGGTGCAGTACAAAAGACCGAATGAGGTCAGAACTAACCTGACAGCTGTTGCAAAAGCAGGGGAAATATCAAGGAGGCAGACACAACATGGAGGGGAAGATATGAGGGACATGGCGTGGATACTTTAATAATGGAAAAAAAAAAAAAAATCTCGGCTAAAGTCCAAGACATCAAAAGGCATGGCATACCATCAAGGGCAGGGACTTGCACCACATACCCCTAGGCTTACAAAAATTGATCCCTGCTGAAGGCCAAAACAAATAAGAAGGACTAAGGAGCACTCTGAAATGGAGATACCATCAAAGGAAATTACATTGAAGGAGAAAAAAAAAAAAATGGGGAAATTTAGTGACTACGAGAAAGTGGTCTAGGTGGAAATGATGTACAGTGCAAAGGACCAAAAGAGGCCAGAACTAACCTGACAGCTGTTGCAAAAGCAGGGGAAAAATCAAGGAGGCAGACACAACATGGAGGGGAAGATATGAGGGACATGGCGTGGATACTTAAAAAAATGAAAAAAAAAAAAAAAATCTCAGCCAAAGTCAAAGCCATCAAAAGGCATGGCATACCATCAAGGGCAGGGACTTGCACCAAAGCTTGCCCCTTTGGTTCCCATTGAAATCGCAAGATTTCGTTTCCCGTCCCGAAAGGAAATGAAATTTCTTTTCGGGACGGGAAACGAAATCTTGCGACCCTGAAAACAAAGGCTCACAAACACTCTGGAAAGAAGATATGATCAAAAGAAATGAAATTGAAAAAAAACCAAAAAAAACCGGAAAATTGGCAGATGTAATGACTGCAAGAAAGTGGTCTGGACGGAAATGAGGTGCAGTGCAAAGGACAAAATAAGGCCAGCAGTAACCTGACAGCTGTTGCAAAAGCAGGGGAAATATCAAGGAGGCAGACACAACATGGAGGGGAAGATATGAGGGACATGGCGTGGATACTTAAAAAAATGAAAAAAAAAAAAAAAAATCTCGGCTAAAGTCCAAGACATCAAAAGGCATGGCATACCATCAAGGGCAGGGACTTGCACCACATACCCCTAGGCTTACAAAAATTGATCCCTGCTGAAGGCCAAAACAAATAAGAAGGACTAAGGAGCACTCTGAAATGGAGATACCATCAAAGGAAATTACATTGAAGGAGAAAAAAAAAAAAAATGGGGAAATTTAATGACTTGGAGAAAGTGGTCTGGGTGGAAACTAGGTGCAGTACAAATGACCGAATGAGGTCAGAACTAACGTGACAGCTGTTGCAAAAGCAGGGGAAATATCAAGGAGGCAGACACAACATGGAGGGTAAGATATGAGGGACATGGCGTGGATACTTTAAAAAATGAAAAAAAAAAAAAAAAAATCTCGGACAAAGTCCAAGCCATCAAAAGGCATGGCATACCATCAAGGGCAGGGACTTGCACCACATACCCCTAGGCTTACAAAAATTGATCCCTGCTGAAGGCCAAAACAAATAAGAAGGACTAAGGAGCACTCTGAAATGGAGATACCATCAAAAGAAACGAAATTGAAAGAGAAAAAAAAAAAAAAAATGGGGAAATTTAATGACTTGGAGAAAGTGGTCTGGGTGGAAACTAGGTGCAGTACAAATGACCAAATAAGGTCAGAACTAACCTGACAGCTGTTGCAAAAGCAGGGGAAATATCAAGGAGGCAGACACAACATGGAGGGGAAGATATGAGGGACATGGCGTGGATACTTAAAAAAATGAAAAAAAAAAAAAATCTCGGCTAAAGTCCAAGACATCAAAAGGCATGGCATACCATCAAGGGCAGGGACTTGCACCACATACCCCTAGGCTTACAAAAATTGATCCCTGCTGAAGGCCAAAACAAATAAGAAGGACTAAGGAGCACTCTGAAATGGAGATACTATCAAAGGAAATTACACTGAAGGAGAAAAAAAAAAAAAATTGGGGAAATTTAGTGACTACGAGAAAGTGGTCTGGGTGGAAACTAGGTGCAGTACAAATGACCGAATGAGGTCAGAACTAACGTGACAGCTGTTGCAAAAGCAGGGGAAATATCAAGGAGGCAGACACAACATGGAGGGGAAGATATGAGGGACATGGCGTGGATACTTAAAAAAATAAAAAAAAAAAAAAAAAATCTCGGCTAAAGTCCAAGACATCAAAAGGCATGGCATACCATCAAGGGCAGGGACTTGCACCACATACCCCTAGGCTTACAAAAATTGATCCCTGCTGAAGGCCAAAACAAATAAGAAGGACTAAGGAGCACTCTGAAATGGAGATACCATCAAAGGAAATTACATTGAAGGAGAAAAAAAAAAAAAAAATTGGGGAAATTTAGTGACTAGGAGAAAGTGGTCTGGGTGGAAACTAGGTGCAGTACATATGACCGAATGAGGTCAGAACTAACGTGACAGCTGTTGCAAAAGCAGGGGAAATATCAAGGAGGCAGACACAACATGGAGGGGAAGATATGAGGGACATGGCGTGGATACTTAAAAAAATGAAAAAAAAAAAAAAAAATCTCGGCTAAAGTCCAAGACATCAAAAGGCATGGCATACCATCAAGGGCAGGGACTTGCACCACATACCCCTAGGCTTACAAAAATTGATCCCTGCTGAAGGCCAAAACAAATAAGAAGGACTAAGGAGCACTCTGAAATGGAGATACCATCAAAGGAAATTACACTGAAGGAGAAAAAAAAAAAATTGGGGAAATTTAAAAACTAGGAGAAAGTGGTCTGGGTGGAAACTAGGTGCAGTACAAATGACCGAATGAGGTCAGAACTAACGTGACAGCTGTTGCAAAAGCAGGGGAAATATCAAGGAGGCAGACACAACATGGAGGGGAAGATATGAGGGACATGGCGTGGATACTTAAAAAAATGAAAAAAAAAAAAAAAAATCTCGGCTAAAGTCCAAGACATCAAAAGGCATGGCATACCATCAAGGGCAGGGACTTGCACCACATACCCCTAGGCTTACAAAAATTGATCCCTGCTGAAGGCCAAAACAAATAAGAAGGACTAAGGAGCACTCTGAAATGGCGATACCATCAAAGGAAATGACATTGAAGGAGAAAAAAAAAAAAAATTGGGGAAATTTAGTGACTACGAGAAAGTGGTCTGGGTGGAAACTAGGTGCAGTACAAATGACCGAATGAGCTCAGAACTAACCTGACAGCTGTTGCAAAAGAAGGGGAAAAATCAAGGAGGCAGAAACAACATGGAGGGGAAGATATGAGGGACATGGCGTGGATACTTTAATAATGGAAAAAAAAAAAAAAAATCTCGGCTAAAGTCCAAGACATCAAAAGGCATGGCATACCATCAAGGGCAGGGACTTGCACCACATACCCCTAGGCTTACAAAAATTGATCCCTGCTGAAGGCCAAAACAAATAAGAAGGACTAAGGAGCACTCTGAAATGGAGATACCATCAAAGGAAATTCCACTGAAGGAGAAAAAAAAAAAAATTGGGGAAATTTAAAGACTAGGAGAAAGTGGTCTGGGTGGAAACTAGGTGCAGTACAAATGACCGAATGAGGTCAGAACTAACGTGACAGCTGTTGCAAAAGCAGGGGAAATATCAAGGAGGCAGACACAACATGGAGGGGAAGATATGAGGGACATGGCGTGGATACTTAAAAAAATGAAAAAAAAAAAAAAATCTCGGCTAAAGTCCAAGCCATCAAAAGGCATGGCATACCATCAAGGGCAGGGACTTGCACCACATACTCCTAGGCTTACAAAAATTGATCCCTGCTGAAGGCCAAAACAAATAAGAAGGACTAAGGAGCACTCTGAAATGGAGATACCATCAAAGGAAATTACACTGAAGGAGAAAAAAAAAAAATTGGGGAAATTTAAAGACTAGGAGAAAGTGGTCTGGGTGGAAACTAGGTGCAGTACAAATGACCGAATGAGCTCAGAACTAACCTGACAGCTGTTGCAAAAGAAGGGGAAATATCAAGGAGGCAGACACAACATGGAGGGGAAGATATGAGGGACATGGCGTGGATACTTAAAAAAATGAAAAAAAAAAAAAAAATCTCAGCCAAAGTCAAAGCCATCAAAAGGCATGGCATACCATCAAGGGCAGGGACTTGCACCAAAGCTTGCCCCTTTGGTTCCCATTGAAATCGCAAGATTTCGTTTCCCATCCCGAAAGGAAATGAAATTTCTTTTCGGGACGGGAAACGAAATCTTGCGACCCTGAAAACAAAGGCTCACAAACACTCTGGAAAGAAGATATGATCAAAAGAAATGAAATTGAAAAAAAACCAAAAAAAACCGGAAAATTGGCAGATGTAATGACTGCAAGAAAGTGGTCTGGACGGAAATGAGGTGCAGTGCAAAGGACAAAATAAGGCCAGCAGTAACCTGACAGCTGTTGCAAAAGCAGGGGAAATATCAAGGAGGCAGAAACAACATGGAGGGGAAGATATGAGGGACATGGCGTGGATACTTAAAAAAATGGAAAAAAAAAAAAAAAAAATCTCGGCCAAAGTCCAAGCCATCAAAAGGCATGGCATACAATCAAGGGCAGGGACTTGCACCACATACCCCTAGGCTTACAAAAATTGATCCCTGCTGAAGGCCAAAACAAATAAGAAGGACTAAGAAGCACTCTGAAATGGAGATACCATCAAAGGAAACGAAATTGAAGGAAAAAAAAAAAAATGGGGAAATTTAATGACTTGGAGAAAGTGGTCTGGGTGGAAACTAGGTGCAGTACAAATGACCGAATGAGGTCAGAACTAACCTGACAGCTGTTGCAAAAGCAGGGGAAATATCAAGGAGGCAGACACAACATGGAGGGGAAGATATGAGGGACATGGCGTGGATACTTTAATAATGGAAAAAAAAAAAAAAAATCTCGGCTAAAGTCCAAGACATCAAAAGGCATGGCATACCATCAAGGGCAGGGACTTGCACCACATACCCCTAGGCTTACAAAAATTGATCCCTGCTGAAGGCCAAAACAAATAAGAAGGACTAAGGAGCACTCTGAAATGGAGATACCATCAAAGGAAATGACACTGAAGGAGAAAAAAAAAAAAAATTGGGGAAATTTAGTGACTAGGAGAAAGTGGTCTGGGTGGAAACTAGGTGCAGTACAAATGACCGAATGAGCTCAGAACTAACCTGACAGCTGTTGCAAAAGAAGGGGAAAAATCAAGGAGGCAGAAACAACATGGAGGGGAAGATATGAGGGACATGGCGTGGATACTTTAATAATGGAAAAAAAAAAAAAAAATCTCGGCCAAAGTCCAAGCCATCAAAAGGCATGGCATACCATCAAGGGCAGGGACTTGCACCACATACCCTAGGCTTACAAAAATTGATCCCTGCTGAAGGCCAAAACAAATAAGAAGGACTAAGGAGCACTCTGAAATGGAGATACCATCAAAGGAAATTACACTGAAGGAGAAAAAAAAAAAAATTGGGGAAATTTAAAGACTAGGAGAAAGTGGTCTGGGTGGAAACTAGGTGCAGTACAAATGACCGAATGAGGTCAGAACTAACATGACAGCTGTTGCAAAAGCAGGGGAAATATCAAGGAGGCAGACACAACATGGAGGGGAAGATATGAGGGACATGGCGTGGATACTTAAAAAAATGAAAAAAAAAAAAAAAATCTCGGCTAAAGTCCAAGACATCAAAAGGCATGGCATACCATCAAGGGCAGGGACCTGCACCACATACCCCTAGGCTTACAAAAATTGATCCCTGCTGAAGGCCAAAACAAATAAGAAGGACTAAGGAGCACTCTGAAATGGAGATACCATCAAAGGAAATTACACTGAAGGAGAAAAAAAAAAAATTGGGGAAATTTAAAGACTAGGAGAAAGTGGTCTGGGTGGAAACTAGGTGCAGTACAAAAGACCGAATGAGGTCAGAACTAACGTGACAGCTGTTGCAAAAGCAGGGGAAATATCAAGGAGGCAGACACAACATGGAGGGGAAGATATGAGGGACATGGCGTGGATACTTAAAAAAATGAAAAAAAAAAAAAAAAATATCTCGGCCAAAGTCCAAGCCATCAAAAGGCATGGCATACCATCAAGGGCAGGGACTTGCACCACATACCCCTAGGCTTACAAAAATTGATCCCTGCTGAAGGCCAAAACAAATAAGAAGGACTAAGGAGCACTCTGAAATGGAGATACCATCAAAGGAAATTACATTGAAGGAGAAAAAAAAAAAAATGGGGAAATTTAGTGACTACGAGAAAGTGGTCTAGGTGGAAATGATGTACAGTGCAAAGGACCAAAAGAGGCCAGAACTAACCTGACAGCTGTTGCAAAAGCAGGGGAAAAATCAAGGAGGCAGACACAACATGGAGGGGAAGATATGAGGGACATGGCGTGGATACTTAAAAAAATGAAAAAAAAAAAAAATATCTCAGCCAAAGTCAAAGCCATCAAAAGGCATGGCATACAATCAAGGGCAGGGACTTGCACCAAAGCTTGCCCCTTTGGTTCCCATTGAAATCGCAAGATTTCGTTTCCCGTCCCGAAAGGAAATGAAATTTCCTTTCGGGACGGGAAACGAAATCTTGCGACCCTGAAAACAAAGGCTCACAAACACTCTGGAAAGAAGATATGATCAAAAGAAATGAAATTGAAAAAAAACCAAAAAAAACCGGAAAATTGGCAGATGTAATGACTGCAAGAAAGTGGTCTGGACGGAAATGAGGTGCAGTGCAAAGGACAAAATAAGGCCAGCAGTAACCTGACAGCTGTTGCAAAAGCAGGGGAAATATCAAGGAGGCAGACACAACATGGAGGGGAAGATATGAGGGACATGGCGTGGATACTTAAATAATGGAAAAAAAAAAAAAAATCTCGGCTAAAGTCCAAGACATCAAAAGGCATGGCATACCATCAAGGGCAGGGACTTGCACCACATACCCCTAGGCTTACAAAAATTGATCCCTGCTGAAGGCCAAAACAAATAAGAAGGACTAAGGAGCACTCTGAAATGGAGATACCATCAAAGGAAATTACATTGAAGGAGAAAAAAAAAAAAAAAGGGGAAATTTAGTGACTACGAGAAAGTGGTCTAGGTGGAAATGATGTACAGTGCAAAGGACCAAAAGAGGCCAGAACTAACCTGACAGCTGTTGCAAAAGCAGGGGAAAAATCAAGGAGGCAGACACAACATGGAGGGGAAGATATGAGGGACATGGCGTGGATACTTAAAAAAATGAAAAAAAAAAAAAAAAATCTCGGCTAAAGTCCAAGACATCAAAAGGCATGGCATACCATCAAGGGCAGGGACTTGCACCACATACCCCTAGGCTTACAAAAATTGATCCCTGCTGAAGGCCAAAACAAATAAGAAGGACTAAGGAGCACTCTGAAATGGAGATACCATCAAAGGAAATTCCACTGAAGGAGAAAAAAAAAAAAATTGGGGAAATTTAGTGACTAGGAGAAAGTGGTCTGGGTGGAAACTAGGTGCAGTACAAATGACCGAATGAGGTCAGAACTAACGTGACAGCTGTTGCAAAAGCAGGGGAAATATCAAGGAGGCAGACACAACATGGAGGGGAAGATATGAGGGACATGGCGTGGATACTTAAAAAAATGAAAAAAAAAAAAAAAAAAATCTTGGCCAAAGTCCAAGCCATCAAAAGGCATGGCATACCATCAAGGGCAGGGACTTGCACCACATACCCCTAGGCTTACAAAAATTGATCCCTGCTGAAGGCCAAAACAAATAAGAAGGACTAAGGAGCACTCTGAAATGGAGATACCATCAAAGGAAATTACACTGAAGGAGAAAAAAAAAAAATTGGGGAAATTTAAAGACTAGGAGAAAGTGGTCTGGGTGGAAACTAGGTGCAGTACAAATGACCGAATGAGCTCAGAACTAACCTGACTGCTGTTGCAAAAGAAGGGGAAATATCAAGGAGGCAGACACAACATGGAGGGGAAGATATGAGGGACATGGCGTGGATACTTAAAAAAATGAAAAAAAAAAAAAAAAATCTCGGCTAAAGTCCAAGACATCAAAAGGCATGGCATACCATCAAGGGCAGGGACTTGCACCACATACCCCTAGGCTTACAAAAATTGATCCCTGCTGAAGGCCAAAACAAATAAGAAGGACTAAGGAGCACTCTGAAATGGAGATACCATCAAAGGAAATTACACTGAAGGAGAAAAAAAAAAAAATTGGGGAAATTTAAAGACTAGGAGAAAGTGGTCTGGGTGGAAACTAGGTGCAGTACAAATGACCGAATGAGGTCAGAACTAACGTGACAGCTGTTGCAAAAGCAGGGGAAATATCAAGGAGGCAGACACAACATGGAGGGGAAGATATGAGGGACATGGCGTGGATACTTAAAAAAATGAAAAAAAAAAAAAAAATCTCAGCCAAAGTCAAAGCCATCAAAAGGCATGGCATACCATCAAGGGCAGGGACTTGCACCAAAGCTTGCCCCTTTGGTTCCCATTGAAATCGCAAGATTTCGTTTCCCGTCCCGAAAGGAAATGAAATTTCCTTTCGGGACGGGAAACGAAATCTTGCGACCCTGAAAACAAAGGCTCACAAACACTCTGGAAAGAAGATATGATCAAAAGAAATGAAATTGAAAAAAAACCAAAAAAAACCGGAAAATTGGCAGATGTAATGACTGCAAGAAAGTGGTCTGGACGGAAATGAGGTGCAGTGCAAAGGACAAAATAAGGCCAGCAGTAACCTGACAGCTGTTGCAAAAGCAGGGGAAATATCAAGGAGGCAGACTCAACATGGAGTGGAAGATATGAGGGACATGGCGTGGATACTTAAAAAAATGAAAAAAAAAAAAAATCTCGGCTAAAGTCCAAGACATCAAAAGGCATAGCATACCATCAAGGGCCGGGACTTGCACCACATACCCCTAGGCTTACAAAAATTGATCCCTGCTGAAGGCCAAAACAAATAGGAAGGACTAAGGAGCACTCTGAAATGGAGATACTATCAAAGGAAATTTCACTGAAGGAGAAAAAAAAAAAAAATTGGGGAAATTTAGTGACTAGGAGAAAGTGGTCTGGGTGGAAACTAGGTGCAGTACAAATGACCGGATGAGGTCAGAACTAACCTGACAGCTGTTGCAAAAGCAGGGGAAATATCAAGGAGGCAGACACAACATGGAGGGGAAGATATGAGGGACATGGCGTGGATACTTAAAAAAATGAAAAAAAAAAAAAAAAATCTCGGCTAAAGTCCAAGACATCAAAAGGCATGGCATACCATCAAGGGCAGGGACTTGCACCACATACCCCTAGGCTTACAAAAATTGATCCCTGCTGAAGGCCAAAACAAATAAGAAGGACTAAGGAGCACTCTGAAATGGAGATACCATCAAAGGAAATTACATTGAAGGAGAAAAAAAAAAAATTTGGGAAATTTAGTGACTACGAGAAAGTGGTCTAGGTGGAAATGATGTACAGTGCAAAGGACCAAAAGAGGCCAGAACTAACCTGAGAGCTGTTGCAAAAGCAGGGGAAATATCAAGGAGGCAGACACAACATGGAGGGGAAGATATGAGGGACATGGCGTGGATACTTAAAAAAATGAAAAAAAAAAAAAAAAATCTCGGCTAAAGTCCAAGACATCAAAAGGCATGGCATACCATCAAGGGCAGGGACTTGCACCACATACCCCTAGGCTTACAAAAATTGATCCCTGCTGAAGGCCAAAACAAATAAGAAGGACTAAGGAGCACTCTGAAATGGAGATACCATCAAAGGAAATGACATTGAAGGAGAAAAAAAAAAAAAATTGGGGAAATTTAGTGACTACGAGAACGTGGTCTGGGTGGAAACTAGGTGCAGTACAAATGACCGAATGAGCTCAGAACTAACCTGACAGCTGTTGCAAAAGAAGGGGAAAAATCAAGGAGGCAGAAACAACATGGAGGGGAAGATATGAGGGACATGGCGTGGATACTTTAATAATGGAAAAAAAAAAAAAAAATCTCGGCCAAAGCCCAAGCCATCAAAAGGCATGGCATACAATCAAGGGCAGGGACTTGCACCACATACCCCTAGGCTTACAAAAATTGATCCCTGCTGAAGGCCAAAACAAATAAGAAGGACTAAGGAGCACTCTGAAATGGAGATACTATCAAAGGAAATTACACTGAAGGAGAAAAAAAAAAAATTGGGGAAATTTAAAGACTAGGAGAAAGTGGTCTGGTTGGAAACTAGGTGCAGTACAAATGACCGAATGAGGTCAGAACTAACCTGACAGCTGTTGCAAAAGCAGGGGAAATATCAAGGAGGCAGACACAACATGGAGGGGAAGATATGAGGGACATGGCGTGGATACTTAAAAAAATGAAAAAAAAAAAAAAAAATATCTCGGCCAAAGTCCAAGCCATCAAAAGGCATGGCATACAATCAAGGGCAGGGACTTGCACCACATACCCCTAGGCTTACAAAAATTGATCCCTGCTGAAGGCCAAAACAAATAAGAAGGACTAAGGAGCACTCTGAAATGGAGATACCATCAAAGGAAATTACATTGAAGGAGAAAAAAAAAAAAATGGGGAAATTTAGTGACTACGAGAAAGTGGTCTAGGTGGAAATGATGTACAGTGCAAAGGACCAAAAGAGGCCAGAACTAACCTGACAGCTGTTGCAAAAGCAGGGGAAAAATCAAGGAGGCAGACACAACTTGGAGGGGAAGATATGAGGGACATGGCGTGGATACTTAAAAAAATGAAAAAAAAAAAAAAAATCTCAGCCAAAGTCAAAGCCATCAAAAGGCATGGCATACCATCAAGGGCAGGGACTTGCACCAAAGCTTGCCCCTTTGGTTCCCATTGAAATCGCAAGATTTCGTTTCCCGTCCCGAAAGGAAATGAAATTTCCTTTCGGGACGGGAAACGAAATCTTGCGACCCTGAAAACAAAGGCTCACAAACACTCTGGAAAGAAGATATGATCAAAAGAAATGAAATTGAAAAAAAACCCAAAAAAACTGGAAAATTGGCAGATGTAATGACTGCAAGAAAGTGGTCTGGACGGAAATGAGGTGCAGTGCAAAGGACAAAAGGAGGCCAGAACTAACCTGACAGCTGTTGCAAAAGCAGGGGAAATATCAAGGAGGCAGACACAACATGAAGGGGAAGATATGAGGGACATGGCGTGGATACTTAAAAAAATGAAAAAAAAAAAAAAATCTCGGCTAAAGTCCAAGACATCAAAAGGCATGGCATACCATCAAGGGCAGGGACTTGCACCACATACCCCTAGGCTTACAAAAATTGATCCCTGCTGAAGGCCAAAACAAATAAGAAGGACTAAGGAGCACTCTGAAATGGAGATACTATCAAAGGAAATTACACAGAAGGAGAAAAAAAAAAAAATTGGGGAAATTTAAAGACTAGGAGAAAGCGGTCTGGGTGGAAACTAGGTGCAGTACAAATGACCGGATGAGGTCAGAACTAACCTGACAGCTGTTGCAAAAGCAGGGGAAATATCAAGGAGGCAGACACAACATGGAGGGGAAGATATGAGGGACATGGCGTGGATACTTAAAAAAATGAAAAAAAAAAAAAAAAAATCTCGGTTAAAGTCCAAGCCATCAAAAGGCATGGCATACCATCAAGGGCATAGACTTGCACCACATACCCCTAGGCTTACAAAAATTGATCCCTGCTGAAGGCCAAAACGAATATGAAGGACTGAGAAGAACTCTGAAATGGAGATACCATCAAAAGAAACGAAATTGAAGGAAAAAAAAAAAAAAATGGGGAAATTTAATGACTTGGAGAAAGTGGTCTAGGTGGAAATGATGTACAGTGCAAAGGACCAAAAGAGGCCAGAACTAACCTGACAGCTGTTGCAAAAGCAGGGGAAATATCAAGGAGGCAGACACAACATGGAGGGGAAGATATGAGGGACATGGCGTGGATACTTAAATAATGGAAAAAAAAAAAAAAATCTCGGCTAAAGTCCAAGACATCAAAAGGCATGGCATACCATCAAGGGCAGGGACTTGCACCACATACCCCTAGGCTTACAAAAATTGATCCCTGCTGAAGGCCAAAACAAATAAGAAGGACTAAGGAGCACTCTGAAATGGAGATACAATCAAAGGAAATTACACAGAAGGAGAAAAAAAAAAAAATTGGGGAAATTTAAAGACTGGGAGAAAGTGGTCTGGGTGGAAACTAGGTGCAGTACAAATGACCGAATGAGGTCAGAACTAACGTGACAGCTGTTGCAAAAGCAGGGGAAATATCAAGGAGGCAGACACAACATGGAGGGGAAGATATGAGGGACATGGCGTGGATACTTAAAAAAATGAAAAAAAAAAAAAAAAATCTCGGCTAAAGTCCAAGCCATCAAAAGGCATGGCATACCATCAAGGGCAGGGACTTGCACCACATACCCCTAGGCTTACAAAAATTGATCCCTGCTGAAGGCCAAAACAAATAAGCAGGACAAAGGAGCACTCTGAAATGGAGATACCATCAAAGGAAATTACACTGAAGGAGAAAAAAAAAAAAAATTGGGGAAATTTAAAGACTAGGAGAAAGTGGTATGGGTGGAAACTAGGTGCAGTACAAATGACCGAATGAGGTCAGAACTAAGCTGACAGCTGTTGCAAAAGCAGGGGAAATATCAAGGAGGCAGACACAACATGGAGGGGAAGATATGAGGGACATGGCGTGGATACTTAAAAAAATGAAAAAAAAAAAAAAAAAATCTCGGCCAAAGTCCAAGACATCAAAAGGCATGGCATACCATCAAGGGCAGAGACTTGCACCACATACCCCTAGGCTTACAAAAATTGATCCCTGCTGAAGGCCAAAACAAATAAGAAGGACTAAGGAGCACTCTGAAATGGAGATACCATCAAAGGAAATTACACTGAAGGAGAAAAAAAAAAAATTGTGAAATTTAAAGACTTGGAGAAAGTGGTCTGGTTGGAAACTAGGTGCAGTACAAAAGACCGAATGAGGTCAGAACTAACCTGACAGCTGTTGCAAAAGCAGGGGAAATATCAAGGAGGCAGACACAACTTGGAGGGGAAGATATGAGGGACATGGCGTGGATACTTAAATAATGGAAAAAAAAAAAAAAATCTCGGCTAAAGTCCAAGACATCAAAAGGCATGGCATACCATCAAGGGCAGGGACTTGCACCACATACCCCTAGGCTTACAAAAATTGATCCCTGCTGAAGGCCAAAACAAATAAGAAGGACTAAGGAGCACTCTGAAATGGAGATACCATCAAAGGAAATGACATTGAATGAGAAAAAAAAAAAAAATTGGGGAAATTTAGTGACTACGAGAAAGTGGTCTGGGTGGAAACTAGGTGCAGTACAAATGACCGAATGAGGTCAGAACTAACGTGACAGCTGTTGCAAAAGAAGGGGAAAAATCAAGGAGGCAGAAACAACATGGAGGGGAAGATATGAGGGACATGGCGTGGATACTTTAATAATGGAAAAAAAAAAAAAAAATCTCGGCCAAAGTCCAAGCCATCAAAAGGCATGGCATACAATCAAGGGCAGGGACTTGCACCACATACCCCTAGGCTTACAAAAATTGATCCCTGCTGAAGGCCAAAACAAATAAGAAGGACTAAGGAGCACTCTGAAATGGAGATACCATCAAAGGAAATTACATTGAAGGAGAAAAAAAAAAAAATGGGGAAATTTAGTGACTATGAGAAAGTGGTCTAGGTGGAAATGATGTACAGTGCAAAGGACCAAAAGAGGCCAGAACTAACCTGACAGCTGTTGCAAAAGCAGGGGAAATATCAAGGAGGCAGACACAACATGGAGGGGAAGATATGAGGGACATGGCGTGGATACTTAAAAAAATGAAAAAAAAAAAAAATATCTCAGCCAAAGTCCAAGCCATCAAAAGGCATGGCATACCATCAAGGGCAGGGACTTGCACCAAAGCTTGCCCCTTTGGTTCCCATTGAAATCGCAAGATTTCGTTTCCCGTCCCGAAAGGAAATGAAATTTCCTTTCGGGACGGGAAACGAAATCTTGCGACCCTGAAAACAAAGGCTCACAAACACTCTGGAAAGAAGATATGATCAAAAGAAATGAAATTGAAAAAAAACCCAAAAAAACCGGAAAATTGGCAGATGTAATGACTGCAAGAAAGTGGTCTGGACGGAAATGAGGTGCAGTGCAAAGGACAAAATAAGGCCAGCAGTAACCTGACAGCTGTTGCAAAAGCAGGGGAAATATCAAGGAGGCAGACACAACATGGAGGGGAAGATATGAGGGACATGGCGTGGAAACTTAAAAAAATGAAAAAAAAAAAAAAATCTCGGCCAAAGTCCAAGCCATCAAAAGGCATGGCATACAATCAAGGGCAGGGACTTGCACCACATACCCCTAGGCTTACAAAAATTGATCCCTGCTGAAGGCCAAAACAAATAAGAAGGACTAAGGAGCACTCTGAAATGGAGATACCATCAAAGGAAATTACACTGAAGGAGAAAAAAAAAAAAAATTGGGGAAATTTAAAGACTAGGAGAAAGTGTTCTGGGTGGAAACTAGGTGCAGTACAAATGACCGAATGAGGTCAGAACTAACCTGACAGCTGTTGCAAAAGCAGGGGAAATATCAAGGAGGCAGACACAACATGGAGGGGAAGATATGAGGGACATGGCGTGGATACATAAAAAAATGAAAAAAAAAAAAAATCTCGGCTAAAGTCCAAGCCATCAAAAGGCATGGCATACAATCAAGGGCAGGGACTTGCACCACATACCCCTAGGCTTATAAAAATTGATCCCTGCTGAAGGCCAAAACAAATAAGAAGGACTAAGGAGCACTCTGAAATGGAGATACCATCAAAGGAAATTACACTGAAGGAGAAAAAAAAAAAATTGTGAAATTTAGTGACTTGGAGAAAGTGGTCTGGTTGGAAACTAGGTGCAGTACAAATGACCGAATGAGGTCAGAACTAACGTGACAGCTGTTGCAAAAGCAGGGGAAATATCAAGGAGGCAGACACAACATGGAGGGGAAGATATGAGGGACATGGCCTGGATACTTAAAAAAATGAAAAAAAAAAAAAAAAAATCTCGGCTAAAGTCCAAGACATCAAAAGGCATGGCATACCATCAAGGGCAGGGACTTGCACCACATACCCCTAGGCTTACAAAAATTGATCCCTGCTGAAGGCCAAAACAAATAAGAAGGACTAAGGAGCACTCTGAAATGGAGATACCATCAAAGGAAATTACATTGAAGGAGAAAAAAAAAAAAATGGGGAAATTTAGTGACTATGAGAAAGTGGTCTAGGTGGAAATGATGTACAGTGCAAAGGACCAAAAGAGGCCAGAACTAACCTGACAGCTGTTGCAAAAGCAGGGGAAAAATCAAGGAGGCAGACACAACATGGAGGGGAAGATATGAGGGACATGGCGTGGATACTTAAAAAAATGAAAAAAAAAAAAAAAAAATCTCGGCTAAAGTCCAAGACATCAAAAGGCATGGCATACCATCAAGGGCAGGGACTTGCACCACATACCCCTAGGCTTACAAAAATTGATCCCTGCTGAAGGCCAAAACAAATAAGAAGGACTAAGAAGCACTCTGAAATGGAGATACCATCAAAAGAAACGAAATTGAAGGAAAAAAAAAAAAAAAATGGGGAAATTTAATGACTTGGAGAAAGTGGTCTGGGTGGAAACTAGGTGCAGTACAAATGACCGAATGAGGTCAGAACTAACGTGACAGCTGTTGCAAAAGCAGGGGAAATATCAAGTAGGCAGACACAACATGGAGGGGAAGATATGAGGGACATGGCGTGGATACTTAAAAAAATGAAAAAAAAAAAAAAAATCTCGGCAAAAGTCCAAGACATCAAAAGGCATGGCATACTATCAAGGGCAGGGACTTGCACCACATACCCCTAGGCTTACAAAAATTGATCCCTGCTGAAGGCCAAAACAAATAAGAAGGACTAAGGAGCACTCTGAAATGGAGATACCATCAAAGGAAATGACATTGAAGGAGAAAAAAAAAAAATTGTGAAATTTAGTGACTTGGAGAAAGTGGTCTGGTTGGAAACTAGGTGCAGTACAAATGACCGAATGAGGTCAGAACTAACCTGACAGCTGTTGCAAAAGCAGGGGAAATATCAAGGAGGCAGACACAACATGGAGGGGAAGATATGCGGGACATGGCCTGGATACTTAAAAAAATGAAAAAAAAAAAAAAAAATCTCGGCTAAAGTCCAAGACATCAAAAGGCATGGCATACCATCAAGGGCAGGGACTTGCACCACATACCCCTAGGCTTACAAAAATTGATCCCTGCTGAAGGCCAAAACAAATAAGAAGGACTAAGGAGCACTCTGAAATGGAGATACCATCAAAGGAAATTACATTGAAGGAGAAAAAAAAAAAAATGGGGAAATTTAGTGACTATGAGAAAGTGGTCTAGGTGGAAATGATGTACAGTGCAAAGGACCAAAAGAGGCCAGAACTAACCTGACAGCTGTTGCAAAAGCAGGGGAAAAATCAAGGAGGCAGACACAACATGGAGGGGAAGATATGAGTGACATGGCGTGGATACTTAAAAAAAAGAAAAAAAAAAAAAAAAATCTCGGCTAAAGTCCAAGACATCAAAAGGCATGGCATACAATCAAGGGCAGGGACTTGCACCACATACCCCTAGGCTTACAAAAATTGATCCCTGCTGAAGGCCAAAACAAATAAGAAGGACTAAGAAGCACTCTGAAATGGAGATACCATCAAAAGAAACGAAATTGAAGGAAAAAAAAAAAAAAAAGGGGAAATTTAATGACTTGGAGAAAGTGGTCTGGGTGGAAACTAGGTGCAGTACAAATGACCGAATGAGGTCAGAACTAACGTGACAGCTGTTGCAAAAGCAGGGGAAATATCAAGGAGGCAGACACAACATGGAGGGGAAGATATGAGGGACATGGCGTGGATACTTAAAAAAATGAAAAAAAAAAAAAAAATCTCGGCAAAAGTCCAAGACATCAAAAGGCATGGCATACTATCAAGGGCAGGGACTTGCACCACATACCCCTAGGCTTACAAAAATTGATCCCTGCTGAAGGCCAAAACAAATAAGAAGGACTAAGGAGCACTCTGAAATGGAGATACCATCAAAGGAAATTACACTGAAGGAGAAAAAAAAAAAATTGGGGAAATTTAAAAACTAGGAGAAAGTGGTATGGGTGGAAACTAGGTGCAGTACAAATGACCGAATGAGGTCAGAACTAACGTGACAGCTGTTGCAAAAGCAGGGGAAATATCAAGGAGGCAGACACAACATGGAGGGGAAGATATGAGGGACATGGCGTGGATACTTAAAAAAATGAAAAAAAAAAAAAAATCTCGGCTAAAGTCCAAGACATCAAAAGGCATGGCATACAATCAAGGGCAGGGACTTGCACCACATACCCCTAGGCTTACAAAAATTGATCCCTGCTGAAGGCCAAAACAAATAAGAAGGACTAAGGAGCACTCTGAAATGGAGATATCATCAAAAGAAACGAAATTGAAGGAGAAAAAAAAAAAAAAATGGGGAAATTTAATGACTTGGAGAAAGTGGTCTGGGTGGAAACTAGGTGCAGTACAAATGACCGAATGAGGTCAGAACTAACCTGACAGCTGTTGCAAAAGCAGGGGAAAAATCAAGGAGGCAGACACAACATGGAGGGGAAGATATGAGGGACATGGCGTGGATACTTAAAAAAATGAAAAAAAAAAAATCTCGGCTAAAGTCCAAGACATCAAAAGGCATGGCATACCATCAAGGGCAGGGACTTGCACCACATACCCCTAGGCTTACAAAAATTGATCCCTGCTGAAGGCCAAAACAAATAAGAAGGACTAAGGAGCACTCTGAAATGGAGATACCATCAAAGGAAATTACATTGAAGGAGAAAAAAAAAAAAATGGGGAAATTTAGTGACTATGAGAAAGTGGTCTAGGTGGAAATGATGTACAGTGCAAAGGACCAAAAGAGGCCAGAACTAACCTGACAGCTGTTGCAAAAGCAGGGGAAAAATCAAGGAGGCAGACACAACATGGAGGGGAAGATATGAGGGACATGGCGTGGATACTTAAAAAAATGAAAAAAAAAAAAAAAAAATCTCGGCTAAAGTCCAAGACATCAAAAGGCATGGCATACAATCAAGGGCAGGGACTTGCACCACATACCCCTAGGCTTACAAAAATTGATCCCTGCTGAAGGCCAAAACAAATAAGAAGGACTAAGGAGCACTCTGAAATGGAGATACTATCAAAGGAAATTACACTGAAGGAGAAAAAAAAAAAAAATTGGGGAAATATAAAGACTAGGAGAAAGTGGTCTGGGTGGAAACTAGGTGCAGTACAAATGACCGAATGAGGTCAGAACTAACGTGACAGCTGTTGCAAAAGCAGGGGAAATATCAAGGAGGCAGACACAACATGGAGGGGAAGATATGAGGGACATGGCGTGGATACTTTAATAATGGAAAAAAAAAAAAAAAATCTCGGCCAAAGTCCAAGCCATCAAAAGGCATGGCATACAATCAAGGGCAGGGACTTGCACCACATACCCCTAGGCTTACAAAAATTGATCCCTGCTGAAGGCCAAAACAAATAAGAAGGACTAAGGAGCACTCTGAAATGGAGATACCATCAAAGGAAATTACATTGAAGGAGAAAAAAAAAAAAATGGGGAAATTTAGTGACTATGAGAAAGTGGTCTAGGTGGAAATGATGTACAGTGCAAAGGACCAAAAGAGGCCAGAACTAACCTGACAGCTGTTGCAAAAGCAGGGGAAATATCAAGGAGGCAGACACAACATGGAGGGGAAGATATGAGGGACATGGCGTGGATACTTAAAAAAATGAAAAAAAAAAAAAATATCTCAGCCAAAGTCCAAGCCATCAAAAGGCATGGCATACCATCAAGGGCAGGGACTTGCACCAAAGCTTGCCCCTTTGGTTCCCATTGAAATCGCAAGATTTCGTTTCCCGTCCCGAAAGGAAATGAAATTTCCTTTCGGGACGGGAAACGAAATCTTGCGACCCTGAAAACAAAGGCTCACAAACACTCTGGAAAGAAGATATGATCAAAAGAAATGAAATTGAAAAAAAACCCAAAAAAACCGGAAAATTGGCAGATGTAATGACTGCAAGAAAGTGGTCTGGACGGAAATGAGGTGCAGTGCAAAGGACAAAATAAGGCCAGCAGTAACCTGACAGCTGTTGCAAAAGCAGGGGAAATATCAAGGAGGCAGACACAACATGGAGGGGAAGATATGAGGGACATGGCGTGGAAACTTAAAAAAATGAAAAAAAAAAAAAAATCTCGGCTAAAGTCCAAGCCATCAAAAGGCATGGCATACAATCAAGGGCAGGGACTTGCACCACATACCCCTAGGCTTACAAAAATTGATCCCTGCTGAAGGCCAAAACAAATAAGAAGGACTAAGGAGCACTCTGAAATGGAGATACCATCAAAGGAAATTACACTGAAGGAGAAAAAAAAAAAAAATTGGGGAAATTTAAAGACTAGGAGAAAGTGTTCTGGGTGGAAACTAGGTGCAGTACAAATGACCGAATGAGGTCAGAACTAACCTGACAGCTGTTGCAAAAGCAGGGGAAATATCAAGGAGGCAGACACAACATGGAGGGGAAGATATGAGGGACATGGCGTGGATACATAAAAAAATGAAAAAAAAAAAAAATCTCGGCTAAAGTCCAAGCCATCAAAAGGCATGGCATACAATCAAGGGCAGGGACTTGCACCACATACCCCTAGGCTTATAAAAATTGATCCCTGCTGAAGGCCAAAACAAATAAGAAGGACTAAGGAGCACTCTGAAATGGAGATACCATCAAAGGAAATTACACTGAAGGAGAAAAAAAAAAAATTGTGAAATTTAGTGACTTGGAGAAAGTGGTCTGGTTGGAAACTAGGTGCAGTACAAATGACCGAATGAGGTCAGAACTAACCTGACAGCTGTTGCAAAAGCAGGGGAAATATCAAGGAGGCAGACACAACATGGAGGGGAAGATATGAGGGACATGGCCTGGATACTTAAAAAAATGAAAAAAAAAAAAAAAAAAATCTCGGCTAAAGTCCAAGACATCAAAAGGCATGGCATACCATCAAGGGCAGGGACTTGCACCACATACCCCTAGGCTTACAAAAATTGATCCCTGCTGAAGGCCAAAACAAATAAGAAGGACTAAGGAGCACTCTGAAATGGAGATACCATCAAAGGAAATTACATTGAAGGAGAAAAAAAAAAAAATGGGGAAATTTAGTGACTATGAGAAAGTGGTCTAGGTGGAAATGATGTACAGTGCAAAGGACCAAAAGAGGCCAGAACTAACCTGACAGCTGTTGCAAAAGCAGGGGAAAAATCAAGGAGGCAGACACAACATGGAGGGGAAGATATGAGGGACATGGCGTGGATACTAAAAAAAAAATGAAAAAAAAAAAAAAAAAATCTCGGCTAAAGTCCAAGACATCAAAAGGCATGGCATACCATCAAGGGCAGGGACTTGCACCACATACCCCTAGGCTTACAAAAATTGATCCCTGCTGAAGGCCAAAACAAATAAGAAGGACTAAGAAGCACTCTGAAATGGAGATACCATCAAAAGAAACGAAATTGAAGGAAAAAAAAAAAAAAAATGGGGAAATTTAATGACTTGGAGAAAGTGGTCTGGGTGGAAACTAGGTGCAGTACAAATGACCGAATGAGGTCAGAACTAACGTGACAGCTGTTGCAAAAGCAGGGGAAATATCAAGTAGGCAGACACAACATGGAGGGGAAGATATGAGGGACATGGCGTGGATACTTAAAAAAATGAAAAAAAAAAAAAAAATCTCGGCAAAAGTCCAAGACATCAAAAGGCATGGCATACTATCAAGGGCAGGGACTTGCACCACATACCCCTAGGCTTACAAAAATTGATCCCTGCTGAAGGCCAAAACAAATAAGAAGGACTAAGGAGCACTCTGAAATGGAGATACCATCAAAGGAAATGACATTGAAGGAGAAAAAAAAAAAATTGTGAAATTTAGTGACTTGGAGAAAGTGGTCTGGTTGGAAACTAGGTGCAGTACAAATGACCGAATGAGGTCAGAACTAACCTGACAGCTGTTGCAAAAGCAGGGGAAATATCAAGGAGGCAGACACAACATGGAGGGGAAGATATGAGGGACATGGCCTGGATACTTAAAAAAATGAAAAAAAAAAAAAAAAATCTCGGCTAAAGTCCAAGACATCAAAAGGCATGGCATACCATCAAGGGCAGGGACTTGCACCACATACCCCTAGGCTTACAAAAATTGATGCCTGCTGAAGGCCAAAACAAATAAGAAGGACTAAGGAGCACTCTGAAATGGAGATACCATCAAAGGAAATTACATTGAAGGAGAAAAAAAAAAAAATGGGGAAATTTAGTGACTATGAGAAAGTGGTCTAGGTGGAAATGATGTACAGTGCAAAGGACCAAAAGAGGCCAGAACTAACCTGACAGCTGTTGCAAAAGCAGGGGAAAAATCAAGGAGGCAGACACAACATGGAGGGGAAGATATGAGTGACATGGCGTGGATACTTAAAAAAAAGAAAAAAAAAAAAAAAAATCTCGGCTAAAGTCCAAGACATCAAAAGGCATGGCATACAATCAAGGGCAGGGACTTGCACCACATACCCCTAGGCTTACAAAAATTGATCCCTGCTGAAGGCCAAAACAAATAAGAAGGACTAAGAAGCACTCTGAAATGGAGATACCATCAAAAGAAACGAAATTGAAGGAAAAAAAAAAAAAAAAGGGGAAATTTAATGACTTGGAGAAAGTGGTCTGGGTGGAAACTAGGTGCAGTACAAATGACCGAATGAGGTCAGAACTAACGTGACAGCTGTTGCAAAAGCAGGGGAAATATCAAGGAGGCAGACACAACATGGAGGGGAAGATATGAGGGACATGGCGTGGATACTTAAAAAAATGAAAAAAAAAAAAAAAATCTCGGCAAAAGTCCAAGACATCAAAAGGCATGGCATACTATCAAGGGCAGGGACTTGCACCACATACCCCTAGGCTTACAAAAATTGATCCCTGCTGAAGGCCAAAACAAATAAGAAGGACTAAGGAGCACTCTGAAATGGAGATACCATCAAAGGAAATTACACTGAAGGAGAAAAAAAAAAAATTGAGGAAATTTAAAAACTAGGAGAAAGTGGTATGGGTGGAAACTAGGTGCAGTACAAATGACCGAATGAGGTCAGAACTAACGTGACAGCTGTTGCAAAAGCAGGGGAAATATCAAGGAGGCAGACACAACATGGAGGGGAAGATATGAGGGACATGGCGTGGATACTTAAAAAAATGAAAAAAAAAAAAAAATCTCGGCTAAAGTCCAAGACATCAAAAGGCATGGCATACAATCAAGGGCAGGGACTTGCACCACATACCCCTAGGCTTACAAAAATTGATCCCTGCTGAAGGCCAAAACAAATAAGAAGGACTAAGGAGCACTCTGAAATGGAGATATCATCAAAAGAAACGAAATTGAAGGAGAAAAAAAAAAAAAAATGGGGAAATTTAATGACTTGGAGAAAGTGGTCTGGGTGGAAACTAGGTGCAGTACAAATGACCGAATGAGGTCAGAACTAACCTGACAGCTGTTGCAAAAGCAGGGGAAAAATCAAGGAGGCAGACACAACATGGAGGGGAAGATATGAGGGACATGGCGTGGATACTTAAAAAAATGAAAAAAAAAAAATCTCGGCTAAAGTCCAAGACATCAAAAGGCATGGCATACCATCAAGGGCAGGGACTTGCACCACATACCCCTAGGCTTACAAAAATTGATCCCTGCTGAAGGCCAAAACAAATAAGAAGGACTAAGGAGCACTCTGAAATGGAGATACCATCAAAGGAAATTACATTGAAGGAGAAAAAAAAAAAAATGGGGAAATTTAGTGACTATGAGAAAGTGGTCTAGGTGGAAATGATGTACAGTGCAAAGGACCAAAAGAGGCCAGAACTAACCTGACAGCTGTTGCAAAAGCAGGGGAAAAATCAAGGAGGCAGACACAACATGGAGGGGAAGATATGAGGGACATGGCGTGGATACTTAAAAAAATGAAAAAAAAAAAAAAAAAATCTCGGCTAAAGTCCAAGACATCAAAAGGCATGGCATACAATCAAGGGCAGGGACTTGCACCACATACCCCTAGGCTTACAAAAATTGATCCCTGCTGAAGGCCAAAACAAATAAGAAGGACTAAGGAGCACTCTGAAATGGAGATACTATCAAAGGAAATTACACTGAAGGAGAAAAAAAAAAAAAATTGGGGAAATATAAAGACTAGGAGAAAGTGGTCTGGGTGGAAACTAGGTGCAGTACAAATGACCGAATGAGGTCAGAACTAACGTGACAGCTGTTGCAAAAGCAGGGGAAATATCAAGGAGGCAGACACAACATGGAGGGGAAGATATGAGGGACATGGCGTGGATACTTAAAAAAATGAAAAAAAAAAAAAAAATCTCGGCCAAAGTCCAAGACATCAAAAGGCATGGCATACTATCAAGGGCAGGGACTTGCACCACATACCCCTAGGCTTACAAAAATTGATCCCAGCTGAAGGCCAAAACAAATAAGAAGGACTAAGGAGCACTCTGAAATGGAGATACCATCAAAGGAAATTACACTGAAGGAGAAAAAAAAAAAATTGGGGAAATTTAAAAACTAGGAGAAAGTGGTATGGGTGGAAACTAGGTGCAGTACAAATGACCGAATGAGCTCAGAACTAACCTGACAGCTGTTGCAAAAGCAGGGGAAATATCAAGGAGGCAGACACAACATGGAGGGGAAGATATGAGGGACATGGCGTGGATACTTAAAAAAATGAAAAAAAAAAAAAAAAAATCTCGGCTAAAGTCCAAGACATCAAAAGGCATGGCATACCATCAAGGGCAGGGACTTGCACCACATACCCCTAGGCTTACAAAAATTGATCCCTGCTGAAGGCCAAAACAAATAAGAAGGACTAAGGAGCACTCTGAAATGGAGATATCATCAAAAGAAACGAAATTGAAGGAGAAAAAAAAAAAAAAAATGGGGAAATTTAAAGACTAGGAGAAAGTGGTCTGGGTGGAAACTAGGTGCAGTACAAATGACCGAATGAGGTCAGAACTAACGTGACAGCTGTTGCAAAAGCAGGGGAAATATCAAGGAGGCAGACACAACATGGAGGGGAAGATATGAGGGACATGGCGTGGATACTTTAATAATGGAAAAAAAAAAAAAAAATCTCGGCTAAAGTCCAAGCCATCAAAAGGCATGGCATACCATCAAGGGCAGGGACTTGCACCACATACCCCTAGGCTTACAAAAATTGGTCCCTGCTGAAGGCCAAAACAAATAAGAAGGACTAAGGAGCACTCTGAAATGGAGATACCATCAAAGGAAATTACACTGAAGGAGAAAAAAAAAAAAATTGGGGAAATTTAAAGACTAGGAGAAAGTGGTCTGGGTGGAAACTAGGTGCAGTACAAATGACCGAATGAGGTCAGAACTAACGTGACAGCTGTTGCAAAAGCATGGGAAAAATCAAGGAGGCAGACACAACATGGAGGGGAAGATATGAGGGATATTGCGTGGATACTTAAAAAAATGAAAAAAAAAAAAAAATCTCGGACAATGTCCAAGCCATCAAAAGGCATGGCATACCATCAAGGGCAGGGACTTGCACCACATACCCCTAGGCTTACAAAAATTGATCCCTGCTGAAGGCCAAAACAAATAAGAAGGACTAAGGAGCACTCTGAAATGGAGATACCATCAAAGGAAATTACACTGAAGGAGAAAAAAAAAAAATTGTGAAATTTAGTGACTTGGAGAAAGTGGTCTGGTTGGAAACTAGGTGCAGTACAAATGACCGAATGAGGTCAGAACTAACGTGACAGCTGTTGCAAAAGCAGGGGAAATATCAAGGAGGCAGACACAACATGGAGGGGAAGATATGAGGGACATGGGGTGGATACTTAAAAAAATGAAAAAAAAAAAAAAAAATCTCGGCTAAAGTCCAAGACATCAAAAGGCATGGCATACCATCAAGGGCAGGGACTTGCACCACATACCCCTAGGCTTACAAAAATTGATCCCTGCTGAAGACCAAAACAAATAAGAAGGACTAAGGAGCACTCTGAAATGGAGATACCATCAAAGGAAATGACATTGAAGGAGAAAAAAAAAAAAAAAATGGGGAAATTTAGTGACTACGAGAAAGTGGTCTTGGTGGAAACTAGGTGCAGTACAAATGACCGAATGAGGTCAGAACTAACGTGACAGCTGTTGCAAAAGCAGGGGAAATATCAAGGAGGCAGACACAACATGGAGGGGAAGATATGAGGGACATGGCGTGGATACTTAAAAAAATGAAAAAAAAAAAAAATCTCGGCTAAAGTCCAAGACATCAAAATGCATGGCATACCATCAAGGGCAGGGACTTGCACCACATACCCCTAGGCTTACAAAAATTGATCCCTGCTGAAGGCCAAAACAAATAAGAAGGACTAAGGAGCACTCTGAAATGGAGATACCATCAAAGGAAATTACACTGAAGGAGAAAAAAAAAAAAATTGGGGAAATTTAAAGACTAGGAGAAAGTGGTCTAGGTGGAAATGATGTACAGTGCAAAGGACCAAAAGAGGCCAGAACTAACCTGACAGCTGTTGCAAAAGCAGGGGAAAAATCAAGGAGGCAGACACAACATGGAGGGGAAGATATGAGGGACATGGCCTGGATACTTAAAAAAATGGAAAAAAAAAAAAAAAAATCTCGGCTAAAGTCCAAGACATCAAAAGGCATGGCATACCATCAAGGGCAGGGACTTGCACCACATACCCCTAGGCTTACAAAAATTGATCCCTGCTGAAGGCCAAAACAAATAAGAAGGACTAAGAAGCACTCTGAAATGGAGATACCATCAAAAGAAACGAAATTGAAGGAAAAAAAAAAAAAAATGGGGAAATTTAATGACTTGGAGAAAGTGGTCTGGGTGGAAACTAGGTGCAGTACAAATGACCGAATGAGGTCAGAACTAACGTGACAGCTGTTGCAAAAGCAGGGGAAATATCAAGGAGGCAGACACAACATGGAGGGGAAGATATGAGGGACATGGCGTGGATACTTAAAAAAATGAAAAAAAAAAAAAAAATCTCGGCAAAAGTCCAAGACATCAAAAGGCATGGCATACTATCAAGGGCAGGGACTTGCACCACATACCCCTAGGCTTACAAAAATTGATCCCTGCTGAAGGCCAAAACAAATAAGAAGGACTAAGGAGCACTCTGAAATGGAGATACCATCAAAGGAAATTACACTGAAGGAGAAAAAAAAAAAATTGTGAAATTTAGTGACTTGGAGAAAGTGGTCTGGTTGGAAACTAGGTGCAGTACAAATGACCGAATGAGGTCAGAACTAACCTGACAGCTGTTGCAAAAGCAGGGGAAATATCAAGGAGGCAGACACAACATGGAGGGGAAGATATGAGGGACATGGCCTGGATACTTAAAAAAATGAAAAAAAAAAAAAAAAATCTCGGCTAAAGTCCAAGACATCAAAAGGCATGGCATACCATCAAGGGCAGGGACTTGCACCACATACCCCTAGGCTTACAAAAATTGATCCCTGCTGAAGGCCAAAACAAATAAGAAGGACTAAGGAGCACTCTGAAATGGAGATACCATCAAAGGAAATTACATTGAAGGAGAAAAAAAAAAAAATGGGGAAATTTAGTGACTATGAGAAAGTGGTCTAGGTGGAAATGATGTACAGGGCAAAGGACCAAAAGAGGCCAGAACTAACCTGACAGCTGTTGCAAAAGCAGGGGAAAAATCAAGGAGGCAGACACAACATGGAGGGGAAGATATGAGTGACATGGCGTGGATACTTAAAAAAAAGAAAAAAAAAAAAAAAATCTCGCCTAAAGTCCAAGACATCAAAAGGCATGGCATACCATCAAGGGCAGGGACTTGCACCACATACCACTAGGCTTGCAAAAATAGATCCCTGCTGAAGGCCAAAACAAATAAGAAGGACTAAGGAGCACTCTGAAATGGAGATACCATCAAAAGAAACGAAATTGAAGGAAAAAAAAAAAAAAAATGGGGAAATTTAATGACTTGGAGAAAGTGGTCTGGGTGGAAACTAGGTGCAGTACAAATGACCGAATGAGGTCAGAACTAACGTGACAGCTGTTGCAAAAGCAGGGGAAATATCAAGGAGGCAGACACAACATGGAGGGGAAGATATGAGGGACATGGCGTGGATACTTAAAAAAATGAAAAAAAAAAAAAAATCTCGGCTAAAGTCCAAGACATCAAAAGGCATGGCATACAATCAAGGGCAGGGACTTGCACCACATACCCCTAGGCTTACAAAAATTGATCCCTGCTGAAGGCCAAAACAAATAAGAAGGACTAAGGAGCACTCTGAAATGGAGATACCATCAAAGGAAATTACACTGAAGGAGAAAAAAAAAAAATTGGGGAAATTTAAAAACTAAGAGAAAGTGGTCTGGGTGGAAACTAGGTGCAGTACAAATGACCGAATGAGCTCAGAACTAACCTGACAGCTGTTGCAAAAGCAGGGGAAAAATCAAGGAGGCAGACACAACATGGAGGGGAAGATATGAGGGACATGGCGTGGATACTTAAAAAAATGAAAAAAAAAAAAAAAAATCTCGGCCAAAGTCCAAGCCATCAAAAGGCATGGCATACCATCAAGGGCAGGGACTTCCACCACATACCCCTAGGCTTACAAAAATTGATCCCTGCTGAAGGCCAAAACAAATAAGAAGGACTAAGGAGCACTCTGAAATGGAGATACCATCAAAGGAAATTACACTGAAGGAGAAAAAAAAAAAAATTGGGGAAATTTAGTGACTAGGAGAAAGTGGTCTGGGTGGAAACTAGGTGCAGTACAAATGACCGAATGAGGTCAGAACTAACGTGACAGCTGTTGCAAAAGCATGGGAAAAATCAAGGAGGCAGACACAACTTGGAGGGGAAGATATGAGGGACATGGCGTGGATACTTAAACAAATGAAAAAAAAAAAAAAATCTCAGCCAAAGTCAAAGCCATCAAAAGGCATGGCATACCATCAAGGGCAGGGACTTGCACCAAAGCTTGCCCCTTTGGTTCCCATTGAAATCGCAAGCTTTCGTTTCCCGTCCCGAAAGGAAATTTCATTTCCTTTCGGGACGGGAAACGAAATCTTGCGACCCTGAAAACAAAGGCTCACAAACACTCTGGAAAGAAGATATGATCAAAAGAAATGAAATTGAAAAAAAACCCAAAAAAAACAGAAAATTGGCAGATGTAATGACTGCAAGAGTGTGGTCTGGACGGAAATGAGGTGCAGTGCAAAGGACAAAATAAGGCCAGCAGTAAAAAAAAAAAAAAAATCTCGGCTAAAGTCCAAGACATCAAAAGGCATGGCATACCATCAAGGGCCGGGACTTGCACCACATACCCCTAGGCTTACAAAAATTGATCCCTGCTGAAGGCCAAAACAAATAAGAAGGACTAAGGAGCACTCTGAAATGGAGATACTATCAAAGGAAATTACACTGAAGGAGAAAAAAAAAAAAATTGGGGAAATTTAAAGACTAGGAGAAAGTGGTCTGGGTGGAAACTAGGTGCAGTACAAATGACCGGATGAGGTCAGAACTAACCTGACAGCTGTTGCAAAAGCAGGGGAAATATCAAGGAGGCAGACACAACATGGAGGGGAAGATATGAGGGACATGGCGTGGATACTTAAAAAAATGAAAAAAAAAAAAAAAAATGTCGGCCAAAGTCCAAGCCATCAAAAGGCATGGCATACCATCAAGGGCAGGGACTTGCACCACATATACCTAGGCTTACAAAAATTGATCCCTGCTGAAGGCCAAAACAAATAAGAACGACTAAGGAGCACTCTGAAATGGAGATACCATCAAAGGAAATTACATTGAAGGAGAAAAAAAAAAAAATGGGGAAATTTAGTGACTACGAGAAAGTGGTCTAGGTGGAAATGATGTACAGTGCAAAGGACCAAAAGAGGCCAGAACTAACCTGACAGCTGTTGAAAAAGCAGGGGAAATATCAAGGAGGCAGACACAACATGGAGGGGAAGATATGAGGGACATGGCGTGGATACTTAAAAAAATGAAAAAAAAAAAAAAAATCTCGGCTAAAGTCCAAGCCATCAAAAGGCATGGCATACAATCAAGGGCAGGGACTTGCACCACATACCCCTAGGCTTACAAAAATTGATCCCTGCTGAAGGCCAAAACAAATAAGAAGGACTAAGGAGCACTCTGAAATGGAGATACCATCATAGGAAATTACACTGAAGGAGAAAAAAAAAAAATTGGGGAAATTTAAAGACTAGGAGAAAGTGGTCTGGTTGGAAACTAGGTGCAGTACAAATGACTGAATGAGCTCAGAACTAATCTGACAGCTGTTGCAAAAGCAGGGGAAATATCAAGGAGGCAGACACAACATGGAGGGGAAGATATGAGGGACATGGCGTGGATACTTTAATAATGGAAAAAAAAAAAAAAAATCTCGGCTAAAGTCCAAGCCATCAAAAGGCATGGCATACCATCAAGGGCAGGGACTTGCACCACATACCCCTAGGCTTACAAAAATTGATCCCTGCTGAAGGCCAAAACAAATAAGAAGGACTAAGGAGCACTCTGAAATGGAGATACCATCAAAGGAAATTACATTGAAGGAGAAAAAAAAAAAAAAGGGGAAATTTAGTGACTACGAGAAAGTGGTCTAGGTGGAAATGATGTACAGTGCAAAGGACCAAAAGAGGCCAGAACTAACCTGACAGCTGTTGCAAAAGCAGTGGAAAAATCAAGGAGGCAGACACAACATGGAGGGGAAGATATGAGGGACATGGCGTGGATACTTAAAAAAATGAAAAAAAAAAAAATATCTCAGCCAAAGTCAAAGCCATCAAAAGGCATGGCATACCATCAAGGGCAGGGACTTGCACCAAAGCTTGCCCCTTTGGTTCCCATTGAAAGCGCAAGATTTCGTTTCCCGTCCCAAAAGGAAATGAAATTTCCTTTCGGGACGGGAAACGAAATCTTGCGACCCTGAAAACAAAGGCTCACAAACACTCTGGAAAGAAGATATGATCAAAAGAAATGAAATTGAAAAAAAACCCAAAAAAACCGGAAAATTGGTAGATGTAATGACTGCAAGAAAGTGGTCTGGACGGAAATGAGGTGCAGTGCAAAGGACAAAATAAGGCCAGCAGTAACCTGACAGCTGTTGCAAAAGCAGGGGAAATATCAAGGAGGCAGACACAACATGGAGGGGAAGATATGAGATACATGGCGTGGATACTTAAAAAAATGAAAAAAAAAAAAAAATCTCGGCTAAAGTCCAAGACATCAAAAGGCATGGCATACCATCAAGGGCCGGGACTTGCACCACATACCCCTAGGCTTACAAAAATTGATCCCTGCTGAAGGCCAAAACAAATAAGAAGGACTAAGGAGCACTCTGAAATGGAGATACTATCAAAGGAAATTACACTGAAGGAGAAAAAAAAAAAAATTGGGGAAATTTAAAGACTAGGAGAAAGTGGTCTGGGTGGAAACTAGGTGCAGTACAAATGACCGGATGAGCTCAGAACTAACGTGACAGCTGTTGCAAAAGCAGGGGAAATATCAAGGAGGCAGACACAACATGGAGGGGAAGATATGAGGGACATGGCGTGGATACTTAAAAAAATGAAAAAAAAAAAAAAAAAATCTCGGCTAAAGTCCAGGACATCAAAAGGCATGGCATACCATCAAGGGCAGGGACTTGCACCACATACCCCTAGGCTTACAAAAATTGATCCCTGCTGAAGGCCAAAACAAATAAGAAGGACTAAGGAGCACTCTGAAATGGGGATACCATCAAAGGAAATTACATTGAAGGAGAAAAAAAAAAAAATGGGGAAATTTAGTGACTACGAGAAAGTGGTCTAGGTGGAAATGATGTACAGTGCAAAGGACCAAAAGAGGCCAGAACTAACCTGACAGCTGTTGCAAAAGCAGGGGAAATATCAAGGAGGCAGACACAACATGGAGGGGAAGATATGAGGGACATGGCGTGGATACTTAAATAATGGAAAAAAAAAAAAAAATCTCGGCCAAAGTCCAAGACATCAAAAGGCATGGCATACCATCAAGGGCAGAGACTTGCACCACATACCCCTAGGCTTACAAAAATTGATCCCTGCTGAAGGCCAAAACAAATAAGAAGGACTAAGGAGCACTCTGAAATGGAGATACTATCAAAGGAAATTACACTGAAGGAGAAAAAAAAAAAAATTGGGGAAATTTAAAGACTGGGAGAAAGTGGTCTGGGTGGAAACTAGGTGCAGTACAAATGACCGAATGAGGTCAGAACTAACCTGACAGCTGTTGCAAAAGCAGGGGAAATATCAAGGAGGCAGACACAACTTGGAGGGGAAGATATGAGGGACATGGCGTGGATACTTAAATAATGGAAAAAAAAAAAAAAATCTCGGCTAAAGTCCAAGACATCAAAAGGCATGGCATACCATCAAGGGCAGGGACTTGCACCACATATCCCTAGGCTTACAAAAATTGATCCCTGCTGAAGGCCAAAACAAATAAGAAGGACTAAGGAGCACTCTGAAATGGAGATACCATCAAAGGAAATGACATTGAAGGAGAAAAAAAAAAAAAATTGGGGAAATTTAGTGACTAGGAGAAAGTGGTCTGGGTGGAAACTAGGTGCAGTACAAATGACCGAATGAGCTCAGAACTAACCTGACAGCTGTTGCAAAAGAAGGGGAAAAATCAAGGAGGCAGAAACAACATGGAGGGGAAGATATGAGGGACATGGCGTGGATACTTTAATAATGGAAAAAAAAAAAAAAAATCTCTGCCAAAGTCCAAGCCATCAAAAGGCATGGCATACAATCAAGGGCAGGGACTTGCACCACATACCCCTAGGCTTACAAAAATTGATCCCTGCTGAAGGCCAAAACAAATAAGAAGGACTAAGGAGCACTCTGAAATGGAGATACCATCAAAGGAAATTACATTGAAGGAGAAAAAAAAAAAAATGGGGAAATTTAGTGACTACGAGAAAGTGGTCTAGGTGGAAATGATGTACAGTGCAAAGGACCAAAAGAGGCCAGAACTAACCTGACAGCTGTTGCAAAAGCAGGGGAAAAATCAAGGAGGCAGACACAACATGGAGGGGAAGATATGAGGGACATGGCGTGGATACTTAAAAAAATGAAAAAAAAAAAAAAAATCTCAGCCAAAGTCAAAGCCATCAAAAGGCATGGCATACCATCAAGGGCAGGGACTTGCACCAAAGCTTGCCCCTTTGGTTCCCATTGAAATCGCAAGATTTCATTTCCCGTCCCGAAAGGAAATGAAATTTCCTTTCGGGACGGGAAACGAAATCTTGCGACCCTGAAAACAAAGGCTCACAAACACTCTGGAAAGAAGATATGATCAAAAGAAATGAAATTGAAAAAAAACCCAAAAAAACCGGAAAATTGGCAGATGTAATGACTGCAAGAAAGTGGTCCGGACGGAAATGAGGTGCAGTGCAAAGGACAAAATTAGGCCAGCAGTAACCTGACAGCTGTTGCAAAAGCAGGGGAAATATCAAGGAGGCAGACACAACATGGAGGGGAAGATATGAGGGACATGGCGTGGATACTTAAAAAAATGAAAAAAAAAAAAAAAAATCTCGGCTAAAGTCCAAGACATCAAAAGGCATGGCATACCATCAAGGGCAGGGACTTGCACCACATACCCCTAGGCTTACAAAAATTGATCCCTGCTGAAGGCCAAAACAAATAAGAAGGACTAAGGAGCACTCTGAAATGGAGATACCATCAAAGGAAATTACATTGAAGGAGAAAAAAAAAAAAAATGGGGAAATTTAGTGACTTGGAGAAAGTGGTCTAGGTGGAAATGATGTACAGTGCAAAGGACCAAAAGAGGCCAGAACTAACCTGACAGCTGTTGCAAAAGCAGGGGAAAAATCAAGGAGGCAGACACAACATGGAGGGGAAGATATGAGGGACATGGCGTGGATACTTAAAAAAATGAAAAAAAAAAAAAAAAATCTCGGCTAAAGTCCAAGCCATCAAAAGGCATGGCATACCATCAAGGGCATAGACTTGCACCACATACCCCTAGGCTTACAAAAATTGATCCCTGCTGAAGGCCAAAACAAATAAGAAGGACTAAGAAGAACTCTGAAATGGAGATACCATCAAAAGAAACGAAATTGAAGGAAAAAAAAAAAAAAAATGGGGAAATTTAATGACTTGGAGAAAGTGGTCTGGGTGGAAACTAGGTGCAGTACAAATGACCGAATGAGCTCAGAACTAACCTGACAGCTGTTGCAAAAGCAGGGGAAATATCAAGGAGGCAGACACAACATGGAGGGGAAGATATGAGGGACATGGCGTGGATACTTTAATAATGGAAAAAAAAAAAAAAAATCTCGGCTAAAGTCCAAGCCATCAAAAGGCATGGCATACCATCAAGGGCAGGGACTTGCACCACATACCACTAGGCTTACAAAAATTGATCCCTGCTGAAGGCCAAAACAAATAAGAAGGATTAAGGAGCACTCTGAAATGGAGATACCATCAAAGGAAATGACATTGAAGGAGAAAAAAAAAAAAATTGGGGAAATTTAGTGACTACGAGAAAGTGGTCTGGGTGGAAACTAGGTGCAGTACAAATGACCGAATGAGGTCAGAACTAACCTGACAGCTGTTGCAAAAGAAGGGGAAAAATCAAGGAGGCAGAAACAACATGGAGGGGAAGATATGAGGGACATGGCGTGGATACTTTAATAATGGAAAAAAAAAAAAAAAATCTCTGCCAAAATCCAAGCCATCAAAAGGCATGGCATACAATCAAGGGCAGGGACTTGCACCACATACCCCTAGGCTTACAAAAATTGATCCCTGCTGAAGGCCAAAACAAATAAGAAGGACTAAGGAGCACTCTGAAATGGAGATACCATCAAAGGAAATTACATTGAAGGAGAAAAAAAAAAAAATGGGGAAATTTAGTGACTTCGAGAAAGTGGTCTAGGTGGAAATGATGTACAGTGCAAAGGACCAAAAGAGGCCAGAACTAACCTGACAGCTGTTGCAAAAGCAGGGGAAAAATCAAGGAGGCAGACACAACATGGAGGGGAAGATATGAGGGACATGGCGTGGATACTTAAAAAAATGAAAAAAAAAAAAAAATCTCTGCCAAAGTCCAAGCCATCAAAAGGCATGGCATACCATCAAGGGCAGGGACTTGCACCAAAGCTTGCCCCTTTGGTTCCCATTGAAATCGCAAGATTTCGTTTCCCGTCCCGAAAGGAAATGAAATTTCCTTTCGGGACGGGAAACGAAATCTTGCGACCCTGAAAACAAAGGCTCACAAACACTCTGGAAAGAAGATATGATCAAAAGAAATGAAATTGAAAAAAAACCCAAAAAAACCGGAAAATTGGCAGATGTAATGACTGCAAGAAAGTGGTCTGGACGGAAATGAGGTGCAGTGCAAAGGACAAAATAAGGCCAGCAGTAACCTGACAGCTGTTGCAAAAGCAGGGGAAATATCAAGGAGGCAGACACAACATGGAGGGGAAGATATGAGGGACATGGCGTGGATACTTAAAAAAATGAAAAAAAAAAAAAAATCTCGGCTAAAGTCCAAGACATCAAAAGGCATGGCACACCATCAAGGGCCGGGACTTGCACCACATACCCCTAGGCTTACAAAAATTGATCCCTGCTGAAGGCCAAAACAAATAAGAAGGACTAAGGAGCACTCTGAAATGGAGATACTATCAAAGGAAATTACACTGAAGGAGAAAAAAAAAAAAATTGGGGAAATTTAAAGACTAGGAGAAAGTGGTCTGGGTGGAAACTAGGTGCAGTACAAATGACCGGATGAGGTCAGAACTAACCTGACAGCTGTTGCAAAAGCAGGGGAAATATCAAGGAGGCAGACACAACATGGAGGGGAAGATATGAGGGACATGGCGTGGATACTTAAAAAAATGAAAAAAAAAAACAAAATCTCGGCTAAAGTCCAAGACATCAAAAGGCATGGCATACCATCAAGGGCAGAGACTTGCACCACATACCCCTAGGCTTACAAAAATTGATCCCTGCTGAAGGCCAAAACAAATAAGAAGGACTAAGGAGCACTCTGAAATGGAGATACCATCAAAGGAAATTACATTGAAGGAGAAAAAAAAAAAAATGGGGAAATTTAGTGACTACGAGAAAGTGGTCTAGGTGGAAATGATGTACAGTGCAAAGGACCAAAAGAGGCCAGAACTAACCTGACAGCTGTTGCAAAAGCAGGGGAAATATCAAGGAGGCAGACACAACATGGAGGGGAAGATATGAGGGACATGGCGTGGATACTTAAAAAAATGGAAAAAAAAAAAAAAATCTCGGCTAAAGTCCAAGACATCAAAAGGCATGGCATACCATCAAGGGCAGGGACTTGCACCACATACCCCTAGGCTTACAAAAATTGATCCCTGCTGAAGGCCAAAACAAATAAGAAGGACTAAGGAGCACTCTGAAATGGAGATACTATCAAAGGAAATTACACTGAAGGAGAAAAAAAAAAAATTGGGGAAATTTAAAGACTGGGAGAAAGTGGTCTGGGTGGAAACTAGGTGCAGTACAAATGACCGAATGAGGTCAGAACTAACGTGACAGCTGTTGCAAAAGCAGGGGAAATATCAAGGAGGCAGACACAACATGGAGGGGAAGATATGAGGGACATGGCGTGGATACTTAAAAAAATGAAAAAAAAAAAAAATCTCGGCTAAAGTCCAAGACATCAAAAGGCATGGCATACCATCAAGGGCAGGGACTTGCACCACATACCCCTAGGCTTACAAAAATTGATCCCTGCTGAAGGCCAAAACAAATAAGAAGGACTAAGGAGCACTCTGAAATGGAGATACTATCAAAGGAAATTACACTGAAGGAGAAAAAAAAAAAAAATTGGGGAAATATAAAGACTAGGAGAAAGTGGTCTGGGTGGAAACTAGGTGCAGTACAAATGACCGAATGAGGTCAGAACTAACGTGACAGCTGTTGCAAAAGCAGGGGAAATATCAAGGAGGCAGACACAACATGGAGGGGAAGATATGAGGGACATGGCGTGGATACATAAAAAAATGAAAAAAAAAAAAAAATCTCGGCTAAAGTCCAAGCCATCAAAAGGCATGGCATACAATCAAGGGCAGGGACTTGCACCACATACCCCTAGGCTTACAAAAATTGATCCCTGCTGAAGGCCAAAACAAATAAGAAGGACTAAGGAGCACTCTAAAATGGAGATACCATCAAAGGAAATTACACTGAAGGAGAAAAAAAAAAAATTGTGAAATTTAGTGACTTGGAGAAAGTGGTCTGGTGGGAAACTAGGTGCAGTACAAATGACCGAATGAGCTCAGAACTAACGTGACAGCTGTTGCAAAAGCAGGGGAAATATCAAGGAGGCAGACACAACATGGAGGGGAAGATATGAGGGACATGGCGTGGATACTTAAAAAAATGAAAAAAACAAAAAAAATCTCGGCCAAAGTCCAAACCATCAAAAGGCATGGCATACCATCAAGGTCAGGGACTTGCACCACATACCCCTAGGCTTACAAAAATTGATCCCTGCTGAAGGCCAAAACAAATAAGAAGGACTAAGGAGCACTCTGAAATGGAGATATCATCAAAAGAAACGAAATTGAAGGAGAAAAAAAAAAAAATGGGGAAATTTAATGACTTGGAGAAAGTGGTCTGGGTGGAAACTAGGTGCAGTACAAATGACCGAATGAGGTCAGAACTAACGTGACAGCTGTTGCAAAAGCAGGGGAAATATCAAGGAGGCAGACACAACATGGAGGGCAAGATATGAGGGACATGGCGTGGATACTTAAAAAAATGAAAAAAAAAAAAAAAAAAATCTCGGCTAAAGTCCAAGACATCAAAAGGCATGGCATACCATCAAGGGCAGGGACTTGCACCACATACCCCTAGGCTTACAAAAATTGATCCCTGCTGAAGGCCAAAACAAATAAGAAGGACTAAGGAGCACTCTGAAATGGAGATACCATCAAAGGAAATTACATTGAAGGAGAAAAAAAAAAAAATGGGGAAATTTAGTGACTACGAGAAAGTGGTCTAGGTGGAAAAGATGTACAGTGCAAAGGACCAAAAGAGGCCAGAACTAACCTGACAGCTGTTGCAAAAGCAGGGGAAAAATCAAGGAGGCAGACACAACATGGAGGGGAAGATATGAGGGACATGGCGTGGATACTTAAAAAAATGAAAAAAAAAAAAAAAAAAATCTCGGCTAAAGTCCAAGACATCAAAAGGCATGGCATACAATCAAGGGCAGGGACTTGCACCACATACCCCTAGGCTTACAAAAATTGATCCCTGCTGAAGGCCAAAACAAATAAGAAGGACAAAGGAGCACTCTGAAATGGAGATACCATCAAAGGAAATTACACTGAAGGAGAAAAAAAAAAAAATTGGGGAAATTTAAAGACTAGGAGAAAGTGGTCTGGGTGGAAACTAGGTGCAGTACAAATGACCGAATGAGGTCAGAACTAACCTGACAGCTGTTGCAAAAGCAGGGGAAATATCAAGGAGGCAGACACAACATGGAGGGGAAGATATGAGGGACATGGCGTGGATACTTAAAAAAATGAAAAAAAAAAAAAAAAAATCTCGGCCAAAGTCCAAGACATCAAAAGGCATGGCATACAATCAAGGGCAGAGACTTGCACCACATACCCCTAGGCTTACAAAAATTGATCCCTGCTGAAGGCCAAAACAAATAAGAAGGACTAAGGAGCACTCTGAAATGGAGATACCATCAAAGGAAATTACACTGAAGGAGAAAAAAAAAAAAATTGTGAAATTTAGTGACTTGGAGAAAGTGGTCTGGTTGGAAACTAGGTGCAGTACAAATGACAGAATGAGCTCAGAACTAACCTGACAGCTGTTGCAAAAGCAGGGGAAATATCAAGGAGGCAGACACAACTTGGAGGGGAAGATATGAGGGACATGGCGTGGATACTTAAATAATGGAAAAAAAAAAAAAAATCTCGGCTAAAGTCCAAGACATCAAAAGGCATGGCATACCATCAAGGGCAGGGACTTGCACCACATACCCCTAGGCTTACAAAAATTGATCCCTGCTGAAGACCAAAACAAATAAGAAGGACTAAGGAGCACTCTGAAATGGAGATACCATCAAAGGAAATGACATTGAAGGAGAAAAAAAAAAAAAAAATGGGGAAATTTAGTGACTACGAGAACGTGGTCTGGGTGGAAACTAGGTGCAGTACAAATGACCGAATGAGGTCAGAACTAACGTGACAGCTGTTGCAAAAGCAGGGGAAATATCAAGGAGGCAGACACAACATGGAGGGGAAGATATGAGGGACATGGCGTGGATACTTAAAAAAATGGAAAAAAAAAAAAATCTCGGCTAAAGTCCAAGACATCAAAAGGCATGGCATACCATCAAGGGCAGGGACTTGCACCACATACCCCTAGGCTTACAAAAATTGATCCCTGCTGAAGGCCAAAACAAATAAGAAGGACTAAGGAGCACTCTGAAATGGAGATACTATCAAAGGAAATTACACTGAAGGAGAAAAAAAAAAAAAATTGGGGAAATTTAAAGACTGGGAGAAAGTGGTCTGGGTGGAAACTAGGTGCAGTACAAATGACCGAATGAGGTCAGAACTAACGTGACAGCTGTTGCAAAAGCAGGGGAAATAACAAGGAGGCAGACACAACATGGAGGGGAAGATATGAGGGACATGGCGTGGATACTTAAAAAAATTAAAAAAAAAAAAAAATCTCGGCTAGAGTCCAAGCCATCAAAAGGCATGGCATACAATCAAGGGCAGGGACTTGCACCACATACCCCTAGGCTTACAAAAATTGATCCCTGCTGAAGGCCAAAACAAATAAGAAGGACAAAGGAGCACTCTGAAATGGAGATACCATCAAAGGAAATTACACTGAAGGAGAAAAAAAAAAAAATTGGGGAAATTTAAAGACTAGGAGAAAGTGGTCTGGGTGGAAACTAGGTGCAGTACAAATGACCGAATGAGGTCAGAACTAACCTGACAGCTGTTGCAAAAGCAGGGGAAATATCAAGGAGGCAGACACAACATGGAGGGGAAGATATGAGGGACATGGCGTGGATACTTAAAAAAATGAAAAAAAAAAAAAAAAAATCTCGGCCAAAGTCCAAGACATCAAAAGGCATGGCATACAATCAAGGGCAGAGACTTGCACCACATACCCCTAGGCTTACAAAAATTGATCCCTGCTGAAGGCCAAAACAAATAAGAAGGACTAAGGAGCACTCTGAAATGTAGATATCATCAAAAGAAACGAAATTGAAGGAGAAAAAAAAAAAAAATGGGGAAATTTAATGACTTGGAGAAAGTGGTCTGGGTGGAAACTAGGTGCAGTACAAATGACCGAATGAGGTCAGAACTAACGTGACAGCTGTTGCAAAAGCAGGGGAAATATCAAGGAGGCAGACACAACATGGAGGGGAAGATATGAGGGACATGGCGTGGATACTTAAAAAAATGAAAAAAAAAAAAAAAAAATCTCGGCTAAAGTCCAAGACATCAAAAGGCATGGCATACCATCAAGGGCAGGGACTTGCACCACATACCCCTAGGCTTACAAAAATTGATCCCTGCTGAAGGCCAAAACAAATAAGAAGGACTAAGGAGCACTCTGAAATGGAGATACCATCAAAGGAAATTACATTGAAGGAGAAAAAAAAAAAAATGGGGAAATTTAGTGACTACGAGAAAGTGGTCTAGGTGGAAAAGATGTACAGTGCAAAGGACCAAAAGAGGCCAGAACTAACCTGACAGCTGTTGCAAAAGCAGGGGAAAAATCAAGGAGGCAGACACAACATGGAGGGGAAGATATGAGGGACATGGCGTGGATACTTAAAAAAATGAAAAAAAAAAAAAAAAAAATCTCGGCTAAAGTCCAAGACATCAAAAGGCATGGCATACAATCAAGGGCAGGGACTTGCACCACATACCCCTAGGCTTACAAAAATTGATCCCTGCTGAAGGCCAAAACAAATAAGAAGGACTAAGAAGCACTCTGAAATGGAGATACCATCAAAAGAAACGAAATTGAAGGAAAAAAAAAAAAAAATGGGGAAATTTAATGACTTGGAGAAAGTGGTCTGGGTGGAAACTAGGTGCAGTACAAATGACCGAATGAGGTCAGAACTAACCTGACAGCTGTTGCAAAAGCAGGGGAAATATCAAGGAGGCAGACACAACATGGAGGGGAAGATATGAGGGACATGGCGTGGATACTTAAAAAAATGAAAAAAAAAAAAAAAAATCTCGGCTAAAGTCCAAGACATCAAAAGGCATGGCATACCATCAAGGGCAGGGACTTGCACCACATACCCCTAGGCTTACAAAAATTGATCCCTGCTGAAGGCCAAAACAAATAAGAAGGACTAAGGAGCACTCTGAAATGGAGATACCATCAAAGGAAATTACACTGAAGGAGAAAAAAAAAAAAAATGGGGAAATTTAGTGACTTGGAGAAAGTGGTCTGGTTGGAAACTAGGTGCAGTACAAATGACAGAATGAGCTCAGAACTAACGTGACAGCTGTTGCAAAAGCAGGGGAAATATCAAGGAGGCAGACACAACATGGAGGGGAAGATATGAGGGACATGGCGTGGATACTTAAAAAAATGAAAAAAAAAAAAAAAAATCTCGGCCAAAGTCCAAACCATCAAAAGGCATGGCATACCATCAAGGTCAGGGACTTGCACCACATACCCCTAGGCTTACAAAAATTGATCCCTGCTGAAGGCCAAAACAAATAAGAAGGACTAAGGAGCACTCTGAAATGGAGATATCATCAAAAGAAACGAAATTGAAGGAGAAAAAAAAAAAAAAATGGGGAAATTTAATGACTTGGAGAAAGTGGTCTGGGTGGAAACTAGGTGCAGTACAAATGACCGAATGAGGTCAGAACTAACGTGACAGCTGTTGCAAAAGCAGGGGAAATATCAAGGAGGCAGACACAACATGGAGGGGAAGATATGAGGGACATGGCGTGGATACTTAAAAAAATGAAAAAAAAAAAAAAAAAAAATCTCGGCTAAAGTCCGAGACATCAAAAGGCATGGCATACCATCAAGGGCAGGGACTTGCACCACATACCCCTAGGCTTACAAAAATTGATCCCTGCTGAAGGCCAAAACAAATAAGAAGGACTAAAGAGCACTCTGAAATGGAGATACCATCAAAGGAAATTACATTGAAGGAGAAAAAAAAAAAAATTGGGGAAATTTAGTGACTACGAGAAAGTGGTCTAGCTGGAAAAGATGTACAGTGCAAAGGACCAAAAGAGGCCAGAACTAACCTGACAGCTGTTGCAAAAGCAGGGGAAAAATCAAGGAGGCAGACACAACATGGAGGGGAAGATATGAGGGACATGGCATGGATACTTAAAAAAATGAAAAAAAAAAAAAAAAAAATCTCGGCTAAAGTCCAAGACATCAAAAGGCATGGCATACAATCAAGGGCAGGGACTTGCACCACATACCCCTAGGCTTACAAAAATTGATCCCTGCTGAAGGCCAAAACAAATAAGAAGGACTAAGAAGCACTCTGAAATGGAGATACCATCAAAAGAAACGAAATTGAAGGAAAAAAAAAAAAAATGGGGAAATTTAATGACTTGGAGAAAGTGGTCTGGGTGGAAACTAGGTGCAGTACAAATGACCGAATGAGCTCAGAACTAACGTGACAGCTGTTGCAAAAGCAGGGGAAATATCAAGGAGGCAGACACAACATGGAGGGGAAGATATGAGGGACATGGCGTGGATACTTAAAAAAATGAAAAAAAAAAAAAAAAATCTCGGCTAAAGTCCAAGACATCAAAAGGCATGGCATACCATCAAGGGCAGGGACTTGCACCACATACCCCTAGGCTTACAAAAATTGATCCCTGCTGAAGACCAAAACAAATAAGAAGGACTAAGGAGCACTCTGAAATGGAGATACCATCAAAGGAAATGACATTGAAGGAGAAAAAAAAATAAAAAATGGGGAAATTTAGTGACTACGAGAACGTGGTCTGGGTGGAAACTAGGTGCAGTACAAATGACCGAATGAGGTCAGAACTAACGTGACAGCTGTTGCAAAAGCAGGGGAAATATCAAGGAGGCAGACACAACATGGAGGGGAAGATATGAGGGACATGGCGTGGATACTTAAAAAAATGGAAAAAAAAAAAAATCTCGGCTAAAGTCCAAGACATCAAAAGGCATGGCATACCATCAAGGGCAGGGACTTGCACCACATACCCCTAGGCTTACAAAAATTGATCCCTGCTGAAGGCCAAAACAAATAAGAAGGACTAAGGAGCACTCTGAAATGGAGATACTATCAAAGGAAATTACACTGAAGGAGAAAAAAAAAAAAAATTGGGGAAATTTAAAGACTGGGAGAAAGTGGTCTGGGTGGAAACTAGGTGCAGTACAAATGACCGAATGAGGTCAGAACTAACGTGACAGCTGTTGCAAAAGCAGGGGAAATATCAAGGAGGCAGACACAACATGGAGGGGAAGATATGAGGGACATGGCGTGGATACTTAAAAAAATTAAAAAAAAAAAAAAATCTCGGCTAGAGTCCAAGCCATCAAAAGGCATGGCATACAATCAAGGGCAGGGACTTGCACCACATACCCCTAGGCTTACAAAAATTGATCCCTGCTGAAGGCCAAAACAAATAAGAAGGACAAAGGAGCACTCTGAAATGGAGATACCAGCAAAGGAAATTACACTGAAGGAGAAAAAAAAAAAAATTGGGGAAATTTAAAGACTAGGAGAAAGTGGTCTGGGTGGAAACTAGGTGCAGTACAAATGACCGAATGAGGTCAGAACTAACCTGACAGCTGTTGCAAAAGCAGGGGAAATATCAAGGAGGCAGACACAACATGGAGGGGAAGATATGAGGGACATGGCGTGGATACTTAAAAAAATGAAAAAAAAAAAAAAAAAATCTCGGCCAAAGTCCAAGACATCAAAAGGCATGGCATACCATCAAGGGCAGGGACTTGCACCACATACCCCTAGGCTTACAAAAATTGATCCCTGCTGAAGGCCAAAACAAATAAGAAGGACTAAGGAGCACTCTGAAATGGAGATACCATCAAAGGAAATTACACTGAAGGAGAAAAAAAAAAAAAATGGGGAAATTTAGTGACTTGGAGAAAGTGGTCTGGTTGGAAACTAGGTGCAGTACAAATGACAGAATGAGCTCAGAACTAACGTGACAGCTGTTGCAAAAGCAGGGGAAATATCAAGGAGGCAGACACAACATGGAGGGGAAGATATGAGGGACATGGCGTGGATACTTAAAAAAATGAAAAAAAAAAAAAAAAATCTCGGCCAAAGTCCAAACCATCAAAAGGCATGGCATACCATCAAGGTCAGGGACTTGCACCACATACCCCTAGGCTTACAAAAATTGATCCCTGCTGAAGGCCAAAACAAATAAGAAGGACTAAGGAGCACTCTGAAATGGAGATATCATCAAAAGAAACGAAATTGAAGGAGAAAAAAAAAAAAAAATGGGGAAATTTAATGACTTGGAGAAAGTGGTCTGGGTGGAAACTAGGTGCAGTACAAATGACCGAATGAGGTCAGAACTAACGTGACAGCTGTTGCAAAAGCAGGGGAAATATCAAGGAGGCAGACACAACATGGAGGGGAAGATATGAGGGACATGGCGTGGATACTTAAAAAAATGAAAAAAAAAAAAAAAAAAAATCTCGGCTAAAGTCCGAGACATCAAAAGGCATGGCATACCATCAAGGGCAGGGACTTGCACCACATACCCCTAGGCTTACAAAAATTGATCCCTGCTGAAGGCCAAAACAAATAAGAAGGACTAAAGAGCACTCTGAAATGGAGATACCATCAAAGGAAATTACATTGAAGGAGAAAAAAAAAAAAATTGGGGAAATTTAGTGACTACGAGAAAGTGGTCTAGCTGGAAAAGATGTACAGTGCAAAGGACCAAAAGAGGCCAGAACTAACCTGACAGCTGTTGCAAAAGCAGGGGAAAAATCAAGGAGGCAGACACAACATGGAGGGGAAGATATGAGGGACATGGCATGGATACTTAAAAAAATGAAAAAAAAAAAAAAAAAAATCTCGGCTAAAGTCCAAGACATCAAAAGGCATGGCATACAATCAAGGGCAGGGACTTGCACCACATACCCCTAGGCTTACAAAAATTGATCCCTGCTGAAGGCCAAAACAAATAAGAAGGACTAAGAAGCACTCTGAAATGGAGATACCATCAAAAGAAACGAAATTGAAGGAAAAAAAAAAAAAATGGGGAAATTTAATGACTTGGAGAAAGTGGTCTGGGTGGAAACTAGGTGCAGTACAAATGACCGAATGAGCTCAGAACTAACGTGACAGCTGTTGCAAAAGCAGGGGAAATATCAAGGAGGCAGACACAACATGGAGGGGAAGATATGAGGGACATGGCGTGGATACTTAAAAAAATGAAAAAAAAAAAAAAAAATCTCGGCTAAAGTCCAAGACATCAAAAGGCATGGCATACCATCAAGGGCAGGGACTTGCACCACATACCCCTAGGCTTACAAAAATTGATCCCTGCTGAAGACCAAAACAAATAAGAAGGACTAAGGAGCACTCTGAAATGGAGATACCATCAAAGGAAATGACATTGAAGGAGAAAAAAAAATAAAAAATGGGGAAATTTAGTGACTACGAGAACGTGGTCTGGGTGGAAACTAGGTGCAGTACAAATGACCGAATGAGGTCAGAACTAACGTGACAGCTGTTGCAAAAGCAGGGGAAATATCAAGGAGGCAGACACAACATGGAGGGGAAGATATGAGGGACATGGCGTGGATACTTAAAAAAATGGAAAAAAAAAAAAATCTCGGCTAAAGTCCAAGACATCAAAAGGCATGGCATACCATCAAGGGCAGGGACTTGCACCACATACCCCTAGGCTTACAAAAATTGATCCCTGCTGAAGGCCAAAACAAATAAGAAGGACTAAGGAGCACTCTGAAATGGAGATACTATCAAAGGAAATTACACTGAAGGAGAAAAAAAAAAAAAATTGGGGAAATTTAAAGACTGGGAGAAAGTGGTCTGGGTGGAAACTAGGTGCAGTACAAATGACCGAATGAGGTCAGAACTAACGTGACAGCTGTTGCAAAAGCAGGGGAAATATCAAGGAGGCAGACACAACATGGAGGGGAAGATATGAGGGACATGGCGTGGATACTTAAAAAAATTAAAAAAAAAAAAAAATCTCGGCTAGAGTCCAAGCCATCAAAAGGCATGGCATACAATCAAGGGCAGGGACTTGCACCACATACCCCTAGGCTTACAAAAATTGATCCCTGCTGAAGGCCAAAACAAATAAGAAGGACAAAGGAGCACTCTGAAATGGAGATACCATCAAAGGAAATTACACTGAAGGAGAAAAAAAAAAAAATTGGGGAAATTTAAAGACTAGGAGAAAGTGGTCTGGGTGGAAACTAGGTGCAGTACAAATGACCGAATGAGGTCAGAACTAACCTGACAGCTGTTGCAAAAGCAGGGGAAATATCAAGGAGGCAGACACAACATGGAGGGGAAGATATGAGGGACATGGCGTGGATACTTAAAAAAATGAAAAAAAAAAAAAAAAAATCTCGGCCAAAGTCCAAGACATCAAAAGGCATGGCATACAATCAAGGGCAGAGACTTGCACCACATACCCCTAGGCTTACAAAAATTGATCCCTGCTGAAGGCCAAAACAAATAAGAAGGACTAAGGAGCACTCTGAAATGTAGATATCATCAAAAGAAACGAAATTGAAGGAGAAAAAAAAAAAAAATGGGGAAATTTAATGACTTGGAGAAAGTGGTCTGGGTGGAAACTAGGTGCAGTACAAATGACCGAATGAGGTCAGAACTAACGTGACAGCTGTTGCAAAAGCAGGGGAAATATCAAGGAGGCAGACACAACATGGAGGGGAAGATATGAGGGACATGGCGTGGATACTTAAAAAAATGAAAAAAAAAAAAAAAAAATCTCGGCTAAAGTCCAAGACATCAAAAGGCATGGCATACCATCAAGGGCAGGGACTTGCACCACATCCCCCTAGGCTTACAAAAATTGATCCCTGCTGAAGGCCAAAACAAATAAGAAGGACTAAGGAGCACTCTGAAATGGAGATACCATCAAAGGAAATTACATTGAAGGAGAAAAAAAAAAAAATGGGGAAATTTAGTGACTACGAGAAAGTGGTCTAGGTGGAAAAGATGTACAGTGCAAAGGACCAACAGAGGCCAGAACTAACCTGACAGCTGTTGCAAAAGCAGGGGAAAAATCAAGGAGGCAGACACAACATGGAGGGGAAGATATGAGGGACATGGCGTGGATACTTAAAAAAATGAAAAAAAAAAAAAAAAAAATCTCGGCTAAAGTCCAAGACATCAAAAGGCATGGCATACAATCAAGGGCAGGGACTTGCACCACATACCCCTAGGCTTACAAAAATTGATCCCTGCTGAAGGCCAAAACAAATAAGAAGGACTAAGAAGCACTCTGAAATGGAGATACCATCAAAAGAAACGAAATTGAAGGAAAAAAAAAAAAAATGGGGAAATTTAATGACTTGGAGAAAGTGGTCTGGGTGGAAACTAGGTGCAGTACAAATGACCGAATGAGGTCAGAACTAACCTGACAGCTGTTGCAAAAGCAGGGGAAATATCAAGGAGGCAGACACAACTTGGAGGGGAAGATATGAGGGACATGGCGTGGATACTTAAATAATGGAAAAAAAAAAAAAAATCTCGGCTAAAGTCCAAGACATCAAAAGGCATGGCATACCATCAAGGGCAGGGACTTGCACCACATACCCCTAGGCTTACAAAAATTGATCCCTGCTGAAGACCAAAACAAATAAGAAGGACTAAGGAGCACTCTGAAATGGAGATACCATCAAAGGAAATGACATTGAAGGAGAAAAAAAAAAAAAAAAAAGGGGAAATTTAGTGACTACGAGAAAGTGGTCTGGGTGGAAACTAGGTGCAGTACAAATGACCGAATGAGGTCAGAACTAACGTGACAGCTGTTGCAAAAGCAGGGGAAATATCAAGGAGGCAGACACAACATGGAGGGGAAGATATGAGGGACATGGCGTGGATACTTAAAAAAATGAAAAAAAAAAAAAATCTCGGCTAAAGTCCAAGACATCAAAAGGCATGGCATACCATCAAGGGCAGGGACTTGCACCACATCCCCCTAGGCTTACAAAAATTGATCCCTGCTGAAGGCCAAAACAAATAAGAAGGACTAAGGAGCACTCTGAAATGGAGATACCATCAAAGGAAATTACATTGAAGGAGAAAAAAAAAAAAAAAATGGGGAAATTTAGTGACTTGGAGAAAGTGGTCTGGGTGGAAACTAGGTGCAGTACAAATGACCGAATGAGCTCAGAACTAACGTGACAGCTGTTGCAAAAGCAGGGGAAATATCAAGGAGGCAGACACAACATGGAGGGGAAGATATGAGGGACATGGCGTGGATACTTAAAAAAATGAAAAAAAAAAAAAAAAATCTCGGCCAAAGTCCAAGCCATCAAAAGGCATGGCATACCATCAAGGTCAGGGACTTGCACCACATACCCCTAGGCTTACAAAAATTGATCCCTGCTGAAGGCCAAAATAAATAAGAAGGACTAAGGAGCACTCTGAAATGGAGATATCATCAAAAGAAACGAAATTGAAGGAGAAAAAAAAAAAAATGGGGAAATTTAGTGACTACGAGAAAGTGGTCTAGGTGGAAATGATGTACAGTGCAAAGGACCAAAAGAGGCCAGAACTAACCTGACAGCTGTTGCAAAAGCAGGGGAAAAATCAAGGAGGCAGACACAACTTGGAGGGGAAGATATGAGGGACATGGCGTGGATACTTAAAAAAATGAAAAAAAAAAAAAAAAAATCTCGGCTAAAGTCCAAGACATCAAAAGGCATGGCATACCATCAAGGGCAGGGACTTGCAACACATACCCCTAGGCTTACAAAAATTGATCCCTGCTGAAGGCCAAAACAAATAAGAAGGACTAAGGAGCACTCTGAAATGGAGATACTATCAAAGGAAATTACACTGAAGGAGAAAAAAAAAAAAATTGGGGAAATTTAGTGACTACGAGAAAGTGGTCTGGGTGGAAACTAGGTGCAGTACAAATGACCGAATGAGGTCAGAACTAACGTGACAGCTGTTGCAAAAGCAGGGGAAATATCAAGGAGGCAGACACAACATGGAGGGGAAGATATGAGGGACATGGCGTGGATACTTAAAAAAATGAAAAAAAAAAAAAAATCTCGGCTAAAGTCCAAGCCATCAAAAGGCATGGCATACCATCAAGGGCAGGGACTTGCACCACATACCCCTAGGCTTACAAAAATTGATCCCTGCTGAAGGCCAAAACAAATAAGAAGGACTAAGGAGCACTCTGAAATGGAGATACCATCAAAGGAAATTACATTGAAGGAGAAAAAAAAAAAAATTGGGGAAATTTAAAGACTAGGAGAAAGTGGTCTGGGTGGAAACTAGGTGCAGTACAAATGACCGAATGAGGTCAGAACTAACCTGACAGCTGTTGCAAAAGCAGGGGAAATATCAAGGAGGCAGACACAACATGGAGGGGAAGATATGAGGGACATGGCGCGGATACTTAAAAAAATGAAAAAAAAAAAAAAAAATCTCGGCCAAAGTCCAAGACATCAAAAGGCATGGCATACCATCAAGGGCAGAGACTTGCACCACATACCCCTAGGCTTACAAAAATTGATCCCTGCTGAAGGCCAAAACAAATAAGAAGGACTAAGGAGCACTCTGAAATGGAGATACCATCAAAGGAAATGACATTGAAGGAGAAAAAAAAAAAAATGGGGAAATTTAGTGACTACGAGAAAGTGGTCTGGGTGGAAATGATGTACAGTGCAAAGGACCAAAAGAGGCCAGAACTAACCTGACAGCTGTTGCAAAAGCAGGGGAAAAATCAAGGAGGCAGACACAACTTGGAGGGGAAGATATGAGGGACATGGCGTGGATACTTAAAAAAATGAAAAAAAAAAAAAAAATCTCGGCTAAATTCCAAGACATCAAAAGGCATGGCATACCATCAAGGGCAGGGACTTGCACCACATACCCCTAGGCTTACAAAAATTGATCCCTGCTGAAGGCCAAAACAAATAAGAAGGACTAAGAAGCACTCTGAAATGGAGATACCATCAAAAGAAACGAAATTGAAGGAAAAAAAAAAAAAAAATGGGGAAATTTAATGACTACGAGAAAGTGGTCTGGGTGGAAACTAGGTGCAGTACAAATGACCGAATGAGGTCAGAACTAACCTGACAGCTATTGCAAAAGCAGGGGAAATATCAAGGAGGCAGACACAACATGGAGGGGAAGATATGAGGGACATGGCGTGGATACTTAAAAAAATGAAAAAAAAAAAAAAAAATCTCGGCTAAAGTCCAAGACATCAAAAGGCATGGCATACCATCAAGGGCAGGGACTTGCACCACATACCCCTAGGCTTACAAAAATTGATCCCTGCTGAAGGCCAAAACAAATAAGAAGGACTAAGGAGCACTCTGAAATGGAGATACCATCAAAGGAAATGACATTGAAGGAGAAAAAAAAAAAAAAAATGGGGAAATTTAGTGACTTGGAGAAAGTGGTCTGGTTGGAAACTAGGTGCAGTACAAATGACAGAATGAGCTCAGAACTAACCTGACAGCTCTTGCAAAAGCAGGGGAAATATCAAGGAGGCAGACACAACTTGGAGGGGAAGATATGAGGGACATGGCTTGGATACTTAAAAAATGGAAAAAAAAAAAAAAATCTCGGCTAAAGTCCAAGACATCAAAAGGCATGGCATACCATCAAGGGCAGGGACTTGCACCACATACCCCTAGGCTTACAAAAATTGATCCCTGCTGAAGACCAAAACAAATAAGAAGGACTAAGGAGCACTCTGAAATGGAGATACCATCAAAGGAAATGACATTGAAGGAGAAAAAAAAAAAAAAAATTGGGGAAATTTAAAGACTAGGAGAAAGTGGTCTGGGTGGAAACTAGGTGCAGTACAAATGACCGAATGAGGTCAGAACTAACGTGACAGCTGTTGCAAAAGCAGGGGAAATATCAAGGAGGCAGACACAACATGGAGGGGAAGATATGAGGGACATGGCGTGGATACTTAAAAAAATGAAAAAAAAAAAAAATCTCGGCTAAAGTCCAAGACATCAAAAGGCATGGCATACCATCAAGGGCAGGGACTTGCACCACATACCCCTAGGCTTACAAAAATTGATCCCTGCTGAAGGCCAAAACAAATAAGAAGGACTAAGGAGCACTCTGAAATGGAGATACTATCAAAGGAAATTACACTGAAGGAGAAAAAAAAAAAAATTGGGGAAATTTAAAGACTAGGAGAAAGTGGTCTGGGTGGAAACTAGGTGCAGTACAAATGACCGAATGAGGTCAGAACTAACGTGACAGCTGTTGCAAAAGCAGGGGAAATATCAAGGAGGCAGACACAACATGGAGGGGAAGATATGAGGGACATGGCGTGGATACATAAAAAAATGAAAAAAAAAAAAAAATCTCGGCTAAAGTCCAAGCCATCAAAAGGCATGGCATACAATCAAGGGCAGGGACTTGCACCACATACCCCTAGGCTTACAAAAATTGATCCCTGCTGAAGGCCAAAACAAATAAGAAGGACTAAGGAGCACTCTAAAATGGAGATACCATCAAAGGAAATTACACTGAAGGAGAAAAAAAAAAATTGTGAAATTTAGTGACTTGGAGAAAGTGGTCTGGTTGGAAACTAGGTGCAGTACAAATGACCGAATGAGCTCAGAACTAACGTGACAGCTGTTGCAAAAGCAGGGGAAATATCAAGGAGGCAGACACAACATGGAGGGGAAGATATGAGGGACATGGCGTGGATACTTAAAAAAATGAAAAAAAAAAAAAAAAATCTCGGCCAAAGTCCAAACCATCAAAAGGCATGGCATACCATCAAGGGCAGGGACTTGCACCACATACCCCTAGGCTTACAAAAATTGATCCCTGCTGAAGGCCAAAACAAATAAGAAGGACTAAGGAGCACTCTGAAATGGAGATATCATCAAAAGAACGAAATTGAAGGAGAAAAAAAAAAAAAAATGGGGAAATTTAATGACTTGGAGAAAGTGGTCTGGGTGGAAACTAGGTGCAGTACAAATGACCGAATGAGGTCAGAACTAACGTGACAGCTGTTGCAAAAGCAGGGGAAATATCAAGGAGGCAGACACAACATGGAGGGGAAGATATGAGGGACATGGCGTGGATACTTAAAAAAATGAAAAAAAAAAAAAAAAAAATCTCGGCTAAAGTCCAAGACATCAAAAGGCATGGCATACCATCAAGGGCAGGGACTTGCACCACATACCCCTAGGCTTACAAAAATTGATCCCTGCTGAAGGCCAAAACAAATAAGAAGGACTAAGGAGCACTCTGAAATGGAGATACCATCAAAGGAAATTACATTGAAGGAGAAAAAAAAAAAATGGGGAAATTTAGTGACTACGAGAAAGTGGTCTAGGTGGAAAAGATGTACAGTGCAAAGGACCAAAAGAGGCCAGAACTAACCTGACAGCTGTTGCAAAAGCAGGGGAAAAATCAAGGAGGCAGACACAACATGGAGGGGAAGATATGAGGGACATGGCGTGGATACTTAAATAATGGAAAAAAAAATAAAAATCTCGGCTAAAGTCCAAGACATCAAAAGGCATGGCATACCATCAAGGGCAGGGACTTGCACCACATACCCCTAGGCTTACAAAAATTGATCCCTGCTGAAGACCAAAACAAATAAGAAGGACTAAGGAGCACTCTGAAATGGAGATACCATCAAAAGAAATGACATTGAAGGAGAAAAAAAAAAAAAAAAAAGGGGAAATTTAGTGACTACGAGAAAGTGGTCTGGGTGGAAACTAGGTGCAGTACAAATGACCGAATGAGGTCAGAACTAACGTGACAGCTGTTGCAAAAGCAGGGGAAATATCAAGGAGGCAGACACAACATGGAGGGGAAGATATGAGGGACATGGCGTGGATACTTAAAAAAATGAAAAAAAAAAAAAATCTCGGCTAACGTCCAAGACATCAAAAGGCATGGCATACCATCAAGGGCAGGGACTTGCACCACATACCCCTAGGCTTACAAAAATTGATCCCTGCTGAAGGCCAAAACAAATAAGAAGGACTAAGGAGCACTCTGAAATGGAGATACCATCAAAGGAAATGACATTGAAGGAGAAAAAAAAAAAAAAAATGGGGAAATTTAGTGACTACGAGAAAGTGGTCTGGGTGGAAACTAGGTGCAGTACAAATGACCGAATGAGCTCAGAACTAACGTGACAGCTGTTGCAAAAGCAGGGGAAATATCAAGGAGGCAGACACAACATGGAGGGGAAGATATGAGGGACATGGCGTGGATACTTAAAAAAATGAAAAAAAAAAAAAAAATCTCGGCCAAAGTCCAAGCCATCAAAAGGCATGGCATACCATCAAGGGCAGGGACTTGCACCACATACCCCTAGGCTTACAAAAATTGATCCCTGCTGAAGGCCAAAATAAATAAGAAGGACTAAGGAGCACTCTGAAATGGAGATATCATCAAAAGAAACGAAATTTAAGGAGAAAAAAAAAAAAAATATGGGGAAATTTAAAGACTAGGAGAAAGTGGTCTAGGTGGAAACTAGGTGCAGTACAAATGACCGAATGAGGTCAGAACTAACGTGACAGCTGTTGCAAAAGCAGGGGAAATATCAAGGAGGCAGACACAACATGGAGGGGAAGATATGAGGGACATGGCGTGGATACTTAAAAAAATGAAAAAAAAAAAAAATCTCGGCTAAAGTCCAAGACATCAAAAGGCATGGCATACCATCAAGGGCAGGGACTTGCACCACATACCCCTAGGCTTACAAAAATTGATCCCTGCTGAAGGCCAAAACAAATAAGAAGGACTAAGAAGCACTCTGAAATGGAGATACCATCAAAAGAAACGAAATTGAAGGAGAAAAAAAAAAAAAATTGGGGAAATTTAATGACTTGGAGAAAGTGGTCTGGGTGGAAACTAGGTGCAGTACAAATGACCGAATGAGGTCAGAACTAACGTGACAGCTGTTGCAAAAGCAGGGGAAAAATCAAGGAGGCAGACACAACTTGGAGGGGAAGATATGAGGGACATGGCGTGGATACTTAAAAAAATGAAAAAAAAAAAAAAAAAAATCTCGGCTAAAGTCCAAGACATCAAAAGGCATGGCATACCATCAAGGGCAGGGACTTGCACCACATACCCCTAGGCTTACAAAAATTGATCCCTGCTGAAGGCCAAAACAAATAAGAAGGACTAAGGAGCACTCTGAAATGGAGATACTATCAAAGGAAATTACACTGAAGGAGAAAAAAAAAAAAATTGGGGAAATTTAAAGACTGGGAGAAAGTGGTCTGGGTGGAAACTAGGTGCAGTACAAATGACCGAATGAGGTCAGAACTAACGTGACAGCTGTTGCAAAAGCAGGGGAAATATCAAGGAGGCAGACACAACATGGAGGGGAAGATATGAGGGACATGGCGTGGATACTTAAAAAAATGAAAAAAAAAAAAAAATCTCGGCTAAAGTCCAAGCCATCAAAAGGCATGGCATACCATCAAGGGCAGGGACTTGCACCACATACCCCTAGGCTTACAAAAATTGATCCCTGCTGAAGGCCAAAACAAATAAGAAGGACTAAGGAGCACTCTGAAATGGAGATACCATCAAAGGAAATTACACTGAAGGAGAAAAAAAAAAAAATTGGGGAAATTTAAAAACTAGGAGAAAGTGGTATGGGTGGAAACTAGGTGCAGTACAAATGACCGAATGAGCTCAGAACTAACCTGACAGCTGTTGCAAAAGCAGGGGAAATATCAAGGAGGCAGACACAACATGGAGGGGAAGATATGAGGGACATGGCGTGGATACTTAAAAAAATGAAAAAAAAAAAAAAAAATCTCGGCTAAAGTCCAAGACATCAAAAGGCATGGCATACCATCAAGGGCAGGGACTTGCACCACATACCCCTAGGCTTACAAAATTTGATCCCTGCTGAAGGCCAAAACAAATAGGAAGGACTAAGGAGCACTCTGAAATGGAGATACTATCAAAGGAAATTACACTGAAGGAGAAAAAAAAAAAAATTGGGGAAATTTAAAGACTGGGAGAAAGTGGTCTGGGTGGAAACTAGGTGCAGTACAAATGACCGAATGAGGTCAGAACTAACGTGACAGCTGTTGCAAAAGCAGGGGAAATATCAAGGAGGCAGACACAACATGGAGGGGAAGATATGAGGGACATGGCGTGGATACTTAAAAAAATGAAAAAAAAAAAAAAATCTCGGCTAAAGTCCAAGCCATCAAAAGGCATGGCATACCATCAAGGGCAGGGACTTGCACCACATACCCCTAGGCTTACAAAAATTGATCCCTGCTGAAGGCCAAAACAAATAAGAAGGACTAAGGAGCACTCTGAAATGGAGATACCATCAAAGGAAATTACACTGAAGGAGAAAAAAAAAAAAAATTGGGGAAATTTAAAGACTAGGAGAAAGTGGTCTGGGTGGAAACTAGGTGCAGTACAAATGACCGAATGAGGTCAGAACTAACCTGACAGCTGTTGCAAAAGCAGGGGAAATATCAAGGAGGCAGACACAACATGGAGGGGAAGATATGAGGGACATGGCGTGGATACTTAAAAAAATGAAAAAAAAAAAAATCTCGGCTAACGTCCAAGACATCAAAAGGCATGGCATACCATCAAGGGCAGGGACTTGCACCACATCCCCCTAGGCTTACAAAAATTGATCCCTGCTGAAGGCCAAAACAAATAAGAAGGACTAAGGAGCACTCTGAAATGGAGATACTATCAAAGGAAATTACACTGAAGGAGAAAAAAAAAAAAATTGGGGAAATTTAAAGACTAGGAGAAAGTTGTCTGGGTGGAAACTAGGTGCAGTACAAATGACCGAATGAGGTCAGAACTAACGTGACAGCTGTTGCAAAAGCAGGGGAAATATCAAGGAGGCAGACACAACATGGAGGGGAAGATATGAGGGACATGGCGTGGATACATAAAAAAATGAAAAAAAAAAAAAAATCTCGGCTAAAGTCCAAGCCATCAAAAGGCATGGCATACAATCAAGGGCAGGGACTTGCACCACATACCCCTAGGCTTACAAAAATTGATCCCTGCTGAAGGCCAAAACAAATAAGAAGGACTAAGGAGCACTCTGAAATGGAGATACCATCAAAGGAAATTACATTGAAGGAGAAAAAAAAAAAAATGGGGAAATTTAGTGACTAGGAGAAAGTGGTCTAGGTGGAAATGATGTACAGTGCAAAGGACCAAAAGAGGCCAGAACTAACCTGACAGCTGTTGCAAAAGCAGGGGAAAAATCAAGGAGGCAGACACAACTTGGAGGGGAAGATATGAGGGACATGGCGTGGATACTTAAAAAAATGAAAAAAAAAAAAAAAAATCTCGGCTAAAGTCCAAGACATCAAAAGGCATGGCATACCATCAAGGGCAGGGACTTGCACCACATACCCCTAGGCTTACAAAAATTGATCCCTGCTGAAGGCCAAAACAAATAAGAAGGACTAAGAAGCACTCTGAAATGGAGATACCATCAAAAGAAACGAAATTAAAGGAAAAAAAAAAAAATGGGGAAATTTAATGACTTGGAGAAAGTGGTCTGGGTGGAAACTAGGTGCAGTACAAATGACCGAATGAGGTCAGAACTAACGTGACAGCTGTTGCAAAAGCAGGGGAAATATCAAGGAGGCAGACACAACATGGAGGGGAAGATATGAGGGACATGGCGTGGATACTTAAAAAAATGAAAAAAAAAAAAAAATCTCGGCTAAAGTCCAAGACATCAAAAGGCATGGCATACAATCAAGGGCAGGGACTTGCACCACATACCCCCAGGCTTACAAAAATTGATCCCTGCTGAAGGCCAAAACAAATAAGAAGGACTAAGGAGCACTCTGAAATGGAGATACCATCAAAGGAAATTACACTGAAGGAGAAAAAAAAAAAATTGGGGAAAATTAAAAACTAGGAGAAAGTGGTCTGGGTGGAAACTAGGTGCAGTACAAATGACCGAATGAGCTCAGAACTAACCTGACAGCTGTTGCAAAAGCAGGGGAAAAATCAAGGAGGCAGACACAACATGGAGGGGAAGATATGAGGGACATGGCGTGGATACTTAAAAAAATGAAAAAAAAAAAAAAAAAATCTCGGCTATAGTCCAAGACATCAAAAGGCATGGCATACCATCAAGGGCAGGGACTTGCACCACATACCCCTAGGCTTACAAAAATTGATCCCTGCTGAAGGCCAAAACAAATAAGAAGGACTAAGAAGCACTCTGAAATGGAGATACCATCAAAAGAAACGAAATTAAAGGAAAAAAAAAAAAATGGGGAAATTTAATGACTTGGAGAAAGTGGTCTGGGTGGAAACTAGGTGCAGTACAAATGACCGAATGAGGTCAGAACTAACGTGACAGCTGTTGCAAAAGCAGGGGAAATATCAAGGAGGCAGACACAACATGGAGGGGAAGATATGAGGGACATGGCGTGGATACTTAAAAAAATGAAAAAAAAAAAAAAAATCTCGGCCAAACTCCAAGCCATCAAAAGGCATGGCATACCATCAAGGGCAGGGACTTGCACCACATACCCCTAGGCTTACAAAAATTGATCCCTGCTGAAGGCCAAAACAAATAAGAAGGACTAAGGAGCACTCTGAAATGGAGATACCATCAAAGGAAATTAAATTGAAGGAGAAAAAAAAAAAAAATTGGGGAAATTTAGTGACTAGGAGAAAGTGGTCTGTGTGGAAACTAGGTGCAGTACAAATGACCGAATGAGCTCAGAACTAACCTGACAGCTGTTGCAAAAGCAGGGGAAATATCAAGGAGGCAGACACAACATGGAGGGGAAGATATGAGGGACATGGCGTGGATACTTAAAAAAATGAAAAAAAAAAAAATCTCGGCTAAAGTCCAAGCCATCAAAAGGCATGGCATACCATCAAGGGCAGGGACTTGCACCACATACCCCTAGGCTTACAAAAATTGATCCCTGCTGAAGGCCAAAACAAATAAGAAGGACTAAGGAGCACTCTGAAATGGAGATACCAGCAAAGGAAATTACACTGAAGGAGAAAAAAAAAAAATTGGGGAAATTTAGTGACTACGAGAAAGTGGTCTGGGTGGAAACTAGGTGCAGTACAAATGACCGAAGGAGGTCAGAACTAACCTGACAGCTGTTGCAAAAGCAGGGGAAATATCAAGGAGGCAGACACAACATGGAGGGGAAGATATGAGGGACATGGCGTGGATACTTAAAAAAATGAAAAAAAAAAAAAAAAAATCTCGGCTAAAGTCCAAGACATCAAAAGGCATGGCATACCATCAAGGGCAGGGACTTGCACCACATACCCCTAGGCTTACAAAAATTGATCCCTGCTGAAGGCCAAAACAAATAAGAAGGACTAAGGAGCACTCTGAAATGGAGATACCATCAAAGGAAATTACACTGAAGGAGAAAAAAAAAAAAATTGGGGAAATTTAAAGACTAGGACAAAGTGGTCTGGGTGGAAACTAGGTGCAGTACAAATGACCGGATGAGGTCAGATCTAACCTGACAGCTGTTGCAAAAGAAGGGGAAAAATCAAGGAGGCAGACACAACATGGAGGGGAAGATATGAGGGACATGGCGTGGATACTTAAAAAAATGAAAAAAAAAAAAAAAAAATCTCGGCCAAAGTCCAAGCCATCAAAAGGCATGGCATACCATCAAGGGCCTGGACTTGCACCACATACCCCTAGGCTTACAAAAATTGATCCCTGCTGAAGGCCAAAACAAATAAGAAGGACTAAGGAGCACTCTGAAATGGAGATACCATCAAAGGAAATTACATTGAAGGAGAAAAAAAAAAAAATGGGGAAATTTAGTGACTATGAGAAAGTGGTCTAGGTGGAAATGATGTACAGTGCAAAGGACCAAAAGAGGCCAGAACTAACCTGACAGCTGTTGCAAAAGCAGGGGAAAAATCAAGGAGGCAGACACAACATGGAGGGGAAGATATGAGGGACATGGCGTGGATACTTAAAAAAATGAAAAAAAAAAAAAAAATCTCGGCTAAAGTCCAAGACATCAAAAGGCATGGCATACTATCAAGGGCAGGGACTTGCACCACATACCCCTAGGCTTACAAAAATTGATCCCTGCTGAAGGCCAAAACAAATAAGAAGGACTAAGGAGCACTCTGAAATGGAGATACCATCAAAGGAAATTACACTGAAGGAGAAAAAAAAAAAAATTGGGGAAATTTAAAAACTAGGAGAAAGTGGTATGGGTGGAAACTAGGTGCAGTACAAATGACCGAATGAGCTCAGAACTAACCTGACAGCTGTTGCAAAAGCAGGGGAAATATCAAGGAGGCAGACACAACATGGAGGGGAAGATATGAGGGACATGGCGTGGATACTTAAAAAAATGAAAAAAAAAAAAAAAAATCTCGGCCAAAGTCCAAGCCATCAAAAGGCATGGCATACCATCAAGGGCAGGGACTTGCACCACATACCCCTAGGCTTACAAAAATTGATCCCTGCTGAAGGCCAAAACAAATAAGAAGGACTAAGAAGCACTCTGAAATGGAGATACCATCAAAAGAAACTAAATTGAAGGCAAAAAAAAAAAAAAATGGAGAAATTTAATGACTTGGAGAAAGTGGTCTGGGTGGAAACTAGGTGCAGTACAAATGACCGAATGAGGTCAGAACTAACGTGACAGCTGTTGCAAAAGCAGGGGAAATATCAAGGAGGCAGACACAACATGGAGGGGAAGATATGAGGGACATGGCGTGGATACTTAAAAAAATGAAAAAAAAAAAAAAAAATCTCGGCTAAAGTCCAAGACATCAAAAGGCATGGCATACCATCAAGGGCAGGGACTTGCACCACATACCCCTAGGCTTACAAAAATTGATCCCTGCTGAAGGCCAAAACAAATAAGAAGGACTAAGAAGCACTCTGAAATGGAGATACCATCAAAAGGAACGAAATTGAAGGAAAAAAAAAAAAAAATGGGGAAATTTAATGACTTGGAGAAAGTGGTCTGGGTGGAAACTAGGTGCAGTACAAATGACCGAATGAGGTCAGAACTAACGTGACAGCTGTTGCAAAAGCAGGGGAAATATCAAGGAGGCAGACACAACATGGAGGGGAAGATATGAGGGACATGGCGTGGATACTTAAAAAAATGAAAAAAAAAAAAAAATCTCGGCTAAAGTCCAAGACATCAAAAGGCATGGCATACAATCAAGGGCAGGGACTTGCACCACATACCCCTAGGCTTACAAAAATTGATCCCTGCTGAAGGCCAAAACAAATAAGAAGGACTAAGGAGCACTCTGAAATGGAGATACCATCAAAGGAAATTACACTGAAGGAGAAAAAAAAAAAATTGGGGAAATTTAAAAACTAGGAGAAAGTGGTCTGGGTGGAAACTAGGTGCAGTACAAATGACCGAATGAGCTCAGAACTAACCTGACAGCTGTTGCAAAAGCAGGGGAAAAATCAAGGAGGCAGACACAACATGGAGGGGAAGATATGAGGGACATGGCGTGGATACTTAAAAAAATGAAAAAAAAAAAAAAAAAATCTCGGCTAAAGTCCAAGACATCAAAAGGCATGGCATACCATCAAGGGCAGGGACTTGCACCACATACCCCTAGGCTTACAAAAATTGATCCCTGCTGAAGGCCAAAACAAATAAGAAGGACTAAGAAGCACTCTGAAATGGAGATACCATCAAAAGAAACGAAATTAAAGGAAAAAAAAAAAAAATGGGGAAATTTAATGACTTGGAGAAAGTGGTCTGGGTGGAAACTAGGTGCAGTACAAATGACCCAATGAGGTCAGAACTAACGTGACAGCTGTTGCAAAAGCAGGGGAAATATCAAGGAGGCAGACACAACATGGAGGGGAAGATATGAGGGACATGGCGTGGATACTTAAAAAAATGAAAAAAAAAAAAAAATCTCGGCTAAAGTCCAAGACATCAAAAGGCATGGCATACAATCAAGGGCAGGGACTTGCACCACATACCCCTAGGCTTACAAAAATTGATCCCTGCTGAAGGCCAAAACAAATAAGAAGGACTAAGGAGCACTCTGAAATGGAGATACCATCAAAGGAAATTACACTGAAGGAGAAAAAAAAAAAATTGGGGAAATTTAAAAACTAGGAGAAAGTGGTCTGGGTGGAAACTAGGTGCAGTACAAATGACCGAATGAGCTCAGAACTAACCTGACAGCTGTTGCAAAAGCAGGGGAAATATCAAGGAGGCAGACACAACATGGAGGGGAAGATATGAGGGACATGGCGTGGATACTTAAAAAAATGAAAAAAAAAAAAAAAAAATCTCGGCTAAAGTCCAAGACATCAAAAGGCATGGCATACCATCAAGGGCAGGGACTTGCACCACATACCCCTAGGCTTACAAAAATTGATCCCTGCTGAAGGCCAAAACAAATAAGAAGGACTAAGGAGCACTCTGAAATGGAGATACCATCAAAGGAAATGACATTGAAGGAGAAAAAAAAAAAAATTGGGGAAATTTAGTGACTACGAGAAAGTGGTCTGGGTGGAAACTAGGTGCAGTACAAATGACCGAATGAGCTCAGAACTAACCTGACAGCTGTTGCAAAAGAAGGGGAAAAATCAAGGAGGCAGAAACAACATGGAGGGGAAGATATGAGGGACATGGCGTGGATACTTTAATAATGAAAAAAAAAAAAAAATCACTGCCAAAGTCCAAGCCATCAAAAGGCATGGCATACAATCAAGGGCAGGGACTTGCACCACATACCCCTAGGCTTACAAAAATTGATCCCTGCTGAAGGCCAAAACAAATAAGAAGGACTAAGGAGCACTCTGAAATGGAGATACCATCAAAGGAAATTACACTGAAGGAGAAAAAAAAAAAAATTGGGGAAATTTAAAGACTAGGAGAAAGTGGTCTGGGTGGAAACTAGGTGCAGTACAAATGACCGAATGAGCTCAGAACTAACCTGACAGCTGTTGCAAAAGCAGGTGAAATATCAAGGAGGCAGACACAACATGGAGGGGAAGATATGAGGGACATGGCGTGGATACTTAAAAAAATGAAAAAAAAAAAAAAAAAAATCTCGGCTAACGTCCAAGCCATCAAAAGGCATGGCATACCATCAAGGGCCGGGACTTGCACCACATACCCCTAGGCTTACAAAAATTGATCCCTGCTGAAGGCCAAAACAAATAAGAAGGACTAAGGAGCACTCTGAAATGGAGATACCATCAAAAGAAACGAAATTGAAGGAAAAAAAAAAAAAAATGGGGAAATTTAAAGACTAGGAGAAAGTGGTCTGGTTGGAAACTAGGTGCAGTACAAATGACCGAATGAGCTCAGAACTAACGTGACAGCTGTTGCAAAAGCAGGGGAAATATCAAGGAGGCAGACACAACATGGAGGGGAAGATATGAGGGACATGGCGTGGATACTTAAAAAAATGAAAAAAAAAAAAAAAATCTCGGCTAAAGTCCAAGCCATCAAAAGGCATGGCATACCATCAAGGGCAGGGACTTGCACCACATACCCCTAGGCTTACAAAAATTGATCCCTGCTGAAGGCCAAAACAAATAAGAAGGACTAAGGAGCACTCTGAAATGGAGATACTATCAAAGGAAATTACACTGAAGGAGAAAAAAAAAAAAAATTGGGGAAATTTAGTGACTACGAGAAAGTGGTCTGGGTGGAAACTAGGTGCAGTACAAATGACCGAATGAGGTCAGAACTAACGTGACAGCTGTTGCAAAAGCAGGGGAAATATCAAGGAGGCAGACACAACATGGAGGGGAAGATATGAGGGACATGGTGTGGATACTTAAAAAAATGAAAAAAAAAAAAAAATCTCGGCTAAAGTCCAAGCCATCAAAAGGCATGGCATACCATCAAGGGCAGGGACTTGCACCACATACCCCTAGGCTTACAAAAATTGATCCCTGCTGAAGGCCAAAACAAATAAGAAGGACTAAGGAGCACTCTGAAATGGAGATATCATCAAAAGAAACGAAATTGAAGGAGAAAAAAAAAAAAAAATGGGGAAATTTAACGACTTGGAGAAAGTGGTCTGGGTGAAAACTAGGTGCAGTACAAATGACCGAAGGGGGTCAGAACTAACCTGACAGCTGTTGCAAAAGCAGGGGAAATATCAAGGAGGCAGACACAACATGGAGGGGAAGATATGAGGGACATGGCGTGGATACTTAAAAAAATGAAAAAAAAAAAAAAAAATCTCGGCTAAAGTCCAAGACATCAAAAGGCATGGCATACCATCAAGGGCAGGGACTTGCACCACATACCCCTAGGCTTACAAAAATTGATCCCTGCTGAAGGCCAAAACAAATAAGAAGGACTAAGGAGCACTCTGAAATGGAGATACCATCAAAAGAAACGAAATTGAAGGAGAAAAAAAAAAAAAAATTGGGGAAATTTAATGACTTGGAGAAAGTGGTCTGGGTGGAAACTAGGTGCAGTACAAATGACCAAATGAGCTCAGAACTAACCTGACAGCTGTTGCAAAAGCAGGGGAAATATCAAGGAGGCAGACACAACATGGAGGGGAAGATATGAGGGACATGGCGTGGATACTTAAAAAAATGAAAAAAAAAAAATATCTCGGCTAAAGTCCAAGACATCAAAAGGCATGGCATACAATCAAGGGCAGGGACTTGCACCACATACCCCTAGGCTTACAAAAATTGATCCCTGCTGAAGGCCAAAACAAATAAGAAGGACTAAGGAGCACTCTGAAATGGAGATACCATCAAAGGAAATTACACTGAAGGAGAAAAAAAAAAAATTGGGGAAATTTAAAGACTAGGAGAAAGTGGTCTGGGTGGAAACTAGGTGCAGTACAAATGACCGAATGAGCTCAGAACTAACCTGACAGCTGTTGCAAAAGCAGGGGAAATATCAAGGAGGCAGACACAACATGGAGGGGAAGATATGAGGGACATGGCGTGGATACTTAAAAAAATGAAAAAAAAAAAAAAAAATCTCGGCTAAAGTCCAAGACATCAAAAGGCATGGCATACCATCAAGGGCAGGGACTTGCACCACATACCCCTAGGCTTACAAAAATTGATCCCTGCTGAAGGCCAAAACAAATAAGAAGGACTAAGGAGCACTCTGAAATGGAGATACCATCAAAGGAAATGACATTGAAGGAGAAAAAAAAAAAAAATTGGGGAAATTTAGTGACTACGAGAAAGTGGTCTGGGTGGAAACTAGGTGCAGTACAAATGACCGAATGAGCTCAGAACTAACCTGACAGCTGTTGCAAAAGAAGGGGAAAAATCAAGGAGGCAGAAACAACATGGAGGGGAAGATATGAGGGACATGGCGTGGATACTTTAATAATGGAAAAAAAAAAAAAAAATCTCGGCCAAAGTCCAAGCCATCAAAAGGCATGGCATACAATCAAGGGCAGGGACTTGCACCACATACCCTAGGCTTACAAAAATTGATCCCTGCTGAAGGCCAAAACAAATAAGAAGGACTAAGGAGCACTCTGAAATGGAGATACCATCAAAGGAAATTACATTGAAGGAGAAAAAAAAAAAAATTGGGGAAATTTAAAGACTAGGAGAAAGTGGTCTGGGTGGAAACTAGGTGCAGTACAAATGACCGAATGAGGTCAGAACTAACCTGACAGCTGTTGCAAAAGCAGGGGAAATATCAAGGAGGCAGACACAACATGGAGGGGAAGATATGAGGGACATGGCGTGGATACTTTAATAATGAAAAAAAAAAAAAAAATATCTCGGCCAAAGTCCAAGCCATCAAAAGGCATGGCATACCATCAAGGGCCGGGACTTGCACCACATACCCCTAGGCTTACAAAAATTGATCCCTGCTGAAGGCCAAAACAAATAAGAAGGACTAAGGAGCACTCTGAAATGGAGATACCATCAAAGGAAATTACATTGAAGGAGAAAAAAAAAAAAAATGGGGAAATTTAGTGACTACGAGAAAGTGGTCTAGGTGGAAATGATGTACAGTGCAAAGGACCAAAAGAGGCCAGAACTAACCTGACAGCTGTTGCAAAAGCAGGGGAAAAATCAAGGAGGCAGACACAACATGGAGGGGAAGATATGAGGGACATGGCGTGGATACTTAAAAAAATGAAAAAAAAAAAAAAAATCTCAGCCAAAGTCAAAGCCATCAAAAGGCATGGCATACCATCAAGGGCAGGGACTTGCACCAAAGCTTGCCCCTTTGGTTCCCATTGAAATCGCAAGATTTCGTTTCCCGTCCCGAAAGGAAATGAAATTTCCTTTCGGGACGGGAAACGAAATCTTGCGACCCTGAAAACAAAGGCTCACAAACATTCTGGAAAGAAGATATGATCAAAAGAAATGAAATTGAAAAAAAACCCAAAAAAAACGGAAAATTGGCAGATGTAATGACTGCAAGAAAGTGGTCTGGACGGAAATGAGGTGCAGTGCAAAGGACAAAATAAGGCCAGAACTAACCTGACAGCTCTTGCAAAAGCAGGGGAAATATCAAGGAGGCAGACACAACATGGAGGGGAAGATATGAGGGACATGGCGTGGATACTTAAAAAAATGAAAAAAAAAAAAAAAATCTCGGCTAAAGTCCAAGACATCAAAAGGCATGGCATACCATCAAGGGCCGGGACTTGCACCACATACCCCTAGGCTTACAAAAATTGATCCCTGCTGAAGGCCAAAACAAATAAGAAGGACTAAGGAGCACTCTGAAATGGAGATACCATCAAAGGAAATTACATTGAAGGAGAAAAAAAAAAAAATGGGGAAATTTAGTGACTATGAGAAAGTGGTCTAGGTGGAAATGATGTACAGTGCAAAGGACCAAAAGAGGCCAGAACTAACCTGACAGCTGTTGCAAAAGCAGGGGAAAAATCAAGGAGGCAGACACAACATGGAGGGGAAGATATGAGGGACATGGCGTGGATACTTAAAAAAATGAAAAAAAAAAAAAAATCTCAGCCAAAGTCAAAGCCATCAAAAGGCATGGCATACCATCAAGGGCAGGGACTTGCACCAAAGCTTGCCCCTTTGGTTCCCATTGAAATCGCAAGATTTCGTTTCCCGTCCCGAAAGGAAATGAAATTTCCTTTCGGGACGGGAAACGAAATCTTGCGACCCTGAAAACAAAGGCTCACAAACATTCTGGAAAGAAGATATGATCAAAAGAAATGAAATTGAAAAAAAACCCCAAAAAACCGGAAAATTGGCAGATGTAATGACTGCAAGAAAGTGGTCTGGACGGAAATGAGGTGCAGTGCAAAGGACAAAATAAGGCCAGAACTAACCTGACAGCTCTTGCAAAAGCAGGGGAAATATCAAGGAGGCAGACACAACATGGAGGGGAAGATATGAGGGACATGGCATGGATACTTAAAAAAATGAAAAAAAAAAAAAAATCTCGGCTAAAGTCCAAGACATCAAAAGGCATGGCATACCATCAAGGGCAGGGACTTGCACCACATACCCCTAGGCTTACAAAAATTGATCCCTGCTGAAGGCCAAAACAAAGAGAAGGACTAAGGAGCACTCTGAAATGGAGATACCATCAAAGGAAATTACATTGAAGGAGAAAAAAAAAAAATTGGGGAAATTTAGTGACTACGAGAAAGTGGTCTGGGTGGAAACTAGGTGCAGTACAAATGACCGAATGAGCTCAGAACTAACCTGACAGCTGTTGCAAAAGCAGGGGAAATATCAAGGAGGCAGACACAACATGGAGGGGAAGATATGAGGGACATGGCGTGGATACTTAAAAAAATGAAAAAAAAAAAAAAAATCTCGGCTAAAGTCCAAGACATCAAAAGGCATGGCATACCATCAAGGGCCGGGACTTGCACCACATACCCCTAGGCTTACAAAAATTGATCCCTGCTGAAGGCCAAAACAAATAAGAAGGACTAAGGAGCACTCTGAAATGGAGATACCATCAAAGGAAATGACATTGAAGGAGAAAAAAAAAAAAAATGGGGAAATTTAGTGACTACGAGAAAGTGGTCTAGGTGGAAATGATGTACAGTGCAAAGGACCAAAAGAGGCCAGAACTAACCTGACAGCTGTTGCAAAAGCAGGGGAAAAATCAAGGAGGCAGACACAACATGGAGGGGAAGATATGAGGGACATGGCGTGGATACTTAAAAAAATGAAAAAAAAAAAAAAAAAATCTCGGCTAAAGTCCAAGACATCAAAAGGCATGGCATACCATCAAGGGCAGGGACTTGCACCACATACCCCTAGGCTTACAAAAATTGATCCCTGCTGAAGGCCAAAACAAATAAGAAGGACTAAGAAGCACTCTGAAATGGAGATACCATCAAAAGAAACGAAATTGAAGGAAAAAAAAAAAAAAATGGGGAAATTTAATGACTTAGAGAAAGTGGTCTGGGTGGAAACTAGATGCAGTACAAATGACCGAATGAGGTCAGAACTAACGTGACAGCTGTTGCAAAAGCTGGGGAAAAATCAAGGAGGCAGACACAACATGGAGGGGAAGATATGAGGGACATGGCGTGGATACTTAAAAAAATGAAAAAAAAAAAAAAAATCTCGGCTAAAGTCCAAGACATCAAAAGGCATGGCATACCATCAAGGGCCGGGACTTGCACCACATACCCCTAGGCTTACAAAAATTGATCCCTGCTGAAGGCCAAAACAAATAAGAAGGACTAAGGAGCACTCTGAAATGGAGATACCATCAAAGGAAATGACATTGAAGGAGAAAAAAAAAAAAATGGGGAAATTTAGTGACTACGAGAAAGTGGTCTAGGTGGAAATGATGTACAGTGCAAAGGACCAAAAGAGGCCAGAACTAACCTGACAGCTGTTGCAAAAGCAGGGGAAAAATCAAGGAGGCAGACACAACATGGAGGGGAAGATATGAGGGACATGGCGTGGATACTTAAAAAAATGAAAAAAAAAAAAAAAAAATCTCGGCTAAAGTCCAAGACATCAAAAGGCATGGCATACCATCAAGGGCAGGGACTTGCACCACATACCCCTAGGCTTACAAAAATTGATCCCTGCTGAAGGCCAAAACAAATAAGAAGGACTAAGAAGCACTCTGAAATGGAGATACCATCAAAAGAAACGAAATTGAAGGAAAAAAAAAAAAAAAATGGGGAAATTTAATGACTTAGAGAAAGTGGTCTGGGTGGAAACTAGATGCAGTACAAATGACCGAATGAGGTCAGAACTAACGTGACAGCTGTTGCAAAAGCTGGGGAAAAATCAAGGAGGCAGACACAACATGGAGGGGAAGATATGAGGGACATGGCGTGGATACTTAAAAAAATGAAAAAAAAAAAAAAAAATCTCGGCTAAAGTCCAAGCCATCAAAAGGCATGGCATACCATCAAGGGCAGGGACTTGCACCACATACCCCTAGGCTTACAAAAATTGATCCCTGCTGAAGGCCAAAACAAATAAGAAGGACTAAGGAGCACTCTGAAATGGAGATACCATCAAAGGAAATGACATTGAAGGAGAAAAAAAAAAAAAATTGGGGAAATTTAGTGACTACGAGAAAGTGGTCTGGGTGGAAATGATGTACAGTGCAAAGGACCAAAAGAGGCCAGAACTAACCTGACAGCTGTTGCAAAAGCAGGGGAAAAATCAAGGAGGCAGACACAACATGGAGGGGAAGATATGAGAGACATGGCGTGGATACTTAAAAAAATGAAAAAAAAAAAAAAAAAATCTCGGCTAAAGTCCAAGACATCAAAAGGCATGGCATACCATCAAGGGCAGGGACTTGCACCACATACCCCTAGGCTTACAAAAATTGATCCCTGCTGAAGGCCAAAACAAATAAGAAGGACTAAGGAGCACTCTGAAATGGAGATACCATCAAAGGAAATGACATTGAAGGAGAAAAAAAAAAAAAATTGGGGAAATTTAGTGACTACGAGAAAGTGGTCTGGGTGGAAACTAGGTGCAGTACAAATGACCGAATGAGCTCAGAACTAACCTGACAGCTGTTGCAAAAGAAGGGGAAAAATCAAGGAGGCAGAAACAACATGGAGGGGAAGATATGAGGGACATGGCGTGGATACTTTAATAATGGAAAAAAAAAAAAAAAATCTCGGCCAAAGTCCAAGCCATCAAAAGGCATGGCATACAATCAAGGGCAGGGACTTGCACCACATACCCTAGGCTTACAAAAATTGATCCCTGCTGAAGGCCAAAACAAATAAGAAGGACTAAGGAGCACTCTGAAATGGAGATACCATCAAAGGAAATTACATTGAAGGAGAAAAAAAAAAAAATTGGGGAAATTTAAAGACTAGGAGAAAGTGGTCTGGTTGGAAACTAGGTGCAGTACAAATGACCGAATGAGGTCAGAACTAACCTGACAGCTGTTGCAAAAGCAGGGGAAATATCAAGGAGGCAGACACAACATGGAGGGGAAGATATGAGGGACATGGCGTGGATACTTAACAAAATGAAAAAAAAAAAAAAAATATCTCGGCCAAAGTCCAAGCCATCAAAAGGCATGGCATACCATCAAGGGCCGGGACTTGCACCACATACCCCTAGGCTTACAAAAATTGATCCCTGCTGAAGGCCAAAACAAATAAGAAGGACTAAGGAGCACTCTGAAATGGAGATACCATCAAAGGAAATTACATTGAAGGAGAAAAAAAAAAAAAATGGGGAAATTTAGTGACTACGAGAAAGTGGTCTAGGTGGAAATGATGTACAGTGCAAAGGACCAAAAGAGGCCAGAACTAACCTGACAGCTGTTGCAAAAGCAGGGGAAAAATCAAGGAGGCAGACACAACATGGAGGGGAAGATATGAGGGACATGGCGTGGATACTTAAAAAAATGAAAAAAAAAAAAAAAATCTCAGCCAAAGTCAAAGCCATCAAAAGGCATGGCATACCATCAAGGGCAGGGACTTGCACCAAAGCTTGCCCCTTTGGTTCCCATTGAAATCGCAAGATTTCGTTTCCCGTCCCGAAAGGAAATGAAATTTCCTTTCGGGACGGGAAACGAAATCTTGCGACCCTGAAAACAAAGGCTCACAAACACTCTGGAAAGAAGATATGATCAAAAGAAATGAAATTGAAAAAAAACCCAAAAAAAACGGAAAATTGGCAGATGTAATGACTGCAAGAAAGTGGTCTGGACGGAAATGAGGTGCAGTGCAAAGGACAAAATAAGGCCAGAACTAACCTGACAGCTCTTGCAAAAGCAGGGGAAATATCAAGGAGGCAGACACAACATGGAGGGGAAGATATGAGGGACATGGCGTGGATACTTAAAAAAATGAAAAAAAAAAAAAAAATCTCGGCTAAAGTCCAAGACATCAAAAGGCATGGCATACCATCAAGGGCCGGGACTTGCACCACATACCCCTAGGCTTACAAAAATTGATCCCTGCTGAAGGCCAAAACAAATAAGAAGGACTAAGGAGCACTCTGAAATGGAGATACCATCAAAAGAAACTAAATTGAAGGAGAAAAAAAAAAAATGGGGAAATTTAGTGACTACGAGAAAGTGGTCTAGGTGGAAATGATGTACAGTGCAAAGGACCAAAAGAGGCCAGAACTAACCTGACAGCTGTTGCAAAAGCAGGGGAAAAATCAAGGAGGCAGACACAACATGGAGGGGAAGATATGAGGGACATGGCGTGGATACTTAAAAAAATGAAAAAAAAAAAAAAAATCTCGACTAAAGTCCAAGACATCAAAAGGCATGGCATACCATCAAGGGCAGGGACTTGCACCACATACCCCTAGGCTTACAAAAATTGATCCCTGCTGAAGGCCAAAACAAATAAGAAGGACTAAGAAGCACTCTGAAATGGAGATACCATCAAAAGAAACGAAATTGAAGGAAAAAAAAAAAAAAATGGGGAAATTTAATGACTTAGAGAAAGTGGTCTGGGTGGAAACTAGATGCAGTACAAATGACCGAATGAGGTCAGAACTAACGTGACAGCTGTTGCAAAAGCTGGGGAAAAATCAAGGAGGCAGACACAACATGGAGGGGAAGATATGAGGGACATGGCGTGGATACTTAAAAAAATGAAAAAAAAAAAAAAAATCTCGGCTAAAGTCCAAGCCATCAAAAGGCATGGCATACCATCAAGGGCAGGGACTTGCACCACATACCCCTAGGCTTACAAAAATTGATCCCTGCTGAAGGCCAAAACAAATAAGAAGGACTAAGGAGCACTCTGAAATGGAGATACCATCAAAGGAAATGACATTGAAGGAGAAAAAAAAAAAAAATTGGGGAAATTTAGTGACTACGAGAAAGTGGTCTGGGTGGAAATGATGTACAGTGCAAAGGACCAAAAGAGGCCAGAACTAACCTGACAGCTGTTGCAAAAGCAGGGGAAAAATCAAGGAGGCAGACACAACATGGAGGGGAAGATATGAGAGACATGGCGTGGATACTTAAAAAAATGAAAAAAAAAAAAAAAAATCTCGGCTAAAGTCCAAGACATCAAAAGGCATGGCATACCATCAAGGGCAGGGACTTGCACCACATACCCCTAGGCTTACAAAAATTGATCCCTGCTGAAGGCCAAAACAAATAAGAAGGACTAAGGAGCACTCTGAAATGGAGATACCATCAAAGGAAATGACATTGAAGGAGAAAAAAAAAAAAAATTGGGGAAATTTAGTGACTACGAGAAAGTGGTCTGGGTGGAAACTAGGTGCAGTACAAATGACCGAATGAGCTCAGAACTAACCTGACAGCTGTTGCAAAAGAAGGGGAAAAATCAAGGAGGCAGAAACAACATGGAGGGGAAGATATGAGGGACATCGCGTGGATACTTTAATAATGGAAAAAAAAAAAAAAAATCTCGGCCAAAGTCCAAGCCATCAAAAGGCATGGCATACAATCAAGGGCAGGGACTTGCACCACATACCCTAGGCTTACAAAAATTGATCCCTGCTGAAGGCCAAAACAAATAAGAAGGACTAAGGAGCACTCTGAAATGGAGATACCATCAAAGGAAATTACATTGAAGGAGAAAAAAAAAAAAATTGGGGAAATTTAAAGACTAGGAGAAAGTGGTCTGGTTGGAAACTAGGTGCAGTACAAATGACCGAATGAGGTCAGAACTAACCTGACAGCTGTTGCAAAAGCAGGGGAAATATCAAGGAGGCAGACACAACATGGAGGGGAAGATATGAGGGACATGGCGTGGATACTTAACAAAATGAAAAAAAAAAAAAAAATATCTCGGCCAAAGTCCAAGCCATCAAAAGGCATGGCATACCATCAAGGGCCGGGACTTGCACCACATACCCCTAGGCTTACAAAAATTGATCCCTGCTGAAGGCCAAAACAAATAAGAAGGACTAAGGAGCACTCTGAAATGGAGATACCATCAAAGGAAATTACATTGAAGGAGAAAAAAAAAAAAAATGGGGAAATTTAGTGACTACGAGAAAGTGGTCTAGGTGGAAATGATGTACAGTGCAAAGGACCAAAAGAGGCCAGAACTAACCTGACAGCTGTTGCAAAAGCAGGGGAAAAATCAAGGAGGCAGACACAACATGGAGGGGAAGATATGAGGGACATGGCGTGGATACTTAAAAAAATGAAAAAAAAAAAAAAAATCTCAGCCAAAGTCAAAGCCATCAAAAGGCATGGCATACCATCAAGGGCAGGGACTTGCACCAAAGCTTGCCCCTTTGGTTCCCATTGAAATCGCAAGATTTCGTTTCCCGTCCCGAAAGGAAATGAAATTTCCTTTCGGGACGGGAAACGAAATCTTGCGACCCTGAAAACAAAGGCTCACAAACATTCTGGAAAGAAGATATGATCAAAAGAAATGAAATTGAAAAAAAACCCAAAAAAACCGGAAAATTGGCAGATGTAATGACTGCAAGAAAGTGGTCTGGACGGAAATGAGGTGCAGTGCAAAGGACAAAATAAGGCCAGAACTAACCTGACAGCTCTTGCAAAAGCAGGGGAAATATCAAGGAGGCAGACACAACATGGAGGGGAAGATATGAGGGACATGGCGTGGATACTTAAAAAAATGAAAAAAAAAAAAAAAAAATCTCGGCTAAAGTCCAAGACATCAAAAGGCATGGCATACCATCAAGGGCCGGGACTTGCACCACATACCCCTAGGCTTACAAAAATTGATCCCTGCTGAAGGCCAAAACAAATAAGAAGGACTAAGGAGCACTCTGAAATGGAGATACCATCAAAGGAAATTACATTGAAGGAGAAAAAAAAAAAAATGGGGAAATTTAGTGACTACGAGAAAGTGGTCTAGGTGGAAATGATGTACAGTGCAAAGGACCAAAAGAGGCCAGAACTAACCTGACAGCTGTTGCAAAAGCAGGGGAAAAATCAAGGAGGCAGACACAACATGGAGGGGAAGATATGAGGGACATGGCGTGGATACTTTAATAAAGGAAAAAAAAAAAAAAAAATCTCGGCCAAAGTCCAAGCCATCAAAAGGCATGGCATACCATCAAGGGCAGGGACTTGCACCACATACCCCTAGGCTTACAAAAATTGATCCCTGCTGAAGGCCAAAACAAATAAGAAGGACTAAGAAGCACTCTGAAATGGAGATACCATCAGAGGAAATTACATTGAAGGAGAAAAAAAAAAAAATTGGGGAAATTTAAAGACTAGGAGAAAGTGGTCTGGTTGGAAACTAGGTGCAGTACAAATGACCGAATGAGGTCAGAACTAACCTGACAGCTGTTGCAAAAGCAGGGGAAATATCAAGGAGGCAGACACAACATGGAGGGGAAGATATGAGGGACATGGCGTGGATACTTAAAAAAATGAAAAAAAAAAAAAAAAAATCTCGGCCAAAGTCCAAGCCATCAAAAGGCATGGCATACCATCAAGGGCCGGGACTTGCACCACATACCCCTAGGCTTACAAAAATTGATCCCTGCTGAAGGCCAAAACAAATAAGAAGGACTAAGGAGCACTCTGAAATGGAGATACCATCAAAGGAAATTACATTGAAGGAGAAAAAAAAAAAATTGGGGAAATTTAGTGACTATGAGAAAGTGGTCTAGGTGGAAATGATGTACAGTGCAAAGGACCAAAAGAGGCCAGAACTAACCTGACAGCTGTTGCAAAAGCAGGGGAAAAATCAAGGAGGCAGACACAACATGGAGGGGAAGATATGAGGGACATGGCGTGGATACTTAAAAAAATGAAAAAAAAAAAAAAATCTCAGCCAAAGTCAAAGCCATCAAAAGGCATGGCATACCATCAAGGGCAGGGACTTGCACCAAAGCTTGCCCCTTTGGTTCCCATTGAAATCGCAAGATTTCGTTTCCCGTCCCGAAAGGAAATGAAATTTCCTTTCGGGACGGGAAACGAAATCTTGCGACCCTGAAAACAAAGGCTCACAAACATTCTGGAAAGAAGATATGATCAAAAGAAATGAAATTGAAAAAAAACCCAAAAAAACCGGAAAATTGGCAGATGTAATGACTGCAAGAAAGTGGTCTGGACGGAAATGAGGTGCAGTGCAAAGGACAAAATAAGGCCAGAACTAACCTGACAGCTCTTGCAAAAGCAGGGGAAATATCAAGGAGGCAGACACAACATGGAGGGGAAGATATGAGGGACATGGCATGGATACTTAAAAAAATGAAAAAAAAAAAAAAATCTCGGCTAAAGTCCAAGACATCAAAAGGCATGGCATACCATCAAGGGCAGGGACTTGCACCACATACCCCTAGGCTTACAAAAATTGATCCCTGCTGAAGGCCAAAACAAAGAGAAGGACTAAGGAGCACTCTGAAATGGAGATACCATCAAAGGAAATTACATTGAAGGAGAAAAAAAAAAAATTGGGGAAATTTAGTGACTACGAGAAAGTGGTCTGGGTGGAAACTAGGTGCAGTACAAATGACCGAATGAGCTCAGAACTAACCTGACAGCTGTTGCAAAAGAAGGGGAAAAATCAAGGAGGCAGAAACAACATGGAGGGGAAGATATGAGGGACATGGCGTGGATACTTTAATAATGGAAAAAAAAAAAAAAAATCTCTGCCAAAGTCCAAGCCATCAAAAGGCATGGCATACAATCAAGGGCAGGGACTTGCACCACATACCCCTAGGCTTACAAAAATTGATCCCTGCTGAAGGCCAAAACAAATAAGAAGGACTAAGAAGCACTCTGAAATGGAGATACCATCAAAAGAAACGAAATTGAAGGAGAAAAAAAAAAAAAATTGGGGAAATTTAATGACTTGGAGAAAGTGGTCTGGGTGGAAACTAGGTGCAGTACAAATGACCGAATGAGCTCAGAACTAACCTGACAGCTGTTGCAAAAGCAGGGGAAATATCAAGGAGGCAGACACAACATGGAGGGGAAGATATGAGGGACATGGCGTGGATACTTAAAGAAATGAAAAAAAAAAAAAAATCTCGGCTAAAGTCCAAGACATCAAAAGGCATGGCATACAATCAAGGGCAGGGACTTGCACCACATACCCCTAGGCTTACAAAAATTGATCCCTGCTGAAGGCCAAAACAAATAAGAAGGACTAAGGAGCACTCTGAAATGGAGATACCATCAAAGGAAATTACACTGAAGGAGAAAAAAAAAAAATTCGGGAAATTTAAAAACTAGGAGAAAGTGGTCTGGGTGGAAACTAGGTGCAGTACAAATGACCGAATGAGCTCAGAACTAACCTGACAGCTGTTGCAAAAGCAGGGGAAATATCAAGGAGGCAGACACAACATGGAGGGGAAGATATGAGGGACATGGCGTGGATACTTAAAAAAATGAAAAAAAAAAAAAAAAATCTCGGCTAAAGTCCAAGACATCAAAAGGCATGGCATACCATCAAGGGCAGGGACTTGCACCACATACCCCTAGGCTTACAAAAATTGATCCCTGCTGAAGGCCAAAACAAATAAGAAGGACTAAGGAGCACTCTGAAATGGAGATACCATCAAAGGAAATGACATTGAAGGAGAAAAAAAAAAAAAATTGGGGAAATTTTGTGACTACGAGAAAGTGGTCTGGGTGGAAACTAGGTGCAGTACAAATGACCGAATGAGCTCAGAACTAACCTGACAGCTGTTGCAAAAGAAGGGGAAAAATCAAGGAGGCAGAAACAACATGGAGGGGAAGATATGAGGGACATGGCGTGGATATTTTAATAATGGAAAAAAAAAAAAAAATCTCTGCCAAAGTCCAAGCCATCAAAAGGCATGGCATACAATCAAGGGCAGGGACTTGCACCACATACCCCTAGGCTTACAAAAATTGATCCCTGCTGAAGGCCAAAACAAATAAGAAGGACTAAGGAGCACTCTGAAATGGAGATACCATCAAAGGAAATTACACTGAAGGAGAAAAAAAAAAAAATTGGGGAAATTTAAAGACTAGGAGAAAGTGGTCTGGGTGGAAACTAGGTGCAGTACAAATGACCGAATGAGCTCAGAACTAACCTGACAGCTGTTGCAAAAGCAGGTGAAATATCAAGGAGGCAGACACAACATGGAGGGGAAGATATGAGGGACATGGCGTGGATACTTAAAAAAATGAAAAAAAAAAAAAAAAAATATCTCGGCCAAAGTCCAAGCCATCAAAAGGCATGGCATACCATCAAGGGCCGGGACTTGCACCACATACCCCTAGGCTTACAAAAATTGATCCCTGCTGAAGGCCAAAACAAATAAGAAGGACTAAGGAGCACTCTGAAATGGAGATACCATCAAAAGAAACGAAATTGAAGGAAAAAAAAAAAAAATGGGGAAATTTAAAGACTAGGAGAAAGTGGTCTGGGTGGAAACTAGGTGCAGTACAAATGACCGAATGAGGTCAGAACTAACGTGACAGCTGTTGCAAAAGCAGGGGAAATATCAAGGAGGCAGACACAACATGGAGGGGAAGATATGAGGGACATGGCGTGGATACTTAAAAAAATGAAAAAAAAAAAACAAATCTCAGCCAAAGTCAAAGCCATCAAAAGGCATGGCATACCATCAAAGGCAGGGACTTGCACCAAAGCTTGCCCCTTTGGTTCCCATTGAAATCGCAAGATTTCGTTTCCCGTCCCGAAAGGAAATGAAATTTCCTTTCGGGACGGGAAACGAAATCTTGCGACCCTGAAAACAAAGGCTCACAAACATTCTGGAAAGAAGATATGATCAAAAGAAATGAAATTGAAAAAAAACCCAAAAAAACCGGAAAATTGGCAGATGTAATGACTGCAAGAAAGTGGTCTGGACGGAAATGAGGTGCAGTGCAAAGGACAAAATAAGGCCAGAACTAAACTGACAGCTCTTGCAAAAGCAGGGGAAATATCAAGGAGGCAGACACAACATGGAGGGGAAGATATGAGGGACATGGCATGGATACTTAAAAAAATGAAAAAAAAAAAAAAATCTCGGCTAAAGTCCAAGACATCAAAAGGCATGGCATACCATCAAGGGCAGGGACTTGCACCACATACCCCTAGGCTTACAAAAATTGATCCCTGCTGAAGGCCAAAAGAAAGAGAAGGACTAAGGAGCACTCTGAAATGGAGATACCATCAAAGGAAATTACATTGAAGGAGAAAAAAAAAAAATTGGGGAAATTTAGTGACTACGAGAAAGTGGTCTGGGTGGAAACTAGGTGCAGTACAAATGACCGAATGAGCTCAGAACTAACCTGACAGCTGTTGCAAAAGAAGGGGAAAAATCAGGGAGGCAGAAACAACATGGAGGGGAAGATATGAGGGACATGGCGTGGATACTTTAATAAAGGAAAAAAAAAAAAAAAAATCTCGGCTAAAGTCCAAGCCATCAAAAGGCATGGCATACAATCAAGGGCAGGGACTTGCACCACATACCCCTAGGCTTACAAAAATTGATCCCTGCTGAAGGCCAAAACAAATAAGAAGGACTAAGGAGCACTCTGAAATGGAGATACCATCAAAGGAAATTACATTGAAGGAGAAAAAAAAAAAAATGGGGAAATTTAGTGACTACGAGAAAGTGGTCTAGGTGGAAATGATGTACAGTGCAAAGGACCAAAAGAGGCCAGAACTAACCTGACAGCTGTTGCAAAAGCAGGGGAAAAATCAAGGAGGCAGACACAACATGGAGGGGAAGATATGAGGGACATGGCGTGGATACTTAAAAAAATGAAAAAAAAAAAAAAAAAATCTCGGCTAAAGTCCAAGCCATCAAAAGGCATGGCATACCATCAAGGGCAGGGACTTGCACCACATACCCCTAGGCTTACAAAAATTGATCCCTGCTGAAGGCCAAAACAAATAAGAAGGACTAAGGAGCACTCTGAAATGGAGATACCATCAAAGGAAATGACATTGAAGGAGAAAAAAAAAAAAAATTGGGGAAATTTAGTGACTACGAGAAAGTGGTCTGGGTGGAAACTAGGTGCAGTACAAATGACCGAATGAGCTCAGAACTAACCTGACAGCTGTTGCAAAAGAAGGGGAAAAATCAAGGAGGCAGAAACAACATGGAGGGGAAGATATGAGGGACATGGCGTGGATACTTTAATAATGGAAAAAAAAAAAAAAAATCTCGGCCAAAGTCCAAGCCATCAAAAGGCATGGCATACAATCAAGGGCAGGGACTTGCACCACATACCCTAGGCTTACAAAAATTGATCCCTGCTGAAGGCCAAAACAAATAAGAAGGACTAAGGAGCACTCTGAAATGGAGATACCATCAAAGGAAATTACATTGAAGGAGAAAAAAAAAAAAATTGGGGAAATTTAATGACTTGGAGAAAGTGGTCTGGGTGGAAACTAGGTGCAGTACAAATGACCGAATGAGGTCAGAACCAACCTGACAGCTGTTGCAAAAGCAGGGGAAATATCAAGGAGGCAGACACAACATGGAGGGGAAGATATGAGGGACATGGCGTGGATACTTAACAAAATGAAAAAAAAAAAAAAAATATCTCGGCCAAAGTCCAAGCCATCAAAAGGCATGGCATACCATCAAGGGCCGGGACTTGCACCACATACCCCTAGGCTTACAAAAATTGATCCCTGCTGAAGGCCAAAACAAATAAGAAGGACTAAGGAGCACTCTGAAATGGAGATACCATCAAAGGAAATTACATTGAAGGAGAAAAAAAAAAAAAATGGGGAAATTTAGTGACTATGAGAAAGTGGTCTAGGTGGAAATGATGTACAGTGCAAAGGACCAAAAGAGGCCAGAACTAACCTGACAGCTGTTGCAAAAGCAGGGGAAAAATCAAGGAGGCAGACACAACATGGAGGGGAAGATATGAGGGACATGGCGTGGATACTTAAAAAAATGAAAAAAAAAAAAAAATCTCAGCCAAAGTCAAAGCCATCAAAAGGCATGGCATACCATCAAGGGCAGGGACTTGCACCAAAGCTTGCCCCTTTGGTTCCCATTGAAATCGCAAGATTTCGTTTCCCGTCCCGAAAGGAAATGAAATTTCCTTTCGGGACGGGAAACGAAATCTTGCGACCCTGAAAACAAAGGCTCACAAACATTCTGGAAAGAAGATATGATCAAAAGAAATGAAATTGAAAAAAAACCCAAAAAAACCGGAAAATTGGCAGATGTAATGACTGCAAGAAAGTGGTCTGGACGGAAATGAGGTGCAGTGCAAAGGACAAAATAAGGCCAGAACTAAACTGACAGCTCTTGCAAAAGCAGGGGAAATATCAAGGAGGCAGACACAACATGGAGGGGAAGATATGAGGGACATGGCATGGATACTTAAAAAAATGAAAAAAAAAAAAAAATCTCGGCTAAAGTCCAAGACATCAAAAGGCATGGCATACCATCAAGGGCAGGGACTTGCACCACATACCCCTAGGCTTACAAAAATTGATCCCTGCTGAAGGCCAAAAGAAAGAGAAGGACTAAGGAGCACTCTGAAATGGAGATACCATCAAAGGAAATTACATTGAAGGAGAAAAAAAAAAAATTGGGGAAATTTAGTGACTACGAGAAAGTGGTCTGGGTGGAAACTAGGTGCAGTACAAATGACCGAATGAGCTCAGAACTAACATGACAGCTGTTGCAAAAGAAGGGGAAAAATCAGGGAGGCAGAAACAACATGGAGGGGAAGATATGAGGGACATGGCGTGGATACTTTAATAAAGGAAAAAAAAAAAAAAAAATCTCGGCCAAAGTCCAAGCCATCAAAAGGCATGGCATACAATCAAGGGCAGGGACTTGCACCACATACCCCTAGGCTTACAAAAATTGATCCCTGCTGAAGGCCAAAACAAATAAGAAGGACTAAGGAGCACTCTGAAATGGAGATACCATCAAAGGAAATTACATTGAAGGAGAAAAAAAAAAAAATGGGGAAATTTAGTGACTACGAGAAAGTGGTCTAGGTGGAAATGATGTACAGTGCAAAGGACCAAAAGAGGCCAGAACTAACCTGACAGCTGTTGCAAAAGCAGGGGAAAAATCAAGGAGGCAGACACAACATGGAGGGGAAGATATGAGGGACATGGCGTGGATACTTAAAAAAATGAAAAAAAAAAAAAAAAAATCTCGGCTAAAGTCCAAGCCATCAAAAGGCATGGCATACCATCAAGGGCAGGGACTTGCACCACATACCCCTAGGCTTACAAAAATTGATCCCTGCTGAAGGCCAAAACAAATAAGAAGGACTAAGGAGCACTCTGAAATGGAGATACCATCAAAGGAAATGACATTGAAGGAGAAAAAAAAAAAAAATTGGGGAAATTTAGTGACTACGAGAAAGTGGTCTGGGTGGAAACTAGGTGCAGTACAAATGACCGAATGAGCTCAGAACTAACCTGACAGCTGTTGCAAAAGAAGGGGAAAAATCAAGGAGGCAGAAACAACATGGAGGGGAAGATATGAGGGACATGGCGTGGATACTTTAATAATGGAAAAAAAAAAAAAAAATCTCGGCCAAAGTCCAAGCCATCAAAAGGCATGGCATACAATCAAGGGCAGGGACTTGCACCACATACCCTAGGCTTACAAAAATTGATCCCTGCTGAAGGCCAAAACAAATAAGAAGGACTAAGGAGCACTCTGAAATGGAGATACCATCAAAGGAAATTACATTGAAGGAGAAAAAAAAAAAAATTGGGGAAATTTAATGACTTGGAGAAAGTGGTCTGGGTGGAAACTAGGTGCAGTACAAATGACCGAATGAGGTCAGAACCAACCTGACAGCTGTTGCAAAAGCAGGGGAAATATCAAGGAGGCAGACACAACATGGAGGGGAAGATATGAGGGACATGGCGTGGATACTTAACAAAATGAAAAAAAAAAAAAAAATATCTCGGCCAAAGTCAAAGCCATCAAAAGGCATGGCATACCATCAAGGGCCGGGACTTGCACCACATACCCCTAGGCTTACAAAAATTGATCCCTGCTGAAGGCCAAAACAAATAAGAAGGACTAAGGAGCACTCTGAAATGGAGATACCATCAAAGGAAATTACATTGAAGGAGAAAAAAAAAAAAAATGGGGAAATTTAGTGACTATGAGAAAGTGGTCTAGGTGGATATGATGTACAGTGCAAAGGACCAAAAGAGGCCAGAACTAACCTGACAGCTGTTGCAAAAGCAGGGGAAAAATCAAGGAGGCAGACACAACATGGAGGGGAAGATATGAGGGACATGGCGTGGATACTTAAAAAAATGAAAAAAAAAAAAAAAATCTCAGCCAAAGTCAAAGCCATCAAAAGGCATGGCATACCATCAAGGGCAGGGACTTGCACCAAAGCTTGCCCCTTTGGTCCCCATTGAAATCGCAAGATTTCGTTTCCCGTCCCGAAAGGAAATGAAATTTCCTTTCGGGACGGGAAACGAAATCTTGCGACCCTGAAAACAAAGGCTCACAAACATTCTGGAAAGAAGATATGATCAAAAGAAATGAAATTGAAAAAAAACCCAAAAAAACCGGAAAATTGGCAGATGTAATGACTGCAAGAAAGTGGTCTGGACGGAAATGAGGTGCAGTGCAAAGGACAAAATAAGGCCAGAACTAACCTGACAGCTCTTGCAAAAGCAGGGGAAATATCAAGGAGGCAGACACAACATGGAGGGGAAGATATGAGGGACATGGCGTGGATACTTAAAAAAATGAAAAAAAAAAAAAAATCTCGGCTAAAGTCCAAGACATCAAAAGGCATGGCATACCATCAAGGGCAGGGACTTGCACCACATACCCCTAGGCTTACAAAAATTGATCCCTGCTGAAGGCCAAAACAAAGAGAAGGACTAAGGAGCACTCTGAAATGGAGATACCATCAAAGGAAATTACATTGAAGGAGAAAAAAAAAAAATTGGGGAAATTTATTGACTACGAGAAAGTGGTCTGGGTGGAAACTAGGTGCAGTACAAATGACCGAATGAGCTCAGAACTAACCTGACAGCTGTTGCAAAAGAAGGGGAAAAATCAAGGAGGCAGAAACAACATGGAGGGGAAGATATGAGGGACATGGCGTGGATACTTTAATAATGGAAAAAAAAAAAAAAAATCTCGGCTAAAGTCCAAGACATCAAAAGGCATGGCATACAATCAAGGGCAGGGACTTGCACCACATACCACTAGGCTTACAAAAATTGATCCCTGCTGAAGGCCAAAACAAATAAGAAGGACTAAGGAGCACTCTGAAATGGAGATACCATCAAAGGAAATTACACTGAAGGAGAAAAAAAAAAAATTGGGGAAATTTAAAAACTAGGAGAAAGTGGTCTGGGTGGAAACTAGGTGCAGTACAAATGACCGAATGAGCTCAGAACTAACCTGACAGCTGTTGCAAAAGCAGGGGAAATATCAAGGAGGCAGACACAACATGGAGGGGAAGATATGAGGGACATGGCGTGGATACTTAAAAAAATGAAAAAAAAAAAAAAAAATCTCGGCTAAAGTCCAAGACATCAAAAGGCATGGCATACCATCAAGGGCAGGGACTTGCACCACATACCCCTAGGCTTACAAAAATTGATCCCTGCTGAAGGCCAAAACAAATAAGAAGGACTAAGGAGCACTCTGAAATGGAGATACCATCAAAGGAAATGACACTGAAGGAGAAAAAAAAAAAAAAATTGGGGAAATTTAGTGACTAGGAGAAAGTGGTCTGGGTGGAAACTAGGTGCAGTACAAATGACCGAATGAGCTCAGAACTAACCTGACAGCTGTTGCAAAAGAAGGGGAAAAATCAAGGAGGCAGACACAACATGGAGGGGAAGATATGAGGGACATGGCGTGGATACTTAAAAAAATTAAAAAAAAAAAAAAAAAAATCTCGGCCAAAGTCCAAGCCATCAAAAGGCATGGCATACCATCAAGGGCCGGGACTTGCACCACATACCCCTAGGCTTACAAAAATTGATCCCTGCTGAAGGCCAAAACAAATAAGAAGGACTAAGGAGCACTCTGAAATGGAGATACCATCAAAAGAAACGAAATTGAAGGAAAAAAAAAAAAAATGGGGAAATTTAAAGACTAGGAGAAAGTGGTCTGGGTGGAAACTAGGTGCAGTACAAATGACCGAATGAGGTCAGAACTAACGTGACAGCTGTTGCAAAAGCAGGGGAAATATCAAGGAGGCAGACACAACATGGAGGGGAAGATATGAGGGACATGGCGTGGATACTTAAAAAAATGAAAAAAAAAAAAAAAATCTCGGCTAAAGTCCAAGACATCAAAAGGCATGGCATACCATCAAGGGCCGGGACTTGCACCACATACCCCTAGGCTTACAAAAATTGATCCCTGCTGAAGGCCAAAACAAATAAGAAGGACTAAGGAGCACTCTGAAATGGAGATACCATCAAAGGAAATGACATTGAAGGAGAAAAAAAAAAAAATGGGGAAATTTAGTGACTACGAGAAAGTGGTCTAGGTGGAAATGATGTACAGTGCAAAGGACCAAAAGAGGCCAGAACTAACCTGACAGCTGTTGCAAAAGCAGGGGAAAAATCAAGGAGGCAGACACAACATGGAGGGGAAGATATGAGGGACATGGCGTGGATACTTAAAAAAATGAAAAAAAAAAAAAAAATCTCAGCCAAAGTCAAAGCCATCAAAAGGCATGGCATACCATCAAGGGCAGGGACTTGCACCAAAGCTTGCCCCTTTGGTTCCCATTGAAATCGCAAGATTTCGTTTCCCGTCCCGAAAGGAAATGAAATTTCCTTTCGGGACGGGAAACGAAATCTTGCGACCCTGAAAACAAAGGCTCACAAACACTCTGGAAAGAAGATATGATCAAAAGAAATGAAATTGAAAAAAAAACCAAAAAAACCGGAAAATTGGCAGATGTAATGACTGCAAGAAAGTGGTCTGGACGGAAATGAGGTGCAGTGCAAAGGACAAAAGGAGGCCAGCAGTAACCTGACAGCTGTTGCAAAAGCAGGGGAAATATCAAGGAGGCAGACACAACATGGAGGGGAAGATATGAGGGACATGGCGTGGATACTTAAAAAAATGAAAAAAAAAAAAAAATCTCAGCTAAAGTCCAAGACATCAAAAGGCATGGCATACCATCAAGGGCAGGGACTTGCACCACATACCCCTAGGCTTACAAAAATTGATCCCTGCTGAAGGCCAAAACAAATAAGAAGGACTAAGGAGCACTCTGAAATGGAGATACCATCAAAGGAAATTACATTGAAGGAGAAAAAAAAAAAAATGGGGAAATTTAGTGACTACGAGAAAGTGGTCTAGGTGGAAATGATGTACAGTGCAAAGGACCAAAAGAGGCCAGAACTAACCTGACAGCTGTTGCAAAAGCAGGGGAAAAATCAAGGAGGCAGACACAACATGGAGGGGAAGATATGAGGGACATGGCGTGGATACTTAAAAAAATGAAAAAAAAAAAAAAAAAATCTCGGCTAAAGTCCAAGCCATCAAAAGGCATGGCATACCATCAAGGGCAGGGACTTGCACCACATACCCCTAGGCTTACAAAAATTGATCCCTGCTGAAGGCCAAAACAAATAAGAAGGACTAAGGAGCACTCTGAAATGGAGATACCATCAAAGGAAATGACATTGAAGGAGAAAAAAAAAAAAAATTGGGGAAATTTAGTGACTACGAGAAAGTGGTCTGGGTGGAAACTAGGTGCAGTACAAATGACCGAATGAGCTCAGAACTAACCTGACAGCTGTTGCAAAAGAAGGGGAAAAATCAAGGAGGCAGAAACAACATGGAGGGGAAGATATGAGGGACATGGCGTGGATACTTTAATAATGGAAAAAAAAAAAAAAAATCTCGGCCAAAGTCCAAGCCATCAAAAGGCATGGCATACAATCAAGGGCAGGGACTTGCACCACATACCCTAGGCTTACAAAAATTGATCCCTGCTGAAGGCCAAAACAAATAAGAAGGACTAAGGAGCACTCTGAAATGGAGATACCATCAAAGGAAATTACATTGAAGGAGAAAAAAAAAAAAATTGGGGAAATTTAATGACTTGGAGAAAGTGGTCTGGGTGGAAACTAGGTGCAGTACAAATGACCGAATGAGGTCAGAACCAACCTGACAGCTGTTGCAAAAGCAGGGGAAATATCAAGGAGGCAGACACAACATGGAGGGGAAGATATGAGGGACATGGCGTGGATACTTAACAAAATGAAAAAAAAAAAAAAAATATCTCGGCCAAAGTCCAAGCCATCAAAAGGCATGGCATACCATCAAGGGCCGGGACTTGCACCACATACCCCTAGGCTTACAAAAATTGATCCCTGCTGAAGGCCAAAACAAATAAGAAGGACTAAGGAGCACTCTGAAATGGAGATACCATCAAAGGAAATTACATTGAAGGAGAAAAAAAAAAAAAATGGGGAAATTTAGTGACTATGAGAAAGTGGTCTAGGTGGATATGATGTACAGTGCAAAGGACCAAAAGAGGCCAGAACTAACCTGACAGCTGTTGCAAAAGCAGGGGAAAAATCAAGGAGGCAGACACAACATGGAGGGGAAGATATGAGGGACATGGCGTGGATACTTAAAAAAATGAAAAAAAAAAAAAAAATCTCAGCCAAAGTCAAAGCCATCAAAAGGCATGGCATACCATCAAGGGCAGGGACTTGCACCAAAGCTTGCCCCTTTGGTTCCCATTGAAATCGCAAGATTTCGTTTCCCGTCCCGAAAGGAAATGAAATTTCCTTTCGGGACGGGAAACGAAATCTTGCGACCCTGAAAACAAAGGCTCACAAACATTCTGGAAAGAAGATATGATCAAAAGAAATGAAATTGAAAAAAAACCCAAAAAAACCGGAAAATTGGGAGATGTAATGACTGCAAGAAAGTGGTCTGGACGGAAATGAGGTGCAGTGCAAAGGACAAAATAAGGCCAGAACTAAACTGACAGCTCTTGCAAAAGCAGGGGAAATATCAAGGAGGCAGACACAACATGGAGGGGAAGATATGAGGGACATGGCATGGATACTTAAAAAAATGAAAAAAAAAAAAAAATCTCGGCTAAAGTCCAAGACATCAAAAGGCATGGCATACCATCAAGGGCAGGGACTTGCACCACATACCCCTAGGCTTACAAAAATTGATCCCTGCTGAAGGCCAAAAGAAAGAGAAGGACTAAGGAGCACTCTGAAATGGAGATACCATCAAAGGAAATTACATTGAAGGAGAAAAAAAAAAAATTGGGGAAATTTAGTGACTATGAGAAAGTGGTCTGGGTGGAAACTAGGTGCAGTACAAATGACCGAATGAGCTCAGAACTAACCTGACAGCTGTTGCAAAAGAAGGGGAAAAATCAGGGAGGCAGAAACAACATGGAGGGGAAGATATGAGGGACATGGCGTGGATACTTTAATAAAGGAAAAAAAAAAAAAAAAAATCTCGGCCAAAGTCCAAGCCATCAAAAGGCATGGCATACAATCAAGGGCAGGGACTTGCACCACATACCCCTAGGCTTACAAAAATTGATCCCTGCTGAAGGCCAAAACAAATAAGAAGGACTAAGGAGCACTCTGAAATGGAGATACCATCAAAGGAAATTACATTGAAGGAGAAAAAAAAAAAAATGGGGAAATTTAGTGACTACGAGAAAGTGGTCTAGGTGGAAATGATGTACAGTGCAAAGGACCAAAAGAGGCCAGAACTAACCTGACAGCTGTTGCAAAAGCAGGGGAAAAATCAAGGAGGCAGACACAACATGGAGGGGAAGATATGAGGGACATGGCGTGGATACTTAAAAAAATGAAAAAAAAAAAAAAAAAATCTCGGCTAAAGTCCAAGCCATCAAAAGGCATGGCATACCATCAAGGGCAGGGACTTGCACCACATACCCCTAGGCTTACAAAAATTGATCCCTGCTGAAGGCCAAAACAAATAAGAAGGACTAAGGAGCACTCTGAAATGGAGATACCATCAAAGGAAATGACATTGAAGGAGAAAAAAAAAAAAAATTGGGGAAATTTAGTGACTACGAGAAAGTGGTCTGGGTGGAAACTAGGTGCAGTACAAATGACCGAATGAGCTCAGAACTAACCTGACAGCTGTTGCAAAAGAAGGGGAAAAATCAAGGAGGCAGAAACAACATGGAGGGGAAGATATGAGGGACATGGCGTGGATACTTTAATAATGGAAAAAAAAAAAAAAATCTCGGCCAAAGTCCAAGCCATCAAAAGGCATGGCATACAATCAAGGGCAGGGACTTGCACCACATACCCTAGGCTTACAAAAATTGATCCCTGCTGAAGGCCAAAACAAATAAGAAGGACTAAGGAGCACTCTGAAATGGAGATACCATCAAAGGAAATTACATTGAAGGAGAAAAAAAAAAAAATTGGGGAAATTTAATGACTTGGAGAAAGTGGTCTGGGTGGAAACTAGGTGCAGTACAAATGACCGAATGAGGTCAGAACCAACCTGACAGCTGTTGCAAAAGCAGGGGAAATATCAAGGAGGCAGACACAACATGGAGGGGAAGATATGAGGGACATGGCGTGGATACTTAACAAAATGAAAAAAAAAAAAAAAATATCTCGGCCAAAGTCAAAGCCATCAAAAGGCATGGCATACCATCAAGGGCCGGGACTTGCACCACATACCCCTAGGCTTACAAAAATTGATCCCTGCTGAAGGCCAAAACAAATAAGAAGGACTAAGGAGCACTCTGAAATGGAGATACCATCAAAGGAAATTACATTGAAGGAGAAAAAAAAAAAAAATGGGGAAATTTAGTGACTATGAGAAAGTGGTCTAGGTGGATATGATGTACAGTGCAAAGGACCAAAAGAGGCCAGAACTAACCTGACAGCTGTTGCAAAAGCAGGGGAAAAATCAAGGAGGCAGACACAACATGGAGGGGAAGATATGAGGGACATGGCGTGGATACTTAAAAAAATGAAAAAAAAAAAAAAAATCTCAGCCAAAGTCAAAGCCATCAAAAGGCATGGCATACCATCAAGGGCAGGGACTTGCACCAAAGCTTGCCCCTTTGGTCCCCATTGAAATCGCAAGATTTCGTTTCCCGTCCCGAAAGGAAATGAAATTTCCTTTCGGGACGGGAAACGAAATCTTGCGACCCTGAAAACAAAGGCTCACAAACATTCTGGAAAGAAGATATGATCAAAAGAAATGAAATTGAAAAAAAACCCAAAAAAACCGGAAAATTGGCAGATGTAATGACTGCAAGAAAGTGGTCTGGACGGAAATGAGGTGCAGTGCAAAGGACAAAATAAGGCCAGAACTAACCTGACAGCTCTTGCAAAAGCAGGGGAAATATCAAGGAGGCAGACACAACATGGAGGGGAAGATATGAGGGACATGGCATGGATACTTAAAAAAATGAAAAAAAAAAAAAAATCTCGGCTAAAGTCCAAGACATCAAAAGGCATGGCATACCATCAAGGGCAGGGACTTGCACCACATACCCCTAGGCTTACAAAAATTGATCCCTGCTGAAGGCCAAAACAAAGAGAAGGACTAAGGAGCACTCTGAAATGGAGATACCATCAAAGGAAATTACATTGAAGGAGAAAAAAAAAAAATTGGGGAAATTTATTGACTACGAGAAAGTGGTCTGGGTGGAAACTAGGTGCAGTACAAATGACCGAATGAGCTCAGAACTAACCTGACAGCTGTTGCAAAAGAAGGGGAAAAATCAAGGAGGCAGAAACAACATGGAGGGGAAGATATGAGGGACATGGCGTGGATACTTTAATAATGGAAAAAAAAAAAAAAATCTCTGCCAAAGTCCAAGCCATCAAAAGGCATGGCATACAATCAAGGGCAGGGACTTGCACCACATACCCCTAGGCTTACAAAAATTGATCCCTGCTGAAGGCCAAAACAAATAAGAAGGACTAAGAGGCACTCTGAAATGGAGATACCATCAAAAGAAACGAAATTGAAGGAGAAAAAAAAAAAAAATTGGGGAAATTTAATGACTTGGAGAAAGTGGTCTGGGTGGAAACTAGGTGCAGTACAAATGACCGAATGAGGTCAGAACTAACCTGACAGCTGTTGCAAAAGCAGGGGAAATATCAAGGAGGCAGACACAACATGGAGGGGAAGATATGAGGGACATGGCGTGGATACTTAAAAAAATGAAAAAAAAAAAAAATCTCGGCTAAAGTCCAAGACATCAAAAGGCATGGCATACAATCAAGGGCAGGGACTTGCACCACATACCACTAGGCTTACAAAAATTGATCCCTGCTGAAGGCCAAAACAAATAAGAAGGACTAAGGAGCACTCTGAAATGGAGATACCATCAAAGGAAATTACACTGAAGGAGAAAAAAAAAAAATTGGGGAAATTTAAAAACTAGGAGAAAGTGGTCTGGGTGGAAACTAGGTGCAGTACAAATGACCGAATGAGCTCAGAACTAACCTGACAGCTGTTGCAAAAGCAGGGGAAATATCAAGGAGGCAGACACAACATGGAGGGGAAGATATGAGGGACATGGCGTGGATACTTAAAAAAATGAAAAAAAAAAAAAAAAATCTCGGCTAAAGTCCAAGACATCAAAAGGCATGGCATACCATCAAGGGCAGGGACTTGCACCACATACCCCTAGGCTTACAAAAATTGATCCCTGCTGAAGGCCAAAACAAATAAGAAGGACTAAGGAGCACTCTGAAATGGAGATACCATCAAAGGAAATGACACTGAAGGAGAAAAAAAAAAAAAATTGGGGAAATTTAGTGACTAGGAGAAAGTGGTCTGGGTGGAAACTAGGTGCAGTACAAATGACCGAATGAGCTCAGAACTAACCTGACAGCTGTTGCAAAAGAAGGGGAAAAATCAAGGAGGCAGACACAACATGGAGGGGAAGATATGAGGGACATGGCGTGGATACTTAAAAAAATTAAAAAAAAAAAAAAAAAAATCTCGGCCAAAGTCCAAGCCATCAAAAGGCATGGCATACCATCAAGGGCCGGGACTTGCACCACATACCCCTAGGCTTACAAAAATTGATCCCTGCTGAAGGCCAAAACAAATAAGAAGGACTAAGGAGCACTCTGAAATGGAGATACCATCAAAAGAAACGAAATTGAAGGAAAAAAAAAAAAAAATGGGGAAATTTAAAGACTAGGAGAAAGTGGTCTGGGTGGAAACTAGGTGCAGTACAAATGACCGAATGAGGTCAGAACTAACGTGACAGCTGTTGCAAAAGCAGGGGAAATATCAAGGAGGCAGACACAACATGGAGGGGAAGATATGAGGGACATGGCGTGGATACTTAAAAAAATGAAAAAAAAAAAAAAAATCTCGGCTAAAGTCCAAGACATCAAAAGGCATGGCATACCATCAAGGGCCGGGACTTGCACCACATACCCCTAGGCTTACAAAAATTGATCCCTGCTGAAGGCCAAAACAAATAAGAAGGACTAAGGAGCACTCTGAAATGGAGATACCATCAAAGGAAATGACATTGAAGGAGAAAAAAAAAAAAATGGGGAAATTTAGTGACTACGAGAAAGTGGTCTAGGTGGAAATGATGTACAGTGCAAAGGACCAAAAGAGGCCAGAACTAACCTGACAGCTGTTGCAAAAGCAGGGGAAAAATCAAGGAGGCAGACACAACATGGAGGGGAAGATATGAGGGACATGGCGTGGATACTTAAAAAAATGAAAAAAAAAAAAAAAATCTCAGCCAAAGTCAAAGCCATCAAAAGGCATGGCATACCATCAAGGGCAGGGACTTGCACCAAAGCTTGCCCCTTTGGTTCCCATTGAAATCGCAAGATTTCGTTTCCCGTCCCGAAAGGAAATGAAATTTCCTTTCGGGACGGGAAACGAAATCTTGCGACCCTGAAAACAAAGGCTCACAAACACTCTGGAAAGAAGATATGATCAAAAGAAATGAAATTGAAAAAAAAACCAAAAAAACCGGAAAATTGGCAGATGTAATGACTGCAAGAAAGTGGTCTGGACGGAAATGAGGTGCAGTGCAAAGGACAAAAGGAGGCCAGCAGTAACCTGACAGCTGTTGCAAAAGCAGGGGAAATAACAAGGAGGCAGACACAACTTGGAGGGGAAGATATGAGGGACATGGCGTGGATACTTAAAAAAATGAAAAAAAAAAAAAAATCTCAGCTAAAGTCCAAGACATCAAAAGGCATGGCATACCATCAAGGGCAGGGACTTGCACCACATACCCCTAGGCTTACAAAAATTGATCCCTGCTGAAGGCCAAAACAAATAAGAAGGACTAAGGAGCACTCTGAAATGGAGATACCATCAAAGGAAATTACATTGAAGGAGAAAAAAAAAAAAATGGGGAAATTTAGTGACTACGAGAAAGTGGTCTAGGTGGAAATGATGTACAGTGCAAAGGACCAAAAGAGGCCAGAACTAACCTGACAGCTGTTGCAAAAGCAGGGGAAAAATCAAGGAGGCAGACACAACTTGGAGGGGAAGATATGAGGGACATGGCGTGGATACTTAAAAAAATGAAAAAAAAAAAAAAAAATCTCGGCTAAAGTCCAAGACATCAAAAGGCATGGCATACCATCAAGGGCAGGGACTTGCACCACATACCCCTAGGCTTACAAAAATTGATCCCTGCTGAAGGCCAAAACAAATAAGAAGGACTAAGGAGCACTCTGAAATGGAGATACCATCAAAGGAAATGACATTGAAGGAGAAAAAAAAAAAAAATTGGGGAAATTTAGTGACTACGAGAAAGTGGTCTGTGTGGAAACTAGGTGCAGTACAAATGACCGAATGAGCTCAGAACTAACCTGACAGCTGTTCCAAAAGAAGGGGAAAAATCAAGGAGGCAGAAACAACATGGAGGGGAAGATATGAGGGACATGCGTGGATACTTTAATAATGGAAAAAAAAAAAAAAAATCTCTGCCAAAGTCCAAGCCATCAAAAGGCATGGCATACAATCAAGGGCAGGGACTTGCACCACATACCCCTAGGCTTACAAAAATTGATCCCTGCTGAAGGCCAAAACAAATAAGAAGGACTAAGGAGCACTCTGAAATGGAGATACCATCAAAGGAAATGACATTGAAGGAGAAAAAAAAAAAAAATTGGGGAAATTTAGTGACTACGAGAAAGTGGTCTGGGTGGAAACTAGGTGCAGTACAAATGACCGAATGAGCTCAGAACTAACCTGACAGCTGTTGCAAAAGAAGGGGAAAAATCAAGGAGGCAGAAACAACATGGAGGGGAAGATATGAGGGACATGGCGTGGATACTTTAATAATGGAAAAAAAAAAAAAAAATCTCTGCCAAATTCCAAGACATCAAAAGGCATGGCATACAATCAAGGGCAGGGACTTGCACCACATACCCTAGGCTTACAAAAATTGATCCCTGCTGAAGGCCAAAACAAATAAGAAGGACTAAGGAGCACTCTGAAATGGAGATACCATCAAAGGAAATTACACTGAAGGAGAAAAAAAAAAAAATTGGGGAAATTTAAAGACTAGGAGAAAGTGGTCTGGTTGGAAACTAGGTGCAGTACAAATGACCGAATGAGGTCAGAACCAACCTGACAGCTGTTGCAAAAGCAGGGGAAATATCAAGGAGGCAGACACAACATGGAGGGGAAGATATGAGGGACATGGCGTGGATACTTAAAAAAATGAAAAAAAAAAAAAAAAATCTCGGCTAAAGTCCAAGACATCAAAAGGCATGGCATACCATCAAGGCCAGGGACTTGCACCACATACCCCTAGGCTTACAAAAATTGATCCCTGCTGAAGGCCAAAACAAATAAGAAGGACTAAGGAGCACTCTGAAATGGAGATACCATCAAAGGAAATGACATTGAAGGAGAAAAAAAAAAAAAATTGGGGAAATTTAGTGACTACGAGAAAGTGGTCTGTGTGGAAACTAGGTGCAGTACAAATGACCGAATGAGCTCAGAACTAACCTGACAGCTGTTCCAAAAGAAGGGGAAAAATCAAGGAGGCAGAAACAACATGGAGGGGAAGATATGAGGGACATGCGTGGATACTTTAATAATGGAAAAAAAAAAAAAAAATCTCTGCCAAAGTCCAAGCCATCAAAAGGCATGGCATACAATCAAGGGCAGGGACTTGCACCACATACCCCTAGGCTTACAAAAATTGATCCCTGCTGAAGGCCAAAACAAATAAGAAGGACTAAGGAGCACTCTGAAATGGAGATACCATCAAAGGAAATGACATTGAAGGAGAAAAAAAAAAAAATTGGGGAAATTTAGTGACTAGGAGAAAGTGGTCTGGGTGGAAACTAGGTGCAGTACAAATGACCGAATGAGCTCAGAACTAACCTGACAGCTGTTGCAAAAGAAGGGGAAAAATCAAGGAGGCAGAAACAACATGGAGGGGAAGATATGAGGGACATGGCGTGGATACTTTAATAATGGAAAAAAAAAAAAAAAATCTCTGCCAAATTCCAAGACATCAAAAGGCATGGCATACAATCAAGGGCAGGGACTTGCACCACATACCCTAGGCTTACAAAAATTGATCCCTGCTGAAGGCCAAAACAAATAAGAAGGACTAAGGAGCACTCTGAAATGGAGATACCATCAAAGGAAATTACACTGAAGGAGAAAAAAAAAAAAATTGGGGAAATTTAAAGACTAGGAGAAAGTGGTCTGGTTGGAAACTAGGTGCAGTACAAATGACCGAATGAGGTCAGAACCAACCTGACAGCTGTTGCAAAAGCAGGGGAAATATCAAGGAGGCAGACACAACATGGAGGGGAAGATATGAGGGACATGGCGTGGATACTTAAAAAAATGAAAAAAAAAAAAAAAATATCTCGGCCAAAGTCCAAGCCATCAAAAGGCATGGCATACCATCAAGGGCCGGGACTTGCACCACATACCCCTAGGCTTACAAAAATTGATCCCTGCTGAAGGCCAAAACAAATAAGAAGGACTAAGGAGCACTCTGAAATGGAGATACCATCAAAGGAAATTACATTGAAGGAGAAAAAAAAAAAAATGGGGAAATTTAGTGACTATGAGAAAGTGGTCTGGACGGAAATGAGGTGCAGTGCAAAGGACAAAATAAGGCCAGAACTAACCTGACAGCTGTTGCAAAAGCAGGGGAAATATCAAGGAGGCAGACACAACATGGAGGGGAAGATATGAGGGACATGGCATGGATACTTAAAAAAATGAAAAAAAAAAAAAAATCTCGGCCAAAGTCCAAGCCATCAAAAGGCATGGCATACCATCAAGGGCCGGGACTTGCACCACATACCCCTAGGCTTACAAAAATTGATCCCTGCTGAAGGCCAAAACAAATAAGAAGGACTAAGGAGCACTCTGAAATGGAGATACCATCAAAGGAAATTACACTGAAGGAGAAAAAAAAAAAAATTGGGGAAATTTAAAGACTAGGAGAAAGTGGTCTGGGTGGAAACTAGGTGCAGTACAAATGACCGAATGAGCTCAGAACTAACCTGACAGCTGTTGCAAAAGCAGGTGAAATATCAAGGAGGCAGACACAACATGGAGGGGAAGATATGAGGGACATGGCGTGGATACTTAAAAAAATTAAAAAAAAAAAAAAAAAAATCTCGGCCAAAGTCCAAGCCATCAAAAGGCATGGCATACCATCAAGGGCCGGGACTTGCACCACATACCCCTAGGCTTACAAAAATTGATCCCTGCTGAAGGCCAAAACAAATAAGAAGGACTAAGGAGCACTCTGAAATGGAGATACCATCAAAAGAAACGAAATTGAAGGAAAAAAAAAAAAAAATGGGGAAATTTAAAGACTAGGAGAAAGTGGTCTGGGTGGAAACTAGGTGCAGTACAAATGACCGAATGAGGTCAGAACTAACGTGACAGCTGTTGCAAAAGCAGGGGAAATATCAAGGAGGCAGACACAACATGGAGGGGAAGATATGAGGGACATGGCGTGGATACTTAAAAAAATGAAAAAAAAAAAAAAAATCTCGGCTAAAGTCCAAGACATCAAAAGGCATGGCATACCATCAAGGGCCGGGACTTGCACCACATACCCCTAGGCTTACAAAAATTGATCCCTGCTGAAGGCCAAAACAAATAAGAAGGACTAAGGAGCACTCTGAAATGGAGATACCATCAAAGGAAATGACATTGAAGGAGAAAAAAAAAAAAATGGGGAAATTTAGTGACTACGAGAAAGTGGTCTAGGTGGAAATGATGTACAGTGCAAAGGACCAAAAGAGGCCAGAACTAACCTGACAGCTGTTGCAAAAGCAGGGGAAAAATCAAGGAGGCAGACACAACATGGAGGGGAAGATATGAGGGACATGGCGTGGATACTTAAAAAAATGAAAAAAAAAAAAAAAATCTCAGCCAAAGTCAAAGCCATCAAAAGGCATGGCATACCATCAAGGGCAGGGACTTGCACCAAAGCTTGCCCCTTTGGTTCCCATTGAAATCGCAAGATTTCGTTTCCCGTCCCGAAAGGAAATGAAATTTCCTTTCGGGACGGGAAACGAAATCTTGCGACCCTGAAAACAAAGGCTCACAAACACTCTGGAAAGAAGATATGATCAAAAGAAATGAAATTGAAAAAAAAACCAAAAAAACCGGAAAATTGGCAGATGTAATGACTGCAAGAAAGTGGTCTGGACGGAAATGAGGTGCAGTGCAAAGGACAAAAGGAGGCCAGCAGTAACCTGACAGCTGTTGCAAAAGCAGGGGAAATATCAAGGAGGCAGACACAACATGGAGGGGAAGATATGAGGGACATGGCGTGGATACTTAAAAAAATGAAAAAAAAAAAAAAATCTCAGCTAAAGTCCAAGACATCAAAAGGCATGGCATACCATCAAGGGCAGGGACTTGCACCACATACCCCTAGGCTTACAAAAATTGATCCCTGCTGAAGGCCAAAACAAATAAGAAGGACTAAGGAGCACTCTGAAATGGAGATACCATCAAAGGAAATTACATTGAAGGAGAAAAAAAAAAAAATGGGGAAATTTAGTGACTACGAGAAAGTGGTCTAGGTGGAAATGATGTACAGTGCAAAGGACCAAAAGAGGCCAGAACTAACCTGACAGCTGTTGCAAAAGCAGGGGAAATATCAAGGAGGCAGACACAACATGGAGGGGAAGATATGAGGGACATGGCGTGGATACTTAAAAAAATGAAAAAAAAAAAAAAAATATCTCGGCCAAAGTCCAAGCCATCAAAAGGCATGGCATACCATCAAGGGCCGGGACTTGCACCACATACCCCTAGGCTTACAAAAATTGATCCCTGCTGAAGGCCAAAACAAATAAGAAGGACTAAGGAGCACTCTGAAATGGAGATACCATCAAAGGAAATTACATTGAAGGAGAAAAAAAAAAAAATGGGGAAATTTAGTGACTATGAGAAAGTGGTCTAGGTGGAAATGATGTACAGTGCAAAGGACCAAAAGAGGCCAGAACTAACCTGACAGCTGTTGCAAAAGCAGGGGAAAAATCAAGGAGGCAGACACAACATGGAGGGGAAGATATGAGGGACATGGCGTGGATACTTAAAAAAATGAAAAAAAAAAAAAAAATCTCAGCCAAAGTCAAAGCCATCAAAAGGCATGGCATACCATCAAGGGCAGGGACTTGCACCAAAGCTTGCCCCTTTGGTTCCCATTGAAATCGCAAGATTTCGTTTCCCGTCCCGAAAGGAAATGAAATTTCCTTTCGGGACGGGAAACGAAATCTTGCGACCCTGAAAACAAAGGCTCACAAACATTCTGGAAAGAAGATATGATCAAAAGAAATGAAATTGAAAAAAAACCCAAAAAAACCGGAAAATTGGCAGATGTAATGACTGCAAGAAAGTGGTCTGGACGGAAATGAGGTGCAGTGCAAAGGACAAAATAAGGCCAGAACTAACCTGACAGCTGTTGCAAAAGCAGGGGAAAAATCAAGGAGGCAGACACAACATGGAGGGGAAGATATGAGGGACATGGCGTGGATACTTAAAAAAATGAAAAAAAAAAAAAAAAAATCTCGGCTAAAGTCCAAGACATCAAAAGGCATGGCATACCATCAAGGGCAGGGACTTGCACCACATACCCCTAGGCTTACAAAAATTGATCCCTGCTGAAGGCCAAAACAAATAAGAAGGACTAAGAAGCACTCTGAAATGGAGATACCATCAAAGGAAATGACATTGAAGGAGAAAAAAAAAAAAAATTGGGGAAATTTAGTGACTAGGAGAAAGTGGTCTGGGTGGAAACTAGGTGCAGTACAAATGACCGAATGAGCTCAGAACTAACCTGACAGCTGATGCAAAAGAAGGGGAAAAATCAAGGAGGCAGAAACAACATGGAGGGGAAGATATGAGGGACATGGCGTGGATACTTTAATAATGGAAAAAAAAAAAAAAATCTCGGCCAAAGTCCAAGCCATCAAAAGGCATGGCATACAATCATGGGCAGGGACTTGCACCACATACCCTAGGCTTACAAAAATTGATCCCTGCTGAAGGCCAAAACAAATAAGAAGGACTAAGAAGCACTCTGAAATGGAGATACCATCAAAAGAAACGAAATTGAAGGAAAAAAAAAAAAAAAATGGGGAAATTTAATGACTTGGAGAAAGTGGTCTGGGTGGAAACTAGGTGCAGTACAAATGACCGAATGAGGTCAGAACTAACGTGACAGCTGTTGCAAAAGCAGGGGAAATATCAAGGAGGCAGACACAACATGGAGGGGAAGATATGAGGGACATGGCGTGGATACTTAAAAAAATGAAAAAAAAAAAAAAAAATCTCGGCCAAAGTCTAAGCCATCAAAAGGCATGGCATACCATCAAGGTCAGGGACTTGCACCACATACCCCTAGGCTTACAAAAATTGATCCCTGCTGGAGGCCAAAACAAATAAGAAGGACTAAGGAGCACTCTGAAATGGAGATACCATCAAAGGAAATTACACTGAAGGAGAAAAAAAAAAAAATTGGGGAAATTTAAAGACTAGGAGAAAGTGGTCTGGGTGGAAACTAGGTGCAGTACAAATGACCGAATGAGGTCAGAACTAACCTGACAGCTGTTGCAAAAGCAGGGGAAATATCAAGGAGGCAGACACAACATGGAGGGGAAGATATGAGGGACATGGCGTGGATACTTAAAAAAATGAAAAAAAAAAAAAAAAATATCTCGGCCAAAGTCCAAGCCATCAAAAGGCATGGCATACCATCAAGGGCCGGGACTTGCACCACATACCCCTAGGCTTACAAAAATTGATCCCTGCTGAAGGCCAAAACAAATAAGAAGGACTAAGGAGCACTCTGAAATGGAGATACCATCAAAGGAAATTACATTGAAGGAGAAAAAAAAAAAAATGGGGAAATTTAGTGACTACGAGAAAGTGGTCTAGGTGGAAATGATGTACAGTGCAAAGGACCAAAAGAGGCCAGAACTAACCTGACAGCTGTTGCAAAAGTAGGGGAAAAATCAAGGAGGCAGACACAACATGGAGGGGAAGATATGAGGGACATGGCGTGGATACTTAAAAAAATGAAAAAAAAAAAAAAAATCTCAGCCAAAGTCAAAGCCATCAAAAGGCATGGCATACCATCAAGGGCAGGGACTTGCACCAAAGCTTGCCCCTTTGGTTCCCATTGAAATCGCAAGATTTCGTTTCCCGTCCCGAAAGGAAATGAAATTTCCTTTCGGGACGGGAAACGAAATCTTGCGACCCTGAAAAGAAAGGCTCAGAAACACTCTGGAAAGAAGATATGATCAAAAGAAATGAAATTGAAAAAAAACCCAAAAAAACCAGAAAATTGGCAGATGTAATGACTGCAAGAAAGTGGTCTGGACGGAAATGAGGTGCAGTGCAAAGGGCAAAATAAGGCCAGAACTAGCCTGACAGCTCTTGCAAAAGCATGGGAAATATCAAGGAGGCAGACACAACATGGAGGGGAAGATATGAGGGACATGGCGTGGATACTTAAAAAAATGAAAAAAAAAAAAAAAAATATCTCGGCCAAAGTCCAAGCCATCAAAAGGCATGGCATACCATCAAGGGCCGGGACTTGCACCACATACCCCTAGGCTTACAAAAATTGATCCCTGCTGAAGGCCAAAACAAATAAGAAGGACTAAGGAGCACTCTGAAATGGAGATACCATCAAAAGAAACGAAATTGAAGGAAAAAAAAAAAAAAATGGGGAAATTTAAAGACTAGGAGAAAGTGGTCTGGGTGGAAACTAGGTGCAGTACAAATGACCGAATGAGGTCAGAACTAACGTGACAGCTGTTGCAAAAGCAGGGGAAATATCAAGGAGGCAGACACAACATGGAGGGGAAGATATGAGGGACATGGCGTGGATACTTAAAAAAATGAAAAAAAAAAAAAAAATCTCGGCTAAAGTCCAAGACATCAAAAGGCATGGCATACCATCAAGGGCCGGGACTTGCACCACATACCCCTAGGCTTACAAAAATTGATCCCTGCTGAAGGCCAAAACAAATAAGAAGGACTAAGGAGCACTCTGAAATGGAGATACCATCAAAGGAAATTACATTGAAGGAGAAAAAAAAAAAAATGGGGAAATTTAGTGACTACGAGAAAGTGGTCTAGGTGGAAATGATGTACAGTGCAAAGGACCAAAAGAGGCCAGAACTAACCTGACAGCTGTTGCAAAAGCAGGGGAAAAATCAAGGAGGCAGACACAACATGGAGGGGAAGATATGAGGGACATGGCGTGGATACTTAAAAAAATGAAAAAAAAAAAAAAAATCTCAGCCAAAGTCAAAGCCATCAAAAGGCATGGCATACCATCAAGGGCAGGGACTTGCACCAAAGCTTGCCCCTTTGGTTCCCATTGAAATCGCAAGATTTCGTTTCCCGTCCCGAAAGGAAATGAAATTTCCTTTCGGGACGGGAAACGAAATCTTGCGACCCTGAAAACAAAGGCTCACAAACATTCTGGAAAGAAGATATGATCAAAAGAAATGAAATTGAAAAAAAACCCCAAAAAAACCGGAAAATTGGCAGATGTAATGACTGCAAGAAAGTGGTCTGGACGGAAATGAGGTGCAGTGCAAAGGACAAAATAAGGCCAGCAGTAACCTGACAGCTGTTGCAAAAGCAGGGGAAATATCAAGGAGGCAGACACAACATGGAGGGGAAGATATGAGGGACATGGCGTGGATACTTAAAAAAATGAAAAAAAAAAAAAAAATCTCAGCCAAAGTCAAAGCCATCAAAAGGCATGGCATACCATCAAGGGCAGGGACTTGCACCAAAGCTTGCCCCTTTGGTTCCCATTGAAATCGCAAGATTTCGTTTCCCGTCCCGAAAGGAAATGAAATTTCCTTTCGGGACGGGAAACGAAATCTTGCGACCCTGAAAACAAAGGCTCACAAACATTCTGGAAAGAAGATATGATCAAAAGAAATGAAATTGAAAAAAAACCCAAAAAAACCGGAAAATTGGCAGATGTAATGACTGCAAGAAAGTGGTCTGGACGGAAATGAGGTGCAGTGCAAAGGACAAAATAAGGCCAGCAGTAACCTGACAGCTGTTGCAAAAGCAGGGGAAATATCAAGGAGGCAGACACAACATGGAGGGGAAGATATGAGGGACATGGCGTGGATACTTAAAAAAATGAAAAAAAAAAAAAAATCTCAGCTAAAGTCCAAGACATCAAAAGGCATGGCATACCATCAAGGGCAGGGACTTGCACCACATACCCCTAGGCTTACAAAAATTGATCCCTGCTGAAGGCCAAAACAAATAAGAAGGACTAAGGAGCACTCTGAAATGGAGATACCATCAAAGGAAATTACATTGAAGGAGAAAAAAAAAAAAATGGGGAAATTTAGTGACTACGAGAAAGTGGTCTAGGTGGAAATGATGTACAGTGCAAAGGACCAAAAGAGGCCAGAACTAACCTGACAGCTGTTGCAAAAGCAGGGGAAAAATCAAGGAGGCAGACACAACATGGAGGGGAAGATATGAGGGACACGGCGTGGATACTTAAAAAAATGAAAAAAAAAAAAAAAAAAATCTCGGCTAAAGTCCAAGACATCAAAAGGCATGGCATACCATCAAGGGCAGGGACTTGCACCACATACCCCTAGGCTTACAAAAATTGATCCCTGCTGAAGGCCAAAACAAATAAGAAGGACTAAGGAGCACTCTGAAATGGAGATACCATCAAAGGAAATGACATTGAAGGAGAAAAAAAAAAAAAATTGGGGAAATTTAGTGAGTACGAGAAAGTGGTCTGGGTGGAAACTAGGTGCAGTACAAATGACCGAATGAGCTCAGAACTAACCTGACAGCTGTTGCAAAAGAAGGGGAAAAATCAAGGAGGCAGAAACAACATGGAGGGGAAGATATGAGGGACATGGCGTGGATACTTTAATAATGGAAAAAAAAAAAAAAAATCTCTGCCAAAGTCCAAGCCATCAAAAGGCATGGCATACAATCAAGGGCAGGGACTTGCACCACATACCCTAGGCTTACAAAAATTGATCCCTGCTGAAGGCCAAAACAAATAAGAAGGACTAAGGAGCACTCTGAAATGGAGATACCATCAAAGGAAATTACACTGAAGGAGAAAAAAAAAAAATTGGGGAAATTTAAAGACTAGGAGAAAGTGGTCTGGGTGGAAACTAGGTGCAGTACAAATGACCGAATGAGGTCAGAACTAACCTGACAGCTGTTGCAAAAGCAGGGGAAATATCAAGGAGGCAGACACAACATGGAGGGGAAGATATGAGGGACATGGCGTGGATACTTAAAGAAATGAAAAAAAAAAAAAAAATATCTCGGCCAAAGTCCAAGCCATCAAAAGGCATGGCATACCATCAAGGGCAGGGACTTGCACCACATACCCCTAGGCTTACAAAAATTGATCCCTGCTGAAGGCCAAAACAAATAAGAAGGACTAAGGAGCACTCTGAAATGGAGATACCATCAAAGGAAATTACACTGAAGGAGAAAAAAAAAAAAATTGGGGAAATTTAAAGACTAGGAGAAAGTGGTCTAGGTGGAAATGATGTACAGTGCAAAGGACCAAAAGAGGCCAGAACTAACCTGACATCTGTTGCAAAAGCAGGGGAAAAATCAAGGAGGCAGACACAACATGGAGGGGAAGATATGAGGGACATGGCGTGGATACTTAAAAAAATGAAAAAAAAAAAAAAAAAATCTCGGCTAAAGTCCAAGACATCAAAAGGCATGGCATACCATCAAGGGCAGGGACTTGCACCACATACCCCTAGGCTTACAAAAATTGATCCCTGCTGAAGGCCAAAACAAATAAGAAGGACTAAGAAGCACTCTGAAATGGAGATACCATCAAAAGAAACGAAATTGAAGGAAAAAAAAAAAAAAAAATGGGGAAATTTAATGACTTGGAGAAAGTGGTCTGGGTGGAAACTAGGTGCAGTACAAATGACCGAATGAGGTCAGAACTAACGTGACAGCTGTTGCAAAAGCAGGGGAAATATCAAGGAGGCAGACACAACATGGAGGGGAAGATATGAGGGACACGGCATGGATACTTAAAAAAATGAAAAAAAAAAAAAAAATCTCGGCTAAAGTCCAAGACATCAAAAGGCATGGCATACAATCAAGGGCAGGGACTTGCACCACATACCCCTAGGCTTACAAAAATTGATCCCTGCTGAAGGCCAAAACAAATAAGAAGGACTAAGGAGCACTCTGAAATGGAGATACCATCAAAGGAAATTACACTGAAGGAGAAAAAAAAAAAATTGGGGAAATTTAAAGACTAGGAGAAAGTGGTCTGGGTGGAAACTAGGTGCAGTACAAATGACCGAATGAGCTCAGAACTAACCTGACAGCTGTTGCAAAAGCAGGGGAAATATCAAGGAGGCAGACACAACATGGAGGGGAAGATATGAGGGACATGGCGTGGATACTTAAAAAAATGAAAAAAAAAAAAAAAAATCTCGGCCAAAGTCCAAGCCATCAAAAGGCATGGCATACCATCAAGGTCAGGGACTTGCACCACATACCCCTAGGCTTACAAAAATTGATCCCTGCTGGAGTCCAAAACAAATAAGAAGGACTAAGGAGCACTCTGAAATGGAGATACCATCAAAGGAAATTACACTGAAGGAGAAAAAAAAAAAAATTGGGGAAATTTAAAGACTAGGAGAAAGTGGTCTGGGTGGAAACTAGGTGCAGTACAAATGACCGAATGAGGTCAGAACTAACCTGACAGCTGTTGCAAAAGCAGGGGAAATATCAAGGAGGCAGACACAACATGGAGGGGAAGATATGAGGGACATGGCGTGGATACTTAAAAAAATGAAAAAAAAAAAAAAAATATCTCGGCCAAAGTCCAAGCCATCAAAAGGCATGGCATACCATCAAGGGCCGGGACTTGCACCACATACCCCTAGGCTTACAAAAATTGATCCCTGCTGAAGGCCAAAACAAATAAGAAGGACTAAGGAGCACTCTGAAATGGAGATACCATCAAAGGAAATTACATTGAAGGAGAAAAAAAAAAAAAATGGGGAAATTTAGTGACTACGAGAAAGTGGTCTAGGTGGAAATGATGTACAGTGCAAAGGACCAAAAGAGGCCAGAACTAACCTGACAGCTGTTGCAAAAGCAGGGGAAAAATCAAGGAGGCAGACACAACATGGAGGGGAAGATATGAGGGACATGGCGTGGATACTTAAAAAAATGAAAAAAAAAAAAAAATCTCAGCCAAAGTCAAAGCCATCAAAAGGCATGGCATACCATCAAGGGCAGGGACTTGCACCAAAGCTTGCCCCTTTGGTTCCCATTGAAATCGCAAGATTTCGTTTCCCGTCCCGAAAGGAAATGAAATTTCCTTTCGGGACGGGAAACGAAATCTTGCGACCCTGAAAACAAATGCTCACAAACACTCTGGAAAGAAGATATGATCAAAAGAAATGAAATTGAAAAAAAACCCCAAAAAAAAGGAAAATTGGGAGATGTAATGACTGCAAGAAAGTGGTCTGGACGGAAATGAGGTGCAGTGCAAAGGGCAAAAAAAGGCCAGAACTAGCCTGACAGCTCTTGCAAAAGCATGGGAAATATCAAGGAGGCAGACACAACATGGGGGGGAAGATATGAGGGACATGGCGTGGATACTTAAAAAAATGAAAAAAAAAAAAAAAAATCTCGGCTAAAGTCCAAGACATCAAAAGGCATGGCATACCATCAAGGGCAGGGACTTGCACCACATACCCCTAGGCTTACAAAAATTGATCCCTGCTGAAGGCCAAAACAAATAAGAAGGACTAAGGAGCACTCTGAAATGGAGATGCCATCAAAGGAAATTGCATTGAAGGAGAAAAAAAAAAAAAATTGGGGAAATTTAGTGACTACGAGAAAGTGGTCTAGGTGGAAATGATGTACAGTGCAAAGGACCAAAAGAGGCCAGAACTAACCTGACAGCTGTTGCAAAAGCAGGGGAAAAATCAAGGAGGCAGACACAACATGGAGGGGAAGATATGAGGGACATGGCGTGGATACTTAAAAAAATGAAAAAAAAAAAAAAAAAATCTCGGCTAAAGTCCAAGACATCAAAAGGCATGGCATACCATCAAGGGCAGGGACTTGCACCACATACCCCTAGGCTTACAAAAATTGATCCCTGCTGAAGGCCAAAACAAATAAGAAGGACTAAGAAGCACTCTGAAATGGTGATACCATCAAAAGAAACGAAATTGAAGGAAAAAAAAAAAAAAAATGGGGAAATTTAATGACTTGGAGAAAGTGGTCTGGGTGGAAACTAGGTGCAGTACAAATGACCGAATGAGGTCAGAACTAACGTGACAGCTGTTGCAAAAGCAGGGGAAATATCAAGGAGGCAGACACAACATGGAGGGGAAGATATGAGGGACATGGCGTGGATACTTAAAAAAATGAAAAAAAAAAAAAAATCTCGGCTAAAGTCCAAGACATCAAAAGGCATGGCATACAATCAAGGGCAGGGACTTGCACCACATACCCCTAGGCTTACAAAAATTTATCCCTGCTGAAGGCCAAAACAAATAAGAAGGACTAAGAAGCACTCTGAAATGGAGATACCATCAAAAGAAACGAAATTGAAGGAAAAAAAAAAAAAAATGGGGAAATTTAATGACTTGGAGAAAGTGGTCTGGGTGGAAACTAGGTGCAGTACAAATGACCGAATGAGGTCAGAACTAACGTGACAGCTGTTGCAAAAGCAGGGGAAATATCAAGGAGGCAGACACAACATGGAGGGGAAGATATGAGGGACATGGCGTGGATACTTAAAAAAATGAAAAAAAAAAAAAAAATCTCGGCTAAAGTCCAAGACATCAAAAGGCATGGCATACAATCAAGGGCAGGGACTTGCACCACATACCCCTAGGCTTACAAAAATTGATCCCTGCTGAAGGCCAAAACAAATAAGAAGGACTAAGGAGCACTCTGAAATGGAGATACCATCAAAGGAAATTACACTGAAGGAGAAAAAAAAAAAATTGGGGAAATTTAGTGACTAGGAGAAAGTGGTCTGGGTGGAAACTAGGTGCAGTACAAATGACCGAATGAGGTCAGAACTAACGTGACAGCTGTTGCAAAAGCAGGGGAAATATCAAGGAGGCAGACACAACATGGAGGGGAAGATATGAGGGACATGGCGTGGATACTTTAATAATGGGAAAAAAAAAAAAAATCTCAGCTAAAGTCCAAGCCATCAAAAGGCATGGCATACCATCAAGGGCAGGGACTTGCACCACATACCCCTAGGCTTACAAAAATTGATCCCTGCTGAAGGCCAAAACAAATAAGAAGGACTAAGGAGCACTCTGAAATGGAGATACCATCAAAGGAAATGACATTGAAGGAGAAAAAAAAAAAAAATTGGGGAAATTTAGTGACTACGAGAAAGTGGTCTGGGTGGAAACTAGGTGCAGTACAAATGACCGAATGAGCTCAGAACTAACCTGACAGCTGTTGCAAAAGAAGGGGAAAAATCAAGGAGGCAGAAACAACATGGAGGGGAAGATATGAGGGACATGGCGTGGATACTTTAATAATGGAAAAAAAAAAAAAAATCTCGGCCAAAGTCCAAGCCATCAAAAGGCATGGCATACAATCATGGGCAGGGACTTGCACCACATACCCTAGGCTTACAAAAATTGATCCCTGCTGAAGGCCAAAACAAATAAGAAGGACTAAGAAGCACTCTGAAATGGAGATACCATCAAAAGAAACGAAATTGAAGGAAAAAAAAAAAAAAAAAGGGGAAATTTAATGACTTGGAGAAAGTGGTCTGGGTGGAAACTAGGTGCAGTACAAATGACCGAATGAGGTCAGAACTAACGTGACAGCTGTTGCAAAAGCAGGGGAAATATCAAGGAGGCAGACACAACATGGAGGGGAAGATATGAGGGACATGGCGTGGATACTTAAAAAAATGAAAAAAAAAAAAAAAATCTCGGCTAAAGTCCAAGACATCAAAAGGCATGGCATACCATCAAGGGCCGGGACTTGCACCACATACCCCTAGGCTTACAAAAATTGATCCCTGCTGAAGGCCAAAACAAATAAGAAGGACTAAGGAGCACTCTGAAATGGAGATACCATCAAAGGAAATTACATTGAAGGAGAAAAAAAAAAAAATGGGGAAATTTAGTGACTACGAGAAAGTGGTCTAGGTGGAAATGATGTACAGTGCAAAGGACCAAAAGAGGCCAGAACTAACCTGACAGCTGTTGCAAAAGCAGGGGAAAAATCAAGGAGGCAGACACAACATGGAGGGGAAGATATGAGGGACATGGCGTGGATACTTAAAAAAATGAAAAAAAAAAAAAAAATCTCAGCCAAAGTCAAAGCCATCAAAAGGCATGGCATACCATCAAGGGCAGGGACTTGCACCAAAGCTTGCCCCTTTGGTTCCCATTGAAATCGCAAGATTTCGTTTCCCGTCCCGAAAGGAAATGAAATTTCCTTTCGGGACGGGAAACGAAATCTTGCGACCCTGAAAACAAAGGCTCACAAACATTCTGGAAAGAAGATATGATCAAAAGAAATGAAATTGAAAAAAAACCCCAAAAAAACCGGAAAATTGGCAGATGTAATGACTGCAAGAAAGTGGTCTGGACGGAAATGAGGTGCAGTGCAAAGGACAAAATAAGGCCAGCAGTAACCTGACAGCTGTTGCAAAAGCAGGGGAAATATCAAGGAGGCAGACACAACATGGAGGGGAAGATATGAGGGACATGGCGTGGATACTTAAAAAAATGAAAAAAAAAAAAAAAAAATCTCGGCCAAAGTCCAAGCCATCAAAAGGCATGGCATACCATCAAGGGCCGGGTCTTGCACCACATACCCCTAGGCTTACAAAAATTGATCCCTGCTGAAGGCCAAAACAAATAAGAAGAACTAAGGAGCACTCTGAAATGGAGATACCATCAAAGGAAATTACATTGAAGGAGAAAAAAAAAAAAATGGGGAAATTTAGTGACTACGAGAAAGTGGTCTAGGTGGAAATGATGTACAGTGCAAAGGACCAAAAGAGGCCAGAACTAACCTGACAGCTGTTGCAAAAGCAGGGGAAAAATCAAGGAGGCAGACACAACATGGAGGGGAAGATATGAGGGACATGGCGTGGATACTTAAAAAAATGAAAAAAAAAAAAAAAATCTCAGCCAAAGTCAAAGCCATCAAAAGGCATGGCATACCATCAAGGGCAGTGACTTGCACCAAAGCTTGCCCCTTTGGTTCCCATTGAAATCGCAAGATTTCGTTTCCCGTCCCGAAAGGAAATGAAATTTCCTTTCGGGACGGGAAACGAAATCTTGCGACCCTGAAAAGAAAGGCTCAGAAACACTCTGGAAAGAAGATATGATCAAAAGAAATGAAATTGAAAAAAACCCAAAAAAACCAGAAAATTGGCAGATGTAATGACTGCAAGAAAGTGGTCTGGACGGAAATGAGGTGCAGTGGAAAGGGCAAAATAAGGCCAGAACTAGCCTGACAGCTCTTGCAAAAGCATGGGAAATATCAAGGAGGCAGACACAACATGGAGGGGAAGATATGAGGGACATGGCGTGGATACTTAAAAAAATGAAAAAAAAAAAAAAAAAAAATCTCGGCCAAAGTCCAAGCCATCAAAAGGCATGGCATACCATCAAGGGCCGGGACTTGCACCACATACCCCTAGGCTTACAAAAATTGATCCCTGCTGAAGGCCAAAACAAATAAGAAGGACTAAGGAGCACTCTGAAATGGAGATACCATCAAAAGAAACGAAATTGAAGGAAAAAAAAAAAAAAATGGGGAAATTTAAAGACTAGGAGAAAGTGGTCTGGGTGGAAACTAGGTGCAGTACAAATGACCGAATGAGGTCAGAACTAACGTGACAGCTGTTGCAAAAGCAGGGGAAATATCAAGGAGGCAGACACAACATGGAGGGGAAGATATGAGGGACATGGCGTGGATACTTAAAAAAATGAAAAAAAAAAAAAAAATCTCGGCTAAAGTCCAAGACATCAAAAGGCATGGCATACCATCAAGGGCCGGGACTTGCACCACATACCCCTAGGCTTACAAAAATTGATCCCTGCTGAAGGCCAAAACAAATAAGAAGGACTAAGGAGCACTCTGAAATGGAGATACCATCAAAGGAAATGACATTGAAGGAGAAAAAAAAAAAAATGGGGAAATTTAGTGACTACGAGAAAGTGGTCTAGGTGGAAATGATGTACAGTGCAAAGGACCAAAAGAGGCCAGAACTAACCTGACAGCTGTTGCAAAAGCAGGGGAAAAATCAAGGAGGCAGACACAACATGGAGGGGAAGATATGAGGGACATGGCGTGGATACTTAAAAAAATGAAAAAAAAAAAAAAAATCTCAGCCAAAGTCAAAGCCATCAAAAGGCATGGCATACCATCAAGGGCAGGGACTTGCACCAAAGCTTGCCCCTTTGGTTCCCATTGAAATCGCAAGATTTCGTTTCCCGTCCCGAAAGGAAATGAAATTTCCTTTCGGGACGGGAAACGAAATCTTGCGACCCTGAAAACAAAGGCTCACAAACATTCTGGAAAGAAGATATGATCAAAAGAAATGAAATTGAAAAAAAACCCAAAAAAAACGGAAAATTGGCAGATGTAATGACTGCAAGAAAGTGGTCTGGACGGAAATGAGGTGCAGTGCAAAGGACAAAATAAGGCCAGAACTAACCTGACAGCTCTTGCAAAAGCAGGGGAAATATCAAGGAGGCAGACACAACATGGAGGGGAAGATATGAGGGACATGGCATGGATACTTAAAAAAATGAAAAAAAAAAAAAAATCTCAGCTAAAGTCCAAGACATCAAAAGGCATGGCATACCATCAAGGGCAGGGACTTGCACCACATACCCCTAGGCTTACAAAAATTGATCCCTGCTGAAGGCCAAAACAAATAAGAAGGACTAAGGAGCACTCTGAAATGGAGATACCATCAAAGGAAATTACACTGAAGGAGAAAAAAAAAAAAATTGGGGAAATTTAAAGACTAGGAGAAAGTGGTCTAGGTGGAAATGATGTACAGTGCAAAGGACCAAAAGAGGCCAGAACTAACCTGACATCTGTTGCAAAAGCAGGGGAAAAATCAAGGAGGCAGACACAACATGGAGGGGTAGATATGAGGGACATGGCGTGGATACTTAAAAAAATGAAAAAAAAAAAAAAAAAATCTCGGCTAAAGTCCAAGACATCAAAAGGCATGGCATACCATCAAGGGCAGGGACTTGCACCACATACCCCTAGGCTTACAAAAATTGATCCCTGCTGAAGGCCAAAACAAATAAGAAGGACTAAGAAGCACTCTGAAATGGAGATACCATCAAAAGAAACGAAATTGAAGGAAAAAAAAAAAAAAAAATGGGGAAATTTAATGACTTGGAGAAAGTGGTCTGGGTGGAAACTAGGTGCAGTACAAATGACCGAATGAGGTCAGAACTAACGTGACAGCTGTTGCAAAAGCAGGGGAAATATCAAGGAGGCAGACACAACATGGAGGGGAAGATATGAGGGACACGGCATGGATACTTAAAAAAATGAAAAAAAAAAAAAAAATCTCGGCTAAAGTCCAAGACATCAAAAGGCATGGCATACAATCAAGGGCAGGGACTTGCACCACATACCCCTAGGCTTACAAAAATTGATCCCTGCTGAAGGCCAAAACAAATAAGAAGGACTAAGGAGCACTCTGAAATGGAGATACCATCAAAGGAAATTACACTGAAGGAGAAAAAAAAAAAATTGGGGAAATTTAAAGACTAGGAGAAAGTGGTCTGGGTGGAAACTAGGTGCAGTACAAATGACCGAATGAGCTCAGAACTAACCTGACAGCTGTTGCAAAAGCAGGGGAAATATCAAGGAGGCAGACACAACATGGAGGGGAAGATATGAGGGACATGGCGTGGATACTTAAAAAAATGAAAAAAAAAAAAAAAAATCTCGGCCAAAGTCCAAGCCATCAAAAGGCATGGCATACCATCAAGGTCAGGGACTTGCACCACATACCCCTAGGCTTAGAAAAATTGATCCCTGCTGGAGTCCAAAACAAATAAGAAGGACTAAGGAGCACTCTGAAATGGAGATACCATCAAAGGAAATTACACTGAAGGAGAAAAAAAAAAAAATTGGGGAAATTTAAAGACTAGGAGAAAGTGGTCTGGGTGGAAACTAGGTGCAGTACAAATGACCGAATGAGGTCAGAACTAACCTGACAGCTGTTGCAAAAGCAGGGGAAATATCAAGGAGGCAGACACAACATGGAGGGGAAGATATGAGGGACATGGCGTGGATACTTAAAAAAATGAAAAAAAAAAAAAAAATATCTCGGCCAAAGTCCAAGCCATCAAAAGGCATGGCATACCATCAAGGGCCGGGACTTGCACCACATACCCCTAGGCTTACAAAAATTGATCCCTGCTGAAGGCCAAAACAAATAAGAAGGACTAAGGAGCACTCTGAAATGGAGATACCATCAAAGGAAATTACATTGAAGGAGAAAAAAAAAAAAATGGGGAAATTTAGTGACTACGAGAAAGTGGTCTAGGTGGAAATGATGTACAGTGCAAAGGACCAAAAGAGGCCAGAACTAACCTGACAGCTGTTGCAAAAGCAGGGGAAAAATCAAGGAGGCAGACACAACATGGAGGGGAAGATATGAGGGACATGGCGTGGATACTTAAAAAAATGAAAAAAAAAAAAAAATCTCAGCCAAAGTCAAAGCCATCAAAAGGCATGGCATACCATCAAGGGCAGGGACTTGCACCAAAGCTTGCCCCTTTGGTTCCCATTGAAATCGCAAGATTTCGTTTCCCGTCCCGAAAGGAAATGAAATTTCCTTTCGGGACGGGAAACGAAATCTTGCGACCCTGAAAACAAAGGCTCACAAACATTCTGGAAAGAAGATATGATCAAAAGAAATGAAATTGAAAAAAAACCCAAAAAAAAGGAAAATTGGGAGATGTAATGACTGCAAGAAAGTGGTCTGGCCGGAAATGAGGTGCAGTGCAAAGGACAAAATAAGGCCAGAACTAACCTGACAGTTCTTGCAAAAGCAGGGGAAATATCAAGGAGGCAGACACAACATGGAGGGGAAGATATGAGGGACATGGCATGGATACTTAAAAAAATGAAAAAAAAAAAAAAATCTCGGCTAAAGTCCAAGACATCAAAAGGCATGGCATACCATCAAGGGCAGGGACTTGCACCACATACCACTAGGCTTACAAAAATTGATCCCTGCTGAAGGCCAAAACAAATAAGAAGGACTAAGGAGCACTCTGAAATGGAGATACCATCAAAGGAAATTACACTGAAGGAGAAAAAAAAAAAAATTGGGGAAATTTAAAGACTAGGAGAAAGTGGTCTAGGTGGAAATGATGTACAGTGCAAAGGACCAAAAGAGGCCAGAACTAACCTGACATCTGTTGCAAAAGCAGGGGAAAAATCAAGGAGGCAGACACAACATGGAGGGGTAGATATGAGGGACATGGCGTGGATACTTAAAAAAATGAAAAAAAAAAAAAAAAAATCTCGGCTAAAGTCCAAGACATCAAAAGGCATGGCATACCATCAAGGGCATGGACTTGCACCACATACCCCTAGGCTTACAAAAATTGATCCCTGCTGAAGGCCAAAACAAATAAGAAGGACTAAGAAGCACTCTGAAATGGAGATACCATCAAAAGAAACGAAATTGAAGGAAAAAAAAAAAAAAAAATGGGGAAATTTAATGACTTGGAGAAAGTGGTCTGGGTGGAAACTAGGTGCAGTACAAATGACCGAATGAGGTCAGAACTAACGTGACAGCTGTTGCAAAAGCAGGGGAAATATCAAGGAGGCAGACACAACATGGAGGGGAAGATATGAGGGACACGGCGTGGATACTTAAAAAAATGAAAAAAAAAAAAAAAATCTCGGCTAAAGTCCAAGACATCAAAAGGCATGGCATACAATCAAGGGCAGGGACTTGCACCACATACCCCTAGGCTTACAAAAATTGATCCCTGCTGAAGGCCAAAACAAATAAGAAGGACTAAGGAGCACTCTGAAATGGAGATACCATCAAAGGAAATTACACTGAAGGAGAAAAAAAAAAAATTGGGGAAATTTAAAGACTAGGAGAAAGTGGTCTGGGTGGAAACTAGGTGCAGTACAAATGACCGAATGAGCTCAGAACTAACCTGACAGCTGTTGCAAAAGCAGGGGAAATATCAAGGAGGCAGACACAACATGGAGGGGAAGATATGAGGGACATGGCGTGGATACTTAAAAAAATGAAAAAAAAAAAAAAAAATCTCGGCCAAAGTCCAAGCCATCAAAAGGCATGGCATACCATCAAGGTCAGGGACTTGCACCACATACCCCTAGGCTTACAAAAATTGATCCCTGCTGAAGGCCAAAACAAATAAGAAGGACTAAGGAGCACTCTGAAATGGAGATACCATCAAAGGAAATGACATTGAAGGAGAAAAAAAAAAAAAATTGGGGAAATTTAGTGACTACGAGAAAGTGGTCTGGGTGGAAACTAGGTGCAGTACAAATGACCGAATGAGCTCAGAACTAACCTGACAGCTGTTGCAAAAGAAGGGGAAAAATCAAGGAGGCAGAAACAACATGGAGGGGAAGATATGAGGGACATGGCGTGGATACTTTAATAATGGAAAAAAAAAAAAAAATCTCGGCCAAAGTCCAAGCCATCTAAAGACATGGCATACAATCATGGGCAGGGACTTGCACCACATACCCTAGGCTTACAAAAATTGATCCCTGCTGAAGGCCAAAACAAATAAGAAGGACTAAGAAGCACTCTGAAATGGAGATACCATCAAAAGAAACTAAATTGAAGGAAAAAAAAAAAAAAAAAGGGGAAATTTAATGACTTGGAGAAAGTGGTCTGGGTGGAAACTAGGTGCAGTACAAATGACCGAATGAGGTCAGAACTAACGTGACAGCTGTTGCAAAAGCAGGGGAAATATCAAGGAGGCAGACACAACATGGAGGGGAAGATATGAGGGACATGGCGTGGATACTTAAAAAAATGAAAAAAAAAAAAAAAATCTCGGCTAAAGTCCAAGACATCAAAAGGCATGGCATACCATCAAGGGCAGGGACTTGCACCACATACCCCTAGGCTTACAAAAATTGATCCCTGCTGAAGGCCAAAACAAATAAGAAGGACTAAGGAGCTCTCTGAAATGGAGATACCATCAAAGGAAATTACATTGAAGGAGAAAAAAAAAAAAATGGGGAAATTTAGTGACTACGAGAAAGTGGTCTAGGTGGAAATGATGTACAGTGCAAAGGACCAAAAGAGGCCAGAACTAACCTGACAGCTGTTGCAAAAGCAGGGGAAAAATCAAGGAGGCAGACACAACATGGAGGGGAAGATATGAGGGACATGGCGTGGATACTTAAAAAAATGAAAAAAAAAAAAAAAATCTCAGCCAAAGTCAAAGCCATCAAAAGGCATGGCATACCATCAAGGGCAGGGACTTGCACCAAAGCTTGCCCCTTTGGTTCCCATTGAAATCGCAAGATTTCGTTTCCCGTCCCGAAAGGAAATGAAATTTCCTTTCGGGACGGGAAACGAAATCTTGCGACCCTGAAAACAAAGGCTCACAAACATTCTGGAAAGAAGATATGATCAAAAGAAATGAAATTGAAAAAAAACCCAAAAAAAACGGAAAATTGGCAGATGTAATGACTGCAAGAAAGTGGTCTGGACGGAAATGAGGTGCAGTGCAAAGGGCAAAATAAGGCCAGAACTAGCCTGACAGCTCTTGCAAAAGCATGGGAAATATCAAGGAGGCAGACACAACATGGGGGGGAAGATATGAGGGACATGGCGTGGATACTTAAAAAAATGAAAAAAAAAAAAAAAAATCTCGGCTAAAGTCCAAGACATCAAAAGGCATGGCATACCATCAAGGGCAGGGACTTGCACCACATACCCCTAGGCTTACAAAAATTGATCCCTGCTGAAGGCCAAAACAAATAAGAAGGACTAAGGAGCACTCTGAAATGGAGATGCCATCAAAGGAAATTGCATTGAAGGAGAAAAAAAAAAAAAATTGGGGAAATTTAGTGACTACGAGAAAGTGGTCTAGGTGGAAATGATGTACAGTGCAAAGGACCAAAAGAGGCCAGAACTAACCTGACATCTGTTGCAAAAGCAGGGGAAAAATCAAGGAGGCAGACACAACATGGAGGGGAAGATATGAGGGACATGGCGTGGATACTTAAAAAAATGAAAAAAAAAAAAAAAAAATCTCGGCTAAAGTCCAAGACATCAAAAGGCATGGCATACCATCAAAGGCAGGGACTTGCACCACATACCCCTAGGCTTACAAAAATTGATCCCTGCTGAAGGCCAAAACAAATAAGAAGGACTAAGAAGCACTCTGAAATGGAGATACCATCAAAAGAAACGAAATTGAAGGAAAAAAAAAAAAAAAATGGGGAAATTTAATGACTTGGAGAAAGTGGTCTGGGTGGAAACTAGGTGCAGTACAAATGACCGAATGAGGTCAGAACTAACGTGACAGCTGTTGCAAAAGCAGGGGAAATATCAAGGAGGCAGACACAACATGGAGGGGAAGATATGAGGGACATGGCGTGGATACTTAAAAAAATGAAAAAAAAAAAAAAAATCTCGGCTAAAGTCCAAGACATCAAAAGGCATGGCATACCATCAAGGGCCGGGACTTGCACCACATACCCCTAGGCTTACAAAAATTGATCCCTGCTGAAGGCCAAAACAAATAGGAAGGACTAAGGAGCACTCTGAAATGGAGATACCATCAAAGGAAATGACATTGAAGGAGAAAAAAAAAAAAATGGGGAAATTTAGTGACTACGAGAAAGTGGTCTAGGTGGAAATGATGTACAGTGCAAAGGACCAAAAGAGGCCAGAACTAACCTGACAGCTGTTGCAAAAGCAGGGGAAAAATCAAGGAGGCAGACACAACATGGAGGGGAAGATATGAGGGACATGGCGTGGATACTTAAAAAAATGAAAAAAAAAAAAAAAATCTCAGCCTAAGTCAAAGCCATCAAAAGGCATGGCATACCATCAAGGGCAGGGACTTGCACCAAAGCTTGCCCCTTTGGTTCCCATTGAAATCGCAAGATTTCGTTTCCCGTCCCGAAAGGAAATGAAATTTCCTTTCGGGACGGGAAACGAAATCTTGCGACCCTGAAAACAAAGGCTCACAAACATTCTGGAAAGAAGATATGATCAAAAGAAATGAAATTGAAAAAAAACCCAAAAAAACCGGAAAATTGGCAGATGTAATGACTGCAAGAAAGTGGTCTGGACGGAAATGAGGTGCAGTGCAAAGGACAAAATAAGGCCAGCAGTAACCTGACAGCTGTTGCAAAAGCAGGGGAAATATCAAGGAGGCAGACACAACATGGAGGGGAAGATATGAGGGACATGGCGTGGATACTTAAAAAAATGAAAAAAAAAAAAAAATCTCAGCTAAAGTCCAAGACATCAAAAGGCATGGCATACCATCAAGGGCAGGGACTTGCACCACATACCCCTAGGCTTACAAAAATTGATCCCTGCTGAAGGCCAAAACAAATAAGAAGGACTAAGGAGCACTCTGAAATGGAGATACCATCAAAGGAAATTACATTGAAGGAGAAAAAAAAAAAAATGGGGAAATTTAGTGACTACGAGAAAGTGGTCTAGGTGGAAATGATGTACAGTGCAAAGGACCAAAAGAGGCCAGAACTAACCTGACAGCTGTTGCAAAAGCAGGGGAAAAATCAAGGAGGCAGACACAACATGGAGGGGAAGATATGAGGGACACGGCGTGGATACTTAAAAAAATGAAAAAAAAAAAAAAAAAAATCTCGGCTAAAGTCCAAGACATCAAAAGGCATGGCATACCATCAAGGGCAGGGACTTGCACCACATACCCCTAGGCTTACAAAAATTGATCCCTGCTGAAGGCCAAAACAAATAAGAAGGACTAAGGAGCACTCTGAAATGGAGATACCATCAAAGGAAATGACATTGAAGGAGAAAAAAAAAAAAAATTGGGGAAATTTAGTGAGTACGAGAAAGTGGTCTGGGTGGAAACTAGGTGCAGTACAAATGACCGAATGAGCTCAGAACTAACCTGACAGCTGTTGCAAAAGAAGGGGAAAAATCAAGGAGGCAGAAACAACATGGAGGGGAAGATATGAGGGACATGGCGTGGATACTTTAATAATGGAAAAAAAAAAAAAAAATCTCTGCCAAAGTCCAAGCCATCAAAAGGCATGGCATACAATCAAGGGCAGGGACTTGCACCACATACCCTAGGCTTACAAAAATTGATCCCTGCTGAAGGCCAAAACAAATAAGAAGGACTAAGGAGCACTCTGAAATGGAGATACCATCAAAGGAAATTACACTGAAGGAGAAAAAAAAAAAATTGGGGAAATTTAAAGACTAGGAGAAAGTGGTCTGGGTGGAAACTAGGTGCAGTACAAATGACCGAATGAGGTCAGAACTAACCTGACAGCTGTTGCAAAAGCAGGGGAAATATCAAGGAGGCAGACACAACATGGAGGGGAAGATATGAGGGACATGGCGTGGATACTTAAAGAAATGAAAAAAAAAAAAAAAATATCTCGGCCAAAGTCCAAGCCATCAAAAGGCATGGCATACCATCAAGGGCAGGGACTTGCACCACATACCCCTAGGCTTACAAAAATTGATCCCTGCTGAAGGCCAAAACAAATAAGAAGGACTAAGGAGCACTCTGAAATGGAGATACCATCAAAGGAAATTACATTGAAGGAGAAAAAAAAAAAAATGGGGAAATTTAGTGACTATGAGAAAGTGGTCTAGGTGGAAATGATGTACAGTGCAAAGGACCAAAAGAGGCCAGAACTAACCTGACAGCTGTTGCAAAAGCAGGGGAAAAATCAAGGAGGCAGACACAACATGGAGGGGAAGATATGAGGGACATGGCGTGGATACTTAAAAAAATGAAAAAAAAAAAAAAAATCTCAGCCAAAGTCAAAGCCATCAAAAGGCATGGCATACCATCAAGGGCAGGGACTTGCACCAAAGCTTGCCCCTTTGGTTCCCATTGAAATCGCAAGATTTCGTTTCCCGTCCCGAAAGGAAATGAAATTTCCTTTCGGGACGGGAAACGAAATCTTGCGACCCTGAAAACAAAGGCTCACAAACATTCTGGAAAGAAGATATGATCAAAAGAAATGAAATTGAAAAAAAACCCAAAAAAAAGGAAAATTGGCAGATGTAATGACTGCAAGAAAGTGGTCTGGCCGGAAATGAGGTGCAGTGCAAAGGACAAAATAAGGCCAGAACTAACCTGACAGCTCTTGCAAAAGCAGGGGAAATATCAAGGAGGCAGACACAACATGGAGGGGAAGATATGAGGGACATGGCATGGATACTTAAAAAAATGAAAAAAAAAAAAAAATCTCGGCTAAAGTCCAAGACATCAAAAGGCATGGCATACCATCAAGGGCAGGGACTTGCACCACATACCCCTAGGCTTACAAAAATTGATCCCTGCTGAAGGCCAAAACAAATAAGAAGGACTAAGGAGCACTCTGAAATGGAGATACCATCAAAGGAAATTACACTGAAGGAGAAAAAAAAAAAAATTGGGGAAATTTAAAGACTAGGAGAAAGTGGTCTAGGTGGAAATGATGTACAGTGCAAAGGACCAAAAGAGGCCAGAACTAACCTGACATCTGTTGCAAAAGCAGGGGAAAAATCAAGGAGGCAGACACAACATGGAGGGGTAGATATGAGGGACATGGCGTGGATACTTAAAAAAATGAAAAAAAAAAAAAAAAAATCTCGGCTAAAGTCCAAGACATCAAAAGGCATGGCATACCATCAAGGGCAGGGACTTGCACCACATACCCCTAGGCTTACAAAAATTGATCCCTGCTGAAGGCCAAAACAAATAAGAAGGACTAAGAAGCACTCTGAAATGGAGATACCATCAAAAGAAACGAAATTGAAGGAAAAAAAAAAAAAAAAATGGGGAAATTTAATGACTTGGAGAAAGTGGTCTGGGTGGAAACTAGGTGCAGTACAAATGACCGAATGAGGTCAGAACTAACGTGACAGCTGTTGCAAAAGCAGGGGAAATATCAAGGAGGCAGACACAACATGGAGGGGAAGATATGAGGGACACGGCATGGATACTTAAAAAAATGAAAAAAAAAAAAATAAATCTCGGCTAAAGTCCAAGACATCAAAAGGCATGGCATACAATCAAGGGCAGGGACTTGCACCACATACCCCTAGGCTTACAAAAATTGATCCCTGCTGAAGGCCAAAACAAATAAGAAGGACTAAGGAGCACTCTGAAATGGAGATACCATCAAAGGAAATTACACTGAAGGAGAAAAAAAAAAAATTGGGGAAATTTAAAGACTAGGAGAAAGTGGTCTGGGTGGAAACTAGGTGCAGTACAAATGACCGAATGAGCTCAGAACTAACCTGACAGCTGTTGCAAAAGCAGGGGAAATATCAAGGAGGCAGACACAACATGGAGGGGAAGATATGAGGGACATGGCGTGGATACTTAAAAAAATGAAAAAAAAAAAAAAAATCTCGGCCAAAGTCCAAGCCATCAAAAGGCATGGCATACCATCAAGGTCAGGGACTTGCACCACATACCCCTAGGCTTAGAAAAATTGATCCCTGCTGGAGTCCAAAACAAATAAGAAGGACTAAGGAGCACTCTGAAATGGAGATACCATCAAAGGAAATTACACTGAAGGAGAAAAAAAAAAAAATTGGGGAAATTTAAAGACTAGGAGAAAGTGGTCTGGGTGGAAACTAGGTGCAGTACAAATGACCGAATGAGGTCAGAACTAACCTGACAGCTGTTGCAAAAGCAGGGGAAATATCAAGGAGGCAGACACAACATGGAGGGGAAGATATGAGGGACATGGCGTGGATACTTAAAAAAATGAAAAAAAAAAAAAAAATATCTCGGCCAAAGTCCAAGCCATCAAAAGGCATGGCATACCATCAAGGGCCGGGACTTGCACCACATACCCCTAGGCTTACAAAAATTGATCCCTGCTGAAGGCCAAAACAAATAAGAAGGACTAAGGAGCACTCTGAAATGGAGATACCATCAAAGGAAATTACATTGAAGGAGAAAAAAAAAAAAATGGGGAAATTTAGTGACTACGAGAAAGTGGTCTAGGTGGAAATGATGTACAGTGCAAAGGACCAAAAGAGGCCAGAACTAACCTGACAGCTGTTGCAAAAGCAGGGGAAAAATCAAGGAGGCAGACACAACATGGAGGGGAAGATATGAGGGACATGGCGTGGATACTTAAAAAAATGAAAAAAAAAAAAAAATCTCAGCCAAAGTCAAAGCCATCAAAAGGCATGGCATACCATCAAGGGCAGGGACTTGCACCAAAGCTTGCCCCTTTGGTTCCCATTGAAATCGCAAGATTTCGTTTCCCGTCCCGAAAGGAAATGAAATTTCCTTTCGGGACGGGAAACGAAATCTTGCGACCCTGAAAACAAAGGCTCACAAACATTCTGGAAAGAAGATATGATCAAAAGAAATGAAATTGAAAAAAAACCCAAAAAAACCGGAAAATTGGCAGATGTAATGACTGCAAGAAAGTGGTCTGGACGGAAATGAGGTGCAGTGCAAAGGACAAAATAAGGCCAGCAGTAACCTGACAGCTGTTGCAAAAGCAGGGGAAATATCAAGGAGGCAGACACAACATGGAGGGGAAGATATGAGGGACATGGCGTGGATACTTAAAAAAATGAAAAAAAAAAAAAAATCTCAGCTAAAGTCCAAGACATCAAAAGGCATGGCATACCATCAAGGGCAGGGACTTGCACCACATACCCCTAGGCTTACAAAAATTGATCCCTGCTGAAGGCCAAAACAAATAAGAAGGACTAAGGAGCACTCTGAAATGGAGATACCATCAAAGGAAATTACATTGAAGGAGAAAAAAAAAAAAATGGGGAAATTTAGTGACTACGAGAAAGTGGTCTAGGTGGAAATGATGTACAGTGCAAAGGACCAAAAGAGGCCAGAACTAACCTGACAGCTGTTGCAAAAGCAGGGGAAAAATCAAGGAGGCAGACACAACATGGAGGGGAAGATATGAGGGACACGGCGTGGATACTTAAAAAAATGAAAAAAAAAAAAAAAAAAATCTCGGCTAAAGTCCAAGACATCAAAAGGCATGGCATACCATCAAGGGCAGGGACTTGCACCACATACCCCTAGGCTTACAAAAATTGATCCCTGCTGAAGGCCAAAACAAATAAGAAGGACTAAGGAGCACTCTGAAATGGAGATACCATCAAAGGAAATGACATTGAAGGAGAAAAAAAAAAAAAATTGGGGAAATTTAGTGAGTACGAGAAAGTGGTCTGGGTGGAAACTAGGTGCAGTACAAATGACCGAATGAGCTCAGAACTAACCTGACAGCTGTTGCAAAAGAAGGGGAAAAATCAAGGAGGCAGAAACAACATTTAGGGGAAGATATGAGGGACATGGCGTGGATACTTTAATAATGGAAAAAAAAAAAAAAAATCTCTGCCAAAGTCCAAGCCATCAAAAGGCATGGCATACAATCAAGGGCAGGGACTTGCACCACATACCCTAGGCTTACAAAAATTGATCCCTGCTGAAGGCCAAAACAAATAAGAAGGACTAAGGAGCACTCTGAAATGGAGATACCATCAAAGGAAATTACACTGAAGGAGAAAAAAAAAAAATTGGGGAAATTTAAAGACTAGGAGAAAGTGGTCTGGGTGGAAACTAGGTGCAGTACAAATGACCGAATGAGGTCAGAACTAACGTGACAGCTGTTGCAAAAGCAGGGGAAATATCAAGGAGGCAGACACAACATGGAGGGGAAGATATGAGGGACATGGCGTGGATACTTAAAGAAATGAAAAAAAAAAAAAAAATATCTCGGCCAAAGTCCAAGCCATCAAAAGGCATGGCATACCATCAAGGGCAGGGACTTGCACCACATACCCCTAGGCTTACAAAAATTGATCCCTGCTGAAGGCCAAAACAAATAAGAAGGACTAAGGAGCACTCTGAAATGGAGATACCATCAAAGGAAATTACACTGAAGGAGAAAAAAAAAAAAATTGGGGAAATTTAAAGACTAGGAGAAAGTGGTCTGGGTGGAAACTAGGTGCAGTACAAATGACCGAATGAGGTCAGAACTAACCTGACAGCTGTTGCAAAAGCAGGGGAAATATCAAGGAGGCAGACACAACATGGAGGGGAAGATATGAGGGACATGGCGTGGATACTTAAAAAAATGAAAAAAAAAAAAAAAATATCTCGGCCAAAGTCCAAGCCATCAAAAGGCATGGCATACCATCAAGGGCCGGGACTTGCACCACATACCCCTAGGCTTACAAAAATTGATCCCTGCTGAAGGCCAAAACAAATAAGAAGGACTAAGGAGCACTCTGAAATGGAGATACCATCAAAGGAAATTACATTGAAGGAGAAAAAAAAAAAAATGGGGAAATTTAGTGACTACAAGAAAGTGGTCTAGGTGGAAATGATGTACAGTGCAAAGGACCAAAAGAGGCCAGAACTAACCTGACAGCTGTTGCAAAAGCAGGGGAAAAATCAAGGAGGCAGACACAACATGGAGGGGAAGATATGAGGGACATGGCGTGGATACTTAAAAAAATGAAAAAAAAAAAAAAATCTCAGCCAAAGTCAAAGCCATCAAAAGGCATGGCATACCATCAAGGGCAGGGACTTGCACCAAAGCTTGCCCCTTTGGTTCCCATTGAAATCGCAAGATTTCGTTTCCCGTCCCGAAAGGAAATGAAATTTCCTTTCGGGACGGGAAACGAAATCTTGCGACCCTGAAAACAAATGCTCACAAACACTCTGGAAAGAAGATATGATCAAAAGAAATGAAATTGAAAAAAAACCCCAAAAAAAAGGAAAATTGGGAGATGTAATGACTGCAAGAAAGTGGTCTGGACGGAAATGAGGTGCAGTGCAAAGGGCAAAATAAGGCCAGAACTAGCCTGACAGCTCTTGCAAAAGCATGGGAAATATCAAGGAGGCAGACACAACATGGGGGGGAAGATATGAGGGACATGGCGTGGATACTTAAAAAAATGAAAAAAAAAAAAAAAAATCTCGGCTAAAGTCCAAGACATCAAAAGGCATGGCATACCATCAAGGGCAGGGACTTGCACCACATACCCCTAGGCTTACAAAAATTGATCCCTGCTGAAGGCCAAAACAAATAAGAAGGACTAAGGAGCACTCTGAAATGGAGATGCCATCAAAGGAAATTGCATTGAAGGAGAAAAAAAAAAAAAATTGGGGAAATTTAGTGACTACGAGAAAGTGGTCTAGGTGGAAATGATGTACAGTGCAAAGGACCAAAAGAGGCCAGAACTAACCTGACATCTGTTGCAAAAGCAGGGGAAAAATCAAGGAGGCAGACACAACATGGAGGGGAAGATATGAGGGACATGGCGTGGATACTTAAAAAAATGAAAAAAAAAAAAAAAAAATCTCGGCTAAAGTCCAAGACATCAAAAGGCATGGCATACCATCAAGGGCAGGGACTTGCACCACATACCCCTAGGCTTACAAAAATTGATCCCTGCTGAAGGCCAAAACAAATAAGAAGGACTAAGAAGCACTCTGAAATGGAGATACCATCAAAAGAAACGAAATTGAAGGAAAAAAAAAAAAAAATGGGGAAATTTAATGACTTGGAGAAAGTGGTCTGGGTGGAAACTAGGTGCAGTACAAATGACCGAATGAGGTCAGAACTAACGTGACAGCTGTTGCAAAAGCAGGGGAAATATCAAGGAGGCAGACACAACATGGAGGGGAAGATATGAGGGACATGGCGTGGATACTTAAAAAAATGAAAAAAAAAAAAAAATCTCGGCTAAAGTCCAAGACATCAAAAGGCATGGCATACAATCAAGGGCAGGGACTTGCACCACATACCCCTAGGCTTACAAAAATTGATCCCTGCTGAAGGCCAAAACAAATAAGAAGGACTAAGAAGCACTCTGAAATGGAGATACCATCAAAGGAAATTACACTGAAGGAGAAAAAAAAAAAATTGGGGAAATTTAAAGACTAGGAGAAAGTGGTCTGGGTGGAAACTAGGTGCAGTACAAATGACCGAATGAGGTCAGAACTAACGTGACAGCTGTTGCAAAAGCAGGGGAAATATCAAGGAGGCAGACACAACATGGAGGGGAAGATATGAGGGACATGGCGTGGATACTTAAAAAAATGAAAAAAAAAAAAAAAATCTCGGCTAAAGTCCAAGACATCAAAAGGCATGGCATACCATCAAGGGCAGGGACTTGCACCACATACCCCTAGGCTTACAAAAATTGATCCCTGCTGAAGGCCAAAACAAATAAGAAGGACTAAGGAGCACTCTGAAATGGAGATACCATCAAAGGAAATTACATTGAAGGAGAAAAAAAAAAAAATGGGGAAATTTAGTGACTACGAGAAAGTGGTCTAGGTGGAAATGATGTACAGTGCAAAGGACCAAAAGAGGCCAGAACTAACCTGACAGCTGTTGCAAAAGCAGGGGAAAAATCAAGGAGGCAGACACAACATGGAGGGGAAGATATGAGGGACATGGCGTGGATACTTAAAAAAATGAAAAAAAAAAAAAAAATCTCAGCCAAAGTCAAAGCCATCAAAAGGCATGGCATACCATCAAGGGCAGGGACTTGCACCAAAGCTTGCCCCTTTGGTTCCCATTGAAATCGCAAGATTTCGTTTCCCGTCCCGAAAGGAAATGAAATTTCCTTTCGGGACGGGAAACGAAATCTTGCGACCCTGAAAACAAAGGCTCACAAACATTCTGGAAAGAAGATATGATCAAAAGAAATGAAATTGAAAAAAAACCCAAAAAAAACGGAAAATTGGCAGATGTAATGACTGCAAGAAAGTGGTCTGGACGGAAATGAGGTGCAGTGCAAAGGGCAAAATAAGGCCAGAACTAGCCTGACAGCTCTTGCAAAAGCATGGGAAATATCAAGGAGGCAGACACAACATGGGGGGGAAGATATGAGGGACATGGCGTGGATACTTAAAAAAATGAAAAAAAAAAAAAAAAATCTCGGCTAAAGTCCAAGACATCAAAAGGCATGGCATACCATCAAGGGCAGGGACTTGCACCACATACCCCTAGGCTTACAAAAATTGATCCCTGCTGAAGGCCAAAACAAATAAGAAGGACTAAGGAGCACTCTGAAATGGAGATGCCATCAAAGGAAATTGCATTGAAGGAGAAAAAAAAAAAAAATTGGGGAAATTTAGTGACTACGAGAAAGTGGTCTAGGTGGAAATGATGTACAGTGCAAAGGACCAAAAGAGGCCAGAACTAACCTGACATCTGTTGCAAAAGCAGGGGAAAAATCAAGGAGGCAGACACAACATGGAGGGGAAGATATGAGGGACATGGCGTGGATACTTAAAAAAATGAAAAAAAAAAAAAAAAAATCTCGGCTAAAGTCCAAGACATCAAAAGGCATGGCATACCATCAAGGGCAGGGACTTGCACCACATACCCCTAGGCTTACAAAAATTGATCCCTGCTGAAGGCCAAAACAAATAAGAAGGACTAAGAAGCACTCTGAAATGGAGATACCATCAAAAGAAACGAAATTGAAGGAAAAAAAAAAAAAAAATGGGGAAATTTAATGACTTGGAGAAAGTGGTCTGGGTGGAAACTAGGTGCAGTACAAATGACCGAATGAGGTCAGAACTAACGTGACAGCTGTTGCAAAAGCAGGGGAAATATCAAGGAGGCAGACACAACATGGAGGGGAAGATATGAGGGACATGGCGTGGATACTTAAAAAAATGAAAAAAAAAAAAAAAATCTCGGCTAAAGTCCAAGACATCAAAAGGCATGGCATACCATCAAGGGCCGGGACTTGCACCACATACCCCTAGGCTTACAAAAATTGATCCCTGCTGAAGGCCAAAACAAATAAGAAGGACTAAGGAGCACTCTGAAATGGAGATACCATCAAAGGAAATGACATTGAAGGAGAAAAAAAAAAAAATGGGGAAATTTAGTGACTACGAGAAAGTGGTCTAGGTGGAAATGATGTACAGTGCAAAGGACCAAAAGAGGCCAGAACTAACCTGACAGCTGTTGCAAAAGCAGGGGAAAAATCAAGGAGGCAGACACAACATGGAGGGGAAGATATGAGGGACATGGCGTGGATACTTAAAAAAATGAAAAAAAAAAAAAAAATCTCAGCCTAAGTCAAAGCCATCAAAAGGCATGGCATACCATCAAGGGCAGGGACTTGCACCAAAGCTTGCCCCTTTGGTTCCCATTGAAATCGCAAGATTTCGTTTCCCGTCCCGAAAGGAAATGAAATTTCCTTTCGGGACGGGAAACGAAATCTTGCGACCCTGAAAACAAAGGCTCACAAACATTCTGGAAAGAAGATATGATCAAAAGAAATGAAATTGAAAAAAAACCCAAAAAAACCGGAAAATTGGCAGATGTAATGACTGCAAGAAAGTGGTCTGGACGGAAATGAGGTGCAGTGCAAAGGACAAAATAAGGCCAGCAGTAACCTGACAGCTGTTGCAAAAGCAGGGGAAATATCAAGGAGGCAGACACAACATGGAGGGGAAGATATGAGGGACATGGCGTGGATACTTAAAAAAATGAAAAAAAAAAAAAAATCTCAGCTAAAGTCCAAGACATCAAAAGGCATGGCATACCATCAAGGGCAGGGACTTGCACCACATACCCCTAGGCTTACAAAAATTGATCCCTGCTGAAGGCCAAAACAAATAAGAAGGACTAAGGAGCACTCTGAAATGGAGATACCATCAAAGGAAATTACATTGAAGGAGAAAAAAAAAAAAATGGGGAAATTTAGTGACTACGAGAAAGTGGTCTAGGTGGAAATGATGTACAGTGCAAAGGACCAAAAGAGGCCAGAACTAACCTGACAGCTGTTGCAAAAGCAGGGGAAAAATCAAGGAGGCAGACACAACATGGAGGGGAAGATATGAGGGACACGGCGTGGATACTTAAAAAAATGAAAAAAAAAAAAAAAAAAATCTCGGCTAAAGTCCAAGACATCAAAAGGCATGGCATACCATCAAGGGCAGGGACTTGCACCACATACCCCTAGGCTTACAAAAATTGATCCCTGCTGAAGGCCAAAACAAATAAGAAGGACTAAGGAGCACTCTGAAATGGAGATACCATCAAAGGAAATGACATTGAAGGAGAAAAAAAAAAAAAATTGGGGAAATTTAGTGAGTACGAGAAAGTGGTCTGGGTGGAAACTAGGTGCAGTACAAATGACCGAATGAGCTCAGAACTAACCTGACAGCTGTTGCAAAAGAAGGGGAAAAATCAAGGAGGCAGAAACAACATGGAGGGGAAGATATGAGGGACATGGCGTGGATACTTTAATAATGGAAAAAAAAAAAAAAAATCTCTGCCAAAGTCCAAGCCATCAAAAGGCATGGCATACAATCAAGGGCAGGGACTTGCACCACATACCCTAGGCTTACAAAAATTGATCCCTGCTGAAGGCCAAAACAAATAAGAAGGACTAAGGAGCACTCTGAAATGGAGATACCATCAAAGGAAATTACACTGAAGGAGAAAAAAAAAAAATTGGGGAAATTTAAAGACTAGGAGAAAGTGGTCTGGGTGGAAACTAGGTGCAGTACAAATGACCGAATGAGGTCAGAACTAACCTGACAGCTGTTGCAAAAGCAGGGGAAATATCAAGGAGGCAGACACAACATGGAGGGGAAGATATGAGGGACATGGCGTGGATACTTAAAGAAATGAAAAAAAAAAAAAAAATATCTCGGCCAAAGTCCAAGCCATCAAAAGGCATGGCATACCATCAAGGGCAGGGACTTGCACCACATACCCCTAGGCTTACAAAAATTAATCCCTGCTGAAGGCCAAAACAAATAAGAAGGACTAAGGAGCACTCTGAAATGGAGATACCATCAAAGGAAATTACATTGAAGGAGAAAAAAAAAAAAATGGGGAAATTTAGTGACTATGAGAAAGTGGTCTAGGTGGAAATGATGTACAGTGCAAAGGACCAAAAGAGGCCAGAACTAACCTGACAGCTGTTGCAAAAGCAGGGGAAAAATCAAGGAGGCAGACACAACATGGAGGGGTAGATATGAGGGACATGGCGTGGATACTTAAAAAAATGAAAAAAAAAAAAAAAAAATCTCGGCTAAAGTCCAAGACATCAAAAGGCATGGCATACCATCAAGGGCAGGGACTTGCACCACATACCCCTAGGCTTACAAAAATTGATCCCTGCTGAAGGCCAAAACAAATAAGAAGGACTAAGAAGCACTCTGAAATGGAGATACCATCAAAAGAAACGAAATTGAAGGAAAAAAAAAAAAAAAAATGGGGAAATTTAATGACTTGGAGAAAGTGGTCTGGGTGGAAACTAGGTGCAGTACAAATGACCGAATGAGGTCAGAACTAACGTGACAGCTGTTGCAAAAGCAGGGGAAATATCAAGGAGGCAGACACAACATGGAGGGGAAGATATGAGGGACACGGCATGGATACTTAAAAAAATGAAAAAAAAAAAAAAAATCTCGGCTAAAGTCCAAGACATCAAAAGGCATGGCATACAATCAAGGGCAGGGACTTGCACCACATACCCCTAGGCTTACAAAAATTGATCCCTGCTGAAGGCCAAAACAAATAAGAAGGACTAAGGAGCACTCTGAAATGGAGATACCATCAAAGGAAATTACACTGAAGGAGAAAAAAAAAAAATTGGGGAAATGTAAGACTAGGAGAAAGTGGTCTGGGTGGAAACTAGGTGCAGTACAAATGACCGAATGAGCTCAGAACTAACCTGACAGCTGTTGCAAAAGCAGGGGAAATATCAAGGAGGCAGACACAACATGGAGGGGAAGATATGAGGGACATGGCGTGTATACTTAAAAAAATGAAAAAAAAAAAAAAAAATCTCGGCCAAAGTCCAAGCCATCAAAAGGCATGGCATACCATCAAGGTCAGGGACTTGCACCACATACCCCTAGGCTTAGAAAAATTGATCCCTGCTGGAGTCCAAAACAAATAAGAAGGACTAAGGAGCACTCTGAAATGGAGATACCATCAAAGGAAATTACACTGAAGGAGAAAAAAAAAAAAATTGGGGAAATTTAATGACTTGGAGAAAGTGGTCTGGGTGGAAACTAGGTGCAGTACAAATGACCGAATGAGGTCAGAACTAACCTGACAGCTGTTGCAAAAGCAGGGGAAATATCAAGGAGGCAGACACAACATGGAGGGGAAGATATGAGGGACATGGCGTGGATACTTAAAAAAATGAAAAAAAAAAAAAAAATATCTCGGCCAAAGTCCAAGCCATCAAAAGGCATGGCATACCATCAAGGGCCGGGACTTGCACCACATACCCCTAGGCTTACAAAAATTGATCCCTGCTGAAGGCCAAAACAAATAAGAAGGACTAAGGAGCACTCTGAAATGGAGATACCATCAAAGGAAATTACATTGAAGGAGAAAAAAAAAAAAATGGGGAAATTTAGTGACTACGAGAAAGTGGTCTAGGTGGAAATGATGTACAGTGCAAAGGACCAAAAGAGGCCAGAACTAACCTGACAGCTGTTGCAAAAGCAGGGGAAAAATCAAGGAGGCAGACACAACATGGAGGGGAAGATATGAGGGACATGGCGTGGATACTTAAAAAAATGAAAAAAAAAAAAAAATCTCAGCCAAAGTCAAAGCCATCAAAAGGCATGGCATACCATCAAGGGCAGGGACTTGCACCAAAGCTTGCCCCTTTGGTTCCCATTGAAATCGCAAGATTTCGTTTCCCGTCCCGAAAGGAAATGAAATTTCCTTTCGGGACGGGAAACGAAATCTTGCGACCCTGAAAACAAATGCTCACAAACACTCTGGAAAGAAGATATGATCAAAAGAAATGAAATTGAAAAAAAACCCCAAAAAAAAGGAAAATTGGGAGATGTAATGACTGCAAGAAAGTGGTCTGGACGGAAATGAGGTGCAGTGCAAAGGGCAAAATAAGGCCAGAACTAGCCTGACAGCTCTTGCAAAAGCATGGGAAATATCAAGGAGGCAGACACAACATGGGGGGGAAGATATGAGGGACATGGCGTGGATACTTAAAAAAATGAAAAAAAAAAAAAAAAATCTCGGCTAAAGTCCAAGACATCAAAAGGCATGGCATACCATCAAGGGCAGGGACTTGCACCACATACCCCTAGGCTTACAAAAATTGATCCCTGCTGAAGGCCAAAACAAATAAGAAGGACTAAGGAGCACTCTGAAATGGAGATGCCATCAAAGGAAATTGCATTGAAGGAGAAAAAAAAAAAAAATTGGGGAAATTTAGTGACTACGAGAAAGTGGTCTAGGTGGAAATGATGTACAGTGCAAAGGACCAAAAGAGGCCAGAACTAACCTGACATCTGTTGCAAAAGCAGGGGAAAAATCAAGGAGGCAGACACAACATGGAGGGGAAGATATGAGGGACATGGCGTGGATACTTAAAAAAATGAAAAAAAAAAAAAAAAAATCTCGGCTAAAGTCCAAGACATCAAAAGGCATGGCATACCATCAAGGGCAGGGACTTGCACCACATACCCCTAGGCTTACAAAAATTGATCCCTGCTGAAGGCCAAAACAAATAAGAAGGACTAAGAAGCACTCTGAAATGGAGATACCATCAAAAGAAACGAAATTGAAGGAAAAAAAAAAAAAAAATGGGGAAATTTAATGACTTGGAGAAAGTGGTCTGGGTGGAAACTAGGTGCAGTACAAATGACCGAATGAGGTCAGAACTAACGTGACAGCTGTTGCAAAAGCAGGGGAAAAATCAAGGAGGCAGACACAACATGGAGGGGAAGATATGAGGGACATGGCGTGGATACTTAAAAAAATGAAAAAAAAAAAAAAATCTCGGCTAAAGTCCAAGACATCAAAAGGCATGGCATACAATCAAGGGCAGGGACTTGCACCACATACCCCTAGGCTTACAAAAATTGATCCCTGCTGAAGGCCAAAACAAATAAGAAGGACTAAGAAGCACTCTGAAATGGAGATACCATCAAAAGAAACGAAATTGAAGGAAAAAAAAAAAAAAATGGGGAAATTTAATGACTTGGAGAAAGTGGTCTGGGTGGAAACTAGGTGCAGTACAAATGACCGAATGAGGTCAGAACTAACGTGACAGCTGTTGCAAAAGCAGGGGAAATATCAAGGAGGCAGACACAACATGGAGGGGAAGATATGAGGGACATGGCGTGGATACTTAAAAAAATGAAAAAAAAAAAAAAAATCTCGGCTAAAGTCCAAGACATCAAAAGGCATGGCATACAATCAAGGGCAGGGACTTGCACCACATACCCCTAGGCTTACAAAAATTGATCCCTGCTGAAGGCCAAAACAAATAAGAAGGACTAAGGAGCACTCTGAAATGGAGATACCATCAAAGGAAATTACACTGAAGGAGAAAAAAAAAAAATTGGGGAAATTTAAAGACTAGGAGAAAGTGGTCTGGGTGGAAACTAGGTGCAGTACAAATGACCGAATGAGGTCAGAACTAACGTGACAGCTGTTGCAAAAGCAGGGGAAATATCAAGGAGGCAGACACAACATGGAGGGGAAGATATGAGGGACATGGCGTGGATACTTTAATAATGGGAAAAAAAAAAAAAATCTCAGCCAAAGTCCAAGCCATCAAAAGGCATGGCATACCATCAAGGGCAGGGACTTGCACCACATACCCCTAGGCTTACAAAAATTGATCCCTGCTGAAGGCCAAAACAAATAAGAAGGACTAAGGAGCACTCTGAAATGGAGATACCATCAAAGGAAATGACATTGAAGGAGAAAAAAAAAAAAAATTGGGGAAATTTAGTGACTACGAGAAAGTGGTCTGGGTGGAAACTAGGTGCAGTACAAATGACCGAATGAGCTCAGAACTAACCTGACAGCTGTTGCAAAAGAAGGGGAAAAATCAAGGAGGCAGAAACAACATGGAGGGGAAGATATGAGGGACATGGCGTGGATACTTTAATAATGGAAAAAAAAAAAAAAATCTCGGCCAAAGTCCAAGCCATCAAAAGGCATGGCATACAATCATGGGCAGGGACTTGCACCACATACCCTAGGCTTACAAAAATTGATCCCTGCTGAAGGCCAAAACAAATAAGAAGGACTAAGAAGCACTCTGAAATGGAGATACCATCAAAAGAAACTAAATTGAAGGAAAAAAAAAAAAAAAAAGGGGAAATTTAATGACTTGGAGAAAGTGGTCTGGGTGGAAACTAGGTGCAGTACAAATGACCGAATGAGGTCAGAACTAACGTGACAGCTGTTGCAAAAGCAGGGGAAATATCAAGGAGGCAGACACAACATGGAGGGGAAGATATGAGGGACATGGCGTGGATACTTAAAAAAATGAAAAAAAAAAAAAAAATCTCGGCTAAAGTCCAAGACATCAAAAGGCATGGCATACCATCAAGGGCAGGGACTTGCACCACATACCCCTAGGCTTGCAAAAATTGATCCCTGCTGAAGGCCAAAACAAATAAGAAGGACTAAGGAGCACTCTGAAATGGAGATACCATCAAAGGAAATTACATTGAAGGAGAAAAAAAAAAAAATGGGGAAATTTAGTGACTACGAGAAAGTGGTCTAGGTGGAAATGATGTACAGTGCAAAGGACCAAAAGAGGCCAGAACTAACCTGACAGCTGTTGCAAAAGCAGGGGAAAAATCAAGGAGGCAGACACAACATGGAGGGGAAGATATGAGGGACATGGCGTGGATACTTAAAAAAATGAAAAAAAAAAAAAAAAATCTCGGCTAAAGTCCAAGACATCAAAAGGCATGGCATACCATCAAGGGCAGGGACTTGCACCACATACCCCTAGGCTTACAAAAATTGATCCCTGCTGAAGGCCAAAACAAATAAGAAGGACTAAGGAGCACTCTGAAATGGAGATACCATCAAAGGAAATTACATTGAAGGAGAAAAAAAAAAAATGGGGAAATTTAGTGACTACGAGAAAGTGGTCTAGGTGGAAATGATGTACAGTGCAAAGGACCAAAAGAGGCCAGAACTAACCTGACAGCTGTTGCAAAAGCAGGGGAAAAATCAAGGAGGCAGACACAACATGGAGGGGAAGATATGAGGGACATGGCGTGGATACTTAAAAAAATGAAAAAAAAAAAAAAAATCTCAGCCAAAGTCAAAGCCATCAAAAGGCATGGCATACCATCAAGGGCAGGGACTTGCACCAAAGCTTGCCCCTTTGGTTCCCATTGAAATCGCAAGATTTCGTTTCCCGTCCCGAAAGGAAATGAAATTTCCTTTCGGGACGGGAAACGAAATCTTGCGACCCTGAAAAGAAAGGCTCACAAACACTCTGGAAAGAAGATATGATCAAAAGAAATGAAATTGAAAAAAACCCGAAAAAAACAGAAAATTGGGAGATGTAATGACTGCAAGAAAGTGGTCTGGACGGAAATGAGGTGCAGTGCAAAGGGCAAAATAAGGCCAGAACTAGCCTGACAGGTCTTGCAAAAGCATGGGAAATATCAAGGAGGCAGACACAACATGGAGGGGAAGATATGAGGGACATGGCGTGGATACTTAAAAAAATGAAAAAAAAAAAAAAATATCTCGGCTAAAGTCCAAGACATCAAAAGGCATGGCATACCATCAAGGGCAGGGACTTACACCACATACCCCTAGGCTTACAAAAATGGATCCCTGCTGAAGGCCAAAACAAATAAGAAGGACTAAGGAGCACTCTGAAATGGAGATGCCATCAAAGGAAATTGCATTGAAGGAGAAAAAAAAAAAAAATTGGGGAAATTTAGTGACTACGAGAAAGTGGTCTAGGTGGAAATGATGTACAGTGCAAAGGACCAAAAGAGGCCAGAACTAACCTGACAGCTGTTGCAAAAGCAGGGGAAAAATCAAGGAGGCAGACACAACATGGAGGGGAAGATATGAGGGACATGGCGTGGATACTTAAAAAAATGAAAAAAAAAAAAAAAAAATCTCGGCTAAAGTCCAAGACATCAAAAGGCATGGCATACCATCAAGGGCAGGGACTTGCACCACATACCCCTAGGCTTACAAAAATTGATCCCTGCTGAAGGCCAAAACAAATAAGAAGGACTAAGGAGCACTCTGAAATGGAGATACCATCAAAGGAAATTACATTGAAGGAGAAAAAAAAAAAATGGGGAAATTTAGTGACTACGAGAAAGTGGTCTAGGTGGAAATGATGTACAGTGCAAAGGACCAAAAGAGGCCAGAACTAACCTGACAGCTGTTGCAAAAGCAGGGGAAAAATCAAGGAGGCAGACACAACATGGAGGGGAAGATATGAGGGACATGGCGTGGATACTTAAAAAAATGAAAAAAAAAAAAAAAATCTCAGCCAAAGTCAAAGCCATCAAAAGGCATGGCATACCATCAAGGGCAGGGACTTGCACCAAAGCTTGCCCCTTTGGTTCCCATTGAAATCGCAAGATTTCGTTTCCCGTCCCGAAAGGAAATGAAATTTCCTTTCGGGACGGGAAACGAAATCTTGCGACCCTGAAAAGAAAGGCTCACAAACACTCTGGAAAGAAGATATGATCAAAAGAAATGAAATTGAAAAAAACCCGAAAAAAACAGAAAATTGGGAGATGTAATGACTGCAAGAAAGTGGTCTGGACGGAAATGAGGTGCAGTGCAAAGGGCAAAATAAGGCCAGAACTAGCCTGACAGGTCTTGCAAAAGCATGGGAAATATCAAGGAGGCAGACACAACATGGAGGGGAAGATATGAGGGACATGGCGTGGATACTTAAAAAAATGAAAAAAAAAAAAAAATATCTCGGCTAAAGTCCAAGACATCAAAAGGCATGGCATACCATCAAGGGCAGGGACTTACACCACATACCCCTAGGCTTACAAAAATGGATCCCTGCTGAAGGCCAAAACAAATAAGAAGGACTAAGGAGCACTCTGAAATGGAGATGCCATCAAAGGAAATTGCATTGAAGGAGAAAAAAAAAAAAAATTGGGGAAATTTAGTGACTACGAGAAAGTGGTCTAGGTGGAAATGATGTACAGTGCAAAGGACCAAAAGAGGCCAGAACTAACCTGACAGCTGTTGCAAAAGCAGGGGAAAAATCAAGGAGGCAGACACAACATGGAGGGGAAGATATGAGGGACATGGCGTGGATACTTAAAAAAATGAAAAAAAAAAAAAAAAAATCTCGGCTAAAGTCCAAGACATCAAAAGGCATGGCATACCATCAAGGGCAGGGACTTGCACCACATACCCCTAGGCTTACAAAAATTGATCCCTGCTGAAGGCCAAAACAAATAAGAAGGACTAAGAAGCACTCTGAAATGGAGATACCATCAAAAGAAACGAAATTGAAGGAAAAAAAAAAAAAAAAATGGGGAAATTTAAAGACTAGGAGAAAGTGGTCTGGGTGGAAACTAGGTGCAGTACAAATGACCGAATGAGGTCAGAACTAACGTGACAGCTGTTGCAAAAGCAGGGGAAATATCAAGGAGGCAGACACAACATGGAGGGGAAGATATGAGGGACATGGCGTGGATACTTAAAAAAATGAAAAAAAAAAAAAAAAAATCTCGGCTAAAGTCCAAGACATCAAAAGGCATGGCATACCATCAAGGGCAGGGACTTGCACCACATACCCCTAGGCTTACAAAAATTGATCCCTGCTGAAGGCCAAAACAAATAAGAAGGACTAAGGAGCACTCTGAAATGGAGATACCATCAAAGGAAATTACATTGAAGGAGAAAAAAAAAAAATGAGGAAATTTAGTGACTACGAGAAAGTGGTCTAGGTGGAAATGATGTACAGTGCAAAGGACCAAAAGAGGCCAGAACTAACCTGACAGCTGTTGCAAAAGCAGGGGAAAAATCAAGGAGGCAGACACAACATGGAGGGGAAGATATGAGGGACATGGCGTGGATACTTAAAAAAATGAAAAAAAAAAAAAAAATCTCAGCCAAAGTCAAAGCCATCAAAAGGCATGGCATACCATCAAGGGCAGGGACTTGCACCAAAGCTTGCCCCTTTGGTTCCCATTGAAATCGCAAGATTTCGTTTCCCGTCCCGAAAGGAAATGAAATTTCCTTTCGGGACGGGAAACGAAATCTTGCGACCCTGAAAAGAAAGGCTCACAAACACTCTGGAAAGAAGATATGATCAAAAGAAATGAAATTGAAAAAAACCCGAAAAAAACAGAAAATTGGGAGATGTAATGACTGCAAGAAAGTGGTCTGGACGGAAATGAGGTGCAGTGCAAAGGGCAAAATAAGGCCAGAACTAGCCTGACAGGTCTTGCAAAAGCATGGGAAATATCAAGGAGGCAGACACAACATGGAGGGGAAGATATGAGGGACATGGCGTGGATACTTAAAAAAATGAAAAAAAAAAAAAAATATCTCGGCTAAAGTCCAAGACATCAAAAGGCATGGCATACCATCAAGGGCAGGGACTTACACCACATACCCCTAGGCTTACAAAAATGGATCCCTGCTGAAGGCCAAAACAAATAAGAAGGACTAAGGAGCACTCTGAAATGGAGATGCCATCAAAGGAAATTGCATTGAAGGAGAAAAAAAAAAAAAATTGGGGAAATTTAGTGACTACGAGAAAGTGGTCTAGGTGGAAATGATGTACAGTGCAAAGGACCAAAAGAGGCCAGAACTAACCTGACAGCTGTTGCAAAAGCAGGGGAAAAATCAAGGAGGCAGACACAACATGGAGGGGAAGATATGAGGGACATGGCGTGGATACTTAAAAAAATGAAAAAAAAAAAAAAAAAATCTCGGCTAAAGTCCAAGACATCAAAAGGCATGGCATACCATCAAGGGCAGGGACTTGCACCACATACCCCTAGGCTTACAAAAATTGATCCCTGCTGAAGGCCAAAACAAATAAGAAGGACTAAGAAGCACTCTGAAATGGAGATACCATCAAAAGAAACGAAATTGAAGGAAAAAAAAAAAAAAAATGGGGAAATTTAATGACTTGGAGAAAGTGGTCTGGGTGGAAACTAGGTGCAGTACAAATGACCGAATGAGGTCAGAACTAACGTGACAGCTGTTGCAAAAGCAGGGGAAATATCAAGGAGGCAGACACAACATGGAGGGGAAGATATGAGGGACATGGCGTGGATACTTAAAAAAATGAAAAAAAAAAAAAAATCTCGGCTAAAGTCCAAGACATCAAAAGGCATGGCATACAATCAAGGGCAGGGACTTGCACCACATACCCCTAGGCTTACAAAAATTGATCCCTGCTGAAGGCCAAAACAAATAAAAAGGACTAAGGAGCACTCTGAAATGGAGATACCATCAAAAGAAACGAAATTGAAGGAAAAAAAAAAAAAAATTGGGGAAATTTAATGACTTGGAGAAAGTGGTCTGGGTGGAAACTAGGTGCAGTACAAATGACCGAATGAGGTCAGAACTAACGTGACAGCTGTTGCAAAAGCAGGGGAAATATCAAGGAGGCAGACACAACATGGAGGGGAAGATATGAGGGACATGGCGTGGATACTTAAAAAAATGAAAAAAAAAAAAAAAATCTCGGCTAAAGTCCAAGACATCAAAAGGCATGGCATACAATCAAGGGCAGGGACTTGCACCACATACCCCTAGGCTTACAAAAATTGATCCCTGCTGAAGGCCAAAACAAATAAGAAGGACTAAGGAGCACTCTGAAATGGAGATACCATCAAAGGAAATTACACTGAAGGAGAAAAAAAAAAAATTGGGGAAATTTAAAAACTAGGAGAAAGTGGTCTGGGTGGAAACTAGGTGCAGTACAAATGACCGAATGAGGTCAGAACTAACGTGACAGCTGTTGCAAAAGCAGGGGAAATATCAAGGAGGCAGACACAACATGGAGGGGAAGATATGAGGGACGTGGCGTGGATACTTTAATAATGGGAAAAAAAAAAAAAAATCTCAGCCAAAGTCCAAGACATCAAAAGGCATGGCATACCATCAAGGGCAGGGACTTGCACCACATACCCCTAGGCTTACAAAAATTGATCCCTGCTGAAGGCCAAAACAAATAAGAAGGACTAAGGAGCACTCTGAAATGGAGATACCATCAAAAGAAACTAAATTGAAGGAGAAAAAAAAAAAATGGGGAAATTTAATGACTTGGAAAAAGTGGTGTGGGTGGAAACTAGGTGCAGTACAAATGACCGAATGAGCTGAGAACTAACCTGACAGCTGTTGCAAAAGCAGGGGAAATATCAAGGAGGCAGACACAACATGGAGAGGAAGATATGAGGGACATGGCGTGGATACTTAAAAAAATGAAAAAAAAAAAAAAATCTTAGCCAAAGTCAAAGCCATCAAAAGGCATGGCATACAATCAAGGGCAGGGACTTGCACCACATACCCCTAGGCTTACAAAAATTAATCCCTGCTGAAGGCCAAAACAAATAAGAAGGACTAAGGAGCACTCTGAAATGGAGATACCATCAAAAGAACTGACATTGAAGGAGAAAAAAAAAAAAATGGTGAAATTTAGCGACTACGAGAAAGTGGTCTAGGTGGAAATGATGTACAGTGCAAAGGACTAAAAGAGGCCAGCACTAACCTGACAGCTGTTGCAAAAGCAGGGGAAAAATCAAGGAGGCAGACACAACTTGGAGGGGAAGATATGAGGGACATGGCGTGGATACTTAAAAAAATGAAAAAAAAAAAAAAAAATCTCAGCCAAAGTCAAAGCCATCAAAAGGCATGGCATACCATCAAGGGCAGGGACTTGCACCAAAGCTTGCCCCTTTGGTTCCCATTGAAATCGCAAGATTTCGTTTCCCGTCCCGAAAGGAAATGAAATTTCCTTTCGGGACGGGAAACGAAATCTTGCGACCCTGAAAACAAAGGCTCACAAACACTCTGGAAAGAAGATATGATCAAAAGAAATGAAATTGAAAAAAAACCCCAAAAAAACGGAAAATTGGGAGATGTAATGACTGCAAGAAAGTGGTCTGGACGGAAATGAGGTGCAGTGCAAAGGACAAAAGGAGGCCAGAACTAACCTGACAGCTGTTGCAAAAGCAGGGGAAATATCAAGGAGGCAGACACAACATGTAGGGGAAGATATGAGGGACATGGCGTGGATACTTAAAAAAATGAAAAAAAAAAAAAAAAATCTCGGCTAAAGTCCAAGACATCAAAAGGCATGGCATACAATCAAGGGCAGGGACTTGTACCACATACCCCTAGGCTTACAAAAATTGATCCCTGCTGAAGGCCAAAACAAATAAGAAGGACTAAGGAGCACTCTGAAATGGAGATACCATCAAAAGAAACTAAATTGAAGGAGAAAAAAAAAAAAAAATGGGGAAATTTAATGACTTGGAGAAAGTGGTCTGGGTGGAAACTAGGTGCAGTACAAATGACCGAATGAGGTCAGAACTAACCTGACAGCTGTTGCAAAAGCAGGGGAAATATCAAGGAGGCAGACACAACATGGAGGGGAAGATATGAGGGACATGGCGTGGATACTTAAAAAAATGAAAAAAAAAAAAAATATCTCGGCCAAAGTCCAAGCCATCAAAAGGCATGGCATACCATCAAGGGCAGGGACTTGCACCACATACCCCTAGGCTTACAAAAATTGATCCCTGCTGAAGGCCAAAACAAATAAGAAGGACTAAGGAGCACTCTGAAATGGAGATACCATCAAAAGAACTGACATTGAAGGAGAAAAAAAAAAAAATGGTGAAATTTAGCGATTACGAGAAAGTGGTCTAGGTGGAAATGATGTACAGTGCAAAGGACCAAAAGAGGCCAGCACTAACCTGACAGCTGTTGCAACAGCAGGGGAAATATCAAGGAGGCAGACACAACTTGGAGGGGAAGATATGAGGGACATGGCGTGGATACTTAAAAAAATGAAAAAAAAAAAAAAAATCTCAGCCAAAGTCAAAGCCATCAAAAGGCATGGCATACCATCAAGGGCAGGGACTTGCACCAAAGCTTTCCCCTTTGGTTCCCATTGAAATCGCAAGATTTCGTTTCCCGTCCCGAAAGGAAATGAAATTTCCTTTCGGGACGGGAAACGAAATCTTGCGACCCTGAAAACAAAGGCTCACAAACACTCTGGAAAGAAGATATGATCAAAAGAAATGAAATTGAAAAAAAACCCCAAAAAAACGGAAAATTGGGAGATGTAATGACTGCAAGAAAGTGGTCTGGACGGAAATGAGGTGCAGTGCAAAGGACAAAAGGAGGCCAGAACTAACCTGACAGCTGTTGCAAAAGCAGGGGAAATATCAAGGAGGCAGACACAACATGGAGGGGAAGATATGAGGGACATGGCGTGGATACTTAAAAAAATGAAAAAAAAAAAAAAAAAATCTCGGCTAAAGTCCAAGACATCAAAAGGCATGGCATACAATCAAGGGCAGGGACTTGCAACACATACCCCTAGGCTTACAAAAATTGATCCCTGCTGAAGGCCAAAACAAATAAGAAGGACTAAGGAGCACTCTGAAATGGAGATACCATCAAAAGAAACTAAATTGAAGGAGAAAAAAAAAAAAAATGGGGAAATTTAATGACTTGGAGAAAGTGGTCTGGGTGGAAACTAGGTGCAGTACAAATGACCGAATGAGGTCAGAACTAACCTGACAGCTGTTGCAAAAGCAGGGGAAATATCAAGGAGGCAGACACAACATGGAGGGGAAGATATGAGGGACATGGCGTGGATACTTAAAAAAATGAAAAAAAAAAAAAAATCTCGGCCAAAGTCCAAGCCATCAAAAGGCATGGCATACAATCAAGGGCAGGGACTTGCACCACATACCCCTAGGCTTACAAAAATTGATCCCTGCTGAAGGCCAAAACAAATAAGAAGGACTAAGGAGCACTCTGAAATGGAGATACCATCAAAAGAACTGACATTGAAGGAGAAAAAAAAAAAAATTGGGGAAATTTAGCGACTACGAGAAAGTGGTCTAGGTGGAAATGATGTACAGTGCAAAGGACCAAAAGAGGCCAGCACTAACCTGACAGCTGTTGCAAAAGCAGGGGAAAAATCAAGGAGGCAGACACAACTTGGAGGGGAAGATATGAGGGACATGGCGTGGATACTTAAAAAAATGAAAAAAAAAAAAAAAATCTCAGCCAAAGTCAAAGCCATCAAAAGGCATGGCATACCATCAAGGGCAGGGACTTGCACCAAAGCTTGCCCCTTTGGTTCCCATTGAAATCGCAAGATTTCGTTTCCCGTCCCGAAAGGAAATGAAATTTCCTTTCGGGACGGGAAACGAAATCTTGCGACCCTGAAAACAAAGGCTCACAAACACTCTGGAAAGAAGATATGATCAAAAGAAATGAAATTGAAAAAAAACCCCAAAAAAATGGAAAATTGGGAGATGTAATGACTGCAAGAAAGTGGTCTGGACGGAAATGAGGTGCAGTGCAAAGGACAAAAGGAGGCCAGAACTAACGTGACAGCTGTTGCAAAAGCAGGGGAAATATCAAGGAGGAAGACACAACATGGAGGGGAAGATATGAGGGACATGGCGTGGATACTTAAAAAAATGAAAAAAAAAAAAAAAAAATCTCGGCTAAAGTCCAAGACATCAAAAGGCATGGCATACAATCAAGGGCAGGGACTTGCACCACATACCCCTAGGCTTACAAAAATTGATCCCTGCTGAAGGCCAAAACAAATAAGAAGGACTAAGGAGCACTCTGAAATGGAGATACCATCAAAAGAAACTAAATTGAAGGAGAAAAAAAAAAAAAATGGGGAAATTTAATGACTTGGAGAAAGTGGTCTGGGTGGAAACTAGGTGCAGTACAAATGACCGAATGAGCTCAGAACTAACCTGACAGCTGTTGCAAAAGCAGGGGAAATATCAAGGAGGCAGACACAACTTGGAGGGGAAGATATGAGGGACATGGCGTGGATACTTAAAAAAATGAAAAAAAAAAAAAATCTCGGCTAAAGTCAAAGCCATCAAAAGGCATGGCATACAATCAAGGGCAGGGACTTGCACCACATACCCCTAGGCTTACAAAAATTGATCCCTGCTGAAGGCCAAAACAAATAAGAAGGACTAAGGAGCACTCTGAAATGGAGATACCATCAAAAGAACTGACATTGAAGGAGAAAAAAAAAAAAATGGTGAAATTTAGCGACTACGAGAAAGTGGTCTAGGTGGAAATGATGTACAGTGCAAAGGACCAAAAGAGGCCAGAACTAACCTGACAGCTGTTGCAAAAGCAGGGGAAAAATCAAGGAGGCAGACACAACTTGGAGGGGAAGATAGAAGGGACATGGCGTGGATACATAAAAAAATGAAAAAAAAAAAAAAAATCTCAGCCAAAGTCCAAGCCATCAAAAGGCATGGCATACCATCAAGGGCAGGGACTTGCACCAAAGCTTGCCCCTTTGGCTCCCATTGAAATCGCAAGATTTCGTTTCCCGTCCCGAAAGGAAATGAAATTTCCTTTCGGGACGGGAAACGAAATCTTGCGACCCTGAAAACAAAGGCTCACAAACACTCTGGAAAGAAGATATGATCAAAAGAAATGAAATTGAAAAAAAACCCAAAAAAACCGGAAAATTGGTAGATGTAATGACTGCAAGAAAGTGGTCTGGACGGAAATGAGGTGCAGTAAAAAGGACAAAAGGAGGCCAGAACTAACCTGACAGCTGTTGCAAAAGCAGGGGAAATATCAAGGAGGCAGACACAACATGGAGGGGAAGATATGAGGGACATGGCGTGGATACTTAAAAAAATGAAAAAAAAAAAAAAAAATCTCGTCTAAAGTCCAAGCCATCAAAAGGCATGGCATACCATCAAGGGCAGGGACTTGCACCACATACCCCTAGGCTTACAAAAATTGATCCCTGCTGAAGGCCAAAACAAATAAGAAGGTCAAAGGAGCACTCTGAAATTGAGATACCATCAAAGGAAATTACACTGAAGGAGAAAAAAAAAAAAATGGGGAAATTTAGTGACTAGGAGAAAGTGGTCTAGGTGGAAATGATGTACAGTGCAAAGGACCAAAAGAGGCCAGAACTAACCTGACAGCTGTTGCAAAAGCAGGGGAAAAATCAAGGAGGCAGACACAACTTGGAGGGGAAGATATGAGGGACATGGCGTGGATACTTAAAAAAATGAAAAAAAAAAAAAAAATCTCAGCCAAAGTCAAAGCCATCAAAAGGCATGGCATACAATCAAGGGCAGGGACTTGCACCACATACCCCTAGGCTTACAAAAATTGATCCCTGCTGAAGGCCAAAACAAATAAGAAGGACTAAAGAGAACTCTGAAATGGAGATACCATCAAAGGAAATTACACTGAAGGAGAAAAAAAAAAAATTGGGGAAATTTAAAAACTAGGAGAAAGTGGTCTGGGTGGAAACTAGGTGCAGTACAAATGACCGAATGAGGTCAGAACTAACGTGACAGCTGTTGCAAAAGCAGGGGAAATATCAAGGAGGCAGACACAACATGGAGGGGAAGATATGAGGGACATGGCGTGGATACTTTAATAATGGGAAAAAAAAAAAAAAATCTCAGCCAAAGTCCAAGACATCAAAAGGCATGGCATACCATCAAGGGCAGGGACTTGCACCACATACCCCTAGGCTTACAAAAATTGATCCCTGCTGAAGGCCAAAACAAATAAGAAGGACTAAGGAGCACTCTGAAATGGAGATACCATCAAAAGAAACTAAATTGAAGGAGAAAAAAAAAAAATGGGGAAATTTAATGACTTGGAAAAAGTGGTGTGGGTGGAAACTAGGTGCAGTACAAATGACCGAATGAGCTGAGAACTAACCTGACAGCTGTTGCAAAAGCAGGGGAAATATCAAGGAGGCAGACACAACATGGAGAGGAAGATATGAGGGACATGGCGTGGATACTTAAAAAAATGAAAAAAAAAAAAAAATCTTAGCCAAAGTCAAAGCCATCAAAAGGCATGGCATACAATCAAGGGCAGGGACTTGCACCACATACCCCTAGGCTTACAAAAATTAATCCCTGCTGAAGGCCAAAACAAATAAGAAGGACTAAGGAGCACTCTGAAATGGAGATACCATCAAAAGAACTGACATTGAAGGAGAAAAAAAAAAAAATGGTGAAATTTAGCGACTACGAGAAAGTGGTCTAGGTGGAAATGATGTACAGTGCAAAGGACTAAAAGAGGCCAGCACTAACCTGACAGCTGTTGCAAAAGCAGGGGAAAAATCAAGGAGGCAGACACAACTTGGAGGGGAAGATATGAGGGACATGGCGTGGATACTTAAAAAAATGAAAAAAAAAAAAAAAAATCTCAGCCAAAGTCAAAGCCATCAAAAGGCATGGCATACCATCAAGGGCAGGGACTTGCACCAAAGCTTGCCCCTTTGGTTCCCATTGAAATCGCAAGATTTCGTTTCCCGTCCCGAAAGGAAATGAAATTTCCTTTCGGGACGGGAAACGAAATCTTGCGACCCTGAAAACAAAGGCTCACAAACACTCTGGAAAGAAGATATGATCAAAAGAAATGAAATTGAAAAAAAACCCCAAAAAAACGGAAAATTGGGAGATGTAATGACTGCAAGAAAGTGGTCTGGACGGAAATGAGGTGCAGTGCAAAGGACAAAAGGAGGCCAGAACTAACCTGACAGCTGTTGCAAAAGCAGGGGAAATATCAAGGAGGCAGACACAACATGTAGGGGAAGATATGAGGGACATGGCGTGGATACTTAAAAAAATGAAAAAAAAAAAAAAAAATCTCGGCTAAAGTCCAAGACATCAAAAGGCATGGCATACAATCAAGGGCAGGGACTTGTACCACATACCCCTAGGCTTACAAAAATTGATCCCTGCTGAAGGCCAAAACAAATAAGAAGGACTAAGGAGCACTCTGAAATGGAGATACCATCAAAAGAAACTAAATTGAAGGAGAAAAAAAAAAAAAAATGGGGAAATTTAATGACTTGGAGAAAGTGGTCTGGGTGGAAACTAGGTGCAGTACAAATGACCGAATGAGGTCAGAACTAACCTGACAGCTGTTGCAAAAGCAGGGGAAATATCAAGGAGGCAGACACAACATGGAGGGGAAGATATGAGGGACATGGCGTGGATACTTAAAAAAATGAAAAAAAAAAAAAATATCTCGGCCAAAGTCCAAGCCATCAAAAGGCATGGCATACCATCAAGGGCAGGGACTTGCACCACATACCCCTAGGCTTACAAAAATTGATCCCTGCTGAAGGCCAAAACAAATAAGAAGGACTAAGGAGCACTCTGAAATGGAGATACCATCAAAAGAACTGACATTGAAGGAGAAAAAAAAAAAAATGGTGAAATTTAGCGACTACGAGAAAGTGGTCTAGGTGGAAATGATGTACAGTGCAAAGGACCAAAAGAGGCCAGCACTAACCTGACAGCTGTTGCAACAGCAGGGGAAATATCAAGGAGGCAGACACAACTTGGAGGGGAAGATATGAGGGACATGGCGTGGATACTTAAAAAAATGAAAAAAAAAAAAAAAATCTCAGCCAAAGTCAAAGCCATCAAAAGGCATGGCATACCATCAAGGGCAGGGACTTGCACCAAAGCTTTCCCCTTTGGTTCCCATTGAAATCGCAAGATTTCGTTTCCCGTCCCGAAAGGAAATGAAATTTCCTTTCGGGACGGGAAACGAAATCTTGCGACCCTGAAAACAAAGGCTCACAAACACTCTGGAAAGAAGATATGATCAAAAGAAATGAAATTGAAAAAAAACCCCAAAAAAACGGAAAATTGGGAGATGTAATGACTGCAAGAAAGTGGTCTGGACGGAAATGAGGTGCAGTGCAAAGGACAAAAGGAGGCCAGAACTAACCTGACAGCTGTTGCAAAAGCAGGGGAAATATCAAGGAGGCAGACACAACATGGAGGGGAAGATATGAGGGACATGGCGTGGATACTTAAAAAAATGAAAAAAAAAAAAAAAAATCTCGGCTAAAGTCCAAGACATCAAAAGGCATGGCATACAATCAAGGGCAGGGACTTGCACCACATACCCCTAGGCTTACAAAAATTGATCCCTGCTGAAGGCCAAAACAAATAAGAAGGACTAAGGAGCACTCTGAAATGGAGATACCATCAAAAGAAACTAAATTGAAGGAGAAAAAAAAAAAAAATGGGGAAATTTAATGACTTGGAGAAAGTGGTCTGGGTGGAAACTAGGTGCAGTACAAATGACCGAATGAGCTCAGAACTAACCTGACAGCTGTTGCAAAAGCAGGGGAAATATCAAGGAGGCAGACACAACTTGGAGGGGAAGATATGAGGGACATGGCGTGGATACTTAAAAAAATGAAAAAAAAAAAAAATCTCGGCTAAAGTCAAAGCCATCAAAAGGCATGGCATACAATCAAGGGCAGGGACTTGCACCACATACCCCTAGGCTTACAAAAATTGATCCCTGCTGAAGGCCAAAACAAATAAGAAGGACTAAGGAGCACTCTGAAATGGAGATACCATCAAAAGAACTGACATTGAAGGAGAAAAAAAAAAAAATGGTGAAATTTAGCGACTACGAGAAAGTGGTCTAGGTGGAAATGATGTACAGTGCAAAGGACCAAAAGAGGCCAGAACTAACCTGACAGCTGTTGCAAAAGCAGGGGAAAAATCAAGGAGGCAGACACAACTTGGAGGGGAAGATAGAAGGGACATGGCGTGGATACATAAAAAAATGAAAAAAAAAAAAAAAATCTCAGCCAAAGTCCAAGCCATCAAAAGGCATGGCATACCATCAAGGGCAGGGACTTGCACCAAAGCTTGCCCCTTTGGCTCCCATTGAAATCGCAAGATTTCGTTTCCCGTCCCGAAAGGAAATGAAATTTCCTTTCTGGACGGGAAACGAAATCTTGCGACCCTGAAAACAAAGGCTCACAAACACTCTGGAAAGAAGATATGATCAAAAGAAATGAAATTGAAAAAAAACCCAAAAAAACCGGAAAATTGGTAGATGTAATGACTGCAAGAAAGTGGTCTGGACGGAAATGAGGTGCAGTAAAAAGGACAAAAGGAGGCCAGAACTAACCTGACAGCTGTTGCAAAAGCAGGGGAAATATCAAGGAGGCAGACACAACATGGAGGGGAAGATATGAGGGACATGGCGTGGATACTTAAAAAAATGAAAAAAAAAAAAAAAAATCTCGTCTAAAGTCCAAGCCATCAAAAGGCATGGCATACCATCAAGGGCAGGGACTTGCACCACATACCCCTAGGCTTACAAAAATTGATCCCTGCTGAAGGCCAAAACAAATAAGAAGGTCAAAGGAGCACTCTGAAATTGAGATACCATCAAAGGAAATTACACTGAAGGAGAAAAAAAAAAAAATGGGGAAATTTAGTGACTAGGAGAAAGTGGTCTAGGTGGAAATGATGTACAGTGCAAAGGACCAAAAGAGGCCAGAACTAACCTGACAGCTGTTGCAAAAGCAGGGGAAAAATCAAGGAGGCAGACACAACTTGGAGGGGAAGATATGAGGGACATGGCGTGGATACTTAAAAAAATGAAAAAAAAAAAAAAAAATCTCAGCCAAAGTCAAAGCCATCAAAAGGCATGGCATACAATCAAGGGCAGGGACTTGCACCACATACCCCTAGGCTTACAAAAATTGATCCCTGCTGAAGGCCAAAACAAATAAGAAGGACTAAAGAGAACTCTGAAATGGAGACACCATCAAAGGAAATGACACTGGAGGAGAAAAAAAAAAAAAAATTGGGGAAATTTAGTGACTAGGAGAAAGTGGTCTGGGTGGAAACTAGGTGCAGTACAAATGACCGAATGAGGTCAGAACTAACCTGACAGCTGTTGCAAAAGCAGGGGAAATATCAAGGAGGCAGACACAACATGGAGGGGAAGATATGAGGGACATGGCGTGGATACTTAAAAAAATGAAAAAAAAAAAAAAAAAATCTCGGCCAAAGTCCAAGACATCAAAAGGCATGGCATACCATCAAGGGCAGGGACTTGCAACACATACCCCTAGGCTTACAAAAATTGATCCCTGCTGAAGGCCAAAACAAATAAGAAGGACTAAGGAGCACTCTGAAATGGAGATACCATCAAAAGAAACTAAATTGAAGGAGAAAAAAAAAAAAAATGGGGAAATTTAATGACTTGGAGAAAGTGGTCTGGGTGGAAACTAGGTGCAGTACAAATGACCGAATGAGGTCAGAACTAACGTGACAGCTGTTGCAAAAGCAGGGGAAATATCAAGGAGGCAGACACAACATGGAGGGGAAGATATGAGGGACATGGCCTGGATACTTAAAAAAATGAAAAAAAAAAAAAATCTCGGCTAAAGTCCAAGACATCAAAAGGCATGGCATACCATCAAGGGCAGGGACTTGCACCACATACCCCTAGGCTTACAAAAATTGATCCCTGCTGAAGGCCAAAACAAATAAGAAGGACTAAGGAGCACTCTGAAATGGAGATACCATCAAAAGAACTGACATTGAATGAGAAAAAAAAAAAATGGGGAAATTTAGTGACTACGAGAAAGTGGTCTAGGTGGAAATGATGTACAGTGCAAAGGACCAGAAGAGGCCAGAACTAACCTGACAGCTGTTGCAAAAGCAGGGGAAAAATCAAGGAGGCAGACACAACTTGGAGGGGAAGATATGAAGGACATGGCGTGGATACTTAAAAAAATGAAAAAAAAAAAAAAAAAATCTCAGCCAAAGTCAAAGCCATCAAAAGGCATGGCATACCATCAAGGGCAGGGACTTGCACCAAAGCTTGCCCCTTTGGTTCCCATTGAAATCGCAAGATTTCGTTTCCCGTCCCGAAAGGAAATTTCATTTCCTTTCGGGACGGGAAACGAAATCTTGCGACCCTGAAAACAAAGGCTCACAAACACTCTGGAAAGAAGATATGATCAAAAGAAATGAAATTGAAAAAAAACCCAAAAAAACCGGAAAATTGGTAGATGTAATGACTGCAAGAAAGTGGTCTGGACGGAAATGAGGTGCAGTGCAAAGGACAAAAGGAGGCCAGCAGTAACCTGACAGCTGTTGCAAAAGCAGGGGAAATATCAAGGAGGCAGACACAACATGGAGGGGAAGATATGAGGGACATGGCGTGGATACTTAAAAAAATGAAAAAAAAAAAAAAAATCGCGGCCAAAGTCCAAGCCATCAAAAGGCATGGCATACCATCAAGGGCAGGGACTTGCACCACATACCACTAGGCTTGCCAAAATTGATCCCTGCTGAAGGCCAAAACAAATAAGAAGGACTAAGGAGCACTCTGAAATGGAGATACCATCAAAGGAAATTACACTGAAGGAGAAAAAAAAAAAAATTGGGGAAATTTAGTGACTACGAGAAAGTGGTCTAGGTGGAAACTAGGTGCAGTACAAATGACCGAATGAGCTCAGAACTAACCTGACAGCTGTTGCAAAAGCAGGGGAAAAATCAAGGAGGCAGACACAACATGGAGGGGAAGATATGAGGGACATGGCATGGATACTTTAATAATGGAAAAAAAAAAAAAAATCTCGGCCAAAATCCAAGCCATCAAAAGGCATGGCATACAATCAAGGGCAGGGACATGCACCACATACCCCAAGGCTTACAAAAATTGATCCCTGCTGAAGGCCAAAACAAATAAGAAGGACTAAGGAGCACTCTGAAATGGAGATACCATCAGAAGAAACTAAATTGAAGGAGAAAAAAAAAAAAAAAGGGGAAATTTAATGACTTGGAGAAAATGGTCTGGGTGGAAACTAGGTGCAGTACAAATGACCGAATGAGGTCAGAACTAACCTGACAGCTGTTGCAAAAGCAGGGGAAATATCAAGGAGGCAGACACAACATAGAGGGGAAGATATGAGGGACATGGCGTGGATACTTAAAAAAATGAAAAAAAAAAAAAAAAAATCTCGGCCAAAGTCCAAGCCATCAAAAGGCATGGCATACCATCAAGGGCAGGGACTTGCACCACATACCCCTTGGCTTACGAAAATTGATCCCTGCTGAAGGCCAAAACAAATAAGAAGGACTAAGGAGCACTCTGAAATGGAGATACCATCAAAAGAACTGACATTGAAGGAGAAAAAAAAAAAAATGGGGAAATTTAGTGACTAGGAGAAAGTGGTCTAGGTGGAAATGATGTACAGTGCAAAGGACCAAAAGAGGCCAGAACTAACCTGACAGCTGTTGCAAAAGCAGGGGAAATATCAAGGAGGCAGACACAACTTGGAGGGGAAGATATGAGGGACATGGCGTGGATACTTAAAAAAATGAAAAAAAAAAAAAAAAATCTCAGCCAAAGTCAAAGCCATCAAAAGGCATGGCATACCATCAAGGGCAGGGACTTGCACCAAAGCTTGCCCCTTTGGTTCCCATTGAAATCACAAGATTTCGTTTCCCGTCCCAAAAGGAAATGAAATTTCCTTTCGGGACGGGAAACGAAATCTTGCGACCCTGAAAACAAAGGCTCACAAACACTCTGGAAAGAAGATATGATCAAAAGAAATGAAATTGGAAAAAAAAACCCAAAAAAACCGGAAAATTGGTAGATGTAATGACTGCAAGAAAGTGGTCTGGACGGAAATGAGGTGCAGTGCAAAGGACAAAAGGAGGCCAGCAGTAACCTGACAGCTGTTGCAAAAGCAGGGGAAATATCAAGGAGGCAGACACAACATGGAGGGGAAGATATGAGGGACATGGCGTGGATACTTAAAAAAATGGAAAAAAAAAAAATCTCGGCCAAAGTCCAAGCCATCAAAAGGCATGGCATACAATCAAGGGCAGAGACCTGCACCACATACCCCTAGGCTTACAAAAATTGATCCCTGCTGAAGGCCAAAACAAATAAGAAGGACTAAGGAGCACTCTGAAATGGAGATACCATCAAAAGAAACTAAATTGAAGGAGAAAAAAAAAAAAAAAAAGGGGAAATTTAATGACTTGGAGAAAGTGGTCTGGGTGGAAACTAGGTGCAGTACAAATGACCGAATGAGGTCAGAACTAACCTGACAGCTGTTGCAAAGGCAGGGGAAATATCAAGGAGGCAGACACAACATGGAGGGGAACATATGAGGGACATGGCGTGGATACTTAAAAAAATGAAAAAAAAAAAAAAAATCGCGGCCAAAGTCCAAGCCATCAAAAGGCATGGCATACCATCAAGGGCAGGGACTTGCACCACATACCCCTAGGCTTACAAAAATTGATCCCTGCTGAAGGCCAAAACAAATAAGAAGGACTAAGGAGCACTCTGAAATGGAGATACCATCAAAGGAAATTACACTGAAGGAGAAAAAAAAAAAAAATTGTGAAATTTAGTGACTAGGAGAAAGTGGTCTGGGTGGAAACTAGGTGCAGTACAAATGACCGAATGAGGTCAGAACTAACCTGACAGCTGTTGCAAAAGCAGGGGAAATATCAAGGAGGCAGACACAACATGGAGGGGAAGATATGAGGGACATGGCGTGGATACTTTAATAATGGAAAAAAAAAAAAAATCTCGGCCAAAATCCAAGCCATCAAAAGGCATGGCATACAATCAAGGGCCGGGACTTGCACCACATACCCCTAGGCTTACAAAAATTGATCCCTGCTGAAGGCCAAAACAAATAAGAAGGACTAAGGAGCACTCTGAAATGGAGATACCATCAAAAGAAACTAAATTGAAGGAGAAAAAAAAAAAAAAAATGGGGAAATTTAATGACTTGGAGAAAGTGGTCTGGGTGGAAACTAGGTGCAGTACAAATGACCGAATGACGTCAGAACTAACCTGACAGCTGTTGCAAAAGCAGGGGAAAAATCAAGGAGGCAGACACAACATAGAGGGGAAGATATGAGGGACATGGCGTGGATACTTAAAAAAATGAAAAAAAAAAAAAAAAAATCTCGGCCAAACTCCAAGCCATCAAAAGGCATGGCATACCATCAAGGGCAGGGACTTGCACCACATACCCTAGGCTTACAAAAATTGATCCCTGCTGAAGGCCAAAACAAATAAGAAGGACTAAGGAGCACTCTGAAATGGAGATACCATCAAAAGAAATGAAATTGAAGGAGAAAAAATAAAAAATGGGGAAATTTAATGACTTGGAGAAAGTGGTCTGGGTGGAAACTAGGTGCAGTACAAATGACCGAATGAGGTCAGAACTAACGTGACAGCTGTTGCAAAAGCAGGGGAAAAATCAAGGAGGCAGACACAACATGGAGGGGACGATATGAGGGACATGGCGTGGATACTTAAAAAAATGAAAAAAAAAAAAAAATCTCTGCCAAAGTCAAAGCCATCAAAAGGCATGGCATACAATCAAGGGCAGGGGCTTGCACCACATACCCCTAGGCTTACAAAAATTGATCCCTGCTGAAGGCCAAAACAAATAAGAAGGACTAAGGAGCACTCTGAAATGGAGATACCATCAAAAGAACTGACATTGAAGGAGAAAAAATAAAAAATGGGGAAATTTAGTGACTACGAGAAAGTGGTCTGGGTGGAAATGATGTACAGTGCAAAGGACCAAAAGAGGCCAGAACTAACCTGACAGCTGTTGCAAAAGCAGGGGAAAAATCAAGGAGGCAGACACAACTTGGAGGGGAAGATATGAGGGACATGGCGTGGATACTTAAACAAATGAAAAAAAAAAAAAAAATCTCAGCCAAAGTCAAAGCCATCAAAAGGCATGGCATACCATCAAGGGCAGGGACTTGCACCAAAGCTTGCCCCTTTGGTTCCCATTGAAATCGCAAGATTTCGTTTCCCGTCCCGAAAGGAAATGAAATTTCCTTTCGGGACGGGAAACGAAATCTTGCGACCCTGAAAACAAAGGCTCACAAACACTCTGGAAAGAAGATATGATCAAAAGAAATGAAATTGAAAAAAAACCCAAAAAAACCGGAAAATTGGGATATGTAATGACTGCAAGAAAGTGGCCTGGAGGGAAATGAGGTGCAGTGCAAAGGACAAAAGGAGGCCAGAACTAACCTGACAGCTGTTGCAAAAGCAGGGGAAAAATCAAGGAGGCAGACACAACTTGGAGGGGAAGATATGAGGGACATGGCGTGGATACTTAAAAAAATGAAAAAAAAAAAAAAAATCTCGGCCAAAGTCAAAGCCATCAAAAGGCATGGCATACCATCAAGGGCAGGGGCTTGCACCACATACCCCTAGGCTTACAAAAATTGATCCCTGCTGAAGGCCAAAACAAATAAGAAGGACTAAGGAGCACTCTGAAATGGAGATACCATCAAAGGAAATGACATTGAAGGAGAAAAAAAAAAAAATGGGGAAATTTAGTGACTACGAGAAAGTGGTCTGGGTGGTAATGATGTACAGTGCAAAGGACCAAAAGAGGCCAGAACTAACCTGACAGCTGTTGCAAAAGCAGGGGAAAAATCAAGGAGGCAGACACAACTTGGAGGGGAAGATATGAGGGACATGGCGTGGATACTTAAACAAATGAAAAAAAAAAAAAAAATCTCAGCCAAAGTCAAAGCCATCAAAAGGCATGGCATACCATCAAGGGCAGGGACTTGCACCAAAGCTTGCCCCTTTGGTTCCCATTGAAATCGCAAGATTTCGTTTCCCGTCCCGAAAGGAAATGAAATTTCCTTTCGGGACGGGAAACGAAATCTTGCGACCCTGAAAACAAAGGCCACAAACACTCTGGAAAGAAGATATGATCAAAAGAAATGAAATTGAAAAAAAACCCAAAAAAAACGGAAAATTGGTAGATGTAATGACTGCAAGAAAGTGGTCTGGACGGAAATGAGGTTCAGTGCAAAGGACAAAAGGAGGCCAGCAGTAACCAGACAGCTGTTGCAAAAGCAGGGGAAAAATCAAGGAGGCAGACACAACATGGAGGGGAAGATATGAGGGACATGGCGTGGATACTTAAAAAAATGGAAAAAAAAAAAATCTCGGCCAAAGTCCAAGCCATCAAAAGGCATGGCATACAATCAAGGGCAGAGACCTGCACCACATACCCCTAGGCTTACAAAAATTGATCCCTGCTGAAGGCCAAAACAAATAAGAAGGACTAAGGAGCACTCTGAAATGAAGATACCATCAAAGGAAATTACACTGAAGGAGAAAAAAAAAAAAATTGGGGAAATTTAGTGACTAGGAGAAAGTGGTCTGGGTGGAAACTAGGTGCAGTACAAATGACCGAATGAGCTCAGAACTAACCTGACAGCTGTTGCAAAAGCAGGGGAAAAATCAAGGAGGCAGACACAACATAGAGGGGAAGATATGAGGGACATGGCGTGGATACTTAAAAAAATGAAAAAAAAAAAAAAAAAAATCTCGGCCAAAGTCCAAGCCATCAAAAGGCATGGCATACCATCAAGGGCAGGGACTTGCACCACATACCCCTAGGCTTACAAAAATTGATCCCTGCTGAAGGCCAAAACAAATAAGAAGGACTAAGGAGCACTCTGAAATGGAGATACCATCAAAAGAAATGAAATTGAAGGAGAAAAAATAAAAAATGGGGAAATTTAATGACTTGGAGAAAGTGGTCTGGGTGGAAACTAGGTGCAGTACAAATGACCGAATGAGGTCAGAACTAACCTGACAGCTGTTGCAAAAGCAGGGGAAATATCAAGGAGGCAGACACAACATGGAGGGGACGATATGAGGGACATGGCGTGGATACTTAAAAAAATGAAAAAAAAAAAAAAATCACTGCCAAAGTCAAAGCCATCAAAAGGCATGGCATACAATCAAGGGCAGGGACTTGCACCAAAGCTTGCCCCTTTGGTTCCCATTGAAATCGCAAGATTTCGTTTCCCGTCCCGAAAGGAAATGAAATTTCCTTTCGGGACGGGAAACGAAATCTTGCGACCCTGAAAACAAAGGCTCACAAACACTCTGGAAAGAAGATATGATCAAAAGAAATGAAATTGAAAAAAAACCCAAAAAAACCGGAAAATTGGGAGATGTAATGACTGCAAGAAAGTGGCCTGGAGGGAAATGAGGTGCAGTGCAAAGGACAAAAGGAGGCCAGAACTAACCTGACAGCTGTTGCAAAAGCAGGGGAAAAATCAAGGAGGCAGACACAACTTGGAGGGGAAGATATGAGGGACATGGCGTTGATACTTAAAAAAATGGAAAAAAAAAAAATCTCGGCCAAAGTCCAAGCCATCAAAAGGCATGGCATACCATCAAGGGCAGGGACTTGCACCACATACCCCTAGGCTTACAAAAATTGATCCCTGCTGAAGGCCAAAACAAATAAGAAGGACTAAGGAGCACTCTGAAATGGAGATAGCATCAAAGGAAATTACACTGAAGGAAAAAAAAAAAAAATTGGTGAAATTTAGGGACTAGGACAAAGTGGCCTAGGTGGGAATGATGTACAGTGCAAAGGATCAAAAGAGGCCAGAACTAACCTGACAGCTGTTGCAAAAGCAGGGGAAAAATCAAGGAGGCAGACACAACATGGAGGGGAAGATATGAGGGACATGGCGTGGATACTTAAAAATTGAAAAAAAAAAAAAAAAATCTCGGCTAAAGTCCAAGACATCAAAAGGCATGGCATACCATCAAGGCCAGGGACTTGCACCACATACCCCTAGGCTTACAAAAATTAATCCCTGCTGAAGGCCAAAACAAATAAGAAGGACTAAGGAGCACTCTGAAATGGAGATACCATCAAAGGAAATGACACTGAAGGAGAAAAAAAAAAAAAATTGGGAAAATTTAGTGACTACGAGAAAGTGGTCTGGGTGGAAACTAGGTGCAGTACAAATGACCGAATGAGGCCAGAACTAACCTGACAGCTGTTGCAAAAGCAGGGGAAATATCAAGGAGGCAGACACAACATGGAGGGGAAGATATGAGGGACATGGCGTGGATACTTAAAAAAATGAAAAAAAAAAAAAATCTCAGCTAAAGTCCAAGCCATCAAAAGGCATGGCATACCATCAAGGGCAGGGACTTGCACCACATACCCCTAGGCTTACAAAAATTGATCCCTGCTGAAGGCCAAAACAAATAAGAAGGACAAAGGAGCACTCTGAAATGGAGATACCATCAAAAGAAACTAAATTGAAGGAGAAAAAAAAAAAAATTGGGAAAATTAAGTGACTAGGAGAAAGTGGTCTGGGTGGAAATGATGTACAGTGCAAAGGACCGAAAGAGGCCAGAACTAACCTGACAGCTGTTGCAAAAGCAGGGGAAATATCAAGGAGGCAGACACAACATGGAGGGGAAGATATGAGGGACATGGCGTGGATACTTAAAAAAATGAAAAAAAAAAAAAAAAAATCTCGGCTAAACTCCAAGCCATCAAAAGGCATGGCATACCATCAAGGGCAGGGACTTGCACCACATACCCCTAGGCTTATAAAAATTGATCCCTGCTGAAGGCCAAAACAAATAAGAAGGACAAAGGAGCACTCTGAAATAGAGATACCATCAAAGGAAATTACATTGAAGGAGAAAAAAAAAAAAATGGTGAAATTTAGTGACTAGGAGAAAGTGGCCTAGGTTCGAATGATGTACAGTGCAAAGGACCAAAAGAGGCCAGAACTAACCTGACAGCTGTTGCAAAAGCAGGGGAAATATCAAGGAGGCAGACACAACTTGGAGGGGAATATATGAGGGACATGGCATGGATACTTAAAAAAATGAAAAAAAAAAAAAAATCTCAGCCAAAGTCCAAGACATCAAAAGGCATGGCATACCATCAAGGGCAGGGACTTGCACCAAAGCTTGCCCCTTTGGTTCCCATTGAAATCGCAAGATTTCGTTTCCCGTCCCGAAAGGAAATGAAATTTCCTTTCGGGACGGGAAACGAAATCTTGCGACCCTGAAATCAAAGGCTCACAAACACTCTGGAAAGAAGATATGATCAAAAGAAATGAAATTGGAAAAAAAACCCAAAAAAACCGGAAAATTGGTAGATGTAATGACTGCAAGAAAGTGGTCTGGACGGAAATGAGGTGCAGTGCAAAGGACAAAAGGAGCCCAGCAGTAACCTGACAGCTGTTGCAAAAGCAGGGGAAATATCAAGGAGGCAGACACAACATGGAGGGGAAGATATGAGGGACATGGCGTGGATACTTAAAAAAATGGAAAAAAAAAAAATCTCGGCTAAAGTCCAAGCCATCAAAAGGCATGGCATACAATCAAGGGCAGAGACCTGCACCACATACCCCTAGGCTTACAAAAATTGATCCCTGCTGAAGGCCAAAACAAATAAGAAGGACTAAGGAGCACTCTGAAATGGAGATACCATCAAAAGAAACTAAATTGAAGGAGAAAAAAAAAAAAAAAAAGGGGAAATTTAATGACTTGGAGAAAGTGGTCTGGGTGGAAACTAGGTGCAGTACAAATGACCGAATGAGGTCAGAACTAACCTGACAGCTGTTGCAAAGGCAGGGGAAATATCAAGGAGGCAGACACAACATGGAGGGGAACATATGAGGGACATGGCGTGGATACTTAAAAAAATGAAAAAAAAAAAAAAAATCGCGGCCAAAGTCCAAGCCATCAAAAGGCATGGCATACAATCAAGGGCAGGGACTTGCACCACATACCCCTAGGCTTACAAAAATTGATCCCTGCTGAAGGCCAAAACAAATAAGAAGGACTAAGGAGCACTCTGAAATGGAGATACCATCAAAGGAAATTACACTGAAGGAGAAAAAAAAAAAAAATTGTGAAATTTAGTGACTAGGAGAAAGTGGTCGGGGTGGAAACTAGGTGCAGTACAAATGACCGAATGAGGTCAGAACTAACCTGACAGCTGTTGCAAAAGCAGGGGAAATATCAAGGAGGCAGACACAACATGGAGGGGAAGATATGAGGGACATGGCGTGGATACTTTAATAATGGAAAAAAAAAAAAAATCTCGGCCAAAATCCAAGCCATCAAAAGGCATGGCATACAATCAAGGGCCGGGACTTGCACCACATACCCCTAGGCTTACAAAAATTGATCCCTGCTGAAGGCCAAAACAAATACGAAGGACTTAGGAGCACTCTGAAATGGAGATACCATCAAAAGAAACTAAATTGAAGGAGAAAAAAAAAAAAAAATGGGGAAATTTAATGACTTGGAGAAAGTGGTCTGGGTGGAAACTAGGTGCAGTACAAATGACCGAATGAGGTCAGAACTAACCTGACAGCTGTTGCAAAAGCAGGGGAAAAATCAAGGAGGCAGACACAACATAGAGGGGAAGATATGAGGGACATGGCGTGGATACTTAAAAAAATGAAAAAAAAAAAAAAAAAAATCTCTGCCAAAGTCAAAGCCATCAAAAGGCATGGCATACAATCAAGGGCAGGGGCTTGCACCACATACCCCTAGGCTTACAAAAATTGATCCCTGCTGAAGGCCAAAACAAATAAGAAGGACTAAGGAGCACTCTGAAATGGAGATACCATCAAAAGAACTGACATTGAAGGAGAAAAACAAAAAAATGGGGAAATTTAGTGACTAGGAGAAAGTGGTCTAGGTGGAAATGATGTACAGTGCAAAGGACCAAAAGAGGCCAGAACTAACCTGACAGCTGTTGCAAAAGCAGGGGAAAAATCAAGGAGGCAGACACAACTTGGAGGGGAAGATATGAGGGACATGGCGTGGATACTTAAACAAATGAAAAAAAAAAAAAAAATCTCAGCCAAAGTCAAAGCCATCAAAAGGCATGGCATACCATCAAGGGCAGGGACTTGCACCAAAGCTTGCCCATTTGGTTCCCATTGAAATCGCAAGATTTCGTTTCCCGTCCCGAAAGGAAATGAAATTTCCTTTCGGGACGGGAAACGAAATCTTGCGACCCTGAAAACAAAGGCTCACAAACACTCTGGAAAGAAGATATGATCAAAAGAAATGAAATTGAAAAAAAACCCAAAAAAACCGGAAAATTGGGAGATGTAATGACTGCAAGAAAGTGGCCTGGAGGGAAATGAGGTGCAGTGCAAAGGACAAAAGGAGGCCAGAACTAACCTGACAGCTGTTGCAAAAGCAGGGGAAAAATCAAGGAGGCAGACACAACTTGGAGGGGAAGATATGAGGGACATGGCGTTGATACTTAAAAAAATGGAAAAAAAAAAAATCTCGGCCAAAGTCCAAGCCATCAAAAGGCATGGCATACCATCAAGGGCAGGGACTTGCACCACATACCCCTAGGCTTACAAAAATTGATCCCTGCTGAAGGCCAAAACAAATAAGAAGGACTAAGGAGCACTCTGAAATGGATATAGCATCAAAGGAAATTACACTGAAGGAAAAAAAAAAAAAATTGGTGAAATTTAGGGACTAGGACAAAGTGGCCTAGGTGGGAATGATGTACAGTGCAAAGGATCAAAAGAGGCCAGAACTAACCTGACAGCTGTTGCAAAAGCAGGGGAAAAATCAAGGAGGCAGACACAACATGGAGGGGAAGATATGAGGGACATGGCGTGGATACTTAAAAATTGAAAAAAAAAAAAAAAAATCTCGGCTAAAGTCCAAGACATCAAAAGGCATGGCATACCATCAAGGGCAGGGACTTGCACCACATACCCCTAGGCTTACAAAAATTAATCCCTGCTGAAGGCCAAAACAAATAAGAAGGACTAAGGAGCACTCTGAAATGGAGATACCATCAAAGGAAATTACACTGAAGGAGAAAAAAAAAAAAAATTGGGAAAATTTAGTGACTACGAGAAAGTGGTCTGGGTGGAAACTAGGTGCAGTACAAATGACCGAATGAGGCCAGAACTAACCTGACAGCTGTTGCAAAAGCAGGGGAAATATCAAGGAGGCAGACACAACATGGAGGGGAAGATATGAGGGACATGGCGTGGATACTTAAAAAAATGAAAAAAAAAAAAAAAAAAATCTCGGCCAAAGTCCAAGCCATCAAAAGGCATGGCATACCATCAAGGGCAGGGACTTGCACCACATACCCCTAGGCTTACAAAAATTGATCCCTGCTGAAGGCCAAAACAAATAAGAAGGACTAAGGAGCACTCTGAAATGGAGATACCATCAAAAGAAATGAAATTGAAGGAGAAAAAATAAAAAATGGGGAAATTTAATGACTTGGAGAAAGTGGTCTGGGTGGAAACTAGGTGCAGTACAAATGACCGAATGAGGTCAGAACTAACCTGACAGCTGTTGCAAAAGCAGGGGAAATATCAAGGAGGCAGACACAACATGGAGGGGACGATATGAGGGACATGGCGTGGATACTTAAAAAAATGAAAAAAAAAAAAAAATCTCTGCCAAAGTCAAAGCCATCAAAAGGCATGGCATACAATCAAGGGCAGGGGCTTGCACCACATACCCCTAGGCTTACAAAAATTGATCCCTGCTGAAGGCCAAAACAAATAAGAATGACTAAGGAGCACTCTGAAATGGAGATACCATCAAAAGAACTGACATTGAAGGAGAAAAAAAAAAAAATGGGGAAATTTAGTGACTAGGAGAAAGTGGTCTAGGTGGAAATGATGTACAGTGCAAAGGACCAAAAGAGGCCAGAACTAACCTGACAGCTGTTGCAAAAGCAGGGGAAAAATCAAGGAGGCAGACACAACTTGGAGGGGAAGATATGAGGGACATGGCGTGGATACTTAAAAAAATGAAAAAAAAAAAAAAAATCTCAGCCAAAGTCAAAGCCATCAAAAGGCATGGCATACCATCAAGGGCAGGGACTTGCACCAAAGCTTGCCCATTTGGTTCCCATTGAAATCGCAAGATTTCGTTTCCCGTCCCGAAAGGAAATGAAATTTCCTTTCGGGACGGGAAACGAAATCTTGCGACCCTGAAAACAAAGGCTCACAAACACTCTGGAAAGAAGATATGATCAAAAGAAATGAAATTGAAAAAAAACCCAAAAAAACCGGAAAATTGGGAGATGTAATGACTGCAAGAAAGTGGCCTGGAGGGAAATGAGGTGCAGTGCAAAGGACAAAAGGAGGCCAGAACTAACCTGACAGCTGTTGCAAAAGCAGGGGAAAAATCAAGGAGGCAGACACAACTTGGAGGGGAAGATATGAGGGACATGGCGTTGATACTTAAAAAAATGGAAAAAAAAAAATCTCGGCCAAAGTCCAAGCCATCAAAAGGCATGGCATACCATCAAGGGCAGGGACTTGCACCACATACCCCTAGGCTTACAAAAATTGATCCCTGCTGAAGGCCAAAACAAATAAGAAGGACTAAGGAGCACTCTGAAATGGAGATAGCATCAAAGGAAATTACACTGAAGGAAAAAAAAAAAAAATTGGTGAAATTTAGGGACTAGGACAAAGTGGCCTAGGTGGGAATGATGTACAGTGCAAAGGATCAAAAGAGGCCAGAACTAACCTGACAGCTGTTGCAAAAGCAGGGGAAAAATCAAGGAGGCAGACACAACATGGAGGGGAAGATATGAGGGACATGGCGTGGATACTTAAAAATTGAAAAAAAAAAAAAAAAATCTCGGCTAAAGTCCAAGACATCAAAAGGCATGGCATACCATCAAGGCCAGGGACTTGCACCACATACCCCTAGGCTTACAAAAATTAATCCCTGCTGAAGGCCAAAACAAATAAGAAGGACTAAGGAGCACTCTGAAATGGAGATACCATCAAAGGAAATGACACTGAAGGAGAAAAAAAAAAAAAATTGGGAAAATTTAGTGACTACGAGAAAGTGGTCTGGGTGGAAACTAGGTGCAGTACAAATGACCGAATGAGGCCAGAACTAACCTGACAGCTGTTGCAAAAGCAGGGGAAATATCAAGGAGGCAGACACAACATGGAGGGGAAGATATGAGGGACATGGCGTGGATACTTAAAAAAATGAAAAAAAAAAAAAATCTCAGCTAAAGTCCAAGCCATCAAAAGGCATGGCATACCATCAAGGGCAGGGACTTGCACCACATACCCCTAGGCTTACAAAAATTGATCCCTGCTGAAGGCCAAAACAAATAAGAAGGACAAAGGAGCACTCTGAAATGGAGATACCATGAAAAGAAACTAAATTGAAGGAGAAAAAAAAAAAAATTGGGAAAATTAAGTGACTAGGAGAAAGTGGTCTGGGTGGAAATGATGTACAGTGCAAAGGACCAAAAGAGGCCAGAACTAACCTGACAGCTGTTGCAAAAGCAGGGGAAATATCAAGGAGGCAGACACAACATGGAGGGGAAGATATGAGGGACATGGCGTGGATACTTAAAAAAATGAAAAAAAAAAAAAAAAAATCTCGGCTAAACTCCAAGCCATCAAAAGGCATGGCATACCATCAAGGGCAGGGACTTGCACCACATACCCCTAGGCTTATAAAAATTGATCCCTGCTGAAGGCCAAAACAAATAAGAAGGACAAAGGAGCACTCTGAAATAGAGATACCATCAAAGGAAATTACATTGAAGGAGAAAAAAAAAAAAATGGTGAAATTTAGTGACTAGGAGAAAGTGGCCTATGTTCGAATGATGTACAGTGCAAAGGACCAAAAGAGGCCAGAACTAACCTGACAGCTGTTGCAAAAGCAGGGGAAATATCAAGGAGGCAGACACAACTTGGAGGGGAATATATGAGGGACATGGCATGGATACTTAAAAAAATGAAAAAAAAAAAAAAATCTCAGCCAAAGTCCAAGACATCAAAAGGCATGGCATACCATCAAGGGCAGGGACTTGCACCAAAGCTTGCCCCTTTGGTTCCCATTGAAATCGCAAGATTTCGTTTCCCGTCCCGAAAGGAAATGAAATTTCCTTTCGGGACGGGAAACGAAATCTTGCGACCCTGAAATCAAAGGCTCACAAACACTCTGGAAAGAAGATATGATCAAAAGAAATGAAATTGGAAAAAAAACCCAAAAAAACCGGAAAATTGGTAGATGTAATGACTGCAAGAAAGTGGTCTGGACGGAAATGAGGTGCAGTGCAAAGGACAAAAGGAGCCCAGCAGTAACCTGACAGCTGTTGCAAAAGCAGGGGAAATATCAAGGAGGCAGACACAACATGGAGGGGAAGATATGAGGGACATGGCGTGGATACTTAAAAAAATGGAAAAAAAAAAAATCTCGGCCAAAGTCCAAGCCATCAAAAGGCATGGCATACAATCAAGGGCAGAGACCTGCACCACATACCCCTAGGCTTACAAAAATTGATCCCTGCTGAAGGCCAAAACAAATAAGAAGGACTAAGGAGCACTCTGAAATGGAGATACCATCAAAAGAAACTAAATTGAAGGAGAAAAAAAAAAAAAAAAAGGGGAAATTTAATGACTTGGAGAAAGTGGTCTGGGTGGAAACTAGGTGCAGTACAAATGACCGAATGAGGTCAGAACTAACCTGACAGCTGTTGCAAAGGCAGGGGAAATATCAAGGAGGCAGACACAACATGGAGGGGAACATATGAGGGACATGGCGTGGATACTTAAAAAAATGAAAAAAAAAAAAAAAATCGCGGCCAAAGTCCAAGCCATCAAAAGGCATGGCATACAATCAAGGGCAGGGACTTGCACCACATACCCCTAGGCTTACAAAAATTGATCCCTGCTGAAGGCCAAAACAAATAAGAAGGACTAAGGAGCACTCTGAAATGGAGATACCATCAAAGGAAATTACACTGAAGGAGAAAAAAAAAAAAAATTGTGAAATTTAGTGACTAGGAGAAAGTGGTCGGGGTGGAAACTAGGTGCAGTACAAATGACCGAATGAGGTCAGAACTAACCTGACAGCTGTTGCAAAAGCAGGGGAAATATCAAGGAGGCAGACACAACATGGAGGGGAAGATATGAGGGACATGGCGTGGATACTTTAATAATGGAAAAAAAAAAAAAATCTCGGCCAAAATCCAAGCCATCAAAAGGCATGGCATACAATCAAGGGCCGGGACTTGCACCACATACCCCTAGGCTTACAAAAATTGATCCCTGCTGAAGGCCAAAACAAATACGAAGGACTAAGGAGCACTCTGAAATGGAGATACCATCAAAAGAAACTAAATTGAAGGAGAAAAAAAAAAAAAAAATGGGGAAATTTAATGACTTGGAGAAAGTGGTCTGGGTGGAAACTAGGTGCAGTACAAATGACCGAATGAGGTCAGAACTAACCTGACAGCTGTTGCAAAAGCAGGGGAAAAATCAAGGAGGCAGACACAACATAGAGGAGAAGATATGAGGGACATGGCGTGGATACTTAAAAAAATGAAAAAAAAAAAAAAAAAAATCTCGGCCAAACTCCAAGCCATCAAAAGGCATGGCATACCATCAAGGGCAGGGACTTGCACCACATACCCCTAGGCTTACAAAAATTGATCCCTGCTGAAGGCCAAAACAAATAAGAAGGACTAAGGAGCACTCTGAAATGGAGATACCATCAAAAGAACTGACATTGAAGGAGAAAAAAAAAAAATGGGGAAATTTAGTGACTACGAGAATGTGGTCTAGGTGGAAATGATGTACAGTGCAAAGGACCAAAAGAGGCCAGAACTAACCTGACAGCTGTTGCAAAAGCAGGGGAAATATCAAGGAGGCAGACACAACTTGGAGGGAAGATATGAGGGACATGGCGTGGATACTTAAAAAAATAAAAAAAAAAAAAAAAAATCTCAGCCAAAGTCAAAGCCATCAAAAGGCATGGCATACCATCAAGGGCAGGGACTTGCACCAAAGCTTGCCCCTTTGGTTCCCATTGAAATCGCAAGATTTCGTTTCCCGTCCCGAAAGGAAATGAAATTTCCTTTCGGGACGGGAAACGAAATCTTGCGACCCTGAAAACAAAGGCTCACAAACACTCTGGAAAGAAGATATGATCAAAAGAAATGAAATTGAAAAAAAACCCAAAAAAAACGGAAAATTGGTAGATGTAATGACTGCAAGAAAGTGGTCTGGACGGAAATGAGGTTCAGTGCAAAGGACAAAAGGAGGCCAGCAGTAACCAGACAGCTGTTGCAAAAGCAGGGGAAAAATCAAGGAGGCAGACACAACATGGAGGGGAAGATATGAGGGACATGGCGTGGATACTTAAAAAAATGGAAAAAAAAAAAATCTCGGCCAAAGTCCAAGCCATCAAAAGGCATGGCATACAATCAAGGGCAGAGACCTGCACCACATACCCCTAGGCTTACAAAAATTGATCCCTGCTGAAGGCCAAAACAAATAAGAAGGACTAAGGAGCACTCTGAAATGAAGATACCATCAAAGGAAATTACACTGAAGGAGAAAAAAAAAAAAATTGGGGAAATTTAGTGACTAGGAGAAAGTGGTCTGGGTGGAAACTAGGTGCAGTACAAATGACCGAATGAGGTCAGAACTAACCTGACAGCTGTTGCAAAAGCAGGGGAAAAATCAAGGAGGCAGACACAACATAGAGGGGAAGATATGAGGGACATGGCGTGGATACTTAAAAAAATGAAAAAAAAAAAAAAAAAAATCTCGGCCAAAGTCCAAGCCATCAAAAGGCATGGCATACCATCAAGGGCAGGGACTTGCACCACATACCCCTAGGCTTACAAAAATTGATCCCTGCTGAAGGCCAAAACAAATAAGAAGGACTAAGGAGCACTCTGAAATGGAGATACCATCAAAAGAAATGAAATTGAAGGAGAAAAAATAAAAAATGGGGAAATTTAATGACTTGGAGAAAGTGGTCTGGGTGGAAACTAGGTGCAGTACAAATGACCGAATGAGGTCAGAACTAACCTGACAGCTGTTGCAAAAGCAGGGGAAATATCAAGGAGGCAGACACAACATGGAGGGGACGATATGAGGGACATGGCGTGGATACTTAAAAAAATGAAAAAAAAAAAAAAATCTCTGCCAAAGTCAAAGCCATCAAAAGGCATGGCATACAATCAAGGGCAGGGGCTTGCACCACATACCCCTAGGCTTACAAAAATTGATCCCTGCTGAAGGCCAAAACAAATAAGAAGGACTAAGGAGCACTCTGAAATGGAGATACCATCAAAAGAACTGACATTGAAGGAGAAAAAAAAAAAAATGGGGAAATTTAGTGACTAGGAGAAAGTGGTCTAGGTGGAAATGATGTACAGTGCAAAGGACCAAAAGAGGCCAGAACTAACCTGACAGCTGTTGCAAAAGCAGGGGAAAAATCAAGGAGGCAGACACAACTTGGAGGGGAAGATATGAGGGACATGGCGTGGATACTTAAACAAATGAAAAAAAAAAAAAAAATCTCAGCCAAAGTCAAAGCCATCAAAAGGCATGGCATACCATCAAGGGCAGGGACTTGCACCAAAGCTTGCCCCTTTGGTTCCCATTGAAATCGCAAGATTTCGTTTCCCGTCCCGAAAGGAAATGAAATTTCCTTTCGGGACGGGAAACGAAATCTTGCGACCCTGAAAACAAAGGCTCACAAACACTCTGGAAAGAAGATATGATCAAAAGAAATGAAATTGAAAAAAAACCCAAAAAAACCGGAAAATTGGGAGATGTAATGACTGCAAGAAAGTGGCCTGGAGGGAAATGAGGTGCAGTGCAAAGGACAAAAAGGAGGCCAGAACTAACCTGACAGCTGTTGCAAAAGCAGGGGAAAAATCAAGGAGGCAGACACAACTTGGAGGGGAAGATATGAGGGACATGGCGTTGATACTTAAAAAAATGGAAAAAAAAAAAATCTCGGCCAAAGTCCAAGCCATCAAAAGGCATGGCATACCATCAAGGGCAGGGACTTGCACCACATACCCCTAGGCTTACAAAAATTGATCCCTGCTGATGGCCAAAACAAATAAGAAGGACTAAGGAGCACTCTGAAATGGATATAGCATCAAAGGAAATTACACTGAAGGAAAAAAAAAAAAAATTGGTGAAATTTAGGGACTAGGACAAAGTGGCCTAGGTGGGAATGATGTACAGTGCAAAGGATCAAAAGAGGCCAGAACTAACCTGACAGCTGTTGCAAAAGCAGGGGAAAAATCAAGGAGGCAGACACAACATGGAGGGGAAGATATGAGGGACATGGCGTGGATACTTAAAAATTGAAAAAAAAAAAAAAAAATCTCGGCTAAAGTCCAAGACATCAAAAGGCATGGCATACCATCAAGGGCAGGGACTTGCACCACATACCCCTAGGCTTACAAAAATTAATCCCTGCTGAAGGCCAAAACAAATAAGAAGGACTAAGGAGCACTCTGAAATGGAGATACCATCAAAGGAAATTACACTGAAGGAGAAAAAAAAAAAAAATTGGGAAAATTTAGTGACTACGAGAAAGTGGTCTGGGTGGAAACTAGGTGCAGTACAAATGACCGAATGAGGCCAGAACTAACCTGACAGCTGTTGCAAAAGCAGGGGAAATATCAAGGAGGCAGACACAACATGGAGGGGAAGATATGAGGGACATGGCGTGGATACTTAAAAAAATGAAAAAAAAAAAAAATCTCAGCTAAAGTCCAAGCCATCAAAAGGCATGGCATACCATCAAGGGCAGGGACTTGCACCACATACCCCTAGGCTTACAAAAATTGATCCCTGCTGAAGGCCAAAACAAATAAGAAGGACAAAGGAGCACTCTGAAATGGAGATACCATCAAAAGAAACTAAATTGAAGGAGAAAAAAAAAAAAATTGGGAAAATTAAGTGACTAGGAGAAAGTGGTCTGGGTGGAAATGATGTACAGTGCAAAGGACCAAAAGAGGCCAGAACTAACCTGACAGCTGTTGCAAAAGCAGGGGAAATATCAAGGAGGCAGACACAACATGGAGGGGAAGATATGAGGGACATGGCGTGGATACTTAAAAAAATGAAAAAAAAAAAAAAAAAATCTCGGCTAAACTCCAAGCCATCAAAAGGCATGGCATACCATCAAGGGCAGGGACTTGCACCACATACCCCTAGGCTTATAAAAATTGATACCTGCTGAAGGCCAAAACAAATAAGAAGGACAAAGGAGCACTCTGAAATAGAGATACCATCAAAGGAAATTACATTGAAGGAGAAAAAAAAAAAAATGGTGAAATTTAGTGACTAGGAGAAAGTGGCCTTGGTGGGAATGATGTACAGTGCAAAGGACCAAAAGAGGCCAGAACTAACCTGACAGCTGTTGCAAAAGCAGGGGAAATATCAAGGAGGCAGACACAACTTGGAGGGGAATATATGAGGGACATGGCATGGATACTTAAAAAAATGAAAAAAAAAAAAAAATCTCAGCCAAAGTCCAAGACATCAAAAGGCATGGCATACCATCAAGGGCAGGGACTTGCACCAAAGCTTGCCCCTTTGGTTCCCATTGAAATCGCAAGATTTCGTTTCCCGTCCCGAAAGGAAATGAAATTTCCTTTCGGGACGGGAAACGAAATCTTGCGACCCTGAAAACAAAGGCTCACAAACACTCTGGAAAGAAGATATGATCAAAAGAAATGAAATTGAAAAAAAACCCAAAAAAAACGGAAAATTGGGAGATGTAATGACTGCAAGAAAGTGGTCTGGACGGAAATGAGGTGCAGTAAAAAGGACAAAAGGAGGCCAGCAGTAACCTGACAGCTGTTGCAAAAGCAGGGGAAAAATCAAGGAGGCAGACACAACATAGAGGGGAAGATATGAGGGACATGGCGTGGATACTTAAAAAAATGGAAAAAAAAAAATCTCGGCCAAAGTCCAAGCCATCAAAAGGCTTGGCATACAATCAAGGGCAGGGACTTGCACCACATACCCCTAGGCTTACAAAAATTGATCCCTGCTGAAGGCCAAAACAAATAAGAAGGACTTAGGAGCACTCTGAAATGGAGATACCATCAAAGGAAATTACACTGAAGGAGAAAAAAAAAAAATTGTGAAATTTAGTGACTAGGAGAAAGTGGTCTGGGTGGAAACTAGGTGCAGTACAAATGACCGAATGAGGTCAGAACTAACGTGACAGCTGTTGCAAAACCGGGGAAATATCAAGGAGGCAGACACAACATGGAGGGGAAGATATGAGGGACATGGCGTGGATACTTAAAGAAATGAAAAAAAAAAAAAAAAAATCTCGGCTAAACTCCAAGCCATCAAAAGGCATGGCATACAATCAAGGGCAGGGACTTGCACCACATACCCCTAGGCTTACAAAAATTGATCCCTGCTGAAGGCCAAAACAAATAAGAAGGACAAAGGAGCACTCTGAAATAGAGATACCATCAAAGGAAATTACATTGAAGGAGAAAAAAAAAAAAATGGTGAAATTTAGTGACTAGGAGAAAGTGGCCTAGGTGGGAATGATGTACAGTGCAAAGGACCAAAAGAGGCCAGAACTAACCTGACAGCTGTTGCAAAAGCAGGGGAAAAATCAAGGAGGCAGACACAACTTGGAGGGGAAGATATGAGGGACATGGCGTGGATACTTAAAAAAATGAAAAAAAAAAAAAAAAAAATCTCAGCCATAGTCCAAGCCATCAAAAGGCATGGCATACCATCAAGGGCAGGGACTTGCACCACATACCCCTAGGCTTACGAAAATTGATCCCTGCTGAAGGCCAAAACAAATAAGAAGGACTAAGGAGCACTCTGAAATGGAGATACCATCAAAGGAAATTACACTGAAGGAGAAAAAAAAAAAATTGCGAAATTTGTGACTAGGAGAAAGTGGTCTGGGTGGAAACTAGGTGCAGTACAAATGACCGAATGAGGTCAGAACTAACCTGACAGCTGTTGCAAAAGCAGGGGAAAAATCAAGGAGGCAGACACAACTTGGAGGGGAAGATATGAAGGACATGGCGTGGATACTTAAAAAAATGAAAAAAAAAAAAAAAATCTCAGCCAAAGTCAAAGCCATCAAAAGGCATGGCATACCATCAAGGGCAGGGACTTGCACCAAAGCTTGCCCCTTTGGTTCCCATTGAAATCGCAAGATTTCGTTTCCCGTCCCGAAATGAAATGAAATTTCCTTTCGGGACGGGAAACGAAATCTTGCGACCCTGAAAACAAAGGCTCACAAACACTCTGGAAAGAAGATATGATCAAAAGAAATGAAATTGAAAAAAAACCCAAAAAAAAACGGAAAATTGGTAGATGTAATGACTGCAAGAAAGTGGCCTGGAGGGGAATGAGGTGCAGTGCAAAGGACAAAAGGAGGCCAGCAGTAACCAGACAGCTGTTGCAAAAGCAGGGGAAAAATCAAGGAGGCAGACAGAACTTGGAGGGGAAGATATGAGGGACATGGCGTGGATACTTAAAAAAATGGAAAAAAAAAAATCTCGGCCAAAGCCCAAGACATCAAAAGGCATGGCATACCATGAAGGGCAGGGACTTGCACCACATACCCCTAGGCTTACAAAAATTGATCCCTGCTGAAGGCCAGAACAAATAAGAAGGACTAAGGAGAACTCTGAAATGGAGATACCATCAAAGGAAATGACACTGAAGGAGAAAAAAAAAAAAATTGGGGAAATTTAGTGACTTGGAGAAAGTGGTCTGGGTGGAAACTAGGTGCAGTACAAATGACCAAATGAGGTCAGAACTAACCTGACAGCTGTTGCAAAAGCAGGGGAAATATCAAGGAGGCAGACACAACATGGAGGGGAAGATATGAGGGACATGGCGTGGATACTTAAAATTTGAAAAAAAAAAAAAAAAATCTCGGCTAAAGTCCAAGACATCAAAAGGCATGGCATACCATCAAGGGCAGGGACTTGCACCACATACCCCTAGGCTTACAAAAATTGATCCCTGCTGAAGGCCAAAACAAATAGAAGGACTAAGGAGCACTCTGAAATGGAGATACCATCAAAGGAAATGACACTGAAGGAGAAAAAAAAAAAAAATTGGGAAAATTTAGTGACTAGGAGAAAGTGGTCTGGGTGGAAACTAGGTGCAGTACAAATGACCGAATGAGGCCAGAACTAACCTGACAGCTGTTGCAAAAGCAGGGGAAATATCAAGGAGGCAGACACAACATGGAGGGGAAGATATGAGGGACATGGCGTGGATACTTAAAAAAATGAAAAAAAAAAAAAAATCTCAGCTAAAGTCCAAGCCATCAAAAGGCATGGCATACCATCAAGGGCAGGGACTTGCACCACATACCCCTAGGCTTACAAAAATTGATCCCTGCTGAAGGCCAAAACAAATAAGAAGGACAAAGGAGCACTCTGAAATGGAGATACCATCAAAAGAAACTAAATTGAAGGAGAAAAAAAAAAAAAATTGGGAAAATTAAGTGACTAGGAGAAAGTGGTCTGGGTGGAAATGATGTACATTGCAAAGGACCAAAAGAGGCCAGAACTAACCTGACAGCTGTTGCAAAAGCAGGGGAAATATCAAGGAGGCAGACACAACATGGTGGGGAAGATATGAGGGACATGGCGTGGATACTTAAAAAAATGAAAAAAAAAAAAAAAAAATCTCGGCTAAACTCCAAGCCATCAAAAGGCATGGCATACAATCAAGGGCAGGGACTTGCACCACATACCCCTAGGCTTATAAAAATTGATCCCTGCTGAAGGCCAAAAGAAATAAGAAGGACAAAGGAGCACTCTGAAATAGAGATACCATCAAAGGAAATTACATTGAAGGAGAAAAAAAAAAAAATGGTGAAATTTAGTGACTAGGAGAAAGAGGCCTAGGTGGGAATGATGTACAGTGCAAAGGACCAAAAGAGGCCAGAACTAACCTGACAGCTGTTGCAAAAGCAGGGGAAAAATCAAGGAGGCAGACACAACTTGGAGGGGAAGATATGAGGGACATGGCGTGGATACTTAAAAAAATGGAAAAAAAAAAATCTCGGCCAAAGTCCAAGCCATCAAAAGGCTTGGCATACAATCAAGGGCAGGGACTTGCACCACATACCCCTAGGCTTACAAAAATTGATCCCTGCTGAAGGCCAAAACAAATAAGAAGGACTTAGGAGCACTCTGAAATGGAGATACCATCAAAGGAAATTACACTGAAGGAGAAAAAAAAAAAATTGTGAAATTTAGTGACTAGGAGAAAGTGGTCTGGGTGGAAACTAGGTGCAGTACAAATGACCGAATGAGGTCAGAACTAACCTGACAGCTGTTGCAAAAGCAGGGGAAATATCAAGGAGGCAGACACAACATGGAGGGGAAGATATGAGGGACATGGCGTGGATACTTAAAGAAATGAAAAAAAAAAAAAAAAATCTCGGCTAAAGTCCAAGCCATCAAAAGGCATGGCATACAATCAAGGGCAGGGACTTGCACCACATACCCCTAGGCTTACAAAAATTGATCCCTGCTGAAGGCCAAAACAAATAAGAAGGACAAAGGAGCACTCTGAAATAGAGATACCATCAAAGGAAATTACATTGAAGGAGAAAAAAAAAAAAATGGTGAAATTTAGTGACTAGGAGAAAGTGGCCTAGGTGGGAATGATGTACAGTGCAAAGGACCAAAAGAGGCCAGAACTAACCTGACAGCTGTTGCAAAAGCAGGGGAAAAATCAAGGAGGCAGACACAACTTGGAGGGGAAGATATGAGGGACATGGCGTGGATACTTAAAAAAATGAAAAAAAAAAAAAAAAAAATCTCAGCCAAAGTCCAAGCCATCAAAAGGCATGGCATACCATCAAGGGCAGGGACTTGCACCACATACCCCTAGGCTTACGAAAATAGATCCCTGCTGAAGGCCAAAACAAATAAGAAGGACTAAGGAGCACTCTGAAATGGAGATACCATCAAAGGAAATTACACTGAAGGAGAAAAAAAAAAAATTGCGAAATTTGTGACTAGGAGAAAGTGGTCTGGGTGGAAACTAGGTGCAGTACAAATGACCGAATGAGGTCAGAACTAACCTGACAGCTGTTGCAAAAGCAGGGGAAAAATCAAGGAGGCAGACACAACTTGGAGGGGAAGATATGAAGGACATGGCGTGGATACTTAAAAAAATGAAAAAAAAAAAAAAAATCTCAGCCAAAGTCAAAGCCATCAAAAGGCATGGCATACCATCAAGGGCACGGACTTGCACCAAAGCTTGCCCCTTTGGTTCCCATTGAAATCGCAAGATTTCGTTTCCCGTCCCGAAATGAAATGAAATTTCCTTTCGGGACGGGAAACGAAATCTTGCGACCCTGAAAACAAAGGCTCACAAACACTCTGGAAAGAAGATATGATCAAAAGAAATGAAATTGAAAAAAAACCCCAAAAAAACGGAAAATTGGTAGATGTAATGACTGCAAGAAAGTGGCCTGGAGGGAAATGAGGTGCAGTGCAAAGGACAAAAGGAGGCCAGAACTAACCTGACAGCTGTTGCAAAAGCAGGGGAAAAATCAAGGAGGCAGACAGAACTTGGAGGGGAAGATATGAGGGACATGGCGTGGATACTTAAAAAAATGGAAAAAAAAAAATCTCGGCCAAAGCTCAAGACATCAAAAGGCATGGCATACCATCAAGGGCAGGGACTTGCACCACATACCCCTAGGCTTACAAAAATTGATCCCTGCTGAAGGCCAGAACAAATAAGAAGGACTAAGGAGAACTCTGAAATGGAGATACCATCAAAGGAAATGACACTGAAGGAGAAAAAAAAAAAAATTGGGGAAATTTAGTGACTAGGAGAAAGTGGTCTGGGTGGAAACTAGGTGCAGTACAAATGACCAAATGAGGTCAGAACTAACCTGACAGCTGTTGCAAAAGCAGGGGAAATATCAAGGAGGCAGACACAACATGGAGGGGAAGATATGAGGGACATGGCGTGGATACTTAAAATTTGAAAAAAAAAAAAAAAAATCTCGGCTAAAGTCCAAGACATCAAAAGGCATGGCATACCATCAAGGGCAGGGACTTGCACCACATACCCCTAGGCTTACAAAAATTGATCCCTGCTGAAGGCCAAAACAAATAAGAAGGACTAAGGAGCACTCTGAAATGGAGATACCATCAAAGGAAATGACACTGAAGGAGAAAAAAAAAAAAAGTTGGGAAAATTTAGTGACTAGGAGAAAGTGGTCTGGGTGGAAACTAGGTGCAGTACAAATGACCGAATGAGGCCAGAACTAACCTGACAGCTGTTGCAAAAGCAGGGGAAATATCAAGGAGGCAGACACAACATGGAGGGGAAGATATGAGGGACATGGCGTGGATACTTAAAAAAATGAAAAAAAAAAAAAAATCTCAGCTAAAGTCAAAGCCATCAAAAGGCATGGCATACCATCAAGGGCAGGGACTTGCACCACATACCCCTAGGCTTACAAAAATTGATCCCTGCTGAACGCCAAAACAAATAAGAAGGACAAAGGAGCACTCTGAAATGGAGATACCATCAAAAGAAACTAAATTGAAGGAGAAAAAAAAAAAAAATTGGGAAAATTATGTGACTAGGAGAAAGTGGTCTGGGTGGAAATGATGTACAGTGCAAAGGACCAAAAGAGGCCAGAACTAACCTGACAGCTGTTGCAAAAGCAGGGGAAATATCAAGGAGGCAGACACAACATGGAGGGGAAGATATGAGGGACATGGCGTGGATACTTAAAAAAATGAAAAAAAAAAAAAAAAAATCTCGGCTAAACTCCAAGCCATCAAAAGGCATGGCATACAATCAAGGGCAGGGACTTGCACCACATACCCCTAGGCTTATAAAAATTGATCCCTGCTGAAGGCCAAAAGAAATAAGAAGGACAAAGGAGCACTCTGAAATAGAGATACCATCAAAGGAAATTACATTGAAGGAGAAAAAAAAAAAAATGGTGAAATTTAGTGACTAGGAGAAAGAGGCCTAGGTGGGAATGATGTACAGTGCAAAGGACCAAAAGAGGCCAGAACTAACCTGACAGCTGTTGCAAAAGCAGGGGAAATATCAAGGAGGCAGACACAACTTGGAGGGGAATATATAAGGGACATGGCATGGATACTTAAAAAAATGAAAAAAAAAAAAAAATCTCAGCCAAAGTCCAAGCCATCAAAAGGCATGGCATACCATCAAGGGCAGGGACTTGCACCAAAGCTTGCCCCTTTGGTTCCCATTGAAATCGCAAGATTTCGTTTCCCGTCCCGAAATGAAATGAAATTTCCTTTCGGGACGGGAAACGAAATCTTGCGACCCTGAAAACAAAGGCTCACAAACACTCTGGAAAGAAGATATGATCAAAAGAAATGAAATTGAAAAAAAACCCAAAAAAAACGGAAAATTGGTAGATGTAATGACTGCAAGAAAGTGGCCTGGAGGGGAATGAGGTGCAGTGCAAAGGACAAAAGGAGGCCAGCAGTAACCAGACAGCTGTTGCAAAAGCAGGGGAAAAATCAAGGAGGCAGACAGAACTTGGAGGGGAAGATATGAGGGACATGGCGTGGATACTTAAAAAAATGGAAAAAAAAAAATCTCGGCCAAAGCCCAAGCCATCAAAAGGCATGGCATACCATGAAGGGCAGGGACTTGCACCACATACCCCGAGGCTTACAAAAATTGATCCCTGCTGAAGGCCAGAACAAATAAGAAGGACTAAGGAGAACTCTGAAATGGAGATACCATCAAAGGAAATGACACTGAAGGAGAAAAAAAAAAAAATTGGGGAAATTTAATGACTTGGAGAAAGTGGTCTGGGTGGAAACTAGGTGCAGTACAAATGACCAAATGAGGTCAGAACTAACCTGACAGCTGTTGCAAAAGCAGGGGAAATATCAAGGAGGCAGACACAACATGGAGGGGAAGATATGAGGGACATGGCGTGGATACTTAAAATTTGAAAAAAAAAAAAAAAAATCTCGGCTAAAGTCCAAGACATCAAAAGGCATGGCATACCATCAAGGGCAGGGACTTGCACCACATACCCCTAGGCTTACAAAAATTGATCCCTGCTGAAGGCCAAAACAAATAGAAGGACTAAGGAGCACTCTGAAATGGAGATACCATCAAAGGAAATGACACTGAAGGAGAAAAAAAAAAAAAATTGGGAAAATTTAGTGACTAGGAGAAAGTGGTCTGGGTGGAAACTAGGTGCAGTACAAATGACCGAATGAGGCCAGAACTAACCTGACAGCTGTTGCAAAAGCAGGGGAAATATCAAGGAGGCAGACACAACATGGAGGGGAAGATATGAGGGACATGGCGTGGATACTTAAAAAAATGAAAAAAAAAAAAAAATCTCAGCTAAAGTCCAAGCCATCAAAAGGCATGGCATACCATCAAGGGCAGGGACTTGCACCACATACCCCTAGGCTTACAAAAATTGATCCCTGCTGAAGGCCAAAACAAATAAGAAGGACAAAGGAGCACTCTGAAATGGAGATACCATCAAAAGAAACTAAATTGAAGGAGAAAAAAAAAAAAAATTGGGAAAATTAAGTGACTAGGAGAAAGTGGTCTGGGTGGAAATGATGTACAGTGCAAAGGACCAAAAGAGGCCAGAACTAACCTGACAGCTGTTGCAAAAGCAGGGGAAATATCAAGGAGGCAGACACAACATGGAGGGGAAGATATGAGGGACATGGCGTGGATACTTAAAAAAATGAAAAAAAAAAAAAAAAAATCTCGGCTAAACTCCAAGCCATCAAAAGGCATGGCATACAATCAAGGGCAGGGACTTGCACCACATACCCCTAGGCTTATAAAAATTGATCCCTGCTGAAGGCCAAAAGAAATAAGAAGGACAAAGGAGCACTCTGAAATAGAGATACCATCAAAGGAAATTACATTGAAGGAGAAAAAAAAAAAAATGGTGAAATTTAGTGACTAGGAGAAAGAGGCCTAGGTGGGAATGATGTACAGTGCAAAGGACCAAAAGAGGCCAGAACTAACCTGACAGCTGTTGCAAAAGCAGGGGAAAAATCAAGGAGGCAGACACAACTTGGAGGGGAAGATATGAGGGACATGGCGTGGATACTTAAAAAAATGGAAAAAAAAAAATCTCGGCCAAAGTCCAAGCCATCAAAAGGCTTGGCATACAATCAAGGGCAGGGACTTGCACCACATACCCCTAGGCTTACAAAAATTGATCCCTGCTGAAGGCCAAAACAAATAAGAAGGACTTAGGAGCACTCTGAAATGGAGATACCATCAAAGGAAATTACACTGAAGGAGAAAAAAAAAAAATTGTGAAATTTAGTGACTAGGAGAAAGTGGTCTGGGTGGAAACTAGGTGCAGTACAAATGACCGAATGAGGTCAGAACTAACCTGACAGCTGTTGCAAAAGCAGGGGAAATATCAAGGAGGCAGACACAACATGGAGGGGAAGATATGAGGGACATGGCGTGGATACTTAAAGAAATGAAAAAAAAAAAAAAAAATCTCGGCTAAACTCCAAGCCATCAAAAGGCATGGCATACAATCAAGGGCAGGGACTTGCACCACATACCCCTAGGCTTACAAAAATTGATCCCTGCTGAAGGCCAAAACAAATAAGAAGGACAAAGGAGCACTCTGAAATAGAGATACCATCAAAGGAAATTACATTGAAGGAGAAAAAAAAAAAATGGTGAAATTTAGTGACTAGGAGAAAGTGGCCTAGGTGGGAATGATGTACAGTGCAAAGGACCAAAAGAGGCCAGAACTAACCTGACAGCTGTTGCAAAAGCAGGGGAAAAATCAAGGAGGCAGACACAACTTGGAGGGGAAGATATGAGGGACATGGCGTGGATACTTAAAAAAATGAAAAAAAAAAAAAAAAAAATCTCAGCCAAAGTCCAAGCCATCAAAAGGCATGGCATACCATCAAGGGCAGGGACTTGCACCACATACCCCTAGGCTTACGAAAATAGATCCCTGCTGAAGGCCAAAACAAATAAGAAGGACTAAGGAGCACTCTGAAATGGAGATACCATCAAAGGAAATTACACTGAAGGAGAAAAAAAAAAAATTGCGAAATTTGTGACTAGGAGAAAGTGGTCTGGGTGGAAACTAGGTGCAGTACAAATGACCGAATGAGGTCAGAACTAACCTGACAGCTGTTGCAAAAGCAGGGGAAAAATCAAGGAGGCAGACACAACTTGGAGGGGAAGATATGAAGGACATGGCGTGGATACTTAAAAAAATGAAAAAAAAAAAAAAAATCTCAGCCAAAGTCAAAGCCATCAAAAGGCATGGCATACCATCAAGGGCACGGACTTGCACCAAAGCTTGCCCCTTTGGTTCCCATTGAAATCGCAAGATTTCGTTTCCCGTCCCGAAATGAAATGAAATTTCATTTCGGGACGGGAAACGAAATCTTGCGACCCTGAAAACAAAGGCTCACAAACACTCTGGAAAGAAGATATGATCAAAAGAAATGAAATTGAAAAAAAACCCCAAAAAAACGGAAAATTGGTAGATGTAATGACTGCAAGAAAGTGGCCTGGAGGGAAATGAGGTGCAGTGCAAAGGACAAAAGGAGGCCAGAACTAACCTGACAGCTGTTGCAAAAGCAGGGGAAAAATCAAGGAGGCAGACAGAACTTGGAGGGGAAGATATGAGGGACATGGCGTGGATACTTAAAAAAATGGAAAAAAAAAAATCTCGGCCAAAGCCCAAGACATCAAAAGGCATGGCATACCATGAAGGGCAGGGACTTGCACCACATACCCCTAGGCTTACAAAAATTGATCCCTGCTGAAGGCCAGAACAAATAAGAAGGACTAAGGAGAACTCTGAAATGGAGATACCATCAAAGGAAATGACACTGAAGGAGAAAAAAAAAAAAATTGGGGAAATTTAGTGACTAGGAGAAAGTGGTCTGGGTGGAAACTAGGTGCAGTACAAATGACCAAATGAGGTCAGAACTAACCTGACAGCTGTTGCAAAAGCAGGGGAAATATCAAGGAGGCAGACACAACATGGAGGGGAAGATATGAGGGACATGGCGTGGATACTTAAAATTTGAAAAAAAAAAAAAAAAATCTCGGCTAAAGTCCAAGACATCAAAAGGCATGGCATACCATCAAGGGCAGGGACTTGCACCACATACCCCTAGGCTTACAAAAATTGATCCCTGCTGAAGGCCAAAACAAATAAGAAGGACTAAGGAGCACTCTGAAATGGAGATACCATCAAAGGAAATGACACTGAAGGAGAAAAAAAAAAAAAGTTGGGAAAATTTAGTGACTAGGAGAAAGTGGTCTGGGTGGAAACTAGGTGCAGTACAAATGACCGAATGAGGCCAGAACTAACCTGACAGCTGTTGCAAAAGCAGGGGAAATATCAAGGAGGCAGACACAACATGGAGGGGAAGATATGAGGGACATGGCGTGGATACTTAAAAAAATGAAAAAAAAAAAAAAATCTCAGCTAAAGTCCAAGCCATCAAAAGGCATGGCATACCATCAAGGGCAGGGACTTGCACCACATACCCCTAGGCTTACAAAAATTGATCCCTGCTGAAGGCCAAAACAAATAAGAAGGACAAAGGAGCACTCTGAAATGGAGACACCATCAAAAGAAACTAAATTGAAGGAGAAAAAAAAAAAAAATTGGGAAAATTATGTGACTAGGAGAAAGTGGTCTGGGTGGAAATGATGTACAGTGCAAAGGACCAAAAGAGGCCAGAACTAACCTGACAGCTCTTGCAAAAGCAGGGGAAATATCAAGGAGGCAGACACAACATGGAGGGGAAGATATGAGGGACATGGCGTGGATACTTAAAAAAATGAAAAAAAAAAAAAAAAAATCTCGGCTAAACTCCAAGCCATCAAAAGGCATGGCATACAATCAAGGGCAGGGACTTGCACCACATACCCCTAGGCTTATAAAAATTGATCCCTGCTGAAGGCCAAAAGAAATAAGAAGGACAAAGGAGCACTCTGAAATAGAGATACCATCAAAGGAAATTACATTGAAGGAGAAAAAAAAAAAAATGGTGAAATTTAGTGACTAGGAGAAAGAGGCCTAGGTGAGAATGATGTACAGTGCAAAGGACCAAAAGAGGCCAGAACTAACCTGACAGCTGTTGCAAAAGCAGGGGAAATATCAAGGAGGCAGACACAACTTGGAGGGGAATATATAAGGGACATGGCATGGATACTTAAAAAAATGAAAAAAAAAAAAAAATCTCAGCCAAAGTCCAAGCCATCAAAAGGCATGGCATACCATCAAGGGCAGGGACTTGCACCAAAGCTTGCCCCTTTGGTTCCCATTGAAATCGCAAGATTTCGTTTCCCGTCCCGAAAGGAAATGAAATTTCCTTTCGGGACGGGAAACGAAATCTTGCGACCCTGAAAACAAAGGCTCACAAACACTCTGGAAAGAAGATATGATCAAAAGAAATGAAATTGAAAAAAAACCCCAAAAAAACGGAAAATTGGGAGATGTAATGACTGCAAGAAAGTGGTCTGGACGGAAATGAGGTGCAGTAAAAAGGACAAAAGGAGGCCAGCAGTAACCTGACAGCTGTTGCAAAAGCAGGGGAAAAATCAAGGAGGCAGACACAACTTGGAGGGGAAGATATGAGGGACATGGCGTGGATACTTAAAAAAATGGAAAAAAAAAAATCTCGGCCAAAGTCCAAGCCATCAAAAGGCTTGGCATACAATCAAGGGCAGGGACTTGCACCACATACCCCTAGGCTTACAAAAATTGATCCCTGCTGAAGGCCAAAACAAATAAGAAGGTCTAAGGAGCACTCTGAAATGGAGATACCATCAAAGGAAATTACACTGAAGGAGAAAAAAAAAAAATTGTGAAATTTAGTGACTAGGAGAAAGTGGTCTGGGTGGAAACTAGGTGCAGTACAAATGACCGAATGAGGTCAGAACTAACCTGACAGCTGTTGCAAAAGCAGGGGAAATATCAAGGAGGCAGAAACAACATGGAGGGGAAGATATGAGGGACATGGCGTGGATACTTAAAGAAATGAAAAAAAAAAAAAAAATCTCGGCTAAACTCCAAGCCATCAAAAGGCATGGCATACAATCAAGGGCAGGGACTTGCACCACATACCCCTAGGCTTACAAAAATTGATCCCTGCTGAAGGCCAAAACAAATAAGAAGGACAAAGGAGCACTCTGAAATGGAGATACCATCAAAGGAAATTACATTGAAGGAGAAAAAAAAAAAATGGTGAAATTTAGTGACTCGGAGAAAGTGGCCTAGGTGGGAATGATGTACAGTGCAAAGGACCAAAAGAGGCCAGAACTAACCTGACAGCTGTTGCAAAAGCAGGGGAAAAATCAAGGAGGCAGACACAACTTGGAGGGGAAGATATGAGGGACATGGCGTGGATACTTAAACAAATGAAAAAAAAAAAAAAAAAAAATCTCAGCCAAAGTCAAAGCCATCAAAAGGCATGGCATACCATCAAGGGCAGGGACTTGCACCAAAGCTTGCCCCTTTGGTTCCCATTGAAATCGCAAGATTTCGTTTCCCGTCCCGAAATGAAATGAAATTTCCTTTCGGGACGGGAAACGAAATCTTGCGACCCTGAAAACAAAGGCTCACAAACACTCTGGAAAGAAGATATGATCAAAAGAAATGAAATTGAAAAAAAACCCAAAAAAACCGGAAAATTGGGAGATGTAATGACTGCAAGAAAGTGGCCTGGAGGGAAATGAGGTGCAGTGCAAAGGACAAAAGGAGGCCAGAACTAACCTGACAGCTGTTGCAAAAGCAGGGGAAAAATCAAGGAGGCAGACACAACATGGAGGGGAAGATATGAGGGACATGGCGTGGATACTTAAAAAAATGGAAAAAAAAAAAATCTCGGCCAAAGCCCAAGACATCAAAAGGCATGGCATACCATCAAGGGCAGGGACTTGCACCACATACCACTAGGCTTACAAAAATTGATCCCTGCTGAAGGCCAAAACAAATAAGAAGGACTAAGGAGCACTCTGAAATGGAGATACCATCAAAGGAAATGACTTTGAAGGAGAAAAAAAAAAAAATTGGGGAAATTTAGTGACTAGGAGAAAGTGGTCTGGGTGGAAAATAGGTGCAGTACAAATGACCGAATGAGGTCAGAACTAACCTGACAGCTGTTGCAAAAGCAGGGGAAATATCAAGGAGGCAGACACAACATGGAGGGGAAGATATGAGGGACATGGCGTGGATACTTAAAGAAATGGAAAAAAAAAAATCTCGGCTAAACTCCAAGCCATCAAAAGGCATGGCATACAATCAAGGGCAGGGACTTGCACCACATACCCCTAGGCTTACAAAAATTGATCCCTGCTGAAGGCCAAAACAAATAAGAAGGACAAAGGAGCACTCTGAAATAGAGATACCATCAAAGGAAATTACATTGAAGGAGAAAAAAAAAAAATGGTGAAATTTAGTGACTCGGAGAAAGTGGCCTAGGTGGGAATGATGTACAGTGCAAAGGACCAAAAGAGGCCAGAACTAACCTGACAGCTGTTGCAAAAGCAGGGGAAAAATCAAGGAGGCAGACACAACTTGGAGGGGAAGATATGAGGGACATGGCGTGGATACTTAAACAAATGAAAAAAAAAAAAAAAAAAAATCTCAGCCAAAGTCAAAGCCATCAAAAGGCATGGCATACCATCAAGGGCAGGGACTTGCACCAAAGCTTGCCCCTTTGGTTCCCATTGAAATCGCAAGATTTCGTTTCCCGTCCCGAAAGGAAATGAAATTTCCTTTCGGGACGGGAAACGAAATCTTGCGACCCTGAAAACAAAGGCTCACAAACACTCTGGAAAGAAGATATGATCAAAAGAAATGAAATTGAAAAAAAACCCAAAAAAAAACCAGAAAATTGGGAGATGTAATGACTGCAAGAAAGTGGTCTGGACGGAAATGAGGTGCAGTGCAAAGGACAAAAGGAGGCCAGCTGTAACCTGACAGCTGTTGCAAAAGCAGGGGAAATATCAAGGAGGCAGACACAACATGGAGGGGAAGATATGAGGGACATGGCGTGGATACTTAAAAAAATGAAAAAAAAAAAAAAAAAATCTCGGCCAAAGTCCAAGCCATCAAAAGGCATGGCATACCATCAAGGGCAAAGACTTGCACCACATACCCCGAGGCTTACAAAAATTGATCCCTGCTGAAGGCCAAAACAAATAAGAAGGACTAAGGAGCACTCTGAAATGGAGATACCATCAAAGGAAATTAAATTGAAGGAGAAAAAAAAAAAAAATGGGGAAATTTAATGACTACGAGAAAGTGGTCTGGGTGGAAACTAGGTGCAGTACAAATGACCGAATGAGGTCAGAACTAACCTGACAGCTGTTGCAAAAGCAGGGGAAATATCAAGGAGGCAGACACAACATGGAGGGGAAGATATGAGGGACATGGCGTGGATACTTAAAAAAATGAAAAAAAAAAAAAAAAAATCTCGGCTAAAGTCCAAGACATCAAAAGGCATGGCATACAATCAAGGGCAGGGACTTGCACCACATACCCCTAGGCTTACAAAAATTGATCCCTGCTGAAGGCCAAAACAAATAAGAAGGACTAAGGAGCACTCTGAAATGGAGATACCATCAAAAGAAATGAAATTGAAGGAGAAAAAAAAAAAAATGGGGAAATTTAATGACTTGGAGAAAGTGGTCTGGGTGGAAACTAGGTGCAGTACAAATGACCGAATGAGGTCAGAACTAACCTGACAGCTGTTGCAAAAGCAGGGGAAATATCAAGGAGGCAGACACAACATGGAGGGGAAGATATGAGGGACATGGCGCGGATACTTAAAAAAATGAAAAAAAAAAAAAAAATCTCAGCCAAACTCCAAGCCATCAAAAGGCATGGCATACCATCAAGGGCAGGGACTTGCACCACATACCCCTAGGCTTACAAAAATTGATCCCTGCTGAAGGCCAAAACAAATAAGAAGGACTAAGGAGCACTCTGAAATGGAGATACCATCAAAAGAACTGACATTGGAGGAGAAAAAAAAAAAAAGGGGAATTTTAGTGACTACGAGAAAGTGGTCTAGGTGGAAATGATGTACAGTGCAAAGGACCAAAAGAGGCCAGAACTAACCTGACAGCTGTTGCAAAAGCAGGGGAAATATCAAGGAGGCAGACACAACTTGGAGGGGAAGATATGAGGGACATGGCGTAGATACTTAAACAAATGAAAAAAAAAAAAAAATCTCAGCCAAAGTCAAAGCCATCAAAAGGCATGGCATACCATCAAGGGCAGGGACTTGCACCAAAGCTTGCCCCTTTGGTTCCCATTGAAATCGCAAGATTTCGTTTCCCGTCCCGAAAGGAAATGAAATTTCCTTTCGGGACGGGAAACGAAATCTTGCGACCCTGAAAACAAAGGCTCACAAACACTCTGGAAAGAAGATATGATCAAAAGAAATGAAATTGAAAAAAAACCCAAAAAAAAACGGAAAATTGGGAGATGTAATGACTGCAAGAAAGTGGTCTGGACGGAAATGAGGTGCAGTGCAAAGGACAAAAGGAGGCCAGCAGTAACCTGACAGCTGTTGCAAAAGCAGGGGAAAAATCAAGGAGGCAGACACAACATGGAGGGGAAGATATGAGGGACATGGCGTGGATACTTTAATAATGGGAAAAAAAAAAAAATCTCGGCCAAAGTCCAAGCCATCAAAAGGCATGGCATACCATCAAGGGCAGGGACTTGCACCACATACCCCGAGGCTTACAAAAATTGATCCCTGCTGAAGGCCAAAACAAATAAGAAGGACTAAGGAGCACTCTGAAATGGAGATACCATCAAAAGAAACTAAATTGAAGGAGAAAAAAAAAAAAATGGGGAAATTTAATGACTAGGAGAAAGTGGTCTGGGTGGAAACTAGGTGCAGTACAAATGACCGAATGAGGTCAGAACTAACCTGACAGCTGTTGCAAAAGCAGGGGAAATATCAAGGAGGCAGACACAACATGGAGGGGAAGATATGAGGGACATGGCGTGGATACTTAAAAAAATGAAAAAAAAAAAAAAAAATCTCGGCCAAAGTCCAAGACATCAAAAGGCATGGCATACCATCAAGGGCAGGGACTTGCACCACATACCCCTAGGCTTACAAAAATTGATCCCTGCTGAAGGCCAAAACAAATAAGAAGGACTAAGGAGCACTCTGAAATGGAGATACCATCAAAAGAAACGAAATTGAAGGAGAAAAAAAAAAAAAAATTGTGAAATTTAGTGACTAGGAGAAAGTGGTCTGGGTGGAAACTAGGTGCAGTACAAATGACCGAATGAGGTCAGAACTAACCTGACAGCTGTTGCAAAAGCAGGGGAAATATCAAGGAGGCAGACACAACATGGAGGGGAAGATATGAGGGACATGGCGTGGATACTTAAAAAAATGAAAAAAAAAAAAAAATCTCTGCCAAAGTCCAAGCCATCAAAAGGCAAGGCATACAATCAAGGGCAGGGACTTGCACCACATACCCCAAGGCTTACAAAAATTGATCCCTGCTGAAGGCCAAAACAAATAAGAAGGACTAAGGAGCACTCTGAAATGGAGATACCATCAAAAGAACTGACATTGAAGGAGAAAAAAAAAAAAATGGGGAAATTTAGTGACTACGAGAAAGTGGTCTAGGTGGAAATGATGTACAGTGCAAAGGACCAAAAGAGGCCAGAACTAACCTGACAGCTGTTGCAAAAGCAGGGGAAAAATCAAGGAGGCAGACACAACATAGAGGGGAAGATATGAGGGACATGGCGTGGATACTTAAAAAAATGAAAAAAAAAAAAAAAATCTCAGCCAAAGTCAAAGCCATAAAAAGGCATGGCATACCATCAAGGGCAGGGACTTGCACCAAAGCTTGCCCCTTTGGTTCCCATTGAAATCGCAAGATTTCGTTTCCCGTCCCGAAAGGAAATGAAATTCCCTTTCGGGACGGGAAACGAAATCTTGCGACCCTGAAAACAAAGGCTCACAAACACTCTGGAAAGAAGATATGATCAAAAGAAATGAAATTGAAAAAAAAACCAAAAAAACCGGAAAATTGGCAGATGTAATGACTGCAAGAAAGTGGTCTGGACGGAAATGAGGTGCAGTGTAAAGGACAAAAGGGGGCCAGCAGTAACCAGACAGCTGTTGCAAAAGCAGGGGAAATATCAAGGAGGCAGACACAACTTGGAGGGGAAGATATGAGGGACATGGCGTGGATACTTAAAAAAATGAAAAAAAAAAAATCTCGGCCAAAGCCCAAGCCATCAAAAGGCATGGCATACCATCAAGGGCAGGGACTTGCACCACATACCCCTAGGCTTACAAAAATTGATCCCTGCTGAAGGCCAGAACAAATAAGAAGGACTAAGGAGAACTCTGAAATGGAGATACCATCAAAGGAAATGACACTGAAGGAGAAAAAAAAAAAAATTGGGGAAATTTAGTGACTAGGAGAAAGTGGTCTGGGTGGAAACTAGGTGCAGTACAAATGACCGAATGAGGTCAGAACTAACCTGACAGCTGTTGCAAAAGCAGGGGAAATATCAAGGAGGCAGACACAACTTGGAGGGGAAGATATGAGGGACATGGCGTGGATACTTAAAAAAATGAAAAAAAAAAAATCTCGGCCAAAGCCCAAGCCATCAAAAGGCATGGCATACAATCAAGGGCAGGGACTTGCACCACATACCCCTAGGCTTACAAAAATTGATCCCTGCTGAAGGCCAAAACAAATAAGAAGGACTAAGGAGCACTCTGAAATGGAGATACCATCAAAAGAAACTAAATTGAAGGAGAAAAAAAAAAAAATGGGGAAATTTAATGACTTGGAGAAAGTGGTCTGGGTGGAAACTAGGTGCAATACAAATGACAGAATGAGCTCAGAACTAACCTGACAGCTGTTGCAAAAGCAGGGGAAATATCAAGGAGGCAGACACAACATAGAGGGGAAGATATGAGGGACATGGCGTGGATACTTAAAAAAATGAAAAAAAAAAAAAAAAAAATCTCAGCCAAAGTCCAAGCCATCAAAAGGCATGGCATACCATCAAGGGCAGGGACTTGCACCACATACCCCTAGGCTTACGAAAATTGATCCCTGCTGAAGGCCAAAACAAATAAGAAGGACTAAGGAGCACTCTGAAATGGAGATACCATCAAAAGAACTGACATTGAATGAGAAAAAAAAAAAAATGGGGAAATTTAGTGACTACGAGAAAGTGGTCTAGGTGGAAATGATGTACAGTGCAAAGGACCAAAAGAGGCCAGAACTAACCTGACAGCTGTTGCAAAAGCAGGGGAAAAATCAAGGAGGCAGACACAACTTGGAGGGGAAGATATGAAGGACATGGCGTGGATACTTAAAAAAATGAAAAAAAAAAAAAAAATCTCAGCCAAAGTCAAAGCCATCAAAAGGCATGGCATACCATCAAGGGCAGGGACTTGCACCAAAGCTTGCCCCTTTGGTTCCCATTGAAATCGCAAGATTTCGTTTCCCGTCCCGAAAGGAAATGAAATTTCCTTTCGGGACGGGAAACGAAATCTTGCGACCCTGAAAACAAAGGCTCACAAACACTCTGGAAAGAAGATATGATCAAAAGAAATGAAATTGAAAAAAAACACAAAAAAAAACCAGAAAATTGGGAGATGTAATGACTGCAAGAAAGTGGTCTGGACGGAAATGAGGTGCAGTGCAAAAGACAAAAGGAGGCCAGCAGTAACCTGACAGCTGTTGCAAAAGCAGGGGAAATATCAAGGAGGCAGACACAACATGGAGGGGAAGATATGAGGGACATGGCGTGGATACTTAAAAAAATGAAAAAAAAAAAAAAAAAATCTCGGCCAAAGTCCAAGCCATCAAAAGGCATGGCATACCATCAAGGGCAGGGACTTGCACCACATACCCCGAGGCTTACAAAAATTGATCCCTGCTGAAGGCCAAAACAAATAAGAAGGACTAAGGAGCACTCTGAAATGGAGATACCATCAAAGGAAATTAAATTGAAGGAGAAAAAAAAAAAAAATGGGGAAATTTAATGACTACGAGAAAGTGGTCTGGGTGGAAACTAGGTGCAGTACAAACGACCGAATGAGGTCAGAACTAACCTGACAGCTGTTGCAAAAGCAGGGGAAATATCAAGGAGGCAGACACAACATGGAGGGGAAGATATGAGGGACATGGCGTGGATACTTAAAAAAATGAAAAAAAAAAAAAAAAAATCTCGGCTAAAGTCCAAGACATCAAAAGGCATGGCATACAATCAAGGGCAGGGACTTGCACCACATACCCCTAGGCTTACAAAAATTGATCCCTGCTGAAGGCCAAAACAAATAAGAAGGACTAAGGAGCACTCTGAAATGGAGATACCATCAAAAGAACTGACATTGAAGGAGAAAAAAAAAAAAAATGGGGAAATTTAATGACTTGGAGAAAGTGGTCTGGGTGGAAACTAGGTGCAGTACAAATGACCGAATGAGGTCAGAACTAACCTGACAGCTGTTGCAAAAGCAGGGGAAATATCAAGGAGGCAGACACAACATGGAGGGGAAGATATGAGGGACATGGCGCGGATACTTAAAAAAATGAAAAAAAAAAAAAAAATCTCAGCCAAACTCCAAGCCATCAAAAGGCATGGCATACCATCAAGGGCAGGGACTTGCACCACATACCCCTAGGCTTACAAAAATTGATCCCTGCTGAAGGCCAAAACAAATAAGAAGGACTAAGGAGCACTCTGAAATGGAGATACCATCAAAAGAACTGACATTGGAGGAGAAAAAAAAAAAAAGGGGAATTTTAGTGACTACGAGAAAGTGGTCTAGGTGGAAATGATGTACAGTGCAAAGGACCAAAAGAGGCCAGAACTAACCTGACAGCTGTTGCAAAAGCAGGGGAAATATCAAGGAGGCAGACACAACTTGGAGGGGAAGATATGAGGGACATGGCGTAGATACTTAAACAAATGAAAAAAAAAAAAAAATCTCAGCCAAAGTCAAAGCCATCAAAAGGCATGGCATACCATCAAGGGCAGGGACTTGCACCAAAGCTTGCCCCTTTGGTTCCCATTGAAATCGCAAGATTTCGTTTCCCGTCCCGAAAGGAAATGAAATTTCCTTTCGGGACGGGAAACGAAATCTTGCGACCCTGAAAACAAAGGCTCACAAACACTCTGGAAAGAAGATATGATCAAAAGAAATGAAATTGAAAAAAAACCCAAAAAAAAACGGAAAATTGGGAGATGTAATGACTGCAAGAAAGTGGTCTGGACGGAAATGAGGTGCAGTGCAAAGGACAAAAGGAGGCCAGAACTAACCTGACAGCTGTTGCAAAAGCAGGGGAAAAATCAAGGAGGCAGACACAACATGGAGGGGAAGATATGAGGGACATGGCGTGGATACTTTAATAATGGGAAAAAAAAAAAAATCTCGGCCAAAGTCCAAGCCATCAAAAGGCATGGCATACCATCAAGGGCAGGGACTTGCACCACATACCCCGAGGCTTACAAAAATTGATCCCTGCTGAAGGCCAAAACAAATAAGAAGGACTAAAGAGCACTCTGAAATGGAGATACCATCAAAAGAAACTAAATTGAAGGAGAAAAAAAAAAAAATGGGGAAATTTAATGACTACGAGAAAGTGGTCTGGGTGGAAACTAGGTGCAGTACAAATGACCGAATGAGGTCAGAACTAACCTGACAGCTGTTGCAAAAGCAGGGGAAATATCAAGGAGGCAGACACAACATGGAGGGGAAGATATGAGGGACATGGCGTGGATACTTAAAAAAATGAAAAAAAAAAAAAAAAATCTCGGCCAAAGTCCAAGACATCAAAAGGCATGGCATACAATCAAGGGCAGGGACTTGCACCACATACCCCTAGGCTTACAAAAATTGATCCCTGCTGAAGGCCAAAACAAATAAGAAGGACTAAGGAGCACTCTGAAATGGAGATACCATCAAAAGAACTGACATTGGAGGAGAAAAAAAAAAAAAGGGGAATTTTAGTGACTACGAGAAAGTGGTCTAGGTGGAAATGATGTACAGTGCAAAGGACCAAAAGAGGCCAGAACTAACCTGACAGCTGTTGCAAAAGCAGGGGAAATATCAAGGAGGCAGACACAACTTGGAGGGGAAGATATGAGGGACATGGCGTAGATACTTAAACAAATGAAAAAAAAAAAAAAATCTCAGCCAAAGTCAAAGCCATCAAAAGGCATGGCATACCATCAAGGGCAGGGACTTGCACCAAAGCTTGCCCCTTTGGTTCCCATTGAAATCGCAAGATTTCGTTTCCCGTCCCGAAAGGAAATGAAATTTCCTTTCGGGACGGGAAACGAAATCTTGCGACCCTGAAAACAAAGGCTCACAAACACTCTGGAAAGAAGATATGATCAAAAGAAATGAAATTGAAAAAAAACCCAAAAAAAAACGGAAAATTGGGAGATGTAATGACTGCAAGAAAGTGGTCTGGACGGAAATGAGGTGCAGTGCAAAGGACAAAAGGAGGCCAGAACTAACCTGACAGCTGTTGCAAAAGCAGGGGAAAAATCAAGGAGGCAGACACAACATGGAGGGGAAGATATGAGGGACATGGCGTGGATACTTTAATAATGGGAAAAAAAAAAAAATCTCGGCCAAAGTCCAAGCCATCAAAAGGCATGGCATACCATCAAGGGCAGGGACTTGCACCACATACCCCGAGGCTTACAAAAATTGATCCCTGCTGAAGGCCAAAACAAATAAGAAGGACTAAGGAGCACTCTGAAATGGAGATACCATCAAAAGAAACTAAATTGAAGGAGAAAAAAAAAAAAAATGGGGAAATTTAATGACTACGAGAAAGTGGTCTGGGTGGAAACTAGGTGCAGTACAAATGACCGAATGAGGTCAGAACTAACGTGACAGCTGTTGCAAAAGCAGGGGAAATATCAAGGAGGCAGACACAACATGGAGGGGAAGATATGAGGGACATGGCGTGGATACTTAAAAAAATGAAAAAAAAAAAAAAAAATCTCGGCCAAAATCCAAGACATCAAAAGGCATGGCATACAATCAAGGGCAGGGACATGCACCACATACCCCTAGGCTTACAAAAATTGATCCCTGCTGAAGGCCAAAACAAATAAGAAGGACTAAGGAGCACTCTGAAATGGAGATACCATCAAAAGAAACGAAATTGAAGGAGAAAAAAAAAAAAAAATGGGGAAATTTAGTGACTAGGAGAAAGTGGTCTGGGTGGAAACTAGGTGCAGTACAAATGACCGAATGAGGTCAGAACTAACCTGACAGCTGTTGCAAAAGCAGGGGAAATATCAAGGAGGCAGACACAACATGGAGGGGAAGATATGAGGGACATGGCGTGGATACTTAAAAAAATGAAAAAAAAAAAAAAATCTCGGCCAAAGTCCAAGCCATCAAGAGGCAAGGCATACAATCAAGGGCAGGGACTTGCACCACATACCCCTAGGCTTGCAAAAATTGATCCCTGCTGAAGGCCAAAACAAATAAGAAGGTCTAAGGAGCACTCTGAAATGGAGATACCATCAAAAGAACTGACATTGAAGGAGAAAAAAAAAAAAATGGGGAAATTTAGTGACTACGAGAAAGTGGTCTAGGTGGAAATGATGTACAGTGCAAAGGACCAAAAGAGGCCAGAACGAACCTGACAGCTGTTGCAAAAGCAGGGGAAAAATCAAGGAGGCAGACACAACATAGAGGGGAAGATATGAGGGACATGGCGTGGATACTTAAAAAAATGAAAAAAAAAAAAAAAATCTCAGCCAAAGTCAAAGCCATCAAAAGGCATGGCATACCATCAAGGGCAGGGACTTGCACCAAAGCTTGCCCCTTTGGTTCCCATTGAAATCGCAAGATTTCGTTTCCCGTCCCGAAAGGAAATGAAATTTCCTTTCGGGACGGGAAACGAAATCTTGCGACCCTGAAAACAAAGGCTCACAAACACTCTGGAAAGAAGATATGATCAAAAGAAATGAAATTGAAAAAAAACCCAAAAAAACCGGAAAATTGGCAGATGTAATGACTGCAAGAAAGTGGTCTGGACGGAAATGAGGTGCAGTGCAAAGGAGAAAAGGGGGCCAGCAGTAACCAGACAGCTGTTGCAAAAGCAGGGGAAATATCAAGGAGGCAGACACAACTTGGAGGGGAAGATATGAGGGACATGGCGTGGATACTTAAAAAAATGAAAAAAAAAAAATCTCGGCCAAAGCCCAAGCCATCAAAAGGCATGGCATACCATCAAGGGCAGGGACTTGCACCACATACCCCTAGGCTTACAAAAATTGATCCCTGCTGAAGGCCAGAACAAATAAGAAGGACTAAGGAGAACTCTGAAATGGAGATACCATCAAAGGAAATGACACTGAAGGAGAAAAAAAAAAAAATTGGGGAAATTTAGTGACTAGGAGAAAGTGGTCTGGGTGGAAACTAGGTGCAGTACAAATGACCGAATGAGGTCAGAACTAACCTGACAGCTGTTGCAAAAGCAGGGGAAATATCAAGGAGGCAGACACAACATGGAGGGGAAGATATGAGGGACATGGCGTGGATACTTTAAAAATGGGAAAAAAAAAAAAAATCTCGGCCAAAGTCCAAGCCATCAAAAGGCATGGCATACCATCAAGGGCAGGGACTTGCACCACATACCCCTAGGCTTACAAAAATTGATCCCTGCTGAAGGCCAAAACAAAAAAGAAGGACTAAGGAGCACTCTGAAATGGAGATACCATCAAAGGAAACGAAATTGAAGGAGAAAAAAAAAAAAATGGTGAAATTTAGTGACTAGGAGAAAGTGGTCTAGGTGGAAATGATGTACAGTGCAAAGGACCAAAAGAGGCCAGAACTAACCTGACAGCTGTTGCAAAACCGGGGAAATATCAAGGAGGCAGACACAACATGGAGGGGAAGATATGAGGGACATGGCCTGGATACTTAAAAAAATGAAAAAAAAAAAAATCTCAGCTAAAGTCCAAGCCATCAAAAGGCATGGCATACAATCAAGGGCAGGGACTTGCACCACATACCCCTAGGCTTACAAAAATTGATCCCTGCTGAAGGCCAAAACAAATAAGAAGGACTAAGGAGCACTCTGAAATGGAGATACCATCAAAAGAAACTAAATTGAAGGAGAAAAAAAAAAAAAATGGGGAAATTTAATGACTTGGAGAAAGTGGTCTGGTTGGAAACTAGGTGCAGTACAAATGACAGAATGAGCTCAGAACTAACCTGACAGCTGTTGCAAAAGCAGGGGAAATATCAAGGAGGCAGACACAACATAGAGGGGAAGATATGAGGGACATGGCGTGGATACTTAAAAAAATGAAAAAAAAAAAAAAAAAAATCTCAGCCAAAGTCAAAGCCATCAAAAGGCATGGCATACCATCAAGGGCAGGGACTTGCACCAAAGCTTGCCCCTTTGGTTCCCATTGAAATCGCAAGATTTCGTTTCCCGTCCCGAAAGGAAATGAAATTTCCTTTCGGGACGGGAAACGAAATCTTGCGACCCTGAAAACAAAGGCTCACAAACACTCTGGAAAGAAGATATGATCAAAAGAAATGAAATTGAAAAAAAACCCAAAAAAAAACCAGAAAATTGGGAGATGTAATGACTGCAAGAAAGTGGTCTGGACGGAAATGAGGTGCAGTGCAAAAGACAAAATAAGGCCAGCAGTAACCTGACAGCTGTTGCAAAAGCAGGGGAAATATCAAGGAGGCAGACACAACATGGAGGGGAAGATATGAGGGACATGGCGTGGATACTTAAAAAAATGAAAAAAAAAAAAAAAAAATCTCGGCCAAAGTCCAAGCCATCAAAAGGCATGGCATACCATCAAGGGCAGGGACTTGCACCACATACCCCGAGGCTTACAAAAATTGATCCCTGCTGAAGGCCAAAACAAATAAGAAGGACTAAGGAGCACTCTGAAATGGAGATACCATCAAAGGAAATTAAATTGAAGGAGAAAAAAAAAAAAAATGGGGAAATTTAATGACTACGAGAAAGTGGTCTGGGTGGAAACTAGGTGCAGTACAAATGACCGAATGAGGTCAGAACTAACCTGACAGCTGTTGCAAAAGCAGGGGAAATATCAAGGAGGCAGACACAACATGGAGGGGAAGATATGAGGGACATGGCGTGGATACTTAAAAAAATGAAAAAAAAAAAAAAAAAATCTCGGCTAAAGTCCAAGACATCAAAAGGCATGGCATACAATCAAGGGCAGGGACTTGCACCACATACCCCTAGGCTTACAAAAATTGATCCCTGCTGAAGGCCAAAACAAATAAGAAGGACTAAGGAGCACTCTGAAATGGAGATACCATCAAAAGAAACGAAATTGAAGGAGAAAAAAAAAAAAATGGGGAAATTTAATGACTTGGAGAAAGTGGTCTGGGTGGAAACTAGGTGCAGTACAAATGACCGAATGAGGTCAGAACTAACCTGACAGCTGTTGCAAAAGCAGGGGAAATATCAAGGAGGCAGACACAACATGGAGGGGAAGATATGAGGGACATGGCGCGGATACTTAAAAAAATGAAAAAAAAAAAAAAAATCTCGGCCAAACTCCAAGCCATCAAAAGGCATGGCATACCATCAAGGGCAGGGACTTGCACCACATACCCCTAGGCTTACAAAAATTGATCCCTGCTGAAGGCCAAAACAAATAAGAAGGACTAAGGAGCACTCTGAAATGGAGATACCATCAAAAGAACTGACATTGGAGGAGAAAAAAAAAGAATGGGGAAATTTAGTGACTACGAGAAAGTGGTCTAGGTGGAAATGATGTACAGTGCAAAGGACCAAAAGAGGCCAGAACTAACCTGACAGCTGTTGCAAAAGCAGGGGAAATATCAAGGAGGCAGACACAACTTGGAGGGGAAGATATGAGGGACATGGCGTGGATACTTAAACAAATGAAAAAAAAAAAAAATATCTCAGCCAAAGTCCAAGCCATCAAAAGGCATGGCATACCATCAAGGGCAGGGACTTGCACCAAAGCTTGCCCCTTTGGTTCCCATTGAAATCGCAAGATTTCGTTTCCCGTCCCGAAAGGAAATGAAATTTCCTTTCGGGACGGGAAACGAAATCTTGCGACCCTGAAAACAAAGGCTCACAAACACTCTGGAAAGAAGATATGATCAAAAGAAATGAAATTGAAAAAAAACCCAAAAAAAAACGGAAAATTGGGAGATGTAATGACTGCAAGAAAGTGGTCTGGACGGAAATGAGGTGCAGTGCAAAGGACAAAAGGAGGCCAGAACTAACCTGACAGCTGTTGCAAAAGCAGGGGAAAAATCAAGGAGGCAGACACAACATGGAGGGGAAGATATGAGGGACATGGCGTGGATACTTTAATAATGGGAAAAAAAAAAAAATCTCGGCCAAAGTCCAAGCCATCAAAAGGCATGGCATACCATCAAGGGCAGGGACTTGCACCACATACCCCGAGGCTTACAAAAATTGATCCCTGCTGAAGGCCAAAACAAATAAGAAGGACTAAGGAGCACTCTGAAATGGAGATACCATCAAAAGAAACGAAATTGAAGGAGAAAAAAAAAAAAATGGGGAAATTTAATGACTACGAGAAAGTGGTCTGGGTGGAAACTAGGTGCAGTACAAATGACCGAATGAGGTCAGAACTAACCTGACAGCTGTTGCAAAAGCAGGGGAAATATCAAGGAGGCAGACACAACATGGAGGGGAAGATATGAGGGACATGGCGTGGATACTTAAAAAAATGAAAAAAAAAAAAAAATCTCGGCCAAAGTCCAAGCCATCAAAAGGCATGGCATACAATCAAGGGCAGGGACTTGCACCACATACCCCAAGGCTTACAAAAATTGATCCCTGCTGAAGGCCAAAACAAATAAGAAGGACTAAGGAGCACTCTGAAATGGAGATACCATCAAAAGAACTGACATTGAAGGAGAAAAAAAAAAAAATGGGGAAATTTAGTGACTACGAGAAAGTGGTCTAGGTGGAAATGATGTACAGTGCAAAGGGCCAAAAGAGGCCAGAACTAACCTGACAGCTGTTGCAAAAGCAGGGGAAAAATCAAGGAGGCAGACACAACTTGGTGGGGAAGATATGAGGGACATGGCGTGGATACTTAAAAAAATGAAAAAAAAAAAAAAATCTCAGCCAAAGTCAAAGCCATCAAAAGGCATGGCATACCATCAAGGGCAGGGACTTGCACCAAAGCTTGCCCCTTTGGTTCCCATTGAAATCGCAAGATTTCGTTTCCCGTCCCGAAAGGAAATGAAATTTCCTTTCGGGACGGGAAACGAAATCTTGCGACCCTGAAAACAAAGGCTCACAAACACTCTGGAAAGAAGATATGATCAAAAGAAATGAAATTGAAAAAAAACCCAAAAAAACCGGAAAATTGGGACATGTAATGACTGCAAGAAAGTGGTCTGGACGGAAATGAGGTGCAGTGCAAAGGACAAAAGGGGGCCAGCAGTAACCAGACAGCTGTTGCAAAAGCAGGGGAAATATCAAGGAGGCAGACACAACTTGGAGGGGAAGATATGAGGGACATGGCGTGGATACTTAAAAAAATGAAAAAAAAAAAATCTCGGCCAAAGCCCAAGACATCAAAAGGCATGGCATACCATCAAGGGCAGGGACTTGCACCACATACCCCTAGGCTTACAAAAATTGATCCCTGCTGAAGGCCAGAACAAATAAGAAGGACTAAGGAGCACTCTGAAATGGAGATACCATCAAAGGAAATGACACTGAAGGAGAAAAAAAAAAAAATTGGGGAAATTTAGTGACTAGGAGAAAGTGGTCTGGGTGGAAACTAGGTGCAGTACAAATGACCGAATGAGGTCAGAACTAACCTGACAGCTGTTGCAAAAGCAGGGGAAATATCAAGGAGGCAGACACAACATGGAGGGGAAGATATGAGGGACATGGCGTGGATACTTTAATAATGGGAAAAAAAAAAAAAAATCTCGGCCAAAGTCCAAGCCATCAAAAGGCATGGCATACCATCAAGGGCAGGGACTTGCACCACATACCCCGAGGCTTACAAAAATTGATCCCTGCTGAAGGCCAAAACAAAAAAGAAGGACTAAGGAGCACTCTGAAATGGAGATACCATCAAAAGAAACGAAATTGAAGGAGAAAAAAAAAAAAAAGGTGAAATTTAGTGACTATGAGAAAGTGGTCTGGGTGGAAATGATGTACAGTGCAAAGGACCAAAAGAGGCCAGAACTAACATGACAGCTGTTGCAAAAGCAGGGGAAATATCAAGGAGGCAGACACAACATGGAGGGGAAGATATGAGGGACATGGCGTGGATACTTAAAAAAATGAAAAAAAAAAAAATCTCGGCTAAAGTCCAAGCCATCAAAAGGCATGGCATACAATCAAGGGCAGGGACTTGCACCACATACCCCTAGGCTTACAAAAATTGATCCCTGCTGAAGGCCAAAACAAATAAGAAGGACTAAGGAGCACTCTGAAATGGAGATACCATCAAAAGAAACTAAATTGAAGGAGAAAAAAAAAAAAAATGGGGAAATTTAATGACTTGGAGAAAGTGGTCTGGGTGGAAACTAGGTGCAGTACAAATGACAGAATGAGCTCAGAACTAACCTGACAGCTGTTGCAAAAGCAGGGGAAATATCAAGGAGGCAGACACAACATAGAGGGGAAGATATGAGGGACATGGCGTGGATACTTAAAAAAATGAAAAAAAAAAAAAAAAAATCTCGGCCAAAGTCCAAGCCATCAAAAGGCATGGCATACCATCAAGGGCAGGGACTTGCACCACATACCCCTAGGCTTACAAAAATTGATCCCTGCTGAAGGCCAAAACATAAAAGAAGGACTAAGGAGAACTCTGAAATGGAGACACCATCAAAGGAAATGACACTGAAGGAGAAAAAAAAAAAAATTGGGGAAATTTAGTGACTAGGAGAAAGTGGTCTGGGTGGAAACTAGGTGCAGTACAAATGACCGAATGAGGTCAGAACTAACCTGACAGCTGTTGCAAAAGCAGGGGAAATATCAAGGAGGCAGACACAACATGGAGGGGAAGATATGAGGGACATGGCGTGGATACTTAAAAAAATGAAAAAAAAAAAAAAAAATCTTGGCCAAAGTCCAAGCCATCAAAAGGCATGGCATACCATCAAGGGCAGGGACTTGCACCACATACCCCTAGGCTTACAAAAATTGATCCCTGCTGAAGGCCAAAACAAATAAGAAGGACAAAGGAGCACTCTGAAATGGAGATACCATCAAAGGAAATTACACTGAAGGAGAAAAAAAAAAAATTGTGAAATTTAGTGACTAGGAGAAAGTGGTCTGGGTGGAATCTAGGTGCAGTACAAATGACCGAATGAGGTCAGAACTAACCTGACAGCTGTTGCAAAAGCAGGGGAAAAATCAAGGAGGCAGACACAACTTGGAGGGGAAGATATGAGGGACATGGCGTGGATACTTAAAAAAATGAAAAAAAAAAAAAAATCTCAGCCAAAGTCCAAGCCATCAAAAGGCATGGCATACCATCAAGGGCAGGGACTTGCACCACATATCCCTAGGCTTACAAAAATTGATCCCTGCTGAAGACCAAAACAAATAAGAAGGACTAAGGAGCACTCTGAAATGGAGATACCATCAAAGGAAATTACACTGAAGGAGAAAAAAAAAAAAATGGTGAAATTTAGTGACAAGGAGAAAGTGGTCTGGGAGGAAATGATGTACAGTGCAAAGGACCAAAAGAGGCCAGAACTAACCAGACAGCTGTTGCAAAAGCAGGGGAAATATCAAGGAGGCAGACACAACATGGAGGGGAAGATATGAGGGACATGGCGTGGATACTTAAAAAAATGAAAAAAAAAAAAATTCTCGGCTAAAGTCCAAGCCATCAAAAGACATGGCATACCATCAAGGGCAGGGACTTGCACCACATACCCCTAGGCTTACAAAAATTGATCCCTGCTGAAGGCCAAAACAAATAAGAAGGACTAAGGAGCACTCTGAAATGGAGATACCATCAAAAGAAACTAAATTGAAGGAGAAAAAAAAAAAAATGGGGAAATTTATTGACTTGGAGAAAGTGGTCTGGGTGGAAACTAGGTGCAGTACAAATGACCGAATGAGGTCAGAACTAACCTGACAGCTGTTGCAAAAGCAGGGGAAATATCAAGGAGGCAGACACAACATGGAGGGGAAGATATGAGGGACATGGCGTGGATACTTAAAGAAATGAAAAAAAAAAAAAAAAATCTCGGCCAAAGTCCAAGCCATCAAAAGGCAGGCATACCATCAAGGGCAGGGACTTGCACCACATACCCCTAGGCTTACAAAAATTGATCCCTGCTGAAGGCCAAAACAAATAAGAAGGACTAAGGAGCACTCTGAAATGGAGATACCATCAAAAGAACTGACATTGAAGGAGAAAAAAAAAAAAATGGGGAAATTTAGTGACTACGAGAAAGTGGTCTAGGTGGAAATGATGTACAGTGCAAAGGACCAAAAGAGGCCAGAACTAACCTGACAGCTGTTGCAAAAGCAGGGGAAAAATCAAGGAGGCAGACACAACTTGGAGGGGAAGATATGAGGGACATGGCGTGGATACTTAAAAAAATGAAAAAAAAAAAAAAATCTCAGCCAAAGTCAAAGCCATCAAAAGGCATGGCATACCATCAAGGGCAGGGACTTGCACCAAAGCTTGCCCCTTTGGTTCCCATTGAAATCGCAAGATTTCGTTTCCCGTCCCGAAAGGAAATGAAATTTCCTTTCGGGACGGGAAACGAAATCTTGCGACCCTGAAAACAAAGGCTCACAAACACTCTGGAAAGAAGATATGATCAAAAGAAATGAAATTGAAAAAAAACCCAAAAAAAACGGAAAATTGGGAGATGTAATGACTGCAAGAATGTGGTCTGGACGGAAATGAGGTGCAGTGCAAATGACAAAAGGAGGCCAGAATTAACCTGACAGCTGTTGCAAAAGCAGGGGAAATATCAAGGAGGCAGACACAACATGGAGGGGAAGATATGAGGGACATGGCGTGGATAGTTAAAAAAAATGAAAAAAAAAAGAAAAAATCTCAGCTAAAGTCCAAGACATCAAAAGGCATGGCATACAATCAAGGGCAGGGACTTGCACCACATACCCCTAGGCTTACAAAAATTGATCCCTGCTGAAGGCCAAAACAAATAAGAAGGACTAAGGAGCACTCTGAAATGGAGATACCATCAAAAGAAACTAAATTGAAGGAGAAAAAAAAAAAAAATGGGGAAATTTAATGACTTGGAGAAAGTGGTCTGGGTGGAAACTAGGTGCAGTACAAATGACCGAATGAGGTCAGAACTAACCTGACAGCTGTTGCAAAAGCAGGGGAAAAATCAAGGAGGCAGACAGAACTTGGAGGGGAAGATATGAGGGCCATGGCGTGGATACTTAAAAAAATGAAAAAAAAAAAAAAAATCTCAGCCAAAGTCAAAGCCATCAAAAAGCATGGCATACCATCAAGGGCAGGGACTTGCACCAAAGCTTTCCCCTTTGGTTCCCATTGAAATCGCAAGATTTCGTTTCCCGTCCCGAAAGGAAATGAAATTTCCTTTCGGGACGGGAAACGAAATCTTGCGACCCCGAAAACAAAGGCTCACAAACACTCTGGAAAGAAGATATGATCAAAAGAAATGAAATTGAAAAAAAACCCAAAAAAAACGGAAAATTGGGAGATGTAATGACTGCAAGAAAGTGGTCTGGACGGAAATGAGGTGCAGTGCAAAGGACAAAAGGAGGCCAGAACTAACCTGACAGCTGTTGCAAAAGCAGGGGAAATATCAAGGAGGCAGACACAACATGGAGGGGAAGATATGAGCTACATGGCCTGGATACTTAAAAAAATTGAAAAAAAAAAAAAAATCTCGGCCAAAGTCCAAGCCATCAAAAGGCATGGCATACCATCAAGGGCAGAGACTTGCACCACATACCCCTAGGCTTGCAAAAATTGATCCCTGCTGAAGGCCAAAACAAATAAGAAGGACTAAGGAGAACTCTGAAATGGAGGCACCATCAAAGGAAATGACACTGAAGGAGAAAAAAAAAAAAAATTTGGGAAATTTAGTGACTAGGAGAAAGTGGTCTGGGTGGAAACTAGGTGCAGTACAAATGACCGAATGAGGTCAGAACTAACCTGACAGCTGTTGCAAAAGCAGGGGAAATATCAAGGAGGCAGACACAACATGGAGGGGAAGATATGAGCGACATGGCGTGGATACTTAAAAAAATGAAAAAAAAAAAAAAAAATCTCGGCCAAAGTCCAAGCCATCAGAAGGCTTGGCATACAATCAAGAGCAGGGACTTGCACCACATACCCCTAGGCTTACAAAAATTGATCCCTGCTGAAGGCCAAAACAAATAAGAAGGACAAAGGAGCACTCTGAAATTGAGATACCATCAAAGGAAATTACACTGAAGGAGAAAAAAAAAAAATTGTGAAATTTAGTGACTAGGAGAAAGTGGTCTGGGTGGAAACTAGGTGCAGTACAAATGACCGAATGAGGTCAGAACTAACCTGACAGCTGTTGCAAAAGCAGGGGAAAAATCAAGGAGGCAGACACAACATGGAGGGGAAGATATGAGGGACATGGCGTGGATACTTAAAAAAATGAAAAAAAAAAAAAAAATCTCAGCCAAAGTCCAAGCCATCAAAAGGCATGGCATACCATCAAGGGCAGGGACTTGCACCACATACCCCTAGGCTTACAAAAATTGATGCCTGCTGAAGGCCAAAACAAATAAGAAGGACTAAGGAGAACTCTGAAATTGAGGCACCATCAAAGGAAATGACACTGAAGGAGAAAAAAAAAAAAAATGGGGAAATTTAGTGACTAGGAGAAAGTGGTCTGGGTGGAAACTAGGTGCAGTACAAATGACCGAATGAGGTCAGAACTAACCTGACAGCTGTTGCAAAAGCAGGGGAAAAATCAAGGAGGCAGACACAACTTGGAGGGGAAGATATGAGGGACATGGCGTGGATACTTAAAAAAATGAAAAAAAAAAAAAAATCTCAGCCAAAGTCAAAGCCATCAAAAGGCATGGCATACCATCAAGGGCAGGGACTTGCACCACATATCCCTAGGCTTACAAAAATTGATCCCTGCTGAAGACCAAAACAAATAAGAAGGACTAAGGAGCACTCTGAAATGGAGATACCATCAAAGGAAATTACACTGAAGGAGAAAAAAAAAAAATTGTGAAATGTAGTGACTTGGAGAAAGTGGTCTGTGTGGAAACTAGGTGCAGTAGAAATGACCGAATGAGGTCAGAACTAACCTGACAGCTGTTGCAAAAGCAGGGGAAAAATCAAGGAGGCAGACACAACATGGAGGGGAAGATATGAGGGACATGGCGTGGATACTTAAAAAAATGAAAAAAAAAAAAAAATCTCGGCCAAAGTCCAAGCCATCAAAAGGCATGGCATACAATCAAGGGCAGGGACTTGCACCACATACCCCTAGGCTTACAAAAATTGATCCCTGCTGAAGGCCAAAACAAATAAGAAGGACTAAGGAGCACTCTGAAATGGAGATACCATCAAAAGAAACTAAATTGAAGGAGAAAAAAAAAAAAAAATGGGGAAATTTAATGACTCGGAGAAAGTGGTCTGGGTGGAAACTAGGTGCAGTACAAATGACCGAATGAGGTCAGAACTAACCTGACAGCTGTTGCAAAAGCAGGGGAAATATCAAGGAGGCAGACACAACTTGGAGGGGAAGATATGAGGGACATGGCGTGGATACTTAAAAAAATGAAAAAAAAAAAAAAATCTCAGCCAAAGTCAAAGCCATCAAAAGGCATGGCATACAATCAAGGGCAGGGACTTGCACCACATACCCCTAGCCTTCCAAAAATTGATCCCTGCTGAAGGCCAAAACAAATAAGAAGGACTAAGGAGCACTCTGAAATGGAGATACCATCAAAAGAAATTAAATTGAAGGAGAAAAAAAAAAAATGGGGAAATTTAATGACTTGGAGAAAGTGGTCTGGATGGAAACTAGGTGCAGTACAAATGACCGAATGAGGTCAGAACTAACCTGACAGCTGTTGCAAAAGCAGGGGAAATATCAAGGAGGCAGACACAACATGGAGGGGAAGATATGAGGGACATGGCGTGGATACTTAAAAAAATGGAAAAAAAAAAAAAATCTCAGCCAATCCCCAAGCCATCAAAAGGCATGGCATACCATCAAGGGCAGGGACTTGCACCACATACCCCTAGGCTTACAAAAATTGATCCCTGCTGAAGGCCAAAACAAATAAGAAGGACTAAGGAGCACTCTGAAATGGAGATACCATCAAAAGAAATTAAATTGAAGGAGAAAAAAAAAAAAATGGGGAAATTTAATGACTTGGAGAAAGTGGTCTGGGTGGAAACTAGGTGCAGTACAAATGACCGAATGAGGTCAGAACTAACCTGACAGCTGTTGCAAAAGCAGGGGAAAAATCAAGGAGGCAGACACAACTTGGAGGGGAAGATATGAGGGACATGGCGTGGATACTTAAAAAAATGAAAAAAAAAAAAAAATCTCAGCCAAAGTCAAAGCCATCAAAAGGCATGGCATACCATCAAGGGCAGGGACTTGCACCACATATCCCTAGGCTTACAAAAATTGATCCCTGCTGAAGGCCAAAACAAATAAGAAGGACTAAGGAGCACTCTGAAATGGAGATACCATCAAAAGAACTGACATTGAAGGAGAAAAAAAAAAAAATGGGGAAATTTAGTGACTACGAGAAAGTGGTCTAGGTGGAAATGATGTACAGTGCAAAGGACCAAAAGAGGCCAGAACTAACCTGACAGCTGTTGCAAAAGCAGGGGAAAAATCAAGGAGGCAGACACAACTTGGAGGGGAAGATATGAGGGACATGGCGTGGATACTTAAAAAAATGAAAAAAAAAAAAAAATCTCAGCCAAAGTCAAAGCCATCAAAAGGCATGGCATACCATCAAGGGCAGGGACTTGCACCAAAGCTTGCCCCTTTGGTTCCCATTGAAATCGCAAGATTTCGTTTCCCGTCCCGAAAGGAAATGAAATTTCCTTTCGGGACGGGAAACGAAATCTTGCGACCCCGAAAACAAAGGCTCACAAACACTCTGGAAAGAAGATATGATCAAAAGAAATGAAATTGAAAAAAAACCCAAAAAAAACGGAAAATTGGGAGATGTAATGACTGCAAGAATGTGGTCTGGACGGAAATGAGGTGCAGTGCAAAGGACAAAAGGAGGCCAGAACTAACCTGACAGCTGTTGCAAAAGCAGGGGAAATATCAAGGAGGCAGACACAACATGGAGGGGAAGATATGAGCTACATGGCCTGGATACTTAAAAAAATTGAAAAAAAAAAAAAAATCTCGGCCAAAGTCCAAGCCATCAAAAGGCATGGCATACCATCAAGGGCAGGGACTTGCACCACATACCCCTAGGCTTGCAAAAATTGATCCCTGCTGAAGGCCAAAACAAATAAGAAGGACTAAGGAGAACTCTGAAATGGAGGCACCATCAAAGGAAATGACACTGAAGGAGAAAAAAAAAAAAAATTTGGGAAATTTAGTGACTAGGAGAAAGTGGTCTGGGTGGAAACTAGGTGCAGTACAAATGACCGAATGAGGTCAGAACTAACCTGACAGCTGTTGCAAAAGCAGGGGAAATATCAAGGAGGCAGACACAACATGGAGGGGAAGATATGAGCGACATGGCGTGGATACTTAAAAAAATGAAAAAAAAAAAAAAAAATCTCGGCCAAAGTCCAAGCCATCAGAAGGCTTGGCATACAATCAAGAGCAGGGACTTGCACCACATACCCCTAGGCTTACAAAAATTGATCCCTGCTGAAGGCCAAAACAAAAAAGAAGGACAAAGGAGCACTCTGAAATTGAGATACCATCAAAGGAAATTACACTGAAGGAGAAAAAAAAAAAATTGTGAAATTTAGTGACTAGGAGAAAGTGGTCTGGGTGGAAACTAGGTGCAGTACAAATGACCGAATGAGGTCAGAACTAACCTGACAGCTGTTGCAAAAGCAGGGGAAAAATCAAGGAGGCAGACACAACATGGAGGGGAAGATATGAGGGACATGGCGTGGATACTTAAAAAAATGAAAAAAAAAAAAAAAATCTCAGCCAAAGTCCAAGCCATCAAAAGGCATGGCATACCATCAAGGGCAGGGACTTGCACCACATACCCCTAGGCTTACAAAAATTGATGCCTGCTGAAGGCCAAAACAAATAAGAAGGACTAAGGAGAACTCTGAAATTGAGGCACCATCAAAGGAAATGACACTGAAGGAGAAAAAAAAAAAAAATGGGGAAATTTAGTGACTAGGAGAAAGTGGTCTGGGTGGAAACTAGGTGCAGTACAAATGACCGAATGAGGTCAGAACTAACCTGACAGCTGTTGCAAAAGCAGGGGAAAAATCAAGGAGGCAGACACAACTTGGAGGGGAAGATATGAGGGACATGGCGTGGATACTTAAAAAAATGAAAAAAAAAAAAAAATCTCAGCCAAAGTCAAAGCCATCAAAAGGCATGGCATACCATCAAGGGCAGGGACTTGCACCACATATCCCTAGGCTTACAAAAATTGATCCCTGCTGAAGACCAAAACAAATAAGAAGGACTAAGGAGCACTCTGAAATGGAGATACCATCAAAGGAAATTACACTGAAGGAGAAAAAAAAAAAATTGTGAAATGTAGTGACTTGGAGAAAGTGGTCTGTGTGGAAACTAGGTGCAGTAGAAATGACCGAATGAGGTCAGAACTAACCTGACAGCTGTTGCAAAAGCAGGGGAAAAATCAAGGAGGCAGACACAACATGGAGGGGAAGATATGAGGGACATGGCGTGGATACTTAAAAAAATGAAAAAAAAAAAAAAATCTCGGCCAAAGTCCAAGCCATCAAAAGGCATGGCATACAATCAAGGGCAGGGACTTGCACCACATACCCCTAGGCTTACAAAAATTGATCCCTGCTGAAGGCCAAAACAAATAAGAAGGACTAAGGAGCACTCTGAAATGGAGATACCATCAAAAGAAACTAAATTGAAGGAGAAAAAAAAAAAAAAATGGGGAAATTTAATGACTCGGAGAAAGTGGTCTGGGTGGAAACTAGGTGCAGTACAAATGACCGAATGAGGTCAGAACTAACCTGACAGCTGTTGCAAAAGCAGGGGAAATATCAAGGAGGCAGACACAACTTGGAGGGGAAGATATGAGGGACATGGCGTGGATACTTAAAAAAATGAAAAAAAAAAAAAAATCTCAGCCAAAGTCAAAGCCATCAAAAGGCATGGCATACAATCAAGGGCAGGGACTTGCACCACATACCCCTAGCCTTCCAAAAATTGATCCCTGCTGAAGGCCAAAACAAATAAGAAGGACTAAGGAGCACTCTGAAATGGAGATACCATCAAAAGAAATTAAATTGAAGGAGAAAAAAAAAAAAATGGGGAAATTTAATGACTTGGAGAAAGTGGTCTGGATGGAAACTAGGTGCAGTACAAATGACCGAATGAGGTCAGAACTAACCTGACAGCTGTTGCAAAAGCAGGGGAAATATCAAGGAGGCAGACACAACATGGAGGGGAAGATATGAGGGACATGGCGTGGATACTTAAAAAAATGGAAAAAAAAAAAAAATCTCAGCCAATCCCCAAGCCATCAAAAGGCATGGCATACCATCAAGGGCAGGGACTTGCACCACATACCCCTAGGCTTACAAAAATTGATCCCTGCTGAAGGCCAAAACAAATAAGAAGGACTAAGGAGCACTCTGAAATGGAGATACCATCAAAAGAAATTAAATTGGAGGAGAAAAAAAAAAAAATGGGGAAATTTAATGACTTGGAGAAAGTGGTCTGGGTGGAAACTAGGTGCAGTACAAATGACCGAATGAGGTCAGAACTAACCTGACAGCTGTTGCAAAAGCAGGGGAAATATCAAGGAGGCAGACACAACATGGAGGGGAAGATATGAGGGACATGGCGTGGATACTTAAAAAAATGAAAAAAAAAAAAAATCTCAGCCAATCCCCAAGCCATCAAAAGGCATGGCATACCATCAAGGGCAGGGACTTGCACCACATACCCCTAGGCTTACAAAAATTGATCCCTGCTGAAGGCCAAAACAAATAAGAAGGACTAAGGAGCACTCTGAAATGGAGATACCATCAAAAGAACTGACATTGAAGGAGAAAAAAAAAAAAATGGGGAAATTTAGTGACTAGGAGAAAGTGGTCTAGGTGGAAATGATGTACAGTGCAAAGGACCAAAAGAGGCCAGAACTAACCTGACAGCTGTTGCAAAAGCAGGGGAAAAATCAAGGAGGCAGACACAACTTGGAGGGGAAGATATGAGGGACATGGCGTGGATACTTAAAAAAATGAAAAAAAAAAAAAAAATCTCAGCCAAAGTCAAAGCCATAAAAAGGCATGGCATACCATCAAGGGCAGGGTCTTGCACCAAAGCTTTCCCCTTTGGTTCCCATTGAAATCGCAAGATTTCGTTTCCCGTCCCGAAAGGAAATGAAATTTCCTTTCGGGACGGGAAACGAAATCTTGCGACCCCGAAAACAAAGGCTCACAAACACTCTGGAAAGAAGATATGATCAAAAGAAATGAAATTGAAAAAAAACCCAAAAAAAACGGAAAATTGGGAGATGTAATGACTGCAAGAAAGTGGTCTGGACGGAAATGAGGTGCAGTGCAAAGGACAAAAGGAGGCCAGAACTAACCTGACAGCTGTTGCAAAAGCAGGGGAAATATCAAGGAGGCAGACACAACATGGAGGGGAAGATATGAGGGACATGGCGTGGATACTTAAAAAAATGAAAAAAAAAAAAAAATCTCAGCCAAAGTCAAAGCCATCAAAAGGCATGGCATACCATCAAGGGCAGGGACTTGCACCACATATCCCTAGGCTTACAAAAATTGATCCCTGCTGAAGACCAAAACAAATAAGAAGGACTAAGGAGCACTCTGAAATGGAGATACCATCAAAGGAAATTACACTGAAGGAGAAAAAAAAAAAATTGTGAAATGTAGTGACTTGGAGAAAGTGGTCTGTGTGGAAACTAGGTGCAGTAGAAATGACCGAATGAGGTCAGAACTAACCTGACAGCTGTTGCAAAAGCAGGGGAAAAATCAAGGAGGCAGACACAACATGGAGGGGAAGATATGAGGGACATGGCGTGGATACTTAAAAAAATGAAAAAAAAAAAAAAATCTCGGCCAAAGTCCAAGCCATCAAAAGGCATGGCATACAATCAAGGGCAGGGACTTGCACCACATACCCCTAGGCTTACAAAAATTGATCCCTGCTGAAGGCCAAAACAAATAAGAAGGACTAAGGAGCACTCTGAAATGGAGATACCATCAAAAGAAACTAAATTGAAGGAGAAAAAAAAAAAAAAATGGGGAAATTTAATGACTCGGAGAAAGTGGTCTGGGTGGAAACTAGGTGCAGTACAAATGACCGAATGAGGTCAGAACTAACCTGACAGCTGTTGCAAAAGCAGGGGAAATATCAAGGAGGCAGACACAACTTGGAGGGGAAGATATGAGGGACATGGCGTGGATACTTAAAAAAATGAAAAAAAAAAAAAAATCTCAGCCAAAGTCAAAGCCATCAAAAGGCATGGCATACAATCAAGGGCAGGGACTTGCACCACATACCCCTAGCCTTCCAAAAATTGATCCCTGCTGAAGGCCAAAACAAATAAGAAGGACTAAGGAGCACTCTGAAATGGAGATACCATCAAAAGAAATTAAATTGAAGGAGAAAAAAAAAAAAATGGGGAAATTTAGTGACTTGGAGAAAGTGGTCTGGATGGAAACTAGGTGCAGTACAAATGACCGAATGAGGTCAGAACTAACCTGACAGCTGTTGCAAAAGCAGGGGAAATATCAAGGAGGCAGACACAACATGGAGGGGAAGATATGAGGGACATGGCGTGGATACTTAAAAAAATGGAAAAAAAAAAAAAATCTCAGCCAATCCCCAAGCCATCAAAAGGCATGGCATACCATCAAGGGCAGGGACTTGCACCACATACCCCTAGGCTTACAAAAATTGATCCCTGCTGAAGGCCAAAACAAATAAGAAGGACTAAGGAGCACTCTGAAATGGAGATACCATCAAAAGAAATTAAATTGGAGGAGAAAAAAAAAAAAATGGGGAAATTTAATGACTTGGAGAAAGTGGTCTGGGTGGAAACTAGGTGCAGTACAAATGACCGAATGAGGTCAGAACTAACCTGACAGCTGTTGCAAAAGCAGGGGAAATATCAAGGAGGCAGACACAACATGGAGGGGAAGATATGAGGGACATGGCGTGGATACTTAAAAAAATGAAAAAAAAAAAAAATCTCAGCCAATCCCCAAGCCATCAAAAGGCATGGCATACCATCAAGGGCAGGGACTTGCACCACATACCCCTAGGCTTACAAAAATTGATCCCTGCTGAAGGCCAAAACAAATAAGAAGGACTAAGGAGCACTCTGAAATGGAGATACCATCAAAAGAACTGACATTGAAGGAGAAAAAAAAAAAAATGGGGAAATTTAGTGACTAGGAGAAAGTGGTCTAGGTGGAAATGATGTACAGTGCAAAGGACCAAAAGAGGCCAGAACTAACCTGACAGCTGTTGCAAAAGCAGGGGAAAAATCAAGGAGGCAGACACAACTTGGAGGGGAAGATATGAGGGACATGGCGTGGATACTTAAAAAAATGAAAAAAAAAAAAAAAATCTCAGCCAAAGTCAAAGCCATCAAAAGGCATGGCATACCATCAAGGGCAGGGACTTGCACCAAAGCTTTCCCCTTTGGTTCCCATTGAAATCGCAAGATTTCGTTTCCCGTCCCGAAAGGAAATGAAATTTCCTTTCGGGACGGGAAACGAAATCTTGCGACCCCGAAAACAAAGGCTCACAAACACTCTGGAAAGAAGATATGATCAAAAGAAATGAAATTGAAAAAAAACCCAAAAAAAACGGAAAATTGGGAGATGTAATGACTGCAAGAAAGTGGTCTGGACGGAAATGAGGTGCAGTGCAAAGGACAAAAGGAGGCCAGAACTAACCTGACAGCTGTTGCAAAAGCAGGGGAAATATCAAGGAGGCAGACACAACATGGAGGGGAAGATATGAGCTACATGGCCTGGATACTTAAAAAAATTGAAAAAAAAAAAAAAATCTCGGCCAAAGTCCAAGCCATCAAAAGGCATGGCATACCATCAAGGGCAGGGACTTGCACCACATACCCCTAGGCTTACAAAAATTGATCCCTGCTGAAGGCCAAAACAAATAAGAAGGGCTAAGGAGAACTCTGAAATGGAGGCACCATCAAAGGAAATGACACTGAAGGAGAAAAAAAAAAAAAATTGGGGAAATTTAGTGACTAGGAGAAAGTGGTCTGGGTGGAAACTAGGTGCAGTACAAATGACCGAATGAGGTCAGAACTAACCTGACAGCTGTTGCAAAAGCAGGGGAAATATCAAGGAGGCAGACACAACATGGAGGGGAAGATATGAGCGACATGGCGTGGATACTTAAAAAAATGAAAAAAAAAAAAAAAAATCTCGGCCAAAGTCCAAGCCATCAGAAGGCTTGGCATACAATCAAGAGCAGGGACTTGCACCACATACCCCTAGGCTTACAAAAATTGATCCCTGCTGAAGGCCAAAACAAATAAGAAGGACAAAGGAGCACTCTGAAATTGAGATACCATCAAAGGAAATTACACTGAAGGAGAAAAAAAAAAAATTGTGAAATTTAGTGACTAGGAGAAAGTGGTCTGGGTGGAAACTAGGTGCAGTACAAATGACCGAATGAGGTCAGAACTAACCTGACAGCTGTTGCAAAAGCAGGGGAAAAATCAAGGAGGCAGACACAACATGGAGGGGAAGATATGAGGGACATGGCGTGGATACTTAAAAAAATGAAAAAAAAAAAAAAAATCTCAGCCAAAGTCCAAGCCATCAAAAGGCATGGCATACCATCAAGGGCAGGGACTTGCACCACATACCCCTAGGCTTACAAAAATTGATGCCTGCTGAAGGCCAAAACAAATAAGAAGGACTAAGGAGAACTCTGAAATTGAGGCACCATCAAAGGAAATGACACTGAAGGAGAAAAAAAAAAAAAATGGGGAAATTTAGTGACTAGGAGAAAGTGGTCTGGGTGGAAACTAGGTGCAGTACAAATGACCGAATGAGGTCAGAACTAACCTGACAGCTGTTGCAAAAGCAGGGGAAAAATCAAGGAGGCAGACACAACTTGGAGGGGAAGATATGAGGGACATGGCGTGGATACTTAAAAAAATGAAAAAAAAAAAAAAATCTCAGCCAAAGTCAAAGCCATCAAAAGGCATGGCATACCATCAAGGGCAGGGACTTGCACCACATATCCCTAGGCTTACAAAAATTGATCCCTGCTGAAGACCAAAACAAATAAGAAGGACTAAGGAGCACTCTGAAATGGAGATACCATCAAAGGAAATTACACTGAAGGAGAAAAAAAAAAAATTGTGAAATGTAGTGACTTGGAGAAAGTGGTCTGTGTGGAAACTAGGTGCAGTAGAAATGACCGAATGAGGTCAGAACTAACCTGACAGCTGTTGCAAAAGCAGGGGAAAAATCAAGGAGGCAGACACAACATGGAGGGGAAGATATGAGGGACATGGCGTGGATACTTAAAAAAATGAAAAAAAAAAAAAAAATCTCGGCCAAAGTCCAAGCCATCAAAAGGCATGGCATACAATCAAGGGCAGGGACTTGCACCACATACCCCTAGGCTTACAAAAATTGATCCCTGCTGAAGGCCAAAACAAATAAGAAGGACTAAGGAGCACTCTGAAATGGAGATACCATCAAAAGAAACTAAATTGAAGGAGAAAAAAAAAAAAAATGGGGAAATTTAATGACTCGGAGAAAGTGGTCTGGGTGGAAACTAGGTGCAGTACAAATGACCGAATGAGGTCAGAACTAACCTGACAGCTGTTGCAAAAGCAGGGGAAATATCAAGGAGGCAGACACAACTTGGAGGGGAAGATATGAGGGACATGGCGTGGATACTTAAAAAAATGAAAAAAAAAAAAAAATCTCAGCCAAAGTCAAAGCCATCAAAAGGCATGGCATACAATCAAGGGCGGGGACTTGCACCACATACCCCTAGCCTTCCAAAAATTGATCCCTGCTGAAGGCCAAAACAAATAAGAAGGACTAAGGAGCACTCTGAAATGGAGATACCATCAAAAGAAATTAAATTGAAGGAGAAAAAAAAAAAAATGGGGAAATTTAATGACTTGGAGAAAGTGGTCTGGGTGGAAACTAGGTGCAGTACAAATGACCGAATGAGGTCAGAACTAACGTGACAGCTGTTGCAAAAGCAGGGGAAATATCAAGGAGGCAGACACAACATGGAGGGGAAGATATGAGGGACATGGCGTGGATACTTAAAAAAATGGAAAAAAAAAAAAAATCTCAGCCAATCCCCAAGCCATCAAAAGGCATGGCATACCATCAAGGGCAGGGACTTGCACCACATACCCCTAGGCTTACAAAAATTGATCCCTGCTGAAGGCCAAAACAAATAAGAAGGACTAAGGAGCACTCTGAAATGGAGATACCATCAAAAGAAATTAAATTGAAGGAGAAAAAAAAAAAAATGGGGAAATTTAATGACTTGGAGAAAGTGGTCTGGGTGGAAACTAGGTTCAGTACAAATGACCGAATGAGGTCAGAACTAACCTGACAGCTGTTGCAAAAGCAGGGGAAATATCAAGGAGGCAGACACAACATGGAGGGGAAGATATGAGGGACATGGCGTGGATACTTAAAAAAATGAAAAAAAAAAAAAATCTCAGCCAATCCCCAAGCCATCAAAAGGCATGGCATACCATCAAGGGCAGGGACTTGCACCACATACCCCTAGGCTTACAAAAATTGATCCCTGCTGAAGGCCAAAACAAATAAGAAGGACTAAGGAGCACTCTGAAATGGAGATACCATCAAAAGAACTGACATTGAAGGAGAAAAAAAAAAAAATGGGGAAATTTAGTGACTAGGAGAAAGTGGTCTAGGTGGAAATGATGTACAGTGCAAAGGACCAAAAGAGGCCAGAACTAACCTGACAGCTGTTGCAAAAGCAGGGGAAAAATCAAGGAGGCAGACACAACTTGGAGGGGAAGATATGAGGGACATGGCGTGGATACTTAAAAAAATGAAAAAAAAAAAAAAAAAATCTCGGCTAAAGTCCAAGACATCAAAAGGCATGGCATACCATCAAGGGCAGGGACTTGCACCAAAGCTTGCCCCTTTGGTTCCCATTGAAATCGCAAGATTTCGTTTCCCGTCCCGAAAGGAAATGAAATTTCCTTTCGGGACGGGAAACGAAATCTTGCGACCCTGAAAACAAAGGCTCACAACCACTCTGGAAAGAAGATATGATCAAAAGAAATGAAATTGAAAAAAAACCCAAAAAAACGGAAAATTGGGAGATGTAATGACTGCAAGAAAGTGGTCTGGACGGAAATGAGGTGCAGTGCAAAGGACAAAAGGAGGCCAGAACTAACCTGACAGCTGTTGCAAAAGCAGGGGAAATATCAAGGAGGCAGACACAACATGGAGGGGAAGATATGAGGGACATGGCGTGGATACTTTAAAAAAAAAAAAAAAAAAAAAAAAATCTCGGCCAAAGTCAAAGCCATCAAAAGGCATGGCATACAATCAAAGGCAGGGACTTGCACCACATACCCCTAGGCTTGCCAAAATTGATCCCTGCTGAATGCCTAAACAAATAAGAAGGACTAAGGAGAACTCTGAAATGGAGATACCATAAAAGAAATGACACTGAAGGAGGAAAAAAAAAAAATTGGGGAAATTTAAAGACTAGGAGAAAGTGGTCTGGGTGGAAACTAGGTGCAGTAGAAATGACCGAATGAGGTCAGAAGTAACCTGACAGCTGTTGCAAAAGCAGGGGAAAAATCAAGGAGGCAGACACAACATGGAGGGGAAGATATGAGGGACATGGCGTGGATACTTAAAAAAATGAAAAAAAAAAAATAAATCTCGGCCAAAGTCAAAGCCATCAAAAGGCATGGCATACCATCAAGGGCAGAGACCAGCACCACATACCCCTAGGCTTACAAAAATTGATCCCTGCTGAAGGCCAAAACAAATAAGAAGGACTAAGGAGCACTCTGAAATGGAGATACCATCAAAATAAGCTAAATTGTAGCAGAAAAAAAAAAAAAAAGGGAAAATTTAATGAATTGGAGAAAGTGGTCTGGGTGGAAACTAGGTGCAGTACAAATGACCGAATGAGGTCAGAACTAACCTGACAGCTGTTGCAAAAGCAGGGGAAATATCAAGGAGGCAGACACAACATGGAGGGGAAGATATGAGGGAGATGGCGTGGATACTTAAAAAAAAAAAAAAAAAAAAAAAAAAATCTCGGCCAAAGTCAAAGCCTTCAAAAGGCATGGCATACAATCAAAGGCAGGGACTTGCACCACATACCCCTAGGCTTACAAAAATTGATCCCTGCTGAATGCCTAAACAAATAAGAAGGACTAAGGAGAACTCTGAAATGGAGATACCATAAAAGAAATGACACTAAAGGAGAAAAAAAAAAAAATTGGGGAAATTTAGTGACTAGGAGAAAGTGGTCTGGGTGGAAACTAGGTGCAGTAGAAATGACCGAATGAGGTCAGAACTAACCTGACAGCTGTTGCAAAAGAAGGGGAAAAATCAAGGAGGCAGACACAACATGGAGGGGAAGATATGAGGGACATGGCGTGGATACTTAAAAAAATGAAAAAAAAAAAAAAAATCTCGGCCAAAGTCCAAGCCATCAAAAGGCATGGCATACCATCAAGGGCAGGGACTTGCACCACATACCCCTAGGCTTACAAAAATTGATCCCTGCTGAAGGCCAAAACAAATAAAAAGGACAAAGGAGCACTCTGAAATGGAGATACCATCAAAAGAAACTAAATTGAAGGAGAAAAAAAAAAAAAAAATGGGGAAATTTAATGACTCGGAGAAAGTGGTCTGGGTGGAAACTAGGTGCAGTACAAATGACCGAATGAGGTCAGAACTAACCTGACAGCTGTTGCAAAAGCAGGGGAAATATCAAGGAGGCAGACACAACATGGAGGGGAAGATATGAGGGACATGGCGTGGATACTTAAAAAAATGAAAAAAAAAAAAAAAATCTCGGCCAAAGTCCAAGCCATCAAAAGGCATGGCATACCATCAAGGGCAGGGACTTGCACCACATACACCTAGGCTTACAAAAATTGATCCCTGCTGAACGCCAAAACAAATAGAAGGACTAAGGAGCACTCTGAAATTGAGATATCATCAAAGGAAAGAATATTGAAGGAGAAAAAAAAAAAAATGGGGAAATTTAGTGACTACGAGAAAGTGGTCTAGGTGGAAATGATGTACAGTGCAAAGGACCAAAAGAGGCCAGAACTAACCTGACAGCTGTTGCAAAAGCAGGGGAAAAATCAAGGAGGCAGAGACAACTTGCATGGGAAGATATGAGGGACATGGCGTGGATACTTAAAAAAATGAAAAAAAAAAAAAAAAAATCTCAGCCAAAGTCAAAGCCATCAAAAGGCATGGCATACCATCAAGGGCAGGGACTTGCACCACATATCCCTAGGCTTACAAAAATTGATCCCTGCTGAAGACCAAAACAAATAAGAAGGACTAAGGAGCACTCTGAAATGGAGATACCATCAAAGGAAATTACACTGAAGGAGAAAAAAAAAAAATTGTGAAATGTAGTGACTTGGAGAAAGTGGTCTGTGTGGAAACTAGGTGCAGTAGAAATGACCGAATGAGGTCAGAACTAACCTGACAGCTGTTGCAAAAGCAGGGGAAAAATCAAGGAGGCAGACACAACATGGAGGGGAAGATATGAGGGACATGGCGTGGATACTTAAAAAAATGAAAAAAAAAAAAAAATCTCGGCCAAAGTCCAAGCCATCAAAAGGCATGGCATACAATCAAGGGCAGGGACTTGCACCACATACCCCTAGGCTTACAAAAATTGATCCCTGCTGAAGGCCAAAACAAATAAGAAGGACTAAGGAGCACTCTGAAATGGAGATACCATCAAAAGAAACTAAATTGAAGGAGAAAAAAAAAAAAAAATGGGGAAATTTAATGACTCGGAGAAAGTGGTCTGGGTGGAAACTAGGTGCAGTACAAATGACCGAATGAGGTCAGAACTAACCTGACAGCTGTTGCAAAAGCAGGGGAAAAATCAAGGAGGCAGACACAACATGGAGGGGAAGATATGAGGGACATGGCGTGGATACTTAAAAAAATGAAAAAAAAAAAAAAAATCTCGGCCAAAGTCCAAGCCATCAAAAGGCATGGCATACAATCAAGGGCAGGGACTTGCACCACATACCCCTAGGCTTACAAAAATTGATCCCTGCTGAAGGCCAAAACAAATAAGAAGGACTAAGGAGCACTCTGAAATGGAGATACCATCAAAAGAAACTAAATTGAAGGAGAAAAAAAAAAAAAAATGGGGAAATTTAATGACTCGGAGAAAGTGGTCTGGGTGGAAACTAGGTGCAGTACAAATGACCGAATGAGGTCAGAACTAACCTGACAGCTGTTGCAAAAGCAGGGGAAATATCAAGGAGGCAGACACAACTTGGAGGGGAAGATATGAGGGACATGGCGTGGATACTTAAAAAAATGAAAAAAAAAAAAAAATCTCAGCCAAAGTCAAAGCCATCAAAAGGCATGGCATACAATCAAGGGCGGGGACTTGCACCACATACCCCTAGCCTTCCAAAAATTGATCCCTGCTGAAGGCCAAAACAAATAAGAAGGACTAAGGAGCACTCTGAAATGGAGATACCATCAAAAGAAATTAAATTGAAGGAGAAAAAAAAAAAAATGGGGAAATTTAATGACTTGGAGAAAGTGGTCTGGGTGGAAACTAGGTGCAGTACAAATGACCGAATGAGGTCAGAACTAACCTGACAGCTGTTGCAAAAGCAGGGGAAATATCAAGGAGGCAGACACAACATGGAGGGGATGATATGAGGGACATGGCGTGGATACTTAAAAAAACGGAAAAAAAAAAAAAATCTCAGCCAATCCCCAAGCCATCAAAAGGCATGGCATACCATCAAGGGCAGGGACTTGCACCACATACCCCTAGGCTTACAAAAATTGATCCCTGCTGAAGGCCAAAACAAATAAGAAGGACTAAGGAGCACTCTGAAATGGAGATACCATCAAAAGAAATTAAATTGAAGGAGAAAAAAAAAAAAATGGGGAAATTTAATGACTTGGAGAAAGTGGTCTGGGTGGAAACTAGGTGCAGTACAAATGACCGAATGAGGTCAGAACTAACCTGACAGCTGTTGCAAAAGCAGGGGAAATATCAAGGAGGCAGACACAACATGGAGGGGAAGATATGAGGGACATGGCGTGGATACTTAAAAAAATGAAAAAAAAAAAAAATCTCAGCCAATCCCGAAGCCATCAAAAGGCATGGCATACCATCAAGGGCAGGGACTTGCACCACATACCCCTAGGCTTACAAAAATTGATCCCTGCTGAAGGCCAAAACAAATAAGAAGGACTAAGGAGCACTCTGAAATGGAGATACCATCAAAAGAACTGACATTGAAGGAGAAAAAAAAAAAAATGGGGAAATTTAGTGACTAGGAGAAAGTGGTCTAGGTGGAAATGATGTACAGTGCAAAGGACCAAAAGAGGCCAGAACTAACCTGACAGCTGTTGCAAAAGCAGGGGAAAAATCAAGGAGGCAGACACAACTTGGAGGGGAAGATATGAGGGACATGGCGTGGATACTTAAAAAAATGAAAAAAAAAAAAAAAAAATCTCGGCTAAAGTCCAAGACATCAAAAGGCATGGCATACCATCAAGGGCAGGGACTTGCACCAAAGCTTGCCCCTTTGGTTCCCATTGAAATCGCAAGATTTCGTTTCCCGTCCCGAAAGGAAATGAAATTTCCTTTCGGGACGGGAAACGAAATCTTGCGACCCTGAAAACAAAGGCTCACAACCACTCTGGAAAGAAGATATGATCAAAAGAAATGAAATTGAAAAAAAACACAAAAAAACGGAAAATTGGGAGATGTAATGACTGCAAGAAAGTGGTCTGGACGGAAATGAGGTGCAGTGCAAAGGACAAAAGGAGGCCAGAACTAACCTGACAGCTGTTGCAAAAGCAGGGGAAATATCAAGGAGGCAGACACAACATGGAGGGGAAGATATGAGGGACATGGCGTGGATACTTTAAAAAAAAAAAAAAAAAAAAAAAAAATCTCGGCCAAAGTCAAAGCCATCAAAAGGCATGGCATACAATCAAAGGCAGGGACTTGCACCACATACCCCTAGGCTTGCCAAAATTGATCCCTGCTGAATGCCTAAACAAATAAGAAGGACTAAGGAGAACTCTGAAATGGAGATACCATAAAAGAAATGACACTGAAGGAGGAAAAAAAAAAAATTGGGGAAATTTAAAGACTAGGAGAAAGTGGTCTGGGTGGAAACTAGGTGCAGTAGAAATGACCGAATGAGGTCAGAACTAACCTGACAGCTGTTGCAAAAGCAGGGGAAAAATCAAGGAGGCAGACACAACATGGAGGGGAAGATATGAGGGACATGGCGTGGATACTTAAAAAAATGAAAAAAAAAAAATAAATCTCGGCCAAAGTCAAAGCCATCAAAAGGCATGGCATACCATCAAGGGCAGAGACCAGCACCACATACCCCTAGGCTTACAAAAATTGATCCCTGCTGAAGGCCAAAACAAATAAGAAGGACTAAGGAGCACTCTGAAATGGAGATACCATCAAAATAAGCTAAATTGTAGCAGAAAAAAAAAAAAAAAGGGAAAATTTAATGAATTGGAGAAAGTGGTCTGGGTGGAAACTAGGTGCAGTACAAATGACCGAATGAGGTCAGAACTAACCTGACAGCTGTTGCAAAAGCAGGGGAAATATCAAGGAGGCAGACACAACATGGAGGGGAAGATATGAGGGAGATGGCGTGGATACTTAAAAAAAAAAAAAAAAAAAAAAAAAAATCTCGGCCAAAGTCAAAGCCTTCAAAAGGCATGGCATACAATCAAAGGCAGGGACTTGCACCACATACCCCTAGGCTTGCCAAAATTGATCCCTGCTGAATGCCTAAACAAATAAGAAGGACTAAGGAGAACTCTGAAATGGAGATACCGTAAAAGAAATGACACTAAAGGAGAAAAAAAAAAAAATTGGGGAAATTTAGTGACTAGGAGAAAGTGGTCTGGGTGGAAACTAGGTGCAGTACAAATGACCGAATGAGGTCAGAACTAACCTGACAGCTGTTGCAAAAGCAGGGGAAATATCAAGGAGGCAGACACAACATGGAGGGGAAGATATGAGCGACATGGCGTGGATACTTAAAAAAATGAAAAAAAAAAAAAAAATCTCAGCCAAAGTCCAAGCCATCAAAAGGCATGGCATACAATCAAGGGCAGGGACTTGCACCACATACCCCTAGGTTGCCAAAATTGATCCCTGCTGAATGCCAAAACAAATAAGAAGGGCAAAGGAGCACTCTGAAATGGAGACACCATCAAAGGAAATGACACTGAAGGAGAAAAAAAAAAAAAATGAGGAAATTTAATGACTTGGAGAAAGTGGTCTGGGTGGAAACTAGGTGCAGTACAAATGACCGAATGAGGTCAGAACTAACCTGACAGCTGTTGCAAAAGCAGGGGAAATATCAAGGAGGCAGACACAACATGGAGGGGAAGATATGAAGGACATGGCGTGGATACTTAAAAAAATGAAAAAAAAAAAAAAAATCTCGGCCAAAGTCCAAGCCATCAAAAGGCATGGCATACAATCAAGGGCAGGGACTTGCACCACATACCCCTAGGCTTACAAAAATTGATCCCTGCTGAAGGCCAAAACAAATAAGAATGACAAAGGAGCACTCTGAAATGGAGATACCATCAAAGGAAATTACATTGAAGGAGAAAAAAAAAAAATTGGGGAAATTTAGTGATTACGAGAAAGTGGTCAAGGTGAAAAGAACCAAAAGAGGCCAGAACTAACCTGACCGCTGTTGCAAAAGCAGGGGAAATATCAAGGAGGCAGACACAACTTGGAGGGGAAGATATGAGGGACATGGCGTGGATACTTTAAAAAATGAACAAAATGGAAAAAAAAAAATCTCAGCCAAAGTCAAATCCATCAAAAGGCATGGCATACCATCAAGGGCAGGGACTTGCACCACATACCCCTAGGCTTACAAAAATTGATCCCTGCTGAAGGCCAAAACAAATAAGAAGGGCAAAGGAGCACTCTGAAATGGAGATACCATCAAAGGAAATTACATTGTAGGAGAAAAAAAAAAAAAAATGGGGAAATTTAATGACTTGGAGAAAGTGGTCTGGGTGGAAACTAGGTGCAGTACAAATGACCGAATGAGGTCAGAACTAACCTGACAGCTGTTGCAAAAGCAGGGGAAATATCAAGGAGGCAGACACAACATGGAGGGGAAGATATGAGGGACATGGCGTGGATACTTAAAAAAATGAAAAAAAAAAAAAAATCTCGGCTAAAGTCCAAGCCATCAAAAGGCATGGCATACAATCAAGGGCAGAGACCTGCACCACATACCCCTAGGCTTACAAAAATTGATCCCTGCTGAAGGCCAAAACAAATAAGAAGGACAAAGGAGCACTCTGAAATGGAGATACCATCAAAGGAAATTACATTGAAGGAGAAAAAAAAAAAAATGGGGAAATTTAGTGACTACGAGAAAGTGGTCTAGGTGGAAATGATGTACAGTGCCAAGGACCAAAAGAGGCCAGAACTAACCTGACAGCTGTTGCAAAAGCAGGGGAAAAATCAAGGAGGCAGACACAACATGGAGGGGAAGATATGAGGGACATGCCGTGGATACTTAAAAAAATGAAAAAAAAAAAAAAAAATCTCAGCCAAAGTCAAAGCCATCAAAAGGCATGGCATACCATCAAGGGCAGGGACTTGCACCACATACCCCTAGGCTTACAAAAATTGATCCCTGCTGAAGGCCAAAACAAATAAGAAGGACTAAGGAGAACTCTGAAATTGAGGCACCATCAAAGGAAATGACACTGAAGGAGAAAAAAAAAAAAATGGGGAAATTTAGTGACTAGGAGAAAGTGGTCTGGGTGGAAACTAGGTGCAGTACAAATGACCGAATGAGGTCAGAACTAACCTGACAGCTGTTGCAAAAGCAGGGGAAAAATCAAGGAGGCAGACACAACTTGGAGGGGAAGATATGAGGGACATGGCGTGGATACTTAAAAAAATGAAAAAAAAAAAAAAATCTCAGCCAAAGTCAAAGCCATCAAAAGGCATGGCATACCATCAAGGGCAGGGACTTGCACCACATATCCCTAGGCTTACAAAAATTGATCCCTGCTGAAGACCAAAACAAATAAGAAGGACTAAGGAGCACTCTGAAATGGAGATACCATCAAAGGAAATTACACTGAAGGAGAAAAAAAAAAAATTGTGAAATGTAGTGACTTGGAGAAAGTGGTCTGTGTGGAAACTAGGTGCAGTAGAAATGACCGAATGAGGTCAGAACTAACCTGACAGCTGTTGCAAAAGCAGGGGAAAAATCAAGGAGGCAGACACAACATGGAGGGGAAGATATGAGGGACATGGCGTGGATACTTAAAAAAATGAAAAAAAAAAAAAAAATCTCGGCCAAAGTCCAAGCCATCAAAAGGCATGGCATACCATCAAGGCCAGGGACTTGCACCACATACCCCTAGGCTTACAAAAATTGATCCCTGCTGAAGGCCAAAACAAATAAGAAGGACTAAGGAGCACTCTGAAATGGAGATACCATCAAAAGAAACTAAATTGAAGGAGAAAAAAAAAAAAAATGGGGAAATTTAATGACTCGGAGAAAGTGGTCTGGGTGGAAACTAGGTGCAGTACAAATGACCGAATGAGGTCAGAACTAACCTGACAGCTGTTGCAAAAGCAGGGGAAATATCAAGGAGGCAGACACAACTTGGAGGGGAAGATATGAGGGACATGGCGTGGATACTTAAAAAAATGAAAAAAAAAAAAAAATCTCAGCCAAAGTCCAAGCCATCAAAAGGCATGGCATACAATCAAGGGCAGGGACTTGCACCACATACCCCTAGGCTTACAAAAATTGAACCCTGCTGAAGGCCAAAACAAATAAGAAGGACTAAGGAGCACTCTGAAATGGAGATACCATCAAAAGAAAGGAAATTGAAGGAGAAAAAAAAAAAAATGGGGAAATTTAGTGACTAGGAGAAAGTGGTCTGGGTGGAAACTAGGTGCAGTACAAATGACCGAATGAGGTCAGAACTAACCTGACAGCTGTTGCAAAAGCAGGGGAAAAATCAAGTAGGCAGACACAACATGGAGGGGAAGATATGAGAGACATGGCGTGGATACTTAAAAAAATGAAAAAAAAAAAAAAAAAATCTCGGCTAAAGTCCAAGACATCAAAAGGCTTGGCATACAATCAAGGGCAGGGACTTGCACCACATACCCCTAGGCTTACAAAAATTGATCCCTGCTGAAGGCCAAAACAAATAAGAAGGACAAAGGAGCACTCTGAAATTGAGATACCATCAAAGGAAATTACACTGAAGGAGAAAAAAAAAAAAATTGTGAAATTTAGTGACTAGGAGAAAGTGGTCTGGGTGGAAACTAGGTGCAGTACAAATGACCGAATGAGGTCAGAACTAACCTGACAGCTGTTGCAAAAGCAGGGGAAAAATCAAGGAGGCAGACACAACTTGGAGGGGAAGATATGAGGGACATGGCGTGGATACTTAAAAAAATGAAAAAAAAAAAAAATCTCAGCCAAAGTCCAAGCCATCAAAAGGCATGGCATACCATCAAGGGCAGGGACTTGCACCACATATCCCTAGGCTTACAAAAATTGATCCCAGCTGAAGACCAAAACAAATAAGAAGGACAAAGGAGCACTCTGAAATGGAGATACCATCAAAGGAAATTACACTGAATGAGAAAAAAAAAAAATTGTGAAATGTAATGACTTGGAGAAAGTGGTCTGGGTGGAAACTAGGTGCAGTACAAATGACCGAATGAGCTCAGAACTAACCTGACAGCTGTTGCAAAAGCAGGGGAAATATCAAGGACGCAGACACAACATGGAGGGGAAGATATGAGGGACATGGCGTGGATACTTAAAAAAATGAAAAAAAAAAAAAAAATCTCGGCCAAAGTCCAAGCCATCAAAAGGCATGGCATATCATCAATGGCAGGGACTTGCACCACATACCCCTAGGCTTACAAAAATTGATCCCTGCTGAAGGCCAAAACAAATAAGAAGGACTAAGGAGCACTCTGAAATGGAGATACCATCAAAAGAACTGACATTGAAGGAGAAAAAAAAAAATGGGGAAATTTAGTGACTACGAGAAAGTGGTCTAGGTGGAAATGATGTACAGTGCAAAGGACCAAAAGAGGCCAGAACTAACCTGACAGCTGTTGCAAAAGCAGGGGAAAAATCAAGGAGGCAGACACAACTTGGTGGGGAAGATATGAGGGACATGGCGTGGATACTTAAAAAAATGAAAAAAAAAAAAAAATCTCAGCCAAAGTCAAAGCCATCAAAAGGCATGGCATACCATCAAGGGCAGGGACTTGCACCAAAGCTTGCCCCTTTGGTTCCCATTGAAATCGCAAGATTTCGTTTCCCGTCCCGAAAGGAAATGAAATTTCCTTTCGGGACGGGAAACGAAATCTTGCGACCCTGAAAACAAAGGCTCACAAACACTCTGGAAAGAAGATATGATCAAAAGAAATGAAATTGAAAAAAAACCCAAAAAAAACGGAAAATTGGGAGATGTAATGACTGCAAGAATGTGGTCTGGACGGAAATGAGGTGCAGTGCAAATGACAAAAGGAGGCCAGAATTAACCTGACAGCTGTTGCAAAAGCAGGGGAAATATCAAGGAGGCAGACACAACATGGAGGGGAAGATATGAGGGACATGGCGTGGATAGTTAAAAAAAATGAAAAAAAAAAGAAAAAATCTCAGCTAAAGTCCAAGACATCAAAAGGCATGGCATACAATCAAGGGCAGGGACTTGCACCACATACCCCTAGGCTTACAAAAATTGATCCCTGCTGAAGGCCAAAACAAATAAGAAGGACTAAGGAGCACTCTGAAATGGAGATACCATCAAAAGAAACTAAATTGAAGGAGAAAAAAAAAAAAAATGGGGAAATTTAATGACTTGGAGAAAGTGGTCTGGGTGGAAACTAGGTGCAGTACAAATGACCGAATGAGGTCAGAACTAACCTGACAGCTGTTGCAAAAGCAGGGGAAAAATCAAGGAGGCAGACACAACTTGGAGGGGAAGATATGAGGGCCATGGCGTGGATACTTAAAAAAATGAAAAAAAAAAAAAAAATCTCAGCCAAAGTCAAAGCCATCAAAAAGCATGGCATACCATCAAGGGCAGGGACTTGCACCAAAGCTTTCCCCTTTGGTTCCCATTGAAATCGCAAGATTTCGTTTCCCGTCCCGAAAGGAAATGAAATTTCCTTTCGGGACGGGAAACGAAATCTTGCGACCCCGAAAACAAAGGCTCACAAACACTCTGGAAAGAAGATATGATCAAAAGAAATGAAATTGAAAAAAAACCCAAAAAAAACGGAAAATTGGGAGATGTAATGACTGCAAGAAAGTGGTCTGGACGGAAATGAGGTGCAGTGCAAAGGACAAAAGGAGGCCAGAACTAACCTGACAGCTGTTGCAAAAGCAGGGGAAATATCAAGGAGGCAGACACAACATGGAGGGGAAGATATGAGCTACATGGCCTGGATACTTAAAAAAATTGAAAAAAAAAAAAAAATCTCGGCCAAAGTCCAAGCCATCAAAAGGCATGGCATACCATCAAGGGCAGGGACTTGCACCACATACCCCTAGGCTTACAAAAATTGATCCCTGCTGAAGGCCAAAACAAATAAGAAGGACTAAGGAGAACTCTGAAATGGAGGCACCATCAAAGGAAATGACACTGAAGGAGAAAAAAAAAAAAAATTGGGGAAATTTAGTGACTAGGAGAAAGTGGTCTGGGTGGAAACTAGGTGCAGTACAAATGACCGAATGAGGTCAGAACTAACCTGACAGCTGTTGCAAAAGCAGGGGAAATATCAAGGAGGCAGACACAACATGGAGGGGAAGATATGAGCGACATGGCGTGGATACTTAAAAAAATGAAAAAAAAAAAAAAAAATCTCGGCCAAAGTCCAAGCCATCAGAAGGCTTGGCATACAATCAAGAGCAGGGACTTGCACCACATACCCCAAGGCTTACAAAAATTGATCCCTGCTGAAGGCCAAAACAAATAAGAAGGACAAAGGAGCACTCTGAAATTGAGATACCATCAAAGGAAATTACACTGAAGGAGAAAAAAAAAAAATTGTGAAATTTAGTGACTAGGAGAAAGTGGTCTGGGTGGAAACTAGGTGCAGTACAAATGACCGAATGAGGTCAGAACTAACCTGACAGCTGTTGCAAAAGCAGGGGAAATATCAAGGAGGCAGACACAACATGGAGGGGAAGATATGAGCGACATGGCGTGGATACTTAAAAAAATGAAAAAAAAAAAAAAAAATCTCGGCCAAAGTCCAAGCCATCAGAAGGCTTGGCATACAATCAAGAGCAGGGACTTGCACCACATACCCCAAGGCTTACAAAAATTGATCCCTGCTGAAGGCCAAAACAAATAAGAAGGACTAAGGAGCACTCTGAAATGGAGATACCATCAAAAGAAACTAAATTGAAGGAGAAAAAAAAAAAAAATGGGGAAATTTAATGACTCGGAGAAAGTGGTCTGGGTGGAAACTAGGTGCAGTACAAATGACCGAATGAGGTCAGAACTAACCTGACAGCTGTTGCAAAGCAGGGGAAATATCAAGGAGGCAGACACAACTTGGAGGGGAAGATATGAGGGACATGGCGTGGATACTTAAAAAAATGAAAAAAAAAAAAAAATCTCAGCCAAAGTCAAAGCCATCAAAAGGCATGGCATACAATCAAGGGCAGGGACTTGCACCACATACCCCTAGCCTTCCAAAAATTGATCCCTGCTGAAGGCCAAAACAAATAAGAAGGACTAAGGAGCACTCTGAAATGGAGATACCATCAAAAGAAATTAAATTGAAGGAGAAAAAAAAAAAAATGGGGAAATTTAATGACTTGGAGAAAGTGGTCTGGGTGGAAACTAGGTGCAGTACAAATGACCGAATGAGGTCAGAACTAACCTGACAGCTGTTGCAAAAGCAGGGGAAATATCAAGGAGGCAGACACAACATGGAGGGGAAGATATGAGGGACATGGCGTGGATACTTAAAAAAATGGAAAAAAAAAAAAAATCTCAGCCAATCCCCAAGCCATCAAAAGGCATGGCATACCATCAAGGGCAGGGACTTGCACCACATACCCCTAGGCTTACAAAAATTGATCCCTGCTGAAGGCCAAAACAAATAAGAAGGACTAAGGAGCACTCTGAAATGGAGATACCATCAAAAGAAATTAAATTGAAGGAGAAAAAAAAAAAAATGGGGAAATTTAATGACTTGGAGAAAGTGGTCTGGGTGGAAACTAGGTGCAGTACAAATGACCGAATGAGGTCAGAACTAACGTGACAGCTGTTGCAAAAGCAGGGGAAATATCAAGGAGGCAGACACAACATGGAGGGGAAGATATGAGGGACATGGCGTGGATACTTAAAAAAATGAAAAAAAAAAAAAATCTCAGCCAATCCCCAAGCCATCAAAAGGCATGGCATACCATCAAGGGCAGGGACTTGCACCACATACCCCTAGGCTTACAAAAATTGATCCCTGCTGAAGGCCAAAACAAATAAGAAGGACTAAGGAGCACTCTGAAATGGAGATACCATCAAAAGAACTGACATTGAAGGAGAAAAAAAAAAAAATGGGGAAATTTAGTGACTAGGAGAAAGTGGTCTAGGTGGAAATGATGTACAGTGCAAAGGACCAAAAGAGGCCAGAACTAACCTGACAGCTGTTGCAAAAGCAGGGGAAAAATCAAGGAGGCAGACACAACTTGGAGGGGAAGATATGAGGGACATGGCGTGGATACTTAAAAAAATGAAAAAAAAAAAAAAAAAATCTCGGCTAAAGTCCAAGACATCAAAAGGCATGGCATACCATCAAGGGCAGGGACTTGCACCAAAGCTTGCCCCTTTGGTTCCCATTGAAATCGCAAGATTTCGTTTCCCGTCCCGAAAGGAAATGAAATTTCCTTTCGGGACGGGAAACGAAATCTTGCGACCCTGAAAACAAAGGCTCACAACCACTCTGGAAAGAAGATATGATCAAAAGAAATGAAATTGAAAAAAAACCCAAAAAAACGGAAAATTGGGAGATGTAATGACTGCAAGAAAGTGGTCTGGACGGAAATGAGGTGCAGTGCAAAGGACAAAAGGAGGCCAGAACTAACCTGACAGCTGTTGCAAAAGCAGGGGAAATATCAAGGAGGCAGACACAACATGGAGGGGAAGATATGAGGGACATGGCGTGGATACTTTAAAAAAAAAAAAAAAAAAAAAAAAAATCTCGGCCAAAGTCAAAGCCATCAAAAGGCATGGCATACAATCAAAGGCAGGGACTTGCACCACATACCCCTAGGCTTGCCAAAATTGATCCCTGCTGAATGCCTAAACAAATAAGAAGGACTAAGGAGAACTCTGAAATGGAGATACCATAAAAGAAATGACACTGAAGGAGAAAAAAAAAAAAATTGGGGAAATTTAAAGACTAGGAGAAAGTGGTCTGGGTGGAAACTAGGTGCAGTAGAAATGACCGAATGAGGTCAGAACTAACCTGACAGCTGTTGCAAAAGCAGGGGAAAAATCAAGGAGGCAGACACAACATGGAGGGGAAGATATGAGGGACATGGCGTGGATACTTAAAAAAATGAAAAAAAAAAAATAAATCTCGGCCAAAGTCAAAGCCATCAAAAGGCATGGCATACCATCAAGGGCAGAGACCAGCACCACATACCCCTAGGCTTACAAAAATTGATCCCTGCTGAAGGCCAAAACAAATAAGAAGGACTAAGGAGCACTCTGAAATGGAGATACCATCAAAATAAACTAAATTGTAGCAGAAAAAAAAAAAAAAAGGGAAAATTTAATGAATTGGAGAAAGTGGTCTGGGTGGAAACTAGGTGCAGTACAAATGACCGAATGAGGTCAGAACTAACCTGACAGCTGTTGCAAAAGCAGGGGAAATATCAAGGAGGCAGACACAACATGGAGGGGAAGATATGAGGGAGATGGCGTGGATACTTAAAAAAAAAAAAAAAAAAAAAAAAAAATCTCGGCCAAAGTCAAAGCCTTCAAAAGGCATGGCATACAATCAAAGGCAGGGACTTGCACCACATACCCCTAGGCTTGCCAAAATTGATCCCTGCTGAATGCCTAAACAAATAAGAAGGACTAAGGAGAACTCTGAAATGGAGATACCATAAAAGAAATGACACTAAAGGAGAAAAAAAAAAAATTGGGGAAATTTAGTGACTAGGAGAAAGTGGTCTGGTTGGAAACTAGGTGCAGTAGTAATGACCGAATGAGGTCAGAACTAACCTGACAGCTGTTGCAAAAGCAGGGGAAAAATCAAGGAGGCAGACACAACATGGAGGGGAAGATATGAGGGACATGGCGTGGATACTTAAAAAAATGAAAAAAAAAAAAAAAATCTCGGCCAAAGTCAAAGCCATCAAAAGGCATGGCATACCATCAAGGGCAGGGACTTGCACCACATACCCCTAGGCTTACAAAAATTGATCCCTGCTGAAGGCCAAAACAAATAAAAAGGACAAAGGAGCACTCTGAAATGGAGATACCATCAAAAGAAACTAAATTGAAGGAGAAAAAAAAAAAAAAATTGGGAAATTTAATGACTTGGAGAAAGTGGTCTGGGTGGAAACTAGGTGCAGTACAAATGACCGAATGAGGTCAGAACTAACCTGACAGCTGTTGCAAAAGCAGGGGAAATATCAAGGAGGCAGACACAACATGGAGGGGAAGATATGAGGGACATGGCGTGGATACTTAAAAAAATGAAAAAAAAAAAAAAAATCTCGGCCAAAGTCCAAGCCATCAAAAGGCATGGCATACCATCAAGGGCAGGGACTTGCACCACATACCCCTAGGCTTACAAAAATTGATCCCTGCTGAACGCCAAAACAAATAGAAGGACTAAGGAGCACTCTGAAATTGAGATATCATCAAAGGAAAGAATATTGAAGGAGAAAAAAAAAAAAATGGGGAAATTTAGTGACTACGAGAAAGTGGTCTAGGTGGAAATGATGTACAGTGCAAAGGACCAAAAGAGGCCAGAACTAACCTGACAGCTGTTGCAAAAGCAGGGGAAAAATCAAGGAGGCAGAGACAACTTGCATGGGAAGATATGAGGGACATGGCGTGGATACTTAAAAAAATGAAAAAAAAAAAAAAAAAATCTCAGCCAAAGTCAAAGCCATCAAAAGGCATGGCATACCATCAAGGGCAGGGACTTGCACCACATACCCCTAGGTTGCCAAAATTGATCCCTGCTGAATGCCAAAACAAATAAGAAGGACTAAGGAGAACTCTGAAATGGAGACACCATCAAAGGAAATGACACTGAAGGAGAAAAAAAAAAAAAATTGGGGAAATTTAGTGACTAGGAGAAAGTGGTCTGGGTGGAAACTAGGTGCAGTACAAATGACCGAATGAGGTCAGAACTAACCTGACAGCTGTTGCAAAAGCAGGGGAAAAATCAAGGAGGCAGACACAACATGGAGGGGAAGATATGAGGGACATGGCGTGGATACTTTAATAATTGAAAAAAAAAAAAAATCTCGGCCGAAGTCCAAGCCATCAAAAGGCATGGCATACAATCAAGGGCAGAGACTTGCACCACATACCCCTAGGCTTACAAAAATTGATCCCTGCTGAAGGCCAAAACAAATAAGAAGGACTAAGGAGCACTCTGAAATGGAGATACCATCAAAAGAAACTAAATTGAAGGAGAAAAAAAAAAAAAATGAGGAAATTTAATGACTTGGAGAAAGTGGTCTGGGTGGAAACTAGGTGCAGTACAAATGACCGAATGAGGTCAGAACTAACCTGACAGCTGTTGCAAAAGCAGGGGAAATATCAAGGAGGCAGACACAACATGGAGGGGAAGATATGAAGGACATGGCGTGGATACTTAAAAAAATGAAAAAAAAAAAAAAAATCTCGGCCAAAGTCCAAGCCATCAAAAGGCATGGCATACAATCAAGGGCAGGGACTTGCACCACATACCCCTAGGCTTACAAAAATTGATCCCTGCTGAAGGCCAAAACAAATAAGAATGACAAAGGAGCACTCTGAAATGGAGATACCATCAAAGGAAATTTCATTGAAGGAGAAAAAAAAAAAATTGGGGAAATTTAGTGATTACGAGAAAGTGGTCAAGGTGGAAAGAACCAAAAGAGGCCAGAACTAACCTGACCGCTGTTGCAAAAGCAGGGGAAATATCAAGGAGGCAGACACAACTTGGAGGGGAAGATATGAGGGACATGGCGTGGATACTTTAAAAAATGAACAAAATGGAAAAAAAAAAATCTCAGCCAAAGTCAAATCCATCAAAAGGCATGGCATACCATCAAGGGCAGGGACTTGCACCACATACCCCTAGGCTTACAAAAATTGATCCCTGCTGAAGGCCAAAACAAATAAGAAGGGCAAAGGAGCACTCTGAAATGGAGATACCATCAAAGGAAATTACATTGTAGGAGAAAAAAAAAAAAAAATGGGGAAATTTAATGACTTGGAGAAAGTGGTCTGGGTGGAAACTAGGTGCAGTACAAATGACCGAATGAGGTCAGAACTAACCTGACAGCTGTTGCAAAAGCAGGGGAAATATCAAGGAGGCAGACACAACATGGAGGGGAAGATATGAGGGACATGGCGTGGATACTTAAAAAAATGAAAAAAAAAAAAAAATCTCGGCTAAAGTCCAAGCCATCAAAAGGCATGGCATACAATCAAGGGCAGAGACCTGCACCACATACCCCTAGGCTTACAAAAATTGATCCCTGCTGAAGGCCAAAACAAATAAGAAGGACAAAGGAGCACTCTGAAATGGAGATACCATCAAAGGAAATTACATTGAAGGAGAAAAAAAAAAAAAATGAAGAAATTTAATGGCTTGGAGAAAGTGGTCTGGGTGGAAACTAGGTGCAGTACAAATGACCGAATGAGGTCAGAACTAACCTGACAGCTGTTGCAAAAGCAGGGGAAATATCAAGGAGGCAGACACAACATGGAGGGGAAGATATGAAGGACATGGCGTGGATACTTAAAAAAATGAAAAAAAAAAAAAAAATCTCGGCCAAAGTCCAAGCCATCAAAAGGCATGGCATACAATCAAGGGCAGGGACTTGCACCACATACCCCTAGGCTTACAAAAATTGATCCCTGCTGAAGGCCAAAACAAATAAGAATGACAAAGGAGCACTCTGAAATGGAGATACCATCAAAGGAAATTACATTGAAGGAGAAAAAAAAAAAATTGGGGAAATTTAGTGATTACGAGAAAGTGGTCAAGGTGGAAAGAACCAAAAGAGGCCAGAACTAACCTGACCGCTGTTGCAAAAGCAGGGGAAATATCAAGGAGGCAGACACAACTTGGAGGGGAAGATATGAGGGACATGGCGTGGATACTTAAAAAAATGAACAAAATGGAAAAAAAAAAACCTCAGCCAAAGTCAAATCCATCAAAAGGCATGGCATACCATCAAGGGCAGGGACTTGCACCACATACCCCTAGGCTTACAAAAATTGATCCCTGTTAAGGCCAAAACAAATAAGAAGGGCAAAGGAGCACTCTGAAATGGAGATACCATCAAAGGAAATTACATTGAAGGAGAAAAAAAAAAAAAAAAGGGGAAATTTAATGACTTGGAGAAAGTGGTCTGGGTGGAAACTAGGTGCAGTACAAATGACCGAATGAGGTCAGAACTAACCTGACAGCTGTTGCAAAAGCAGGGGAAATATCAAGGAGGCAGACACAACATGGAGGGGAAGATATGAGGGACATGGCGTGGATACTTAAAAAAATGAAAAAAAAAAAAAAAATCTCGGCCAAACTCCAAGCCATCAAAAGGCATGGCATACCATCAAGGGCAGGGACTTGCACCACATACCCCTAGGCTTACAAAAATTGATCCCTGCTGAACGCCAAAACAAATAAGAAGGACAAAGGAGCACTCTGAAATGGAGATACCATCAAAAGAACTGACATTGAAGGAGAAAAAAAAAAAAAATGGGGAAATTTAGTGACTACGAGAAAGTGGTCTAGGTGGAAATGATGTACAGTGCAAAGGACCAAAAGAGGCCAGAACTAACCTGACAGCTGTTGCAAAAGCAGGGGAAAAATCAAGGAGGCAGACACAACTTGGAGGGGAAGATATGAGGGACATGGCGTGGATACTTAAAAAAATGAAAAAAAAAAAAAAAAATCTCAGCCAAAGTCAAAGCCATCAAAAGGCATGGCATACCATCAAGGGCAGGGACTTGCACAAAAGCTTTCCCCTTTGGTTCCCATTGAAATCGCAAGATTTCGTTTCCCGTCCCGAAAGGAAATTTCATTACCTTTCGGGACGGGAAACGAAATCTTGCGACCCTGAAAACAAAGGCTCACAAACACTCTGGAAAGAAGATATGATCAAAAAAAATGAAATTGAAAAAAACCCCAAAAAAAACGGAAAATTGGGAGATGTAATGACTGCAAGAAAGTGGTCTGGACGGAAATGAGGTGCAGTGCAAAGGACAAAAGGAGGCCAGCAGTAACCTGACAGCTGTTGCAAAAGCAGGGGAAATATCAAGGAGGCAGACACAACTTGGAGGGGAAGATATGAGGGACATGGCATGGATACTTAAAAAAATTAAAAAAAAAAAAAAAATCTCGGCCAAAGTCCAAGCCATCAAAAGGCATGGCATACAATCAAGGGCAGGGACTTGCACCACATACCCCTAGGCTTACAAAAATTGATCCCTGCTGAAGGCCAAAACAAATAAGAAGGACTAAGGAGCACTCTGAAATGGAGATACCATCAAAGGAAATGACACTGAAGGAGGAAAAAAAAAAAAAAGGGGAAATTTAATGACTTGGAGAAAGTGGTCTGGGTGGAAACTAGGTGCAGTACAAATGACCGAATGAGGTCAGAACTAACGTGACAGCTGTTGCAAAAGCAGGGGAAATATCAAGGAGGCAGACACAACATGGAGGGGAAGATATGAGGGACATGGCGTGGATACTTAAAAAAATGAAAAAAAAAAAAAAAATCTCAGCCAAAGTCCAAGCCATCAAAAGGCATGGCATACCATCAAGGGCAGGGACTTGCACCACATACCCCTAGGTTGCCAAAATTGATCCCTGCTGAATGCCAAAACAAATAAGAAGGACTAAGGAGAACTCTGAAATGGAGACACCATCAAAGGAAATGACACTGAAGGAGAAAAAAAAAAAAAATTGGGGAAATTTAGTGACTAGGAGAAAGTGGTCTGGGTGGAAACTAGGTGCAGTACAAATACCGAATGAGGTCAGAACTAACATGACAGCTGTTGCAAAAGAAGGGGAAAAATCAAGGAGGCAGACACAACATGGAGGGGAAGATATGAGGGACATGGCGTGGATACTTTAATAATTGAAAAAAAAAAAAAATCTCGGCCGAAGTCCAAGCCATCAAAAGGCATGGCATACAATCAAGGGCAGAGACCTGCACCACATACCCCTAGGCTTACAAAAATTGATCCCTGCTGAAGGCCAAAACAAATAAGAAGGACTAAGGAGCACTCTGAAATGGAGATACCATCAAAGGAAACTAAATTGAAGGAGAAAAAAAAAAAAAATGAGGAAATTTAATGACTTGGAGAAAGTGGTCTGGGTGGAAACTAGGTGCAGTACAAATGACCGAATGAGGTCAGAACTAACCTGACAGCTGTTGCAAAAGCAGGGGAAATATCAAGGAGGCAGACACAACATGGAGGGGAAGATATGAAGGACATGGCGTGGATACTTAACAAAATGAAAAAAAAAAAAAAAATCTCGGCCAATGTCCAAGACATCAAAAGGCATGGCATACAATCAAGGGCAGGGACTTGCACCACATACCCCTAGGTTTACAAAAATTAATCCCTGCTGAAGGCCAAAACAAATAAGAATGACAAAGGAGCACTCTGAAATGGAGATACCATCAAAGGAAATTACATTGAAGGAGAAAAAAAAAAAATTGGGGAAATTTAGTGATTACGAGAAAGTGGTCAAGGTGGAAAGAACCAAAAGAGGCCAGAACTAACCTGACAGCTGTTGCAAAAGCAGGGGAAATATCAAGGAGGCAGACACAACTTGGAGGGGAAGATATGAGGGACATGGCGTGGATACTTAAAAAAATGAACAAAATGGAAAAAAAAAAATCTCAGCCAAAGTCAAATCCATCAAAAGGCATGGCATACCATCAAGGGCAGGGACTTGCACCACATACCCCTAGGCTTACAAAAATTGATCCCTGCTGAAGGCCAAAACAAATAAGAAGGACTAAGGAGCACTCTGAAATGGAGATACCATCAAAGGAAATTACATTGAAGGAGAAAAAAAAAAAAAAAAAGGGGAAATTTAATGACTTGGAGAAAGTGGTCTGGGTGGAAACTAGGTGCAGTACAAATGACCGAATGAGGTCAGAACTAACCTGACAGCTGTTGCAAAAGCAGGGGAAATATCAAGGAGGCAGACACAACATGGAGGGGAAGATATGAGGGACATGGCGTGGATACTTAAAAAAATGAAAAAAAAAAAAAAAATCTCGGCCAATGTCCAAGCCATCAAAAGGCATGGCATACCATCAAGGGCAGGGACTTGCACCACATACCCCTAGGCTTACAAAAATTGATCCCTGCTGAAGGCCAAAACAAATAAGAAGGACTAAGGAGCACTCTGAAATGGAGATACCATGAAAAGAACTGACATTGAAGGAGAAAAAAAAAAAATTGGGGAAATTTAGTGATTACGAGAAAGTGGTCAAGGTGGAAAGAACCAAAAGAGGCCAGAACTAACCTGACCGCTGTTGCAAAAGCAGGGGAAAAATCAAGGAGGCAGACACAACTTGGAGGGGAAGATATGAGGGACATGGCGTGGATACTTAAAAAAATGAAAAAAATGGAAAAAAAAAAATCTCAGCCAAAGTCAAAGCCATCAAAAGGCATGGCATACCATCAAGGGCAGGGACTTGCACCACATACCCCTAGGCTTACAAAAATTGATCCCTGCTGAAGGCCAAAACAAATAAGAAGGGCAAAGGAGCACTCTGAAATGGAGATACCATCAAAGGAAATTACATTGAAGGAGAAAAAAAAAAAAAAAGGGGAAATTTAATGACTTGGAGAAAGTGGTCTGGGTGGAAACTAGGTGCAGTACAAATGACCGAATGAGGTCAGAACTAACCTGACAGCTGTTGCAAAAGCAGGGGAAATATCAAGGAGGCAGACACAACATGGAGGGGAAGATATGAGGGACATGGCGTGGATACTTAAAAAAATGAAAAAAAAAAAAAAAATCTCGGCCAAACTCCAAGCCATCAAAAGGCATGGCATACCATCAAGGGCAGGGACTTGCACCACATACCCCTAGGCTTACAAAAATTGATCCCTGCTGAAGGCCAAAACAAATAAGAAGGACAAAGGAGCACTCTGAAATGGAGATACCATGAAAAGAACTGACATTGAAGGAGAAAAAAAAAAAAAATGGGGAAATTTAGTGACTACGAGAAAGTGGTCTAGGTGGAAATGATGTACAGTGCAAAGGACCAAAAGAGGCCAGAACTAACCTGACAGCTGTTGCAAAAGCAGGGGAAATATCAAGGAGGCAGACACAACATGGAGGGGAAGATATGAGGGACATGGCGTGGATACTTAAAAAAATGAAAAAAAAAAAAAAAAATCTCAGCCAAAGTCAAAGCCATCAAAAGGCATGGCATACCATCAAGGGCAGGGACTTGCACCAAAGCTTGCCCCTTTGGTTCCCATTGAAATCGCAATATTTCGTTTCCTGTCCCGAAAGGAAATGAAATTTCCTTTCGGGACGGGAAACGAAATCTTGCGACCCTGAAAACAAAGGCTCACAAACACTCTGGAAAGAAGATATGATCAAAAGAAATGAAATTGAAAAAAAACCCAAAAAAACCGGAAAATTGGCAGATGTAATGACTGCAAGAAAGTGGTCTGGACGGAAATGAGGTGCAGTGCAAAGGACAAAAGGAGGCCAGAACTAACCTGACAGCTGTTGCAAAAGCAGGGGAAATATCAAGGAGGCAGACACAACATGGAGGGGAAGATATGAGGGACATGGCGTGGATACTTTAATAATGGAAAAAAAAAAAAAAAATCTCGGCCAAAGTCCAAGCCATCAAAAGGCATGGCATACAATCAAGGGCAGGGACTTGCACCACATACCCCTAGGCTTACAAAAATTGATCCCTGCTGAAGGCCAAAACAAATAAGAAGGACTAAGGAGCACTCTGAAATGGAGATACCATCAAAAGAAACTAAATTGAAGGAGAAAAAAAAAAAAAATGTGGAAATTTAATGACTTGGAGAAAGTGGTCTGGGTGGAAACTAGGTGAAGTACAAATGACCGAATGAGGTCAGAACTAACCTGACAGCTGTTGCAAAAGCAGGGGAAATATCAAGGAGGCAGACACAACATGGAGGGGAAGATATGAGGGACATGGCGTGGATACTTAAAAAAATGGAAAAAAAAAAAAAAAATCTCGGCTAAAGTCCAAGACATCAAAAGGCATGGCATACCATCAAGGGCAGGGACTTGCACCACATACCCCTAGGCTTACAAAAATTGATCCCTGCTGAAGGCCAAAACAAATAAGAAGGACAAAGGAGCACTCTGAAATGGAGATACCATCAAAGGAAATTACACTGAAGGAGAAAAAAAAAAATTGTGAAATTTAGTGACTAGGAGAAAGTGGTCTAGGTGGAAATGATGTACAGTGCAAAGGACCAAAAGAGGCCAGAACTAACCTGACAGCTGTTGCAAAAGCAGGGGAAAAATCAAGGAGGCAGACACAACATGGAGGGGAAGATATGAGGGACATGGCGTGGATACTTAAAAAAATGAAAAAAAAAAAAAAATCTCGGCCAAAGTCCAAGCCATCAAAAGGCATGGCATACAATCAAGGGCAGGGACTTGCACCACATACCCCTAGGCTTACAAAAATTGATCCCTGTTGAAGGCCAAATCAAATAAGAAGGACTAAGGAGCACTCTGAAATGGAGATACCATCAAGCGAAACGAAATTGAAGGAGGAAAAAAAAAATGGGGAAATTTAATGACTTGGAGAAAGTGGTCTGGGTGGAAACTAGGTGCAGTACAAATGACCGAATGAGGTCAGAACTAACCTGACAGCTGTTGCAAAAGCAGGGGAAATATCAAGGAGGCAGACACAACATGGAGGGGAAGATATGAGGGACATGGCGTGGATACTTAAAAAAATGAAAAAAAAAAAAAAAATCTCAGCCAAAGTCAAAGCCATCAAAAGGCATGGCATACCATCAAGGGCAGGGACTTGCGCCACATACCCCTAGGCTTACAAAAATTGATCCCTGCTGAAGGCCAAAACAAATAAGAAGGACTAAGGAGCACTCTGAAATGGAGATACCATCAAAGGAAATTACATTGAAGGAGAAAAAAAAAAAATGGGGAAATTTAGTGACTACGAGAAAGTGGTCTAGGTGGAAATGAGGTACAGTGCAAAAGACCAAAAGAGGCCAGAACTAACCTGACAGCTGTTGCAAAAGCAGGGGAAAAATCAAGGAGGCAGACACAACTTGGAGGGGAAGATATGAGGGACATGGCGTGGATACTTAAAAAAATGAAAAAAAAAAAAAATCTCGGCTAAATCCAAGCCATCAAAAGGCATGGCATACCATCAAGGGCAGGGACTTGCACCAAAGCTTGCCCCTTTGGTTCCCATTGAAATCGCAAGATTTCGTTTCCCGTCCCGAAAGGAAATGAAATTTCCTTTCGGGACGGGAAACGAAATCTTGCGACCCTGAAAACAAAGGCTCACAAACACTCTGGAAAGAAGATATGATCAAAAGAAATGAAATTGATAAAAAACCCAAAAAAACCGGAAAATTGGGAGATGTAATGACTGCAAGAAAGTGGTCTGGACGGAAATGAGGTGCAGTGCAAAGGACAAAAGGAGGCCAGAACTAACCTGACAGCTGTTGCAAATGCAGGGGAAATATCAAGGAGGCAGACACAACATGGAGGGGAAGATATGAGGGACATGGCGTGGATTCTTAAAAAAATGAAAAAAAAAAAAAAAATCTCGGCCAAAGTCCAAGCCATCAAAAGGCATGGCATACAATCAAGGGCAGAGACCTGCACCACATACCCCTAGGCTTACAAAAATTGATCCCTGCTGAAGGCCAAAACAAATAAGAAGGACAAAGGAGCACTCTGAAATGGAGATACCATCAAGCGAAACGAAATTGAAGGAGGAAAAAAAAAAAAAAAGGGGAAATTTAATGACTTGGAGAAAGTGGTCTGGGTGGAAACTAGGTGCAGTACAAATGACCGAATGATGTCAGAACTAACCTGACAGCTGTTGCAAAAGCAGGGGAAATATCAAGGAGGCAGACACAACATGGAGGGGAAGATATGAGGGACATGGCGTGGATACTTAAAAAAATGAAAAAAAAAAAAAAATCTCGGCCAAAGTCCAAGCCATCAAAAGGCATGGCATACAATCAAGGGCAGGGACTTGCACCACATACCCCTAGGCTTACAAAAATTGATCCCTGCTGAAGGCCAAAACAAATAAGAAGGACTAAGGAGCACTCTGAAATGGAGATACCATCAAAGGAAATTACATTGAAGGAGAAAAAAAAAAAAAAAGTGGAAATTTAGTGACTACGAGAAAGTGGTCTGGACGGAAATGAGGTGCAGTGCAAAGGACAAAAGGAGGCCAGCAGTAACCTGACAGCTGTTGCAAAAGCAGGGGAAATATCAAGGAGGCAGACACAACATGGAGGGGAAGATATGAGGGACATGGCGTGGATACTTAAAAAAATGAAAAAAAAAAAAAAAATCTCGGCCAATGTCCAAGACATCAAAAAGCATGGCATACAATCAAGGGCAGGGACTTGCACCACATACCCCTAGGCTTACAAAAATTGATCCCTACTGAAGGCCAAAACAAATAAGAAGGACTAAGGAGCACTCTGAAATGGAGATACCATCAAAGGAAATTACACTGAAGGAGAAAAAAAAAAATTGTGAAATTTAGTGACTAGGAGAAAGTGGTCTAGGTGGAAATGATGTACAGTGCAAAGGACCAAAAGAGGCCAGAACTAACCTGACAGCTGTTGCAAAAGCAGGGGAAAAATCAAGGAGGCAGACACAACTTGGAGGGGAAGATATGAGGGACATGGCGTGGATACTTAAAAAAATGGAAAAAAAAAAAAAAAATCTCGGCTAAAGTCCAAGACATCAAAAGGCATGGCATACCATCAAGGGCAGGGACTTGCACCACATACCCCTAGGCTTACAAAAATTGATCCCTGCTGAAGGCCAAAACAAATAAGAAGGACTAAGGAGCACTCTGAAATGGAGATACCATCAAAGGAAATTACATTGAAGGAGAAAAAAAAAAAATGGGGAAATTTAGTGACTACGAGAAAGTGGTCTAGGTGGAAATGAGGTACAGTGCAAAAGACCAAAAGAGGCCAGAACTAACCTGACAGCTGTTGCAAAAGCAGGGGAAAAATCAAGGAGGCAGACACAACTTGGAGGGGAAGATATGAGGGACATGGCGTGGATACTTAAAAAAATGAAAAAAAAAAAAAAATCTCGGCTAAATCCAAGCCATCAAAAGGCATGGCATACCATCAAGGGCAGGGACTTGCACCAAAGCTTGCCCCTTTGGTTCCCATTGAAATCGCAAGATTTCGTTTCCCGTCCCGAAAGGAAATGAAATTTCCTTTCGGGACGGGAAACGAAATCTTGCGACCCTGAAAACAAAGGCTCACAAACACTCTGGAAAGAAGATATGATCAAAAGAAATGAAATTGATAAAAAACCCAAAAAAACCGGAAAATTGGGAGATGTAATGACTGCAAGAAAGTGGTCTGGACGGAAATGAGGTGCAGTGCAAAGGACAAAAGGAGGCCAGAACTAACCTGACAGCTGTTGCAAATGCAGGGGAAATATCAAGGAGGCAGACACAACATGGAGGGGAAGATATGAGGGACATGGCGTGGATTCTTAAAAAAATGAAAAAAAAAAAAAAAATCTCGGCCAAAGTCCAAGCCATCAAAAGGCATGGCATACAATCAAGGGCAGAGACCTGCACCACATACCCCTAGGCTTACAAAAATTGATCCCTGCTGAAGGCCAAAACAAATAAGAAGGACAAAGGAGCACTCTGAAATGGAGATACCATCAAGCGAAACGAAATTGAAGGAGGAAAAAAAAAAAAAAAGGGGAAATTTAATGACTTGGAGAAAGTGGTCTGGGTGGAAACTAGGTGCAGTACAAATGACCGAATGATGTCAGAACTAACCTGACAGCTGTTGCAAAAGCAGGGGAAATATCAAGGAGGCAGACACAACATGGAGGGGAAGATATGAGGGACATGGCGTGGATACTTAAAAAAATGAAAAAAAAAAAAAAATCTCGGCCAAAGTCCAAGCCATCAAAAGGCATGGCATACAATCAAGGGCAGGGACTTGCACCACATACCCCTAGGCTTACAAAAATTGATCCCTGCTGAAGGCCAAAACAAATAAGAAGGACTAAGGAGCACTCTGAAATGGAGATACCATCAAAGGAAATTACATTGAAGGAGAAAAAAAAAAAAAAAGTGGAAATTTAGTGACTACGAGAAAGTGGTCTGGACGGAAATGAGGTGCAGTGCAAAGGACAAAAGGAGGCCAGCAGTAACCTGACAGCTGTTGCAAAAGCAGGGGAAATATCAAGGAGGCAGACACAACATGGAGGGGAAGATATGAGGGACATGGCGTGGATACTTAAAAAAATGAAAAAAAAAAAAAAAATCTCGGCCAATGTCCAAGACATCAAAAAGCATGGCATACAATCAAGGGCAGGGACTTGCACCACATACCCCTAGGCTTACAAAAATTGATCCCTACTGAAGGCCAAAACAAATAAGAAGGACTAAGGAGCACTCTGAAATGGAGATACCATCAAAGGAAATTACACTGAAGGAGAAAAAAAAAAATTGTGAAATTTAGTGACTAGGAGAAAGTGGTCTAGGTGGAAATGATGTACAGTGCAAAGGACCAAAAGAGGCCAGAACTAACCTGACAGCTGTTGCAAAAGCAGGGGAAAAATCAAGGAGGCAGACACAACTTGGAGGGGAAGATATGAGGGACATGGCGTGGATACTTAAAAAAATGGAAAAAAAAAAAAAAAATCTCGGCTAAAGTCCAAGACATCAAAAGGCATGGCATACCATCAAGGGCAGGGACTTGCACCACATACCCCTAGGCTTACAAAAATTGATCCCTGCTGAAGGCCAAAACAAATAAGAAGGACTAAGGAGCACTCTGAAATGGAGATACCATCAAAGGAAATTACATTGAAGGAGAAAAAAAAAAAAAAAGTGGAAATTTAGTGACTACGAGAAAGTGGTCTGGACGGAAATGAGGTGCAGTGCAAAGGACAAAAGGAGGCCAGCAGTAACCTGACAGCTGTTGCAAAAGCAGGGGAAATATCAAGGAGGCAGACACAACATGGAGGGGAAGATATGAAGGACATGGCGTGGATACTTAAAAAAATGAAAAAAAAAAAAAAAAATCTCGGCCAAAGTCCAAGCCATCAAAAGGCATGGCATACAATCAAGGGCAGGGACTTGCACCACATACCCCTAGGCTTACAAAAATTGATCCCTGCTGAAGGCCAAAACAAATAAGAATGACAAAGGAGCACTCTGAAATGGAGATACCATCAAAGGAAATTTCATTGAAGGAGAAAAAAAAAAAATTGGGGAAATTTAGTGATTACGAGAAAGTGGTCAAGGTGGAAAGAACCAAAAGAGGCCAGAACTAACCTGACCGCTGTTGCAAAAGCAGGGGAAATATCAAGGAGGCAGACACAACTTGGAGGGGAAGATATGAGGGACATGGCGTGGATACTTTAAAAAATGAACAAAATGGAAAAAAAAAAATCTCAGCCAAAGTCAAATCCATCAAAAGGCATGGCATACCATCAAGGGCAGGGACTTGCACCACATACCCCTAGGCTTACAAAAATTGATCCCTGCTGAAGGCCAAAACAAATAAGAAGGGCAAAGGAGCACTCTGAAATGGAGATACCATCAAAGGAAATTACATTGTAGGAGAAAAAAAAAAAAAAATGGGGAAATTTAATGACTTGGAGAAAGTGGTCTGGGTGGAAACTAGGTGCAGTACAAATGACCGAATGAGGTCAGAACTAACCTGACAGCTGTTGCAAAAGCAGGGGAAATATCAAGGAGGCAGACACAACATGGAGGGGAAGATATGAGGGACATGGCGTGGATACTTAAAAAAATGAAAAAAAAAAAAAAATCTCGGCTAAAGTCCAAGCCATCAAAAGGCATGGCATACAATCAAGGGCAGAGACCTGCACCACATACCCCTAGGCTTACAAAAATTGATCCCTGCTGAAGGCCAAAACAAATAAGAAGGACAAAGGAGCACTCTGAAATGGAGATACCATCAAAGGAAATTACATTGAAGGAGAAAAAAAAAAAAAATGGGGAAATTTAATGGCTTGGAGAAAGTGGTCTGGGTGGAAACTAGGTGCAGTACAAATGACCGAATGAGGTCAGAACTAACCTGACAGCTGTTGCAAAAGCAGGGGAAATATCAAGGAGGCAGACACAACATGGAGGGGAAGATATGAAGGACATGGCGTGGATACTTAAAAAAATGAAAAAAAAAAAAAAAATCTCGGCCAAAGTCCAAGCCATCAAAAGGCATGGCATACAATCAAGGGCAGGGACTTGCACCACATACCCCTAGGCTTACAAAAATTGATCCCTGCTGAAGGCCAAAACAAATAAGAATGACAAAGGAGCACTCTGAAATGGAGATACCATCAAAGGAAATTACATTGAAGGAGAAAAAAAAAAAATTGGGGAAATTTAGTGATTACGAGAAAGTGGTCAAGGTGGAAAGAACCAAAAGAGGCCAGAACTAACCTGACCGCTGTTGCAAAAGCAGGGGAAATATCAAGGAGGCAGACACAACTTGGAGGGGAAGATATGAGGGACATGGCGTGGATACTTAAAAAAATGAACAAAATGGAAAAAAAAAAACCTCAGCCAAAGTCAAATCCATCAAAAGGCATGGCATACCATCAAGGGCAGGGACTTGCACCACATACCCCTAGGCTTACAAAAATTGATCCCTGTTAAGGCCAAAACAAATAAGAAGGGCAAAGGAGCACTCTGAAATGGAGATACCATCAAAGGAAATTACATTGAAGGAGAAAAAAAAAAAAAAAAGGGGAAATTTAATGACTTGGAGAAAGTGGTCTGGGTGGAAACTAGGTGCAGTACAAATGACCGAATGAGGTCAGAACTAACCTGACAGCTGTTGCAAAAGCAGGGGAAATATCAAGGAGGCAGACACAACATGGAGGGGAAGATATGAGGGACATGGCGTGGATACTTAAAAAAATGAAAAAAAAAAAAAAAATCTCGGCCAAACTCCAAGCCATCAAAAGGCATGGCATACCATCAAGGGCAGGGACTTGCACCACATACCCCTAGGCTTACAAAAATTGATCCCTGCTGAACGCCAAAACAAATAAGAAGGACAAAGGAGCACTCTGAAATGGAGATACCATCAAAAGAACTGACATTGAAGGAGAAAAAAAAAAAAAATGGGGAAATTTAGTGACTACGAGAAAGTGGTCTAGGTGGAAATGATGTACAGTGCAAAGGACCAAAAGAGGCCAGAACTAACCTGACAGCTGTTGCAAAAGCAGGGGAAAAATCAAGGAGGCAGACACAACTTGGAGGGGAAGATATGAGGGACATGGCGTGGATACTTAAAAAAATGAAAAAAAAAAAAAAAAATCTCAGCCAAAGTCAAAGCCATCAAAAGGCATGGCATACCATCAAGGGCAGGGACTTGCACAAAAGCTTTCCCCTTTGGTTCCCATTGAAATCGCAAGATTTCGTTTCCCGTCCCGAAAGGAAATTTCATTACCTTTCGGGACGGGAAACGAAATCTTGCGACCCTGAAAACAAAGGCTCACAAACACTCTGGAAAGAAGATATGATCAAAAAAAATGAAATTGAAAAAAAACCCAAAAAAAACGGAAAATTGGGAGATGTAATGACTGCAAGAAAGTGGTCTGGACGGAAATGAGGTGCAGTGCAAAGGACAAAAGGAGGCCAGCAGTAACCTGACAGCTGTTGCAAAAGCAGGGGAAATATCAAGGAGGCAGACACAACTTGGAGGGGAAGATATGAGGGACATGGCATGGATACTTAAAAAAATTAAAAAAAAAAAAAAAATCTCGGCCAAAGTCCAAGCCATCAAAAGGCATGGCATACAATCAAGGGCAGGGACTTGCACCACATACCCCTAGGCTTACAAAAATTGATCCCTGCTGAAGGCCAAAACAAATAAGAAGGACTAAGGAGCACTCTGAAATGGAGATACCATCAAAGGAAATGACACTGAAGGAGGAAAAAAAAAAAAAAGGGGAAATTTAATGACTTGGAGAAAGTGGTCTGGGTGGAAACTAGGTGCAGTACAAATGACCGAATGAGGTCAGAACTAACGTGACAGCTGTTGCAAAAGCAGGGGAAATATCAAGGAGGCAGACACAACATGGAGGGGAAGATATGAGGGACATGGCGTGGATACTTAAAAAAATGAAAAAAAAAAAAAAAATCTCAGCCAAAGTCCAAGCCATCAAAAGGCATGGCATACCATCAAGGGCAGGGACTTGCACCACATACCCCTAGGTTGCCAAAATTGATCCCTGCTGAATGCCAAAACAAATAAGAAGGACTAAGGAGAACTCTGAAATGGAGACACCATCAAAGGAAATGACACTGAAGGAGAAAAAAAAAAAAAATTGGGGAAATTTAGTGACTAGGAGAAAGTGGTCTGGGTGGAAACTAGGTGCAGTACAAATACCGAATGAGGTCAGAACTAACATGACAGCTGTTGCAAAAGAAGGGGAAAAATCAAGGAGGCAGACACAACATGGAGGGGAAGATATGAGGGACATGGCGTGGATACTTTAATAATTGAAAAAAAAAAAAAATCTCGGCCGAAGTCCAAGCCATCAAAAGGCATGGCATACAATCAAGGGCAGAGACCTGCACCACATACCCCTAGGCTTACAAAAATTGATCCCTGCTGAAGGCCAAAACAAATAAGAAGGACTAAGGAGCACTCTGAAATGGAGATACCATCAAAGGAAACTAAATTGAAGGAGAAAAAAAAAAAAAATGAGGAAATTTAATGACTTGGAGAAAGTGGTCTGGGTGGAAACTAGGTGCAGTACAAATGACCGAATGAGGTCAGAACTAACCTGACAGCTGTTGCAAAAGCAGGGGAAATATCAAGGAGGCAGACACAACATGGAGGGGAAGATATGAAGGACATGGCGTGGATACTTAACAAAATGAAAAAAAAAAAAAAAATCTCGGCCAATGTCCAAGACATCAAAAGGCATGGCATACAATCAAGGGCAGGGACTTGCACCACATACCCCTAGGTTTACAAAAATTAATCCCTGCTGAAGGCCAAAACAAATAAGAATGACAAAGGAGCACTCTGAAATGGAGATACCATCAAAGGAAATTACATTGAAGGAGAAAAAAAAAAAATTGGGGAAATTTAGTGATTACGAGAAAGTGGTCAAGGTGGAAAGAACCAAAAGAGGCCAGAACTAACCTGACAGCTGTTGCAAAAGCAGGGGAAATATCAAGGAGGCAGACACAACTTGGAGGGGAAGATATGAGGGACATGGCGTGGATACTTAAAAAAATGAACAAAATGGAAAAAAAAAAATCTCAGCCAAAGTCAAATCCATCAAAAGGCATGGCATACCATCAAGGGCAGGGACTTGCACCACATACCCCTAGGCTTACAAAAATTGATCCCTGCTGAAGGCCAAAACAAATAAGAAGGACTAAGGAGCACTCTGAAATGGAGATACCATCAAAGGAAATTACATTGAAGGAGAAAAAAAAAAAAAAAAAGGGGAAATTTAATGACTTGGAGAAAGTGGTCTGGGTGGAAACTAGGTGCAGTACAAATGACCGAATGAGGTCAGAACTAACCTGACAGCTGTTGCAAAAGCAGGGGAAATATCAAGGACGCAGACACAACATGGAGGGGAAGATATGAGGGACATGGCGTGGATACTTAAAAAAATGAAAAAAAAAAAAAAAATCTCGGCCAATGTCCAAGCCATCAAAAGGCATGGCATACCATCAAGGGCAGGGACTTGCACCACATACCCCTAGGCTTACAAAAATTGATCCCTGCTGAAGGCCAAAACAAATAAGAAGGACTAAGGAGCACTCTGAAATGGAGATACCATGAAAAGAACTGACATTGAAGGAGAAAAAAAAAAAATTGGGGAAATTTAGTGATTACGAGAAAGTGGTCAAGGTGGAAAGAACCAAAAGAGGCCAGAACTAACCTGACCGCTGTTGCAAAAGCAGGGGAAAAATCAAGGAGGCAGACACAACTTGGAGGGGAAGATATGAGGGACATGGCGTGGATACTTAAAAAAATGAAAAAAATGGAAAAAAAAAAATCTCAGCCAAAGTCAAAGCCATCAAAAGGCATGGCATACCATCAAGGGCAGGGACTTGCACCACATACCCCTAGGCTTACAAAAATTGATCCCTGCTGAAGGCCAAAACAAATAAGAAGGGCAAAGGAGCACTCTGAAATGGAGATACCATCAAAGGAAATTACATTGAAGGAGAAAAAAAAAAAAAAAGGGGAAATTTAATGACTTGGAGAAAGTGGTCTGGGTGGAAACTAGGTGCAGTACAAATGACCGAATGAGGTCAGAACTAACCTGACAGCTGTTGCAAAAGCAGGGGAAATATCAAGGAGGCAGACACAACATGGAGGGGAAGATATGAGGGACATGGCGTGGATACTTAAAAAAATGAAAAAAAAAAAAAAAATCTCGGCCAAACTCCAAGCCATCAAAAGGCATGGCATACCATCAAGGGCAGGGACTTGCACCACATACCCCTAGGCTTACAAAAATTGATCCCTGCTGAAGGCCAAAACAAATAAGAAGGACAAAGGAGCACTCTGAAATGGAGATACCATGAAAAGAACTGACATTGAAGGAGAAAAAAAAAAAAAATGGGGAAATTTAGTGACTACGAGAAAGTGGTCTAGGTGGAAATGATGTACAGTGCAAAGGACCAAAAGAGGCCAGAACTAACCTGACAGCTGTTGCAAAAGCAGGGGAAATATCAAGGAGGCAGACACAACATGGAGGGGAAGATATGAGGGACATGGCGTGGATACTTAAAAAAATGAAAAAAAAAAAAAAAAATCTCAGCCAAAGTCAAAGCCATCAAAAGGCATGGCATACCATCAAGGGCAGGGACTTGCACCAAAGCTTGCCCCTTTGGTTCCCATTGAAATCGCAATATTTCGTTTCCTGTCCCGAAAGGAAATGAAATTTCCTTTCGGGACGGGAAACGAAATCTTGCGACCCTGAAAACAAAGGCTCACAAACACTCTGGAAAGAAGATATGATCAAAAGAAATGAAATTGAAAAAAAACCCAAAAAAACCGGAAAATTGGCAGATGTAATGACTGCAAGAAAGTGGTCTGGACGGAAATGAGGTGCAGTGCAAAGGACAAAAGGAGGCCAGAACTAACCTGACAGCTGTTGCAAAAGCAGGGGAAATATCAAGGAGGCAGACACAACATGGAGGGGAAGATATGAGGGACATGGCGTGGATACTTAAAAAAATGGAAAAAAAAAAAAAAAATCTCGGCTAAAGTCCAAGACATCAAAAGGCATGGCATACCATCAAGGGCAGGGACTTGCACCACATACCCCTAGGCTTACAAAAATTGATCCCTGCTGAAGGCCAAAACAAATAAGAAGGACAAAGGAGCACTCTGAAATGGAGATACCATCAAAGGAAATTACACTGAAGGAGAAAAAAAAAAATTGTGAAATTTAGTGACTAGGAGAAAGTGGTCTAGGTGGAAATGATGTACAGTGCAAAGGACCAAAAGAGGCCAGAACTAACCTGACAGCTGTTGCAAAAGCAGGGGAAAAATCAAGGAGGCAGACACAACATGGAGGGGAAGATATGAGGGACATGGCGTGGATACTTAAAAAAATGAAAAAAAAAAAAAAATCTCGGCCAAAGTCCAAGCCATCAAAAGGCATGGCATACAATCAAGGGCAGGGACTTGCACCACATACCCCTAGGCTTACAAAAATTGATCCCTGTTGAAGGCCAAATCAAATAAGAAGGACTAAGGAGCACTCTGAAATGGAGATACCATCAAGCGAAACGAAATTGAAGGAGGAAAAAAAAAATGGGGAAATTTAATGACTTGGAGAAAGTGGTCTGGGTGGAAACTAGGTGCAGTACAAATGACCGAATGAGGTCAGAACTAACCTGACAGCTGTTGCAAAAGAAGGGGAAAAATCAAGGAGGCAGACACAACATGGAGGGGAAGATATGAGGGACATGGCGTGGATACTTTAATAATTGAAAAAAAAAAAAAATCTCGGCCGAAGTCCAAGCCATCAAAAGGCATGGCATACAATCAAGGGCAGAGACCTGCACCACATACCCCTAGGCTTACAAAAATTGATCCCTGCTGAAGGCCAAAACAAATAAGAAGGACTAAGGAGCACTCTGAAATGGAGATACCATCAAAGGAAACTAAATTGAAGGAGAAAAAAAAAAAAAATGAGGAAATTTAATGACTTGGAGAAAGTGGTCTGGGTGGAAACTAGGTGCAGTACAAATGACCGAATGAGGTCAGAACTAACCTGACAGCTGTTGCAAAAGCAGGGGAAATATCAAGGAGGCAGACACAACATGGAGGGGAAGATATGAAGGACATGGCGTGGATACTTAACAAAATGAAAAAAAAAAAAAAAATCTCGGCCAATGTCCAAGACATCAAAAGGCATGGCATACAATCAAGGGCAGGGACTTGCACCACATACCCCTAGGTTTACAAAAATTAATCCCTGCTGAAGGCCAAAACAAATAAGAATGACAAAGGAGCACTCTGAAATGGAGATACCATCAAAGGAAATTACATTGAAGGAGAAAAAAAAAAAATTGGGGAAATTTAGTGATTACGAGAAAGTGGTCAAGGTGGAAAGAACCAAAAGAGGCCAGAACTAACCTGACAGCTGTTGCAAAAGCAGGGGAAATATCAAGGAGGCAGACACAACTTGGAGGGGAAGATATGAGGGACATGGCGTGGATACTTAAAAAAATGAACAAAATGGAAAAAAAAAAATCTCAGCCAAAGTCAAATCCATCAAAAGGCATGGCATACCATCAAGGGCAGGGACTTGCACCACATACCCCTAGGCTTACAAAAATTGATCCCTGCTGAAGGCCAAAACAAATAAGAAGGACTAAGGAGCACTCTGAAATGGAGATACCATCAAAGGAAATTACATTGAAGGAGAAAAAAAAAAAAAAAAAGGGGAAATTTAATGACTTGGAGAAAGTGGTCTGGGTGGAAACTAGGTGCAGTACAAATGACCGAATGAGGTCAGAACTAACCTGACAGCTGTTGCAAAAGCAGGGGAAATATCAAGGACGCAGACACAACATGGAGGGGAAGATATGAGGGACATGGCGTGGATACTTAAAAAAATGAAAAAAAAAAAAAAAATCTCGGCCAATGTCCAAGCCATCAAAAGGCATGGCATACCATCAAGGGCAGGGACTTGCACCACATACCCCTAGGCTTACAAAAATTGATCCCTGCTGAAGGCCAAAACAAATAAGAAGGACTAAGGAGCACTCTGAAATGGAGATACCATGAAAAGAACTGACATTGAAGGAGAAAAAAAAAAAATTGGGGAAATTTAGTGATTACGAGAAAGTGGTCAAGGTGGAAAGAACCAAAAGAGGCCAGAACTAACCTGACCGCTGTTGCAAAAGCAGGGGAAAAATCAAGGAGGCAGACACAACTTGGAGGGGAAGATATGAGGGACATGGCGTGGATACTTAAAAAAATGAAAAAAATGGAAAAAAAAAAATCTCAGCCAAAGTCAAAGCCATCAAAAGGCATGGCATACCATCAAGGGCAGGGACTTGCACCACATACCCCTAGGCTTACAAAAATTGATCCCTGCTGAAGGCCAAAACAAATAAGAAGGGCAAAGGAGCACTCTGAAATGGAGATACCATCAAAGGAAATTACATTGAAGGAGAAAAAAAAAAAAAAAGGGGAAATTTAATGACTTGGAGAAAGTGGTCTGGGTGGAAACTAGGTGCAGTACAAATGACCGAATGAGGTCAGAACTAACCTGACAGCTGTTGCAAAAGCAGGGGAAATATCAAGGAGGCAGACACAACATGGAGGGGAAGATATGAGGGACATGGCGTGGATACTTAAAAAAATGAAAAAAAAAAAAAAAATCTCGGCCAAACTCCAAGCCATCAAAAGGCATGGCATACCATCAAGGGCAGGGACTTGCACCACATACCCCTAGGCTTACAAAAATTGATCCCTGCTGAAGGCCAAAACAAATAAGAAGGACAAAGGAGCACTCTGAAATGGAGATACCATGAAAAGAACTGACATTGAAGGAGAAAAAAAAAAAAAATGGGGAAATTTAGTGACTACGAGAAAGTGGTCTAGGTGGAAATGATGTACAGTGCAAAGGACCAAAAGAGGCCAGAACTAACCTGACAGCTGTTGCAAAAGCAGGGGAAATATCAAGGAGGCAGACACAACATGGAGGGGAAGATATGAGGGACATGGCGTGGATACTTAAAAAAATGAAAAAAAAAAAAAAAAATCTCAGCCAAAGTCAAAGCCATCAAAAGGCATGGCATACCATCAAGGGCAGGGACTTGCACCAAAGCTTGCCCCTTTGGTTCCCATTGAAATCGCAATATTTCGTTTCCTGTCCCGAAAGGAAATGAAATTTCCTTTCGGGACGGGAAACGAAATCTTGCGACCCTGAAAACAAAGGCTCACAAACACTCTGGAAAGAAGATATGATCAAAAGAAATGAAATTGAAAAAAAACCCAAAAAAACCGGAAAATTGGCAGATGTAATGACTGCAAGAAAGTGGTCTGGACGGAAATGAGGTGCAGTGCAAAGGACAAAAGGAGGCCAGAACTAACCTGACAGCTCTTGCAAAAGCAGGGGAAATATCAAGGAGGCAGACACAACATGGAGGGGAAGATATGAGGGACATGGCGTGGATACTTAAAAAAATGGAAAAAAAAAAAAAAAATCTCGGCTAAAGTCCAAGACATCAAAAGGCATGGCATACCATCAAGGGCAGGGACTTGCACCACATACCCCTAGGCTTACAAAAATTGATCCCTGCTGAAGGCCAAAACAAATAAGAAGGACAAAGGAGCACTCTGAAATGGAGATACCATCAAAGGAAATTACACTGAAGGAGAAAAAAAAAAATTGTGAAATTTAGTGACTAGGAGAAAGTGGTCTAGGTGGAAATGATGTACAGTGCAAAGGACCAAAAGAGGCCAGAACTAACCTGACAGCTGTTGCAAAAGCAGGGGAAAAATCAAGGAGGCAGACACAACATGGAGGGGAAGATATGAGGGACATGGCGTGGATACTTAAAAAAATGAAAAAAAAAAAAAAATCTCGGCCAAAGTCCAAGCCATCAAAAGGCATGGCATACAATCAAGGGCAGGGACTTGCACCACATACCCCTAGGCTTACAAAAATTGATCCCTGTTGAAGGCCAAATCAAATAAGAAGGACTAAGGAGCACTCTGAAATGGAGATACCATCAAGCGAAACGAAATTGAAGGAGGAAAAAAAAAATGGGGAAATTTAATGACTTGGAGAAAGTGGTCTGGGTGGAAACTAGGTGCAGTACAAATGACCGAATGAGGTCAGAACTAACCTGACAGCTGTTGCAAAAGCAGGGGAAATATCAAGGAGGCAGACACAACATGGAGGGGAAGATATGAGGGACATGGCGTGGATACTTAAAAAAATGAAAAAAAAAAAAAAAATCTCAGCCAAAGTCAAAGCCATCAAAAGGCATGGCATACCATCAAGGGCAGGGACTTGCGCCACATACCCCTAGGCTTACAAAAATTGATCCCTGCTGAAGGCCAAAACAAATAAGAAGGACTAAGGAGCACTCTGAAATGGAGATACCATCAAAGGAAATTACATTGAAGGAGAAAAAAAAAAAATGGGGAAATTTAGTGACTACGAGAAAGTGGTCTAGGTGGAAATGAGGTACAGTGCAAAAGACCAAAAGAGGCCAGAACTAACCTGACAGCTGTTGCAAAAGCAGGGGAAAAATCAAGGAGGCAGACACAACTTGGAGGGGAAGATATGAGGGACATGGCGTGGATACTTAAAAAAATGAAAAAAAAAAAAAATCTCGGCTAAATCCAAGCCATCAAAAGGCATGGCATACCATCAAGGGCAGGGACTTGCACCAAAGCTTGCCCCTTTGGTTCCCATTGAAATCGCAAGATTTCGTTTCCCGTCCCGAAAGGAAATGAAATTTCCTTTCGGGACGGGAAACGAAATCTTGCGACCCTGAAAACAAAGGCTCACAAACACTCTGGAAAGAAGATATGATCAAAAGAAATGAAATTGATAAAAAACCCAAAAAAACCGGAAAATTGGGAGATGTAATGACTGCAAGAAAGTGGTCTGGACGGAAATGAGGTGCAGTGCAAAGGACAAAAGGAGGCCAGAACTAACCTGACAGCTGTTGCAAATGCAGGGGAAATATCAAGGAGGCAGACACAACATGGAGGGGAAGATATGAGGGACATGGCGTGGATTCTTAAAAAAATGAAAAAAAAAAAAAAAATCTCGGCCAAAGTCCAAGCCATCAAAAGGCATGGCATACAATCAAGGGCAGAGACCTGCACCACATACCCCTAGGCTTACAAAAATTGATCCCTGCTGAAGGCCAAAACAAATAAGAAGGACAAAGGAGCACTCTGAAATGGAGATACCATCAAGCGAAACGAAATTGAAGGAGGAAAAAAAAAAAAAAAGGGGAAATTTAATGACTTGGAGAAAGTGGTCTGGGTGGAAACTAGGTGCAGTACAAATGACCGAATGATGTCAGAACTAACCTGACAGCTGTTGCAAAAGCAGGGGAAATATCAAGGAGGCAGACACAACATGGAGGGGAAGATATGAGGGACATGGCGTGGATACTTAAAAAAATGAAAAAAAAAAAAAAATCTCGGCCAAAGTCCAAGCCATCAAAAGGCATGGCATACAATCAAGGGCAGGGACTTGCACCACATACCCCTAGGCTTACAAAAATTGATCCCTGCTGAAGGCCAAAACAAATAAGAAGGACTAAGGAGCACTCTGAAATGGAGATACCATCAAAGGAAATTACATTGAAGGAGAAAAAAAAAAAAAAAGTGGAAATTTAGTGACTACGAGAAAGTGGTCTGGACGGAAATGAGGTGCAGTGCAAAGGACAAAAGGAGGCCAGCAGTAACCTGACAGCTGTTGCAAAAGCAGGGGAAATATCAAGGAGGCAGACACAACATGGAGGGGAAGATATGAGGGACATGGCGTGGATACTTAAAAAAATGAAAAAAAAAAAAAAAATCTCGGCCAATGTCCAAGACATCAAAAAGCATGGCATACAATCAAGGGCAGGGACTTGCACCACATACCCCTAGGCTTACAAAAATTGATCCCTACTGAAGGCCAAAACAAATAAGAAGGACTAAGGAGCACTCTGAAATGGAGATACCATCAAAGGAAATTACACTGAAGGAGAAAAAAAAAAATTGTGAAATTTAGTGACTAGGAGAAAGTGGTCTAGGTGGAAATGATGTACAGTGCAAAGGACCAAAAGAGGCCAGAACTAACCTGACAGCTGTTGCAAAAGCAGGGGAAAAATCAAGGAGGCAGACACAACTTGGAGGGGAAGATATGAGGGACATGGCGTGGATACTTAAAAAAATGGAAAAAAAAAAAAAAAATCTCGGCTAAAGTCCAAGACATCAAAAGGCATGGCATACCATCAAGGGCAGGGACTTGCACCACATACCCCTAGGCTTACAAAAATTGATCCCTGCTGAAGGCCAAAACAAATAAGAAGGACTAAGGAGCACTCTGAAATGGAGATACCATCAAAGGAAATTACATTGAAGGAGAAAAAAAAAAAAAAAGTGGAAATTTAGTGACTACGAGAAAGTGGTCTGGACGGAAATGAGGTGCAGTGCAAAGGACAAAAGGAGGCCAGCAGTAACCTGACAGCTGTTGCAAAAGCAGGGGAAATATCAAGGAGGCAGACACAACATGGAGGGGAAGATATGAGGGACATGGCGTGGATACTTAAAAAAATGAAAAAAAAAAAAAAAATCTCGGCCAATGTCCAAGACATCAAAAAGCATGGCATACAATCAAGGGCAGGGACTTGCACCACATACCCCTAGGCTTACAAAAATTGATCCCTACTGAAGGCCAAAACAAATAAGAAGGACTAAGGAGCACTCTGAAATGGAGATACCATCAAAGGAAATTACACTGAAGGAGAAAAAAAAAAATTGTGAAATTTAGTGACTAGGAGAAAGTGGTCTAGGTGGAAATGATGTACAGTGCAAAGGACCAAAAGAGGCCAGAACTAACCTGACAGCTGTTGCAAAAGCAGGGGAAAAATCAAGGAGGCAGACACAACTTGGAGGGGAAGATATGAGGGACATGGCGTGGATACTTAAAAAAATGGAAAAAAAAAAAAAAAATCTCGGCTAAAGTCCAAGACATCAAAAGGCATGGCATACCATCAAGGGCAGGGACTTGCACCACATACCCCTAGGCTTACAAAAATTGATCCCTGCTGAAGGCCAAAACAAATAAGAAGGACAAAGGAGCACTCTGAAATGGAGATACCATCAAAGGAAATTACACTGAAGGAGAAAAAAAAAAATTGTGAAATTTAGTGACTAGGAGAAAGTGGTCTAGGTGGAAATGATGTACAGTGCAAAGGACCAAAAGAGGCCAGAACTAACCTGACAGCTGTTGCAAAAGCAGGGGAAAAATCAAGGAGGCAGACACAACATGGAGGGGAAGATATGAGGGACATGGCGTGGATACTTAAAAAAATGAAAAAAAAAAAAAAATCTCGGCCAAAGTCCAAGCCATCAAAAGGCATGGCATACAATCAAGGGCAGGGACTTGCACCACATACCCCTAGGCTTACAAAAATTGATCCCTGTTGAAGGCCAAATCAAATAAGAAGGACTAAGGAGCACTCTGAAATGGAGATACCATCAAGCGAAACGAAATTGAAGGAGGAAAAAAAAAATGGGGAAATTTAATGACTTGGAGAAAGTGGTCTGGGTGGAAACTAGGTGCAGTACAAATGACCGAATGAGGTCAGAACTAACCTGACAGCTGTTGCAAAAGCAGGGGAAATATCAAGGAGGCAGACACAACATGGAGGGGAAGATATGAGGGACATGGCGTGGATACTTAAAAAAATGAAAAAAAAAAAAAAAAATCTCAGCCAAAGTCAAAGCCATCAAAAGGCATGGCATACCATCAAGGGCAGGGACTTGCGCCACATACCCCTAGGCTTACAAAAATTGATCCCTGCTGAAGGCCAAAACAAATAAGAAGGACTAAGGAGCACTCTGAAATGGAGATACCATCAAAGGAAATTACATTGAAGGAGAAAAAAAAAAAATGGGGAAATTTAGTGACTACGAGAAAGTGGTCTAGGTGGAAATGAGGTACAGTGCAAAAGACCAAAAGAGGCCAGAACTAACCTGACAGCTGTTGCAAAAGCAGGGGAAAAATCAAGGAGGCAGACACAACTTGGAGGGGAAGATATGAGGGACATGGCGTGGATACTTAAAAAAATGAAAAAAAAAAAAAATCTCGGCTAAATCCAAGCCATCAAAAGGCATGGCATACCATCAAGGGCAGGGACTTGCACCAAAGCTTGCCCCTTTGGTTCCCATTGAAATCGCAAGATTTCGTTTCCCGTCCCGAAAGGAAATGAAATTTCCTTTCGGGACGGGAAACGAAATCTTGCGACCCTGAAAACAAAGGCTCACAAACACTCTGGAAAGAAGATATGATCAAAAGAAATGAAATTGATAAAAAACCCAAAAAAACCGGAAAATTGGGAGATGTAATGACTGCAAGAAAGTGGTCTGGACGGAAATGAGGTGCAGTGCAAAGGACAAAAGGAGGCCAGAACTAACCTGACAGCTGTTGCAAATGCAGGGGAAATATCAAGGAGGCAGACACAACATGGAGGGGAAGATATGAGGGACATGGCGTGGATTCTTAAAAAAATGAAAAAAAAAAAAAAAATCTCGGCCAAAGTCCAAGCCATCAAAAGGCATGGCATACAATCAAGGGCAGAGACCTGCACCACATACCCCTAGGCTTACAAAAATTGATCCCTGCTGAAGGCCAAAACAAATAAGAAGGACAAAGGAGCACTCTGAAATGGAGATACCATCAAGCGAAACGAAATTGAAGGAGGAAAAAAAAAAAAAAAGGGGAAATTTAATGACTTGGAGAAAGTGGTCTGGGTGGAAACTAGGTGCAGTACAAATGACCGAATGATGTCAGAACTAACCTGACAGCTGTTGCAAAAGCAGGGGAAATATCAAGGAGGCAGACACAACATGGAGGGGAAGATATGAGGGACATGGCGTGGATACTTAAAAAAATGAAAAAAAAAAAAAAATCTCGGCCAAAGTCCAAGCCATCAAAAGGCATGGCATACAATCAAGGGCAGGGACTTGCACCACATACCCCTAGGCTTACAAAAATTGATCCCTGCTGAAGGCCAAAACAAATAAGAAGGACTAAGGAGCACTCTGAAATGGAGATACCATCAAAGGAAATTACATTGAAGGAGAAAAAAAAAAAAAAAGTGGAAATTTAGTGACTACGAGAAAGTGGTCTGGACGGAAATGAGGTGCAGTGCAAAGGACAAAAGGAGGCCAGCAGTAACCTGACAGCTGTTGCAAAAGCAGGGGAAATATCAAGGAGGCAGACACAACATGGAGGGGAAGATATGAGGGACATGGCGTGGATACTTAAAAAAATGAAAAAAAAAAAAAAAATCTCGGCCAATGTCCAAGACATCAAAAAGCATGGCATACAATCAAGGGCAGGGACTTGCACCACATACCCCTAGGCTTACAAAAATTGATCCCTACTGAAGGCCAAAACAAATAAGAAGGACTAAGGAGCACTCTGAAATGGAGATACCATCAAAGGAAATTACACTGAAGGAGAAAAAAAAAAATTGTGAAATTTAGTGACTAGGAGAAAGTGGTCTAGGTGGAAATGATGTACAGTGCAAAGGACCAAAAGAGGCCAGAACTAACCTGACAGCTGTTGCAAAAGCAGGGGAAAAATCAAGGAGGCAGACACAACTTGGAGGGGAAGATATGAGGGACATGGCGTGGATACTTAAAAAAATGGAAAAAAAAAAAAAAAATCTCGGCTAAAGTCCAAGACATCAAAAGGCATGGCATACCATCAAGGGCAGGGACTTGCACCACATACCCCTAGGCTTACAAAAATTGATCCCTGCTGAAGGCCAAAACAAATAAGAAGGACTAAGGAGCACTCTGAAATGGAGATACCATCAAAGGAAATTACATTGAAGGAGAAAAAAAAAAAAAAAGTGGAAATTTAGTGACTACGAGAAAGTGGTCTGGACGGAAATGAGGTGCAGTGCAAAGGACAAAAGGAGGCCAGCAGTAACCTGACAGCTGTTGCAAAAGCAGGGGAAATATCAAGGAGGCAGACACAACATGGAGGGGAAGATATGAGGGACATGGCGTGGATACTTAAAAAAATGAAAAAAAAAAAAAAAATCTCGGCCAATGTCCAAGACATCAAAAAGCATGGCATACAATCAAGGGCAGGGACTTGCACCACATACCCCTAGGCTTACAAAAATTGATCCCTACTGAAGGCCAAAACAAATAAGAAGGACTAAGGAGCACTCTGAAATGGAGATACCATCAAAGGAAATTACACTGAAGGAGAAAAAAAAAAATTGTGAAATTTAGTGACTAGGAGAAAGTGGTCTAGGTGGAAATGATGTACAGTGCAAAGGACCAAAAGAGGCCAGAACTAACCTGACAGCTGTTGCAAAAGCAGGGGAAAAATCAAGGAGGCAGACACAACTTGGAGGGGAAGATATGAGGGACATGGCGTGGATACTTAAAAAAATGGAAAAAAAAAAAAAAAATCTCGGCTAAAGTCCAAGACATCAAAAGGCATGGCATACCATCAAGGGCAGGGACTTGCACCACATACCCCTAGGCTTACAAAAATTGATCCCTGCTGAAGGCCAAAACAAATAAGAAGGACAAAGGAGCACTCTGAAATGGAGATACCATCAAAGGAAATTACACTGAAGGAGAAAAAAAAAAATTGTGAAATTTAGTGACTAGGAGAAAGTGGTCTAGGTGGAAATGATGTACAGTGCAAAGGACCAAAAGAGGCCAGAACTAACCTGACAGCTGTTGCAAAAGCAGGGGAAAAATCAAGGAGGCAGACACAACATGGAGGGGAAGATATGAGGGACATGGCGTGGATACTTAAAAAAATGAAAAAAAAAAAAAAATCTCGGCCAAAGTCCAAGCCATCAAAAGGCATGGCATACAATCAAGGGCAGGGACTTGCACCACATACCCCTAGGCTTACAAAAATTGATCCCTGTTGAAGGCCAAATCAAATAAGAAGGACTAAGGAGCACTCTGAAATGGAGATACCATCAAGCGAAACGAAATTGAAGGAGGAAAAAAAAAATGGGGAAATTTAATGACTTGGAGAAAGTGGTCTGGGTGGAAACTAGGTGCAGTACAAATGACCGAATGAGGTCAGAACTAACCTGACAGCTGTTGCAAAAGCAGGGGAAATATCAAGGAGGCAGACACAACATGGAGGGGAAGATATGAGGGACATGGCGTGGATACTTAAAAAAATGAAAAAAAAAAAAAAAAATCTCAGCCAAAGTCAAAGCCATCAAAAGGCATGGCATACCATCAAGGGCAGGGACTTGCGCCACATACCCCTAGGCTTACAAAAATTGATCCCTGCTGAAGGCCAAAACAAATAAGAAGGACTAAGGAGCACTCTGAAATGGAGATACCATCAAAGGAAATTACATTGAAGGAGAAAAAAAAAAAATGGGGAAATTTAGTGACTACGAGAAAGTGGTCTAGGTGGAAATGAGGTACAGTGCAAAAGACCAAAAGAGGCCAGAACTAACCTGACAGCTGTTGCAAAAGCAGGGGAAAAATCAAGGAGGCAGACACAACTTGGAGGGGAAGATATGAGGGACATGGCGTGGATACTTAAAAAAATGAAAAAAAAAAAAAATCTCGGCTAAATCCAAGCCATCAAAAGGCATGGCATACCATCAAGGGCAGGGACTTGCACCAAAGCTTGCCCCTTTGGTTCCCATTGAAATCGCAAGATTTCGTTTCCCGTCCCGAAAGGAAATGAAATTTCCTTTCGGGACGGGAAACGAAATCTTGCGACCCTGAAAACAAAGGCTCACAAACACTCTGGAAAGAAGATATGATCAAAAGAAATGAAATTGATAAAAAACCCAAAAAAACCGGAAAATTGGGAGATGTAATGACTGCAAGAAAGTGGTCTGGACGGAAATGAGGTGCAGTGCAAAGGACAAAAGGAGGCCAGAACTAACCTGACAGCTGTTGCAAATGCAGGGGAAATATCAAGGAGGCAGACACAACATGGAGGGGAAGATATGAGGGACATGGCGTGGATTCTTAAAAAAATGAAAAAAAAAAAAAAAATCTCGGCCAAAGTCCAAGCCATCAAAAGGCATGGCATACAATCAAGGGCAGAGACCTGCACCACATACCCCTAGGCTTACAAAAATTGATCCCTGCTGAAGGCCAAAACAAATAAGAAGGACAAAGGAGCACTCTGAAATGGAGATACCATCAAAGGAAATGACACTGAAGGAGAAAAAAAAAAAAAAAAGGGGAAATTTAATGACTTGGAGAAAGTGGTCTGGGTGGAAACTAGGTGCAGTACAAATGACCGAATGATGTCAGAACTAACCTGACAGCTGTTGCAAAAGCAGGGGAAATATCAAGGAGGCAGACACAACATGGAGGGGAAGATATGAGGGACATGGCGTGGATACTTAAAAAAATGAAAAAAAAAAAAAAATCTCGGCCAAAGTCCAAGCCATCAAAAGGCATGGCATACCATCAAGGGCAGGGACTTGCACCACATACCCCTAGGCTTACAAAAATTGATCCCTGCTGAAGGCCAAAACAAATAAGAAGGACTAAGGAGCACTCTGAAATGGAGATACCATCAAAGGAAATTACATTGAAGGAGAAAAAAAAAAAAAAAGTGGAAATTTAGTGACTACGAGAAAGTGGTCTGGACGGAAATGAGGTGCAGTGCAAAGGACAAAAGGAGGCCAGCAGTAACCTGACAGCTGTTGCAAAAGCAGGGGAAATATCAAGGAGGCAGACACAACATGGAGGGGAAGATATGAGGGACATGGCGTGGATACTTAAAAAAATGAAAAAAAAAAAAAAAATCTCGGCCAATGTCCAAGACATCAAAAAGCATGGCATACAATCAAGGGCAGGGACTTGCACCACATACCCCTAGGCTTACAAAAATTGATCCCTACTGAAGGCCAAAACAAATAAGAAGGACTAAGGAGCACTCTGAAATGGAGATACCATCAAAGGAAATTACACTGAAGGAGAAAAAAAAAAATTGTGAAATTTAGTGACTAGGAGAAAGTGGTCTAGGTGGAAATGATGTACAGTGCAAAGGACCAAAAGAGGCCAGAACTAACCTGACAGCTGTTGCAAAAGCAGGGGAAAAATCAAGGAGGCAGACACAACTTGGAGGGGAAGATATGAGGGACATGGCGTGGATACTTAAAAAAATGAAAAAAAAAAAAAAAATCTCAGCCAAAGTCAAAGCCATCAAAAGGCATGGCATACCATCAAGGGCAGGGACTTGCACCAAAGCTTGCCCCTTTGGTTCCCATTGAAATCGCAAGATTTCGTTTCCCGTCCCGAAAGGAAATGAAATTTCCTTTCGGGACGGGAAACGAAATCTTGCGACCCTGAAAACAAAGGCTCACAAACACTCTGGAAAGAAGATATGATCAAAAGAAATGAAATTGAAAAAAAACCCAAAAAAACCGGAAAATTGGGAGATGTAATGACTGCAAGAAAGTAGTCTGGATGGAAACTAGGTGCAGTACAAATGACCGAATGAGGTCAGAACTAAACTGACAGCTGTTGCAAAAGCAGGGGAAATATCAAGGAGGCAGACACAACATGGAGGGGAAGATATGAGGGACATGGCGTGGATACTTAAAAAAATGAAAAAAAAAACAAATCTCAGCCAAAGTCAAAGCCATCAAAAGGCATGGCATACAATCAAGGGCAGGGACTTGCACCACATACCCCTAGGCTTACAAAAATTGATCCCTGCTGAAGGCCAAAACAAATAAGAAGGACAAAGGAGCACTCTGAAATGCAGATACCATCAAAAGAACTGACATTGAAGGAGAAAAAAAAAAAAAAATGGGGAAATTTGGTGACTAGGAGAAAGTGGTCTGGGTGGAAACTAGGTGCAGTACAAATGACCGAATGAGGTCAGAACTAACCTGACCGCTGTTGCAAAAGCAGGGGAAATATCAAGGAGGCAGACACAACATGGAGGGGAAGATATGAGGGACATGGCGTGGATACTTAAAAAAATGAAAAAAAAAAAAATCTCGGCCAAAGTCCAAGCCATCAAAAGGAATGGCATACAATCAAGGGCAGGGACTTGCACCACATACCCCTAGGCTTACAAAAATTGATCCCTGCTGAAGGCCAAAACAAATAAGAAGGACTAAGGAGCACTCTGAAATGGAGATACCATGAAAAGAACTGACATTGAAGGAGAAAAAAAAAAATGGGGAAATTTAGTGACTACGAGAAAGTGGTCTGGGTGGAAATGATGTACACTGCAAAGGACCAAAAGAGGCCAGAACTAACCTGACAGCTGTTGCAAAAGCAGGGGAAAAATCAAGGAGGGAGACACAACTTGGAGGGGAAGATATGAGGGACATGGCGTGGATACTTAAAAAAATGAAAAAAAAAAAAAAAATCTCAGCCAAAGTCAAAGCCATCAAAAGGCATGGCATACCATCAAGGGCAGGGACTTGCACCAAAGCTTGCCCCTTTGGTTCCCATTGAAATCGCAAGATTTCGTTTCCCGTCCCGAAAGGAAATGAAATTTCCTTTCGGGACGGGAAACGAAATCTTGCGACCCTGAAAACAAAGGCTCACAAACACTCTGGAAAGAAGATATGATCAAAAGAAATGAAATTGAAAAAAAACCAAAAAAACCGGAAAATTGGGAGATGTAATGACTGCAAGAAAGTGGTCTGGACGGAAATGAGGTGCAGTGCAAAGGACAAAAGGAGGCCAGCAGTAACCAGACAGCTGTTGCAAAAGCAGGGGAAATATCAAGGAGGCAGACACAACATGGAGGGGAAGATATGAGGGACATGGCGTGGATACTTAAAAATATGAAAAAAAAAAAAAAATCTCGGCCAAAGTCCAAGCCATCAAAAGGCATGGCATACAATCAAGGGCAGGGACTTGCACCACATACCCCTAGGCTTACAAAAATTGATCCCTGCTGAAGGCCAAAACAAATAAGAAGGACTAAGGAGCACTCTGAAATGGAGATACCATCAAGCGAAACGAAATTGAAGGAGGAAAAAAAAAAATGGGGAAATTTAGTGACTTGGAGAAAGTGGTCTGGGTGGAAACTAGGTGCAGTGCAAATGACCGAATGAGGTCAGAACTAACCTGACAGCTGTTGCAAAAGCAGGGGAAATATCAAGGAGGCAGACACAACATGGAGGGGAAGATATGAGGGACATGGCGTGGATACTTAAAAAAATGGAAAAAAAAAAAAAAAATCTCGGCCAAAGTCCAAGCCATCAAAAGGCATGGCATACAATCAAGGGCATGGACTTGCACCACATACCCCTAGGCTTACAAAAATTGATCCCTGCTGAAGGCCAAAACAAATAAGAAGGACTAAGGAGCACTTTGAAATGGAGATAATATCAAAGGAAATTACACTGAAGGAGAAAAAAAAAAAATTGTGAAATTTAGTGACTAGGAGAAAGTGGTCTGGGTGGAAATGACGTACACTGGAAAGGACCAAAAGAGGCCAGAACTAACCTGTCAGCTATTGCAAAAGCATGGGAAAAATCAAGGATGCAGACACAACATGGAGGGGAAGATATGAGGGACATGGCGTGGATACTTAAAAAAATGAAAAAAAAAAAAAATCTCGGCCAAAGTCCAAGCCATCAAAAGGCATGGCATACAATCAAGGGCAGGGACTTGCACCACATACCCCTAGGCTTACAAAAATTGATCCCTGTTGAAGGCCAAATCAAATAAGAAGGACTAAGGAGCACTCTGAAATGGAGATACCATCAAGCGAAACGAAATTGAAGGAGGAAAAAAAAAAATGGGGAAATTTAATGACTTGGAGAAAGTGGTCTGGGTGGAAACTAGGTGCAGTACAAATGACCGAATGAGGTCAGAACTAACCTGACAGCTGTTGCAAAAGCAGGGGAAATATCAAGGAGGCAGACACAACATGGTGGAGAAGATATGAGGGACATGGCGTGGATACTTAAAAAAATGAAAAAAAAAAAAAAAAAAATCTCGGCTAAAGTCCAAGACATCAAAAGGCATGGCATACCATCAAGGGCAGGGACTTGCACCACATACCCCTAGGCTTACAAAAATTGATCCCTGCTGAAGGCCAAAACAAATAAGAAGGACTAAGGAGCACTCTGAAATGGAGATACCATCAAAAGAACTGACATTGAAGGAGAAAAAAAAAAAAAAAAGGGGAAATTTAATGACTTGGAGAAAGTGGTCTGGGTGGAATCTAGGTGCAGTACAAATGACCGAAGGAGGTCAGAACTAACCTGACAGCTGTTGCAAAAGCAGGGGAAATATCAAGGAGGCAGACACAACATGGAGGGGAAGATATGAGGGAAATGGCGTGGATACTTAAAAAAATGAAAACAAAAAAAAAAAAATCTCAGCCAAAGTCAAAGCCATCAAAAGGCATGGCATACCATCAAGGGCAGGGACTTGCACTAAAGCTTGCCCCTTTGGTTCCCATTGAAATCGCAAGATTTCGTTTCCCGTCCCGAAAGGAAATGTAATTTCCTTTCGGGACGAGAAACGAAATCTTGCGACCCTGAAAACAAAGGCTCACAAACACTCTGGAAAGAAGATATGATCACAAGAAATGAAATTGAAAAAAAACCCAAAAAAAACGGAAAATTGGGAGATGTAATGACTGCAAGAAAGTGGTCTGGACGGAAATGAGGTGCAGTGCAAAGGACAAAAGGAGGCCAGCAGTAACCAGACATCTGTTGCAAAAGCAGGGGAAATATCAAGGAGGCAGACACAACATGGAGGGGAAGATATGAGGGACATGGCGTGGATACTTAAAAAAATGAAAAAAAAAAAAAAAAATCTCCGCTAAAGTCCAAGACATCAAAAGGCATGGCATACCATCAAGGGCAGGGACTTGCACCACATACCCCTAGGCTTACAAAAATTGATCCCTGCTGAAGGCCAAAACAAATAAGAAGGACTAAGGAGCACTCTGAAATGGAGATACCATCAAAGGAAATTACACTGAAGGAGAAAAAAAAAAAATTGTGAAATTTAAAGACTAGGAGAAAGTGGTCTGGGTGGAAACTAGGTGCAGTACAAATGGCCGAATGAGGTCAGAACTAACCTGACAGCTGTTGCAAAAGCAGGGGAAATATCAAGGAGGCAGACACAACATGGAGGGGAAGATATGAGCGACATGGCGTGGATACTTAAAAAAATGAAAAAAAAAAAATAGTCTCAGCCAAAGTCAAAGCCATCAAAAGGCATGGCATACCATCAAGGGCAGGGACTTGCACCAAAGCTTGCCCCTTTGGTTCCCATTGAAATCTTGCGACCCTGAAAACAAAGGCTCACAAACACTCTGGAAAGAAGATATGATCAAAAGAAATGAAATTGAAAAAAAACCCAAAAAAAACGGAAAATTGGGAGATGTAATGACTGCAAGAAAGTGGTCTGGACGGAAATGAGGTGCAGTGCAAAGGACAAAAGGAGGCCAGAACTAACCTGACAGCTGTTGCAAAAGCAGGGGAAATAACAAGGAGGCAGACACAACATGGAGGGGAAGATATGAGGGACATGGCGTGGATACTTAAAAAAATGAAAAAAAAAAAAAAATCTCGGCTAAACTCCAAGCCATCAAAAGGCATGGCATACCATCAAGGGCAGGGACTTGCACCACATACCACTAGGCTTACAAAAATTGATCCCTGCTGAAGGCCAAAACAAATAAGAAGGACTAAGGAGCACTCTGAAATGGAGATACCATCAAAAGAACTGACATTGAAGGAGAAAAAAAAAAAAAAAAGGGGAAATTTAATGACTTGGAGAAAGTGGTCTGGATGGAATCTAGGTGCAGTACAAATGACCGAATGAGGTCAGAACTAACCTGACAGCTGTTGCAAAAGCAGGGGAAATATCAAGGAGGCAGACACAACATGGAGGGGAAGATATGAGGGACATGGTGTGGATACTTAAAAAAATGAAAAAAAAAAAAAAAATCTCGGCCAAAGTCCAAGCCATCAAAAGGCATGGCATACAATCAAGGGCAGGGACTCGCACCACATACCCCTAGGCTTACAAAAATTGATCCCTGCTGAAGGCCAAAACAAATAAGAATGACAAAGGAGCACTCTGAAATGGAGATACCATCAAAAGAACTGACATTGAAGGAGAAAAAAAAAAAAAAAAGGGGAAATTTAATGACTTGGAGAAAGTGGTCTGGGTGAAAACTAGGTGCAGTACAAATGACCGAATGAGGTCAGAACTAACCTGACAGCTGTTGCAAAAGCAGGGGAAATATCAAGGAGGCAGACACAACATGGAGGGGAAGATATGAGGGACATGGTGTGGATACTTAAAAAAATGAAAAAAAAAAAAAAAATCTCGGCCAAAGTCCAAGCCATCAAAAGGCATGGCATACCATCAAGGGCAGGGACTTGCACCAAAGCTTGCCCCTTTGGTTCCCATTGAAATCGCAAGATTTCGTTTCCCGTCCCGAAAGGAAATGAAATTTCCTTTCGGGACGAGAAACGAAATCTTGCGACCCTGAAAACAAAGGCTCACAAACACTCTGGAAAGAAGATATGATCACAAGAAATGAAATTGAAAAAAAACCCAAAAAAAACGGAAAATTGGGAGATGTAATGACTGCAAGAAAGTGGTCTGGACGGAAATGAGGTGCAGTGCAAAGGACAAAAGGAGGCCAGAACTAACCTGACAGCTGTTGCAAAAGCAGGGGAAATATCAAGGAGGCAGACACAACATGGAGGGGAAGATATGAGGGACATGGCGTGGATACTTAAAAAAATGAAAAAAAAAAAAAAAATCTCCGCTAAAGTCCAAGACATCAAAAGGCATGGCATACAATCAAGGGCAGGGACTTGCGCCACATACCCCTAGGCTTGCAAAAATTGATCCCTGCTGAAGGCCAAAACAAATAAGAAGGACAAAGGAGCACTCTGAAATGGAGATACCATCAAAAGAACTGACATTGAAGGAGAAAAAAAAAAAAAATGGGGAAATTTAGTGACTAGGAGAAAGTGGTCTAGGTGGAAATGATGTACAGTGCAAAGGGCCAAAAGAGGCCAGAACTAACCTGACAGCTGTTGCAAAAGCAGGGGAAAAATCAAGGAGGCAGACACAGCTTGGAGGGGAAGATATGAGGGACATGGCGTGGATACTTAAAAAAATGAAAAAAAAAAAAAAAATCTCAGCCAAAGTCAAAGCCATCAAAAGGCATGGCATACCATCAAGGGCAGGGACTTGCACCAAAGCTTGCCCCTTTGGTTCCCATTGAAATCGCAAGATTTCGTTTCCCGTCCCGAAAGGAAATGAAATTTCCTTTCGGGACGGGAAACGAAATCTTGCGACCCTGAAAACAAAGGCTCACAAACACTCTGGAAAGAAGATATGATCAAAAGAAATGAAATTGAAAAAAAACCCAAAAAAACCGGAAAATTGGAAGATGTAATGACTGCAAGAAAGTGGTCTGGACGGAAATGAGGTGCAGTACAAATGACCGAATGAGGTCAGAACTAACCTGACAGCTGTTGCAAAAGCAGGGGAAATATCAAGGAGGCAGACACAACATGGTGGAGAAGATATGAGGGACATGGCGTGGATACTTAAAAAAATGAAAAAAAAAAAAAAAATCTCAGCTTAAGTCCAAGACATCAAAAGGCATGGCATACCATCAAGGGCAGGGACTTGCACCACATACCCCTAGGCTTACAAAAATTGATCCCTGCTGAAGGCCAAAACAAATAAGAAGGACTAAGGAGCACTCTGAAATGGAGATACCATCAAAGGAAATTTCACTGAAGGAGAAAAAAAAAATTGTGAAATTTAGTGACAAGGTGAAAGTGGTCTTGGTGGAAACTAAGTGCAGTACAAATGATTGAATGAGGTCAGAACTAACCTGACAGCTGTTGCAAAAGCAGGGGAAATATCAAGGAGGCAGACACAACATGGAGGGGAAGATATGAGGGACATGGCGTGGATACTTAAAAAATGAAAAAAAAAAAAAATCTCGGCCAAAGTCCAAGACATCAAAAGGCATGGCATACAATCAAGGGCAGGGACTTGCGCCACATACCCCTAGGCTTACAAAAATTGATCCCTGCTGAAGGCCAAAACAAATAAGAAGGACAAAGGAGCACTCTGAAATGGAGATACCATGAAAAGAACTGACATTGAAGGAGAAAAAAAAAAAAAATGGGGAAATTTAGTGACTAGGAGAAAGTGGTCTAGGTGGAAATGATGTACAGTGCAAAGGACCAAAAGAGGCCAGAACTAACCTGACAGCTGTTGCAAAAGCAGGGGAAAAATCAAGGAGGCAGACACAACATGGAGGGGAAGATATGAGGGACATGGCGTGGATACTTAAAAAAATGAAAAAAAAAAAAAAATATCTCAGCCAAAGTCAAAGCCATCAAAAGGCATGGCATACCATGAAGGGCAGGGACTTACACCAAAGCTTGCCCCTTTGGTTCCCATTGAAATCGCAAGATTTCGTTTCCCGTCCCGAAAGGAAATGAAACTTCCTTTCGGGACGAGAAACGAAATCTTGCGACCCTGAAAACAAAGGCTCACAAACACTCTGGAAAGAAGATATGATCACAAGAAATGAAATTGAAAAAAAACCCAAAAAAACCGGAAAATTGGGAGATGTAATGACTGCAAGAAAGTGGTCTAGACGGAAATGAGGTGCAGTGCAAAGGACAAAAGGAGGCCAGAACTAACCTGACAGCTGTTGCAAAAGCAGGGGAAATATCAAGGAGGCAGACACAACATGGAGGGGAAGATATGAGGGACATGGCGTGGATACTTAAAAAAATAAAAAAAAAAAAAAAAAAATCTCGGCCAAAGTCCAAGCAACCAAAAGGCATGGCATACCATCAAGGGCAGGGACTTGCACCACATACCCCTAGGCTTGCCAAAATTGATCCCTGCTGTATGCCAAAACAAATAAGAAGGACTAAGGAGAACTCTGAAATGGAGACACCATCAAAGGAAACGACACTGAAGGAGAAAAAAAAAAAAAAATTGGGGAAATTTAGTGACTACGAGAAAGTGGTCTGGGTGGAAACTAGGTGCAGTACAAATGACCGAATGAGGTCAGAACGAACCTGACAGCTGTTGCAAAAGCAGGGGAAAAATCAAGGAGGCAGACACAACATGGAGGGGAAGATATGAGGGACATGGCGTGGATACATTAATAATGGAAAAAAAAAAAAAAATCTCGGCCGAAGTCCAAGCCATCAAAAGGCATGGCATACAATCAAGGGCAGAGACCTGCACCACATACCCCTAGGCTTACAAAAATTGATCCCTGCTGAAGGCCAAAACAAATAAGAAGGACAAAGGAGCACTCTGAAATGGAGATACCATCAAAAGAACTGACATTGAAGGAGAAAAAAAAAAAAAATGGGGAAATTTAGTGACTACGAGAAAGTGGTCTAGGTGGAAATGATGTACAGTGCAAAGGGCCAAAAGAGGCCAGAACTAACCTGACAGCTGTTGCAAAAGCAGGGGAAAAATCAAGGAGGCAGACACAGCTTGGAGGGGAAGATATGAGGGACATGGCGTGGATACTTAAAAAAATGAAAAAAAAAAAAAAAATCTCGGCCGAAGTCCAAGCCATCAAAAGGCATGGCATACCATCAAGGGCAGGGACTTGCACCACATACCCCTAGGCTTACAAAAATTGATCCCTGCTGAAGGCCAAAACAAATAAGAAGGGCAAAGGAGCACTCTGAAATGGAGATACCATCAAAGGAAATTACACTGAAGGAGAAAAAAAAAAAATTGTGAAATTTAGTGACTAGGAGAAAGTGGTCTGGGTGGAAACTAGGTGCAGTACAAATGACCGAATGAGGCCAGAACTAACCTGACAGCTGTTGCAAAAGCAGGAGAAGTATCAAGGAGGCAGACACAACATGGTGGGGAAGATATGAGGGACATGGTGTGGATACTTAAAAAAATGAAAAAAAAAAAAAAATCTCAGCTTAAGTCCAAGACATCAAAAGGCATGGCATACAATCAAGGGCAGGGACTTGCACCACATACCCCTAGGCTTACAAAAATTGATCCCTGCTGAAGGCCAAAACAAATAAGAAGGACTAAGGAGCACTCTGAAATGGAGATACCATCAAATGAACTGACATTGAAGGAGAAAAAAAAAAAAAAAAGGGGAAATTTAATGACTTGGAGAAAGTGGTCTGGGTGGAATCTAGGTGCAGTACAAATGACCGAATGAGGTCAGAACTAACCTGACAGCTGTTGCAAAAGCAGGGGAAATATCAAGGAGGCAGACACAACATGGAGGGGAAGATATGAGGGACATGGCGTGGAGACTTAAAAAAATGAAAAAAACCAGAAAAAAAAATCTCGGCCAAAGTCCAAGCCATCAAAAGGCATGGCATACCATCAAGGGCAGGGACTTGCACCACATACCTCTAGGCTTACACAAATTGATCCCTGCTGAAGGCCAAAACAAATAAGAAGGACAAAGGAGCACTCTGAAATGGAGATACCATCAAAGGAAATTACACTGAAGGAGAAAAAAAAAAAATGGTGAAATTTAGTGACTAGGAGAAAGTGGTCTAGGTGGAAATGATGTACAGTGCAAAGGACCAAAAGAGGCCAGAACTAACCTGACAGCTGTTGCAAAAGCAGGGGAAATATCAAGGAGGCAGACACAACATGGAGGGGAAGATATGAGGGACATGGCATGGATACTTAAAAAAATGAAAAAAAAAAAAAATCTCGGCTAAATCCAAGCCATCAAAAGGCATGGCATACAATCAAGGCAGGGACTTGCACCACATACCCCTAGGCTTACAAAAATTGATCCCTACTGAAGGCCAAAACAAATAAGAAGGACAAAGGAGCACTCTGAAATGGAGATACCATCAAAGGAAATTACACTGAAGGAGAAAAAAAAAAAATTGTGAAATGTAGTGACTAGGAGAAAGTGGTCTGGGTGGAAACTAGGTGCAGTACAAATGACCGAATGAGGCCAGAACTAACCTGACAGCTGTTGCAAAAGCAGGGGAAAAATCAAGGAGGCAGACACAACTTTGAGGGGAAGATATGAGGGACATGGCGTGGATACTTAAAAAAATGAAAAAAAAAAAAAAAATCTCAGCCAAAGTCAAAGCCATCAAAAGGCATGGCATACCATCAAAGCCAGGGACTTGCACCAAAGCTTGCCCCTTTGGTTCCCATTGAAATCGCAAGATTTCGTTTCCTGTCCCGAAAGGAAATGAAATTTCCTTTCGGGACGGGAAACGAAATCTTGCGACCCTGAAAACAAAGGCTCACAAACACTCTGGAAAGAAGATATGATCAAAAGAAATGAAATTGAAAAAAACACCAAAAAAACCAGAAAATTGGGAGATGTAATGCCTGCAAGAAAGTGGTCTGGACGGAAATGAGGTGCAGTGCAAAGGACAAAAGGAGGCAAGAACTAACCTGACAGCTGTTGCAAAAGCCGGGGAAATATCAAGGAGGCAGACACAACATGGAGGGGAAGATATGAGGGACATGGCCTGGATACTTAAAAAAATTGAAAAAAAAAAAAAAATCTCGGCCAAAGTCCAAGCCATCAAAAGGCATGGCATACAATCAAGGGCAGGGACTTGCACCACATACCCCTAGGCTTACAAAAATTGATCCCTGCTGAAGGCCAAAACAAATAAGAAGGACAAAGGAGCACTCTGAAATGGAGATACCATCAAAAGAACTGACATTGAAGGAGAAAAAAAAAAAAAAATGAGGAAATTTAATGACTTGGAGAAAGTGGTCTAGGTGGAAATGATGTACAGTGCAAAGGACCAAAAGAGGCCAGAACTAACCTGACAGCTGTTGCAAAAGCAGGGGAAAAATCAAGGAGGCAGACACAACTTGGAGGGGAAGATATGAGGGACATGGCGTGGATACTTAAAAAAATGAAAAAAAAAAAAAAATCTCAGCCAAAGTCCAAGCCATCAAAAGGCATGGCATACCATCAAGGGCAGGGACTTGCACCAAAGCTTGCCCCTTTGGTTCCCATTGAAATCGCAAGATTTCGTTTCCCGTCCCGAAAGGAAATGAAATTTCCTTTCGGGACGGGAAACGAAATCTTGCGACCCTGAAAACAAATGCTCACAAACACTCTGGAAAGAAGATATGATCAAAAGAAATGAAATTGAAAAAAAACCCCAAAAAAAAGGAAAATTGGGAGATGTAATGACTGCAAGAAAGTGGTCTGGACGGAAATGAGGTGCAGTGCAAAGGACAAAAGGAGGCCAGCAGTAACCTGACAGCTGTTGCAAAAGCAGGGGAAATATCAAGGAGGCAGACACAACATGGAGGGGAAGATATGAGGGACATGGCGTGGATACTTAAAAAAATGAAAAAAAAAAAAAAAAATCTCCGCTAAAGTCCAAGACATCAAAAGGCATGGCATACAATCAAGGGCAGGGACTTGCGCCACATACCCCTAGGCTTGCAAAAATTGATCCCTGCTGAATGCCAAAACATATAAGAAGGACTAATGAGCACTCTGAAATGGAGACACCATCAAAGGAAATTACATTGAATGAGAAAAAAAAAAAAAAAAGGGGAAATTTAATGACTTGGAGAAAGTGGTCTGGGTGGAAACTAGGTGCAGTACAAATGACCGAATGAGGTCAGAACTAACCTGACAGCTGTTGCAAAAGCAGGGGAAATATCAAGGAGGCAGACACAACATGGAGGGGAAGATATGAGGGACATGGCGTGGATACTTAAAAAAATGAAAAAAAAAAAAAAAATCTCGGCCAAAGTCCAAGCCATCAAAAGGCATGGCATACCATCAAGGGCAGGGACTTGCACCACATACCCCTAGGTTGCCAAAATTGATCCCTGCTGAATGCCAAAACAAATAAGAAGGACAAAGGAGCACTCTGAAATGGAGACACCATCAAAGGAAATGACACTGAAGGAGAAAAAAAAAAAAAATTGGGGAAATTTAGTTACTAGGAGAAAGTGGTCTGGGTGGAAACTAGGTGCAGTACAAATACCGAATGAGGTCAGAACTAACATGACAGCTGTTGCAAAAGAAGGGGAAAAATCAAGGAGGCAGACACAACATGGAGGGGAAGATATGAGGGACATGGCGTGGATACTTTAATAATGGAAAAAAAAAAAAAATCTCGGCCGAAGTCCAAGCCATCAAAAGGCATGGCATACAATCAAGGGCAGAGACCTGCACCACATACCCCTAGGCTTACAAAAATTGATCCCTGCTGAAGGCCAAAACAAATAAAAGAACTAAGGAGCACTCTGAAATGGAGATACCATCAAAGGAAATGACACTGAAGGAGAAAAAAAAAAAATGGGGAAATTTGTGACTACGAGAAAGTGGTCTAGGTGGAAATGATGTACAGTGCAAAGGACCAAAAGAGGCCAGAACGAACCTGACAGCTGTTGCAAAAGCAGGGGAAAAATCAAGGAGGCAGACACAACTTGGAGGGGAAGATATGAGGGACATGGCGTGGATACTTAAAAAAATGAAAAAAAAAAAAATCTCGGCCAAAGTCCAAGACATCAAAAGGCATGGCATACAATCAAGAACAGAGACCTGCACCACATACCCCTAGGCTTACAAAAATTGATCCCTGCTGAAGGCCAAAACAAATAAGAAGGACTAAGGAGCACTCTGAAATGGAGATACCATCAAAAGAAACTAAATTGAAGGAGAAAAAAAAAAAAAAATGAGGAAATTTAATGACTTGGTGAAAGTGGTCTGGGTGGAAACTAGGTGCAGTACAAATGACCGAATGAGGTCAGAACTAACCTGACAGCTGTTGCAAAAGCAGGGGAAATATCAAGGAGGCAGACACAACATGGAGGGGAAGATATGAAGGACATGGCGTGGATACTTAAATAGATGAAAAAAAAAAAAAAAATCTCGGCCAAAGTCCAAGCCATCAAAAGGCATGGCATACAATCAAGGGGAGGGACTTGCACCACATACCCCTAGGCTTACAAAAATTGATCCGTGCTGAAGGCCAAAACAAATAAGAATGACAAAGGAGCACTCTGAAATGGAGATACCATCAAAGGAAATTACATTGAAGGAGAAAAAAAAAAAATTGGGGAAATTTAGTGATTACGAGAAAGTGGTCAAGGTGGAAAGAACCAAAAGAGGCCAGAACTAACCTGACCGCTGTTGCAAAAGCAGGGGAAAAATCAAGGAGGCAGACACAACTTGGAGGGGAAGATATGAGGGACATGGCGTGGATACTTAAAAAAATGAACAAAATGGAAAAAAAAAAATCTCAGCCAAAGTCAAAGCCATCAAAAGGCATGGCATACCATCAAGGGCAGGGACTTGCACCACATACCCCTAGGCTTACAAAAATTGATCCCTGCTGAAGGCCAAAACAAATAAGAAGGGCAAAGGAGCACTCTGAAATGGAGATACCATCAAAGGAAATGACATTGAAGGAGAAAAAAAAAAAAAAATGGGGAAATTTAATGACTTGGAGAAAGTGGTCTGGGTGGAAACTAGGTGCAGTACAAATGACCGAATGAGGTCAGAACTAACCTGACAGCTGTTGCAAAAGCAGGGGAAATATCAAGGAGGCAGACACAACATGGAGGGGAAGATATGAGGGACATGGCGTGGATACTTAAAAAAATGAAAAAAAAAAAAAAAATCTCGGCCAATGTCCAAGCCATCAAAAGGCATGGCATACCATCAAGGGCAGGGACTTGCACCACATACCCCTAGGCTTACAAAAATTGATCCCTGCTGAAGGCCAAAACAAATAAGAAGGACAAAGGAGCACTCTGAAATGGAGATACCATCAAAAGAACTGACATTGAAGGAGAAAAAAAAAAAAATGGGGAAATTTAGTGACTACGAGAAAGTGGTCTAGGTGGAAATGATGTACAGTGCAAAGGACCAAAAGAGGCCAGAACTAACCTGACAGCTGTTGCAAAAGCAGGGGAAAAATCAAGGAGGCAGACACAACTTGGAGGGGAAGATATGAGGGACATGGCGTGGATACTTAAAAAAATGAAAAAAAAAAAAAAAATCTCGGCCAAAGTCCAAGCCATCAAAAGGCATGGCATACAATCAAGGGCAGGGACTTGCACCACATACCCCTAGGTTGCCAAAATTGATCCCTGCTGAATGCCAAAACAAATAAGAAGGACTAAGGAGCACTCTGAAATGGAGACACCATCAAAGGAAATGACACTGAAGGAGAAAAAAAAAAAAAATTGGGGAAATTTAGTTACTAGGAGAAAGTGGTCTGGGTGGAAACTAGGTGCAGTACAAATACCGAATGAGGTCAGAACTAACATGACAGCTGTTGCAAAAGAAGGGGAAAAATCAAGGAGGCAGACACAACATGGAGGGGAAGATATGAGGGACATGGCGTGGATACTTTAATAATGGAAAAAAAAAAAAAATCTCGGCCGAAGTCCAAGACATCAAAAGGCATGGCATACAATCAAGGGCAGAGACCTGCACCACATACCCCTAGGCTTACAAAAATTGATCCCTGCTGAAGGCCAAAACAAATAAGAAGGACTAAGGAGCACTCTGAAATGGAGATACCATCAAAGGAAATTACACTGAAGGAGAAAAAAAAAAAAATGGGGAAATTTAGTGACTACGAGAAAGTGGTCTAGGTGGAAATGATGTACAGTGCAAAGGACCAAAAGAGGCCAGAACGAACCTGACAGCTGTTGCAAAAGCAGGGGAAAAATCAAGGAGGCAGACACAACATGGAGGGGAAGATATGAGGGACATGGCGTGGATACTTAAAAAAATGAAAAAAAAAAAAAAAATCTCAGCCACAGTCAAAGCTATCACAATGCATGGCATACCATCAAGGGCAGGGACTTGCACCACATACCCCTAGGCTTACAAAAATTGATCCCTGCTGAAGGCCAAAACAAATAAGAAGGACTAAGGAGCACTCTGAAATGGAGATACCATCAAAGGAAATGACATTGAAGGAGAAAAAAAAAAAAAATTGGGGAAATTTAGTGACTACGAGAACGTGGTCTGGGTGGAATCTAGGTGCAGTACAAATGACCGAATGAGCTCAGAACTAACCTGACAGCTGTTGCAAAAGAAGGGGAAAAATCAAGGAGGTAGACACAACTTGGAGGGGAAGATATGAGGGACATGGCGTGGATACTTTAATAATGGAAAAAAAAAAAAAAAATCTCGGCCAAAGCCCAAGCCATCAAAAGGCATGGCATACCATCAAGGGCAGGGACTTGCACCACATACCCCTAGGCTTACAAAAATTGATCCCTGCTGAAGGCCAAAACAAATAAGAAGGACTAAGGAGCACTCTGAAATGGAGATACCATCAAAAGAACTGACATTGAAGGAGAAAAAAAAAAAAATGGGGAAATTTAGTGACTACGAGAAAGTGGTCTAGGTGGAAATGATGTACAGTGCAAAGGACCAAAAGAGGCCAGAACTAACCTGACAGCTGTTGCAAAAGCAGGGGAAAAATCAAGGAGGCAGACACAACTTGGAGGGGAAGATATGAGGGACATGGCGTGGATACTTAAAAAAATGAAAAAAAAAAAAAAAATCTCGGCTAAAGTCCAAGCCATCAAAAGGCATGGCATACCATCAAGGGCAGGGACTTGCACCACATACCCCTAGGCTTACAAAAATTGATCCCTGCTGAAGGCCAAAACAAATATGAAGGACTAAGAAGAACTCTGAAATGGAGATACCATCAAAAGAAACGAAATTGAAGGAAAAAAAAAAAAAATATGGGGAAATTTAATGACTTGGAGAAAGTGGTCTGGGTGGAAACTAGGTGCAGTACAAATGACCGAATGAGCTCAGAACTAACCTGACAGCTGTTGCAAAAGAAGGGGAAAAATCAAGGAGGCAGAAACAACATGGAGGGGAAGATATGAGGGACATGGCGTGGATACTTAAAAAAATGAAAAAAAAAAAAAAAATCTCGGCTAAAGTCCAAGACATCAAAAGGCATGGCATACCATCAAGGGCAGGGACTTGCACCACATACCCCTAGGCTTACAAAAATTGATCCCTGCTGAAGGCCAAAACAAATAAGAAGGACTAAGGAGCACTCTGAAATGGAGATACTATCAAAGGAAATTACACAGAAGGAGAAAAAAAAAAAAATTGGGGAAATTTAAAGACTAGGAGAAAGCGGTCTGGGTGGAAACTAGGTGCAGTACAAATGACCGGATGAGGTCAGAACTAACCTGACAGCTGTTGCAAAAGCAGGGGAAATATCAAGGAGGCAGACACAACATGGAGGGGAAGATATGAGGGACATGGCGTGGATACTTAAAAAAATGAAAAAAAAAAAAAAAAAATCTCGGCTAAAGTCCAAGCCATCAAAAGGCATGGCATACCATCAAGGGCATAGACTTGCACCACATACCCCTAGGCTTACAAAAATTGATCCCTGCTGAAGGCCAAAACGAATATGAAGGACTAAGAAGAACTCTGAAATGGAGATACCATCAAAAGAAACGAAATTGAAGGAAAAAAAAAAAAAAATGGGGAAATTTAATGACTTAGAGAAAGTGGTCTGGGTGGAAACTAGGTGCAGTACAAATGACCGAATGAGGTCAGAACTAACGTGACAGCTGTTGCAAAAGCAGGGGAAATATCAAGGAGGCAGACACAACATGGAGGGGAAGATATGAGGGACATGGCGTGGATACTTAAAAAAATGAAAAAAAAAAAAAATATCTCGGCTAAAGTCCAAGACATCAAAAGGCATGGCATACCATCAAGGGCCGGGACTTGCACCACATACCCCTAGGCTTACAAAAATTGATCCCTGCTGAAGGCCAAAACAAATAGGAAGGACTAAGGAGCACTCTGAAATGGAGATACTATCAAAGGAAATTACATTGAAGGAGAAAAAAAAAAAAATGGGGAAATTTAGTTACTACGAGAAAGTGGTCTAGGTGGAAATGATGTACAGTGCAAAGGACCAAAAGAGGCCAGAACTAACCTGACAGCTGTTGCAAAAGCAGGGGAAATATCAAGGAGGCAGACACAACATGGAGGGGAAGATATGAGGGACATGGCGTGGATACTTTAATAATGGAAAAAAAAAAAAAAATCTCGGCTAAAGTCCAAGACATCAAAAGGCATGGCATACCATCAAGGGCAGGGACTTGCACCACATACCCCTAGGCTTACAAAAATTGATCCCTGCTGAAGGCCAAAACAAGTAAGAAGGACAAAGGAGCACTCTGAAATGGAGATACCATCAAAGGAAATTACACTGAAGGAGAAAAAAAAAAAAAATTGGGGAAATTTAAAGACTAGGAGAAAGTGGTATGGGTGGAAACTAGGTGCAGTACAAATGACCGAATGAGGTCAGAACTAACCTGACAGCTGTTGCAAAAGCAGGGGAAATATCAAGGAGGCAGACACAACATGGAGGGGAAGATATGAGGGACATGGCGTGGATACTTAAAAAAATGAAAAAAAAAAAAAAAAAATCTCGGCCAAAGTCCAAGACATCAAAAGGCATGGCATACCATCAAGAGCAGAGACTTGCACCACATAACCCTAGGCTTACAAAAATTGATCCCTGCTGAAGGCCAAAACAAATAAGAAGGACTAAGGAGCACTCTGAAATGGAGATACCATCAAAGGAAATTACACTGAAGGAGAAAAAAAAAAAATTGTGAAATTTAGTGACTTGGAGAAAGTGGTCTGGTTGGAAACTAGGTGCAGTACAAATGACCGAATGAGCTCAGAACTAACCTGACAGCTGTTGCAAAAGCAGGGGAAATATCAAGGAGGCAGACACAACTTGGAGGGGAAGATATGAGGGACATGGCGTGGATACTTAAATAATGGAAAAAAAAAAAAAATCTCGGCTAAAGTCCAAGACATCAAAAGGCATGGCATACCATCAAGGGCAGGGACTTGCACCACATACCCCTAGGCTTACAAAAATTGATCCCTGCTGAAGGCCAAAACAAATAAGAAGGACTAAGGAGCACTCTGAAATGGAGATACCATCAAAGGAAATGACATTGAAGGAGAAAAAAAAAAAAAATTGGGGAAATTTAGTGACTACGAGAAAGTGGTCTGGGTGGAAACTAGGTGCAGTACAAATGACCGAATGAGCTCAGAACGAACCTGACAGCTGTTGCAAAAGAAGGGGAAAAATCAAGGAGGCAGAAACAACATGGAGGGGAAGATATGAGGGACATGGCGTGGATACTTTAATAATGGAAAAAAAAAAAAAAATCTCGGCCAAAGTCCAAGCCATCAAAAGGCATGGCATACAATCAAGGGCAGGGACTTGCACCACATACCCCTAGGCTTACAAAAATTGACCCCTGCTGAAGGCCAAAACAAATAAGAAGGACTAAGGAGCACTCTGAAATGGAGATACCATCAAAGGAAATGACATTGAAGGAGAAAAAAAAAAAAATGGGGAAATTTAGTGACTACGAGAAAGTGGTCTAGGTGGAAATGATGTACAGTGCAAAGGACCAAAAGAGGCCAGAACGAACCTGACAGCTGTTGCAAAAGCAGGGGAAATATCAAGGAGGCAGACACAACATGGAGGGGAAGATATGAGGGACATGGCGTGGATACTTAAAAAAATGAAAAAAAAAAAAAAATCTCAGCCAAAGTCCAAGCCATCAAAAGGCATGGCATACCATCAAGGGCAGGGACTTGCACCAAAGCTTGCCCCTTTGGTTCCCATTGAAATCGCAAGATTTCGTTTCCCGTCCCGAAAGGAAATGAAATTTCCTTTCGGGACGGGAAACGAAATCTTGCGACCCTGAAAACAAAGGCTCACAAACACTCTGGAAAGAAGATATGATCAAAAGAAATGAAATTGAAAAAAAACCCCAAAAAACCGGAAAATTGGCAGATGTAATGACTGCAAGAAAGTGGTCTGGACGGAAATGAGGTGCAGTGCAAAGGACAAAATAAGGCGAGAACTAACCTGACAGCTGTTGCAAAAGCAGGGGAAATATCAAGGAGGCAGACACAACATGGAGGGGAAGATATGAGGGACATGGCGTGGATACTTAAAAAAATGAAAAAAAAAAAAAAAAAATCTCGGCTAAAGTCCAAGACATCAAAAGGCATGGCATACCATCAAGGGCAGAGATTTGCACCACATACCCCTAGGCTTACAAAAATTGATCCCTGCTGAAGGCCAAAACAAATAAGAAGGACTAAGGAGCACTCTGAAATGGAGATACCATCAAAGGAAATTACATTGAAGGAGAAAAAAAAAAAAATGGGGAAATTTAGTGACTACGAGAAAGTGGTCTAGGTGGAAATGATGTACAGTGCAAAGGACCAAAAGAGGCCAGAACTAACCTGACAGCTGTTGCAAAAGCAGGGGAAATATCAAGGAGGCAGACACAACATGGAGGGGAAGATATGAGGGACATGGCGTGGATACTTAAAAAAATGAAAAAAAAAAAAAAAAAATCTCGGCTAAAGTCCAAGCCATCAAAAGGCATGGCATACCATCAAGGGCCGGGACTTGCACCACATACCCCCAGGCTTACAAAAATTGATCCCTGCTGAAGGCCAAAACAAATAAGAAGGACTAAGGAGCACTCTGAAATGGAGATACCATCAAAGGAAATTACATTGAAGGAGAAAAAAAAAAAAAGGGGAAATTTAGTGACTACGAGAAAGTGGTCTAGGTGGAAATGATGTACAGTGCAAAGGACCAAAAGAGGCCAGAACTAACCTGACAGCTGTTGCAAAAGCAGGGGAAAAATCAAGGAGGCAGACACAACATGGAGGGGAAGATATGAGGGACATGGCGTGGATACTTAAAAAAATGAAAAAAAAAAAAAAAAATCTCGGCTAATGTCCAAGACATCAAAAGGCATGGCATACCATCAAGGGCAGGGACTTGCACCACATACCCCTAGGCTTAAAAAAATTGATCCCTGCTGAAGGCCAAAACAAATAAGAAGGACTAAGGAGCACTCTGAAATGGAGATACTATCAAAGGAAATTACACTGAAGGAGAAAAAAAAAAAAATTGGGGAAATTTAAAGACTAGGAGAAAGTGGTCTAGGTGGAAACTAGGTGCAGTACAAATGACCGAATGAGGTCAGAACTAACGTGACAGCTGTTGCAAAAGCAGGGGAAATATCAAGGAGGCAGACACAACATGGAGGGGAAGATATGAGGGACATGGCGTGGATACTTAAAAAAATGAAAAAAAAAAAAAAAAATCTCGGCTAAAGTCCAAGCCATCAAAAGGCATGGCATACCATCAAGGGCATAGACTTGCACCACATACCCCTAGGCTTACAAAAATTGATCCCTGCTGAAGGCCAAAACAAATAAGAAGGAGTAAGGGGCACTCTGAAATGGAGATACCATCAAAGGAAATGACATTGAAGGAGAAAAAAAAAAAAATTGGGGAAATTTAGTGACTACGAGAAAGTGGTCTGGGTGGAAACTAGGTGCAGTACAAATGACCGAATGAGCTGAGAACTAACCTGACAGCTGTTGCAAAAGAAGGGGAAAAATCAAGGAGGCAGAAACAACATGGAGGGGAAGATATGAGGGACATGGCGTGGATACTTTAATAATGGAAAAAAAAAAAAAAATCTCGGCCAAAGTCCAAGCCATCAAAAGGCATGGCATACCATCAAGGGCAGGGACTTGCACCAAAGCTTGCCCCTTTGGTTCCCATTGAAATCGCAAGATTTCGTTTCCCGTCCCGAAAGGAAATGAAATTTCCTTTCGGGACGGGAAACGAAATCTTGCGACCCTGAAAACAAAGGCTCACAAACACTCTGGAAAGAAGATATGATCAAAAGAAATGAAATTGAAAAAAAACCCCAAAAAACCGGAAAATTGGCAGATGTAATGACTGCAAGAAAGTGGTCTGGACGGAAATGAGGTGCAGTGCAAAGGACAAAATAAGGCGAGAACTAACCTGACAGCTGTTGCAAAAGCAGGGGAAATATCAAGGAGGCAGACACAACATGGAGGGGAAGATATGAGGGACATGGCGTGGATACTTAAAAAAATGAAAAAAAAAAAAAAAATCTCGGCTAAATTCCAAGACATCAAAAGGCATGGCATACAATCAAGGGCAGGGACTTGCACCACATACCCCTAGGCTTACAAAAATTGATCCCTGCTGAAGGCCAAAACAAATAAGAAGGACTAAGGAGCACTCTGAAATGGAGATACTATCAAAGGAAATTACACTGAAGGAGAAAAAAAAAAAAATTGGGGAAATTTAGTGACTAGGAGAAAGTGGTCTGGGTGGAAACTAGGTGCAGTACAAATGACCGGATGAGGTCAGAACTAACCTGACAGCTGTTGCAAAAGCAGGGGAAATATCAAGGAGGCAGACACAACATGGAGGGGAAGATATGAGGGACATGGCGTGGATACTTAAAAAAATGAAAAAAAAAAAAAAAAAATCTCGGCTAAAGTCCAAGACATCAAAAGGCATGGCATACCATCAAGGGCAGAGATTTGCACCACATACCCCTAGGCTTACAAAAATTGATCCCTGCTGAAGGCCAAAACAAATAAGAAGGACTAAGGAGCACTCTGAAATGGAGATACCATCAAAGGAAATTACATTGAAGGAGAAAAAAAAAAAAATGGGGAAATTTAGTGACTACGAGAAAGTGGTCTAGGTGGAAATGATGTACAGTGCAAAGGACCAAAAGAGGCCAGAACTAACCTGACAGCTGTTGCAAAAGCAGGGGAAATATCAAGGAGGCAGACACAACATGGAGGGGAAGATATGAGGGACATGGCGTGGATACTTAAAAAAATGAAAAAAAAAAAAAAAAAAATCTCGGCTAAAGTCCAAGCCATCAAAAGGCATGGCATACCATCAAGGGCCGGGACTTGCACCACATACCCCTAGGCTTACAAAAATTGATCCCTGCTGAAGGCCAAAACAAATAAGAAGGACTAAGGAGCACTCTGAAATGGAGATACCATCAAAGGAAATTACATTGAAGGAGAAAAAAAAAAAAAGGGGAAATTTAGTGACTACGAGAAAGTGGTCTAGGTGGAAATGATGTACAGTGCAAAGGACCAAAAGAGGCCAGAACTAACCTGACAGCTGTTGCAAAAGCAGGGGAAAAATCAAGGAGGCAGACACAACATGGAGGGGAAGATATGAGGGACATGGCGTGGATACTTAAAAAAATGAAAAAAAAAAAAAAAAATCTCGGCTAATGTCCAAGACATCAAAAGGCATGGCATACCATCAAGGGCAGGGACTTGCACCACATACCCCTAGGCTTAAAAAAATTGATCCCTGCTGAAGGCCAAAACAAATAAGAAGGACTAAGGAGCACTCTGAAATGGAGATACTATCAAAGGAAATTACACTGAAGGAGAAAAAAAAAAAAATTGGGGAAATTTAAAGACTAGGAGAAAGTGGTCTAGGTGGAAACTAGGTGCAGTACAAATGACCGAATGAGGTCAGAACTAACGTGACAGCTGTTGCAAAAGCAGGGGAAATATCAAGGAGGCAGACACAACATGGAGGGGAAGATATGAGGGACATGGCGTGGATACTTAAAAAAATGAAAAAAAAAAAAAAAAATCTCGGCTAAAGTCCAAGCCATCAAAAGGCATGGCATACCATCAAGGGCATAGACTTGCACCACATACCCCTAGGCTTACAAAAATTGATCCCTGCTGAAGGCCAAAACAAATAAGAAGGACTAAGGAGCACTCTGAAATGGAGATACCATCAAAGGAAATGACATTGAAGGAGAAAAAAAAAAAAATTGGGGAAATTTAGTGACTACGAGAAAGTGGTCTGGGTGGAAACTAGGTGCAGTACAAATGACCGAATGAGCTGAGAACTAACCTGACAGCTGTTGCAAAAGAAGGGGAAAAATCAAGGAGGCAGAAACAACATGGAGGGGAAGATATGAGGGACATGGCGTGGATACTTTAATAATGGAAAAAAAAAAAAAAATCTCGGCCAAAGTCCAAGCCATCAAAAGGCATGGCATACAATCAAGGGCAGGGACTTGCACCACATACCCCTAGGCTTACAAAAATTGATCCCTGCTGAAGGCCAAAACAAATAAGAAGGACTAAGGAGCACTCTGAAATGGAGATACCATCAAAGAAAATTACACTGAAGGAGAAAAAAAAAAAAATTGGGGAAATTTAAAGACTAGGAGAAAGTCGTCTGGGTGGAAACTAGGTGCAGTACAAATGACCGAATGAGGTCAGAACTAACGTGACAGCTGTTGCAAAAGCAGGGGAAATATCAAGGAGGCAGACACAACATGGAGGGGAAGATATGAGGGACATGGCGTGGATACTTAAAAAAATGAAAAAAAAAAAAAAAATATCTCGGCCAAAGTCCAAGCCATCAAAAGGCATGGCATACCATCAAGGGCCGGGACTTGCACCACATACCCCTAGGCTTACAAAAATTGATCCCTGCTGAAGGCCAAAACAAATAAGAAGGACTAAGGAGCACTCTGAAATGGAGATACCATCAAAGGAAATTACATTGAAGGAGAAAAAAAAAAAAAATTGGGGAAATTTAAAGACTAGGAGAAAGTGGTCTGGGTGGAAACTAGGTGCAGTACAAATGACCGAATGAGCTCAGAACTAACCTGACAGCTGTTGCAAAAGCAGGGGAAATATCAAGGAGGCAGACACAACATGGAGGGGAAGATATGAGGGACATGGCGTGGATACTTAAAAAAATGAAAAAAAAAAAAAAAAAATCTCAGCCAAAGTCAAAGCCATCAAAAGGCATGGCATACCATCAAGGGCAGAGACTTGCACCACATACCCCTAGGCTTACAAAAATTGATCCCTGCTGAAGGCCAAAACAAATAAGAAGGACTAAGGAGCACTCTGAAATGGAGATACCATCAAAGGAAATTACACTGAAAGAGAAAAAAAAAAAATTGTGAAATTTAGTGACTTGGAGAAAGTATTCTGGTTGGAAACTAGGTGCAGTACAAATGACCGAATGAGGTCAGAACTAACCTGACAGCTGTTGCAAAAGCAGGGGAAATATCAAGGAGGCAGACACAACTTGGAGGGGAAGATATGAGGGACATGGCGTGGATACTTAAATAATGGAAAAAAAAAAAAAAATCTCGGCTAAAGTCCAAGCCATCAAAAGGCATGGCATACCATCAAGGGCAGGGACTTGCACCACATACCCCTAGGCTTACAAAAATTGATCCCTGCTGAAGACCAAAACAAATAAGAAGGACTAAGGAGCACTCTGAAATGGAGATACCATCAAAGGAAATGACATTGAAGGAGAAAAAAAAAAAAAAATGGGGAAATTTAGTGACTACGAGAAAGTGGTCTGGGTGGAAACTAGGTGCAGTACAAATGACCGAATGAGGTCAGAACTAACGTGACAGCTGTTGCAAAAGCAGGGGAAATATCAAAGAGGCAGACACAACATGGAGGGGAAGATATGAGGGACATGGCGTGGATACTTAAAAAAATGAAAAAAAAAAAAAATCTCGGCTAAAGTCCAAGACATCAAAAGGCATGGCATACCATCAAGGGCAGGGACTTGCACCACATACCCCTAGGCTTACAAAAATTGATCCCTGCTGAAGGCCAAAACAAATAAGAAGGACTAAGAAGCACTCTGAAATGGAGATACCATCAAAAGAAACGAAATTGAAGGAAAAAAAAAAAAAAATGGGGAAATTTAATGACTTGGAGAAAGTGGTCTGGGTGGAAACTAGGTGCAGTACAAATGACCGAATGAGCTCAGAACTAACGTGACAGCTGTTGCAAAAGCAGGGGAAATATCAAGGAGGCAGACACAACATGGAGGGGAAGATATGAGGGACATGGCGTGGATACTTAAAAAAATGAAAAAAAAAAAAAAAAAATCTCGGCCAAAGTCCAAGCCATCAAAAGGCATGGCATACCATCAAGGGCAGAGACTTGCACCACATACCCCTAGGCTTACAAAAATTGATCCCTGCTGAAGGCCAAAACAAATAAGAAGGACTAAGGAGCACTCTGAAATGGAGATACCATCAAAGGAAATTACACTGAAGGAGAAAAAAAAAAAATTGTGAAATTTAGTGACTAGGAGAAAGTGGTCTGGTTGGAAACTAGGTGCAGTACAAATGACCGAATGAGGTCAGAACTAACGTGACAGCTGTTGCAAAAGCCGGGGAAATATCAAGGAGGCAGACACAACATGGAGGGGAAGATATGAGGGACATGGCGTGGATACTTAAAAAAATGAAAAAAAAAAAAAAAAAATCTCGGCTAAAGTCCAAGCCATCAAAAGGCATGGCATACCATCAAGGGCAGGGACTTGCACCACATACCCCTAGGCTTACAAAAATTGATCCCTGCTGAAGGCCAAAACAAATAAGAAGGACTAAGGAGCACTCTGAAATGGAGATACCATCAAAAGAAACGAAATTGAAGGAAAAAAAAAAAAAATGGGGAAATTTAAAGACTAGGAGAAAGTGGTCTGGGTGGAAACTAGGTGCAGTACAAATGACCGAATGAGGTCAGAACTAACCTGACAGCTGTTGCAAAAGCAGGGGAAATATCAAGGAGGCAGACACAACATGGAGGGGAAGATATGAGGGACATGGCGTGGATACTTAAAAAAATGAAAAAAAAAAAAAAAAATCTCGGCTAAAGTCCAAGACATCAAAAGGCATGGCATACCATCAAGGGCCGGGACTTGCACCACATACCCCTAGGCTTACAAAAATTGATCCCTGCTGAAGGCCAAAACAAATAAGAAGGACTAAGGAGCACTCTGAAATGGAGATACCATCAAAGGAAATTACACTGAAGGAGAAAAAAAAAAAAATTGGGGAAATTTAGTGACTAGGAGAAAGTGGTCTGGGTGGAAACTAGGTGCAGTACAAATGACCGAATGAGGTCAGAACTAACCTGACAGCTGTTGCAAAAGCATGGGAAAAATCAAGGAGGCAGACACAACATGGAGGGGAAGATATGAGGGACATGGCGTGGATACTTAAAAAAATGGAAAAAAAAAAAAAAATCTTGGCCAAAGTCCAAGACATCAAAAGGCATTGCATACAATCAAGGGCAGGGACTTGCACCACATACCCCTAGGCTTACAAAAATTGATCCCTGCTGAAGGCCAAAACATGTAAGGACTAAGGAGCACTCTGAAATGGAGATACCATCAAAGGAAATGACATTGAAGGAGAAAAAAAAAAAAAAAATTGGGGAAATTTAGTGACTAGGAGAAAGTGGTCTGGGTGGAAACTAGGTGCAGTACAAATGACCGAATGAGGTCAGAACTAACCTGACAGCTGTTGCAAAAGAAGGGGAAAAATCAAGGAGGCAGACACAACATGGAGGGGAAGATATGAGGGACATGGCGTGGATACTTAAATAATGGAAAAAAAAAAAAAAAAATCTCGGCCAAAGTCCAAGACATCAAAAGGCATGGCATACAATCAAGGGCAGGGACTTGCACCACATACCCCTAGGCTTACAAAAATTGATCCCTGCTGAAGGCCAAAACAAACAAGTAAGGACTAAGGAGCACTCTGAAATGGAGATACCATCAAAGGAAATGACATTGAAGGAGAAAAAAAAAAAAAAATTGGGGAAATTTAGTGACTAGGAGAAAGTGGTCTGGGTGGAAACTAGGTGCAGTACAAATGACCGAATGAGGTCAGAACTAACCTGACAGCTGTTGCAAAAGAAGGGGAAAAATCAAGGAGGCAGACACAAAATGGAGGTGAAGATATGAGGGACATGGCGTGGATACTTAAAAAAATGAAAAAAAAAAAAAAAATCTCAGCCACAGTCAAAGCTATCACAATGCATGGAATACCATCAAGGGCAGGGACTTGCACTAAAGCTTGCCCCTTTGGTTCCCATTGAAATCGCAAGATTTCGTTTCCCGTCCCGAAAGGAAATGAAATTTCCTTTCGGGACGGGAAACGAAATCTTGCGACCCTGAAAACAAAGGCTCACAAACACTCTGGAAAGAAGATATGATCAAAAGAAATGAAATTGAAAAAAAACCCAAAAAAACCGGAAAATTGGGAGATGTAATGACTGCAAGAAATTGGTCTGGACGGAAATGACGTGCAATGCAAAGGACAAAAGGAGGCCAGAACTAACCTGACAGCTGTTGCAAAAGCAGGGGAAATATCAAGGAGGCAGACACAACATGGAGAAGAAGATATGAGGGACATGGCGTGGATACTTAAAAAAATGAAAAAAGAAAAAAAAAATCTCGGCCAAAGTCCAAGTCATCAAAAAGCAAGGCATACAATCAAGGGCAGGGACTTGCACCACATACCCCTAGGCTTACAAAAATTGATCCCTGCTAAAGGCCAAAACAAATAAGAAGGACTAAGGAGCACTCTGAAATGGAGAGACCATCAAAAGAACTGACATTGAAGGAGAAAAAAAAAAAAATGGGGAAATTTAGTGACTACGAGAAAGTGGTCTGGGTGGAAATGATGTACAGTGCAAAGGACCAAAAGAGGCCAGAACTAACCTGACAGCATTTGCAAAAGCAGGGGAAAAATCAAGGAGGCAGACACAACTTGGAGGGGAAGATATGAGGGACATGGCGTGGATACTTAAAAAAATGAAAAAAAAAAAAAAAAATCTCGGCCAAAGTCAAAGCCATCAAAAGGCATGGCATACCATCAAGGGCAGGGACTTGCACCACATACCCCTAGGCTTACAAAAATTGATCCCTGCTGAAGGCCAAAACAAATAAGAAGGACTAAGGAGCACTCTGAAATGGAGATACCATCAAAAGAAACGAAATTGAAGGAAAAAAAAAAAAAAGGGGAAATTTAAAGACTAGGAGAAAGTGGTCTGGGTGGAAACTAGGTGCAGTACAAATGACCGAATGAGGTCAGAACTAACCTGACAGCTGTTGCAAAAGCAGGGGAAATATCAAGGAGGCAGACACAACATGGAGGGGAAGATATGAGGGACATGGCGTGGATACTTAAAAAAATGAAAAAAAAAAAAAAAAAAAAATCTCGGCCAAAGTCCAAGACATCAAAAGGCATGGCATACCATCAAGGGCAGGGACTTGCACCACATACCCCTAGGCTTACAAAAATTGATCCCTGCTGAAGGCCAAAACAAATAAGAAGGACTAAGGAGCACTCTGAAATGGAGATACCATCAAAGGAAATTACACTGAAGGAGAAAAAAAAAAAAATTGGGGAAATTTAGTGACTAGGAGAAAGTGGTCTGGGTGGAAACTAGGTGCAGTACAAATGACCGAATGAGGTCAGAACTAACCTGACAGCTGTTGCAAAAGCATGGGAAAAATCAAGGAGGCAGACACAACATGGAGGGGAAGATATGAGGGACATGGCGTGGATACTTAAAAAAATGGAAAAAAAAAAAAAAATCTTGGCCAAAGTCCAAGACATCAAAAGGCATGGCATACAATCAAGGGCCGGGACTTGCACCACATACCCCTAGGCTTACAAAAATTGATCCCTGCTGAAGGCAAATACAAGTAAGGACTAAGGAGCACTCTGAAATGGAGATACCATCAAAGGAAATGACATTGAAGGAGAAAAAAAAAAAAAAATTGGGGAAATTTAGTGACTAGGAGAAAGTGGTCTGGGTGGAAACTAGGTGCAGTACAAATGACCGAATGAGGTCAGAACTAACCTGACAGCTGTTGCAAAAGCAGGGGAAAAATCAAGGAGGCAGACACAACATGGAGGGGAAGATATGAGGGACATGGCGTGGATACTTAAATAATGGAAAAAAAAAAAAAAAAATCCCGGCTAAAGTCCAAGCCATCAAAAGGCATGGCATACCATCAAGGGCAGGGACTTGCACCACATACCCCTAGGCTTACAAAAATTGATCCCTGCTGAAGGCCAAAACAAATAAGAAGGACTAAGGAGCACTCTGAAATGGAGATACCATCAAAGGAAATTATATTGAAGGAGAAAAAAAAAAAAATGGGGAAATTTAGTGACTACGAGAAAGTGGTCTAGGTGGAAATGATGTACAGTGCAAAGGACCAAAAGAGGCCAGAACTAACCTGACAGCTGTTGCAAAAGCAGGGGAAAAATCAAGGAGGCAGACACAACTTGGAGGGGAAGATATGAGGGACATGGCGTGGATACTTAAAAAAATGAAAAAAAAAAAAAAAAATCTCGGCCAAAGTCAAAGCCATCAAAAGGCATGGCATACCATCAAGGGCAGGGACTTGCACCAAAGCTTGCCCCTTTGGTTCCCATTGAAATCGCAAGATTTCGTTTCCCGTCCCGAAAGGAAATGAAATTTCCTTTCGGGACGGGAAACGAAATCTTGCGACCCTGAAAACAAAGGCTCACAAACACTCTGGAAAGAAGATATGATCAAAAGAAATGAAATTGAAAAAAAACCCAAAAAAAACGGAAAATTGGGAGATGTAATGACTGCAAGAAAGTGGTCTGGACGGAAATGAGGTGCAATGCAAAGGACAAACTAAGGCCAGAACTAACCTGACAGCTGTTGCAAAAGCAGGGGAAATATCAAGGAGGCAGACACAACATGGAGGGGAAGATATGAGGGACATGGCGTGGATACGTAAAAAATGAAAAAAAAAAAAAAAATATCGGCTAAAGTCCAAGACATCAAAAGGCATGGCATACAATCAAGGGCAGGGACTTGCACCACATACCCCTAGGCTTACAAAAATTGATCCCTGCTGAAGGCCAAAACAAATAAGAAGGACAAAGGAGCACTCTGAAATGGAGATACCATCAAAAGAAACTAATTTGAAGGAAAAAAAAAAAAAAAAAAGGGGAAATTTACTGACTTGGAGAAAGTGGTCTGGGTGGAAACTAGGTGCAGTACAAATGACCGAATGAGCTCAGAACTAACGTGACAGCTGTTGCAAAAGCAGGGGAAATATCAAGGAGGCAGACACAACATGGAGGGGAAGATATGAGGGACTTGGCGTAGATACTTAAAAAAATGGAAAAAAAAAAAATCTCGGCTAAAGTCCAAGCCATCAAAAGGCATGGCATACAATCAAGGGCAGAGACCTGCACCACATACCCCTAGGCTTACAAAAATTGATCCCTGCTGAAGGCCAAAACAAATAAGAAGGACTAAGGAGCACTCTGAAATGGAGATATCATCAAAGGAAATTACATTGAAGGGGAAAAAAAAAAAAATTGGGGAAATTTAATGACTTGGAGAAAGTGGTCTGGGTGGAAACTAGGTGCAGTACAAATGACCGAATGAGCTCAGAACTAACCTGACAGCTGTTGCAAAAGCAGGGGAAATATCAAGGAGGCAGACACAAAATGGAGGGGAAGATATGAGGGACATGGCGTGGATACTTAAAAAAATGAAAAAAAAAAAAAAATCTCGGCTAAAGTCCAAGCCATCAAAAGGCATGGCATACCATCAAGGGCAGGGACTTGCACCACATACCCCTAGGCTTACAAAAATTGATCCCTGCTGAAGGCCAAAACAAATAAGAAGGACTAAGGAGCACTCTGAAATGGAGATACCATCAAAGGAAATGACATTGAAGGAGAAAAAAAAAAAAATTGGGGAAATTTAAAGACTAGGAGAAAGTGGTCTGGGTGGAAATGATGTACAGTGCAAAGGACCAAAAGAGGCCAGAACGAACCTGACAGCTGTTGCAAAAGCAGGGGAAATATCAAGGAGGCAGACACAACATGGAGGGGAAGATATGAGGGACATGGTGTGGATACTTAAAAAAATGAAAAAAAAAAAAAAAATCTCGGCTAAAGTCCAAGCCATCAAAAGGCATGGCATACCATCAAGGGCAGGGACTTGCACCACATACCCCTAGGCTTACAAAAATTGATCCCTGCTGAAGGCCAAAACAAATAAGAAGGAAAAAGGAGCACTCTGAAAAGGAGATATCATCAAAGGAAATTGCATTGAAGGAGAAAAAAAAAAAAAATGGGGAAATTTAATGACTTGGAGAAAGTGGTCTAGGTGGAAACTAGGTGCAGTACAAATGATCGAATGAGCTCAGAACTAACCTGACAGCTGTTGCAAAAGCAGGGGAAATATCAAGGAGGCAGACACAAAATGGAGGTGAAGATATGAGGGACATGGCGTGGATACTTAAAAAAATGAAAAAAAAAAAAAAAATCTCAGCCACAGTCAAAGCTATCACAATGCATGGCATACCATCAAGGGCAGGGACTTGCACTAAAGCTTGCCCCTTTGGTTCCCATTGAAATCGCAAGATTTCGTTTCCCGTCCCGAAAGGAAATGAAATTTCCTTTCGGGACGGGAAACGAAATCTTGCGACCCTGAAAACAAAGGCTCACAAACACTCTGGAAAGAAGATATGATCAAAAGAAATGAAATTGAAAAAAAACCCAAAAAAACGGGAAAATTGGCAGATGTAATGACTGCAAGAAATTGGTCTGGACGGAAATGAGGTGCAATGCAAAGGACAAAAGGAGGCCAGAACTAACCTGACAGCTGTTGCAAAAGCAGGGGAAATATCAAGGAGGCAGACACAACATGGAGAAGAAGATATGAGGGACATGGCGTGGATACTTAAAAAAATTAAAAAAGAAAAAAAAATCTCGGCCAAAGTCCAAGTCATCAAAAGGCATGGCATACAATCAAGGGCAGGGACTTGCACCACATACCCCTAGGCTTACAAAAATTGATCCCTGCTAAAGGCCAAAACAAATAAGAAGGACTAAGGAGCACTCTGAAATGGAGATACCATCAAAAGAACTGACATTGAAGGAGAAAAAAAAAAAAATGGGGAAATTTAGTGACTACGAGAAAGTGGTCTGGGTGGAAATGATGTACAGTGCAAAGGACCAAAAGAGGCCAGAACTAACCTGACAGCATTTGCAAAAGCAGGGGAAAAATCAAGGAGGCAGACACAACTTGGAGGGGAAGATATGAGGGACATGGCGTGGATACTTAAAAAAATGAAAAAAAAAAAAAAAAAATCTCGGCCAAAGTCAAAGCCATCAAAAGGCATGGCATACCATCAAGGGCAGGGACTTGCACCAAAGCTTGCCCCTTTGGTTCCCATTGAAATCGCAAGATTTCGTTTCCCGTCCCGAAAGGAAATTTCATTTCCTTTCGGGACGGGAAACGAAATCTTGCGACCCTGAAAACAAAGGCTCACAAACATTCTGGAAAGAAGATATGATCAAAAGAAATGAAATTGAAAAAAAACCCAAAAAAAACGGAAAATTGGGAGATGTTATGACTGCAAGAAAGTGGTCTGGACGGAAATGAGGTGCAGTGCAAAGGACAAAATAAGGCCAGAACTAACCTGACAGCTGTTGCAAAAGCAGGGGAAATATCAAGGAGGCAGACACAATTTGGAGTGGAAGATATGAGGGACATGGCGTGGATACTTAAAAAAATGAAAAAAAAAAAAAAAATCTCGGCTAAAGTCCAAGACATCAAAAGGCATGGCATACCATCAAGGGCAGGGACTTGCACCACATACCCCTAGGCTTACAAAAATTGATCCCTGCTGAAGGCCAAAACAAATAAGAAGGACTAAGGAGCACTCTGAAATGGAGATACCATCAAAAGAAACGAAATTGAAGGAAAAAAAAAAAAAATGGGGAAATTTAAAGACTAGGAGAAAGTGGTCTGGGTGGAAACTAGGTGCAGTACAAATGACCGAATGAGGTCAGAACTAACCTGACAGCTGTTGCAAAAGCAGGGGAAATATCAAGGAGGCAGACACAACATGGAGGGGAAGATATGAGGGACATGGCGTGGATACTTAAATAATGGGAAAAAAAAAAAAAAATCTCGGCTAAAGTCCAAGACATCAAAAGGCATGGCATACCATCAAGGGCAGGGACTTGCACCACATACCCCTAGGCTTACAAAAATTGATCCCTGCTGAAGGCCAAAACAAATAAGAAGGACTAAGGAGCACTCTGAAATGGAGATACCATCAAAGGAAATTACATTGAAGGAGAAAAAAAAAAAAAAAATTGGGGAAATTTAGTGACTAGGAGAAAGTGGTCTGGGTGGAAACTAGGTGCAGTACAAATGACCGAATGAGGTCAGAACTAACGTGACAGCTGTTGCAAAAGCAGGGGAAATATCAAGGAGGCAGACACAACATGGAGGGGAAGATATGAGGGACATGGCGTGGATACTTAAAAAAATGAAAAAAAAAAAAAAAAATCTCGGATAAAGTCCAAGACATCAAAAGGCATGGCATACAATCAAGGGCAGGGACTTGCACCACATACCCCTAGGCTTACAAAAATTGATCCCTGCTGAAGGCCAAAACAAATAAGAAGGACTAAGGAGCACTCTGAAATGGAGATACCATCAAAGGAAATTACACTGAAGGAGAAAAAAAAAAAATTGGGGAAATTTAAAAACTAGGAGAAAGTGGTCTGGGTGGAAACTAGGTGCAGTACAAATGACCGAATGAGCTCCGAACTAACCTGACAGCTGTTGCAAAAGCAGGGGAAATATCAAGGAGGCAGACACAACATGGAGGGGAAGATATGAGGGACATGGCGTGGATACTTAAAAAAATGAAAAAAAAAAAAAAAAATCTCGGCCAAAGTCCAAGACATCAAAAGGCATGGCATACCATCAAGGGCAGGGACTTGCACCACATACCCCTAGGCTTACAAAAATTGATCCCTGCTGAAGGCCAAAACAAATAAGAAGGACTAAGGAGCACTCTGAAATGGAGATACCATCAAAGGAAATGACATTGAAGGAGAAAAAAAAAAAAAATTGGGGAAATTTAGTGACGAGGAGAAAGTGGTCTGGGTGGAAACTAGGTGCAGTACAAATGACCGAATGAGCTCAGAACTAACCTGACAGCTGTTGCAAAAGAAGGGGAAAAATCAAGGAGGCAGAAACAACATGGAGGGGAAGATATGAGGGACATGGCGTGGATACTTTAATAATGGAAAAAAAAAAAAAAAATCTCGGCTAAAGTCCAAGACATCAAAAGGCATGGCATACCATCAAGGGCAGGGACTTGCACCACATACCCCTAGGCTTACAAAAATTGATCCCTGCTGAAGGCCAAAACAAATAGGAAGGACTAAGGAGCACTCTGAAATGGAGATACCATCAAAGGAAATTACACTGAAGGAGAAAAAAAAAAAATTGGGGAAATTTAAAGACTAGGAGAAAGTGGTCTGGGTGGAAACTAGGTGCAGTACAAAAGACCGAATGAGGTCAGAACTAACCTGACAGCTGTTGCAAAAGAAGGGGAAATATCAAGGAGGCAGACACAACATGGAGGGGAAGATATGAGGGACATGGCGTGGATACTTAAAAAAATGAAAAAAAAAAAAAAAAAAATCTCGGCCAAAGTCCAAGACATCAAAAGGCATGGCATACCATCAAGGGCAGGGACTTGCACCACATACCCCTAGGCTTACAAAAATTGATCCCTGCTGAAGGCCAAAACAAATAAGAAGGACTAAGGAGCACTCTGAAATGGAGATACCATCAAAGGAAATGACATTGAAGGAGAAAAAAAAAAAAAAATTGGGGAAATTTAGTGACTAGGAGAAAGTGGTCTGGGTGGAAACTAGGTGCAGTACAAATGACCGAATGAGGTCAGAACTAACCTGACAGCTGTTGCAAAAGCAGGGGAAAAATCAAGGAGGCAGACACAACATGGAGGGGAAGATATGAGGGACATGGCGTGGATACTTAAATAATGGAAAAAAAAAAAAAAAAATCCCGGCTAAAGTCCAAGCCATCAAAAGGCATGGCATACCATCAAGGGCAGGGACTTGCACCACATACCCCTAGGCTTACAAAAATTGATCCCTGCTGAAGGCCAAAACAAATAAGAAGGACTAAGGAGCACTCTGAAATGGAGATACCATCAAAGGAAATTATATTGAAGGAGAAAAAAAAAAAAATGGGGAAATTTAGTGACTACGAGAAAGTGGTCTAGGTGGAAATGATGTACAGTGCAAAGGACCAAAAGAGGCCAGAACTAACCTGACAGCTGTTGCAAAAGCAGGGGAAAAATCAAGGAGGCAGACACAACTTGGAGGGGAAGATATGAGGGACATGGCGTGGATACTTAAAAAAATGAAAAAAAAAAAAAAAAATCTCGGCCAAAGTCAAAGCCATCAAAAGGCATGGCATACCATCAAGGGCAGGGACTTGCACCAAAGCTTGCCCCTTTGGTTCCCATTGAAATCGCAAGATTTCGTTTCCCGTCCCGAAAGGAAATGAAATTTCCTTTCGGGACGGGAAACGAAATCTTGCGACCCTGAAAACAAAGGCTCACAAACACTCTGGAAAGAAGATATGATCAAAAGAAATGAAATTGAAAAAAAACCCAAAAAAAACGGAAAATTGGGAGATGTAATGACTGCAAGAAAGTGGTCTGGACGGAAATGAGGTGCAATGCAAAGGACAAACTAAGGCCAGAACTAACCTGACAGCTGTTGCAAAAGCAGGGGAAATATCAAGGAGGCAGACACAACATGGAGGGGAAGATATGAGGGACATGGCGTGGATACGTAAAAAATGAAAAAAAAAAAAAAAATCTCGGCTAAAGTCCAAGACATCAAAAGGCATGGCATACAATCAAGGGCAGGGACTTGCACCACATACCCCTAGGCTTACAAAAATTGATCCCTGCTGAAGGCCAAAACAAATAAGAAGGACAAAGGAGCACTCTGAAATGGAGATACCATCAAAAGAAACTAATTTGAAGGAAAAAAAAAAAAAAAAAAGGGGAAATTTACTGACTTGGAGAAAGTGGTCTGGGTGGAAACTAGGTGCAGTACAAATGACCGAATGAGCTCAGAACTAACGTGACAGCTGTTGCAAAAGCAGGGGAAATATCAAGGAGGCAGACACAACATGGAGGGGAAGATATGAGGGACTTGGCGTAGATACTTAAAAAAATGGAAAAAAAAAAAATCTCGGCTAAAGTCCAAGCCATCAAAAGGCATGGCATACAATCAAGGGCAGAGACCTGCACCACATACCCCTAGGCTTACAAAAATTGATCCCTGCTGAAGGCCAAAACAAATAAGAAGGACTAAGGAGCACTCTGAAATGGAGATATCATCAAAAGAAACGAAATTGAAGGGGAAAAAAAAAAAAATTGGGGAAATTTAATGACTTGGAGAAAGTGGTCTGGGTGGAAACTAGGTGCAGTGCAAATGACCGAATGAGGTCAGAACTAACCTGACAGCTGTTGCAAAAGCAGGGGAAATATCAAGGAGGCAGACACAACATGGAGGGGAAGATATGAGGGACATGGCGTGGATACTTAAAAAAATGAAAAAAAAAAAAAAAATATCTCGGCCTAAGTCCAAGCCATCAAAAGGCATGGCATACAATCAAGGGTAGGGACTTGCACCACATACCCCTAGGCTTACAAAAATTGATCCCTGCTGAAGGCCAAAACAAATAAGAAGTACTAAGGAGCACTCTGAAATGGCGATACCATCAAAAGAAATTACATTGAAGGAGAAAAAAAAAAAAATGGGGAAATTTAGTGACTAGGAGAAAGTGGTCTAGGTGGAAATGATGTACAGTGCAAAGGACCAAAAGAGGCCAGAACGAACCTGACAGCTGTTGCAAAAGCAGGGGAAATATCAAGGAGGCAGACACAACATGGAGGGGAAGATATGAGGGACATGGCGTGGATACTTAAAAAAATGAAAAAAAAAAAAAAAATCTCGGCCAAAGTCCAAGACATCAAAAGGCATGGCATACCATCAAGGGCAGGGACTTGCACCACATACCCCTAGGCTTACAAAAATTGATCCCTGCTGAAGGCCAAAACAAATAAGAAGGAAAAAGGAGCACTCTGAAATGTAGATATCATCAAAGGAAATTACATTGAAGGAGAAAAAAAAAAAAAATGGGGAAATTTAATGACTTGGAGAAAGTGGTCTGGTTGGAAACTAGGTGCAGTACAAATGACCGAATGAGCTCAGAACTAACCTGACAGCTGTTGCAAAAGCAGGGGAAATATCAAGGAGGCAGACACAAAATGGAGGGGAAGATATGAGGGACATGGCGTGGATACTTAAAAAAATGAAAAAAAAAAAAAAATCTCGGCTAAAGTCCAAGCCATCAAAAGGCATGGCATACCATCAAGGGCAGGGACTTGCACCACATACCCCTAGGCTTACAAAAATTGATCCCTGCTGAAGGCCAAAACAAATAAGAAGGACTAAGGAGCACTCTGAAATGGAGATACCATCAAAGGAAATGACATTGAAGGAGAAAAAAAAAAAAATTGGGGAAATTTAAAGACTAGGAGAAAGTGGTCTGGGTGGAAATGATGTACAGTGCAAAGGACCAAAAGAGGCCAGAACGAACCTGACAGCTGTTGCAAAAGCAGGGGAAATATCAAGGAGGCAGACACAACATGGAGGGGAAGATATGAGGGACATGGTGTGGATACTTAAAAAAATGAAAAAAAAAAAAAAAATCTCGGCCAAAGTCCAAGCCATCAAAAGGCATGGCATACCATCAAGGGCAGGGACTTGCACCACATACCCCTAGGCTTACAAAAATTGATCCCTGCTGAAGGCCAAAACAAATAAGAAGGAAAAAGGAGCACTCTGAAAAGGAGATATCATCAAAGGAAATTGCATTGAAGGAGAAAAAAAAAAAAAATGGGGAAATTTAATGACTTGGAGAAAGTGGTCTAGGTGGAAACTAGGTGCAGTACAAATGATCGAATGAGCTCAGAACTAACCTGACAGCTGTTGCAAAAGCAGGGGAAATATCAAGGAGGCAGACACAAAATGGAGGTGAAGATATGAGGGACATGGCGTGGATACTTAAAAAAATGAAAAAAAAAAAAAAAATCTCAGCCACAGTCAAAGCTATCACAATGCATGGCATACCATCAAGGGCAGGGACTTGCACTAAAGCTTGCCCCTTTGGTTCCCATTGAAATCGCAAGATTTCGTTTCCCGTCCCGAAAGGAAATGAAATTTCCTTTCGGGACGGGAAACGAAATCTTGCGACCCTGAAAACAAAGGCTCACAAACATTCTGGAAAGAAGATATGATCAAAAGAAATGAAATTGAAAAAAAACCCAAAAAAACGGGAAAATTGGCAGATGTAATGACTGCAAGAAATTGGTCTGGACGGAAATGAGGTGCAATGCAAAGGACAAAAGGAGGCCAGAACTAACCTGACAGCTGTTGCAAAAGCAGGGGAAATATCAAGGAGGCAGACACAACATGGAGAAGAAGATATGAGGGACATGGCGTGGATACTTAAAAAAATTAAAAAAGAAAAAAAAATCTCGGCCAAAGTCCAAGTCATCAAAAGGCATGGCATACAATCAAGGGCAGGGACTTGCACCACATACCCCTAGGCTTACAAAAATTGATCCCTGCTAAAGGCCAAAACAAATAAGAAGGACTAAGGAGCACTCTGAAATGGAGATACCATCAAAAGAACTGACATTGAAGGAGAAAAAAAAAAAAATGGGGAAATTTAGTGACTACGAGAAAGTGGTCTGGGTGGAAATGATGTACAGTGCAAAGGACCAAAAGAGGCCAGAACTAACCTGACAGCATTTGCAAAAGCAGGGGAAAAATCAAGGAGGCAGACACAACTTGGAGGGGAAGATATGAGGGACATGGCGTGGATACTTAAAAAAATGAAAAAAAAAAAAAAAAAATCTCGGCCAAAGTCAAAGCCATCAAAAGGCATGGCATACCATCAAGGGCAGGGACTTGCACCAAAGCTTGCCCCTTTGGTTCCCATTGAAATCGCAAGATTTCGTTTCCCGTCCCGAAAGGAAATTTCATTTCCTTTCGGGACGGGAAACGAAATCTTGCGACCCTGAAAACAAAGGCTCACAAACACTCTGGAAAGAAGATATGATCAAAAGAAATGAAATTGAAAAAAAACCCAAAAAAAACGGAAAATTGGGAGATGTTATGACTGCAAGAAAGTGGTCTGGACGGAAATGAGGTGCAGTGCAAAGGACAAAATAAGGCCAGAACTAACCTGACAGCTGTTGCAAAAGCAGGGGAAATATCAAGGAGGCAGACACAATTTGGAGTGGAAGATATGAGGGACATGGCGTGGATACTTAAAAAAATGAAAAAAAAAAAAAAAATCTCGGCTAAAGTCCAAGACATCAAAAGGCATGGCATACCATCAAGGGCAGGGACTTGCACCACATACCCCTAGGCTTACAAAAATTGATCCCTGCTGAAGGCCAAAACAAATAAGAAGGACTAAGGAGCACTCTGAAATGGAGATACCATCAAAAGAAACGAAATTGAAGGAAAAAAAAAAAAAAATGGGGAAATTTAAAGACTAGGAGAAAGTGGTCTGGGTGGAAACTAGGTGCAGTACAAATGACCGAATGAGGTCAGAACTAACCTGACAGCTGTTGCAAAAGCAGGGGAAATATCAAGGAGGCAGACACAACATGGAGGGGAAGATATGAGGGACATGGCGTGGATACTTAAAAAAATGAAAAAAAAAAAAAAAAATCTCGGCTAAAGTCCAAGACATCAAAAGGCATGGCATACCATCAAGGGCAGGGACTTGCACCACATACCCCTAGGCTTACAAAAATTGATCCCTGCTGAAGGCCAAAACAAATAAGAAGGACTAAGGAGCACTCTGAAATGGAGATACCATCAAAGGAAATTACATTGAAGGAGAAAAAAAAAAAAAAAATTGGGGAAATTTAGTGACTAGGAGAAAGTGGTCTGGGTGGAAACTAGGTGCAGTACAAATGACCGAATGAGGTCAGAACTAACGTGACAGCTGTTGCAAAAGCAGGGGAAATATCAAGGAGGCAGACACAACATGGAGGGGAAGATATGAGGGACATGGCGTGGATACTTAAAAAAATGAAAAAAAAAAAAAAAAATCTCGGATAAAGTCCAAGACATCAAAAGGCATGGCATACAATCAAGGGCAGGGACTTGCACCACATACCCCTAGGCTTACAAAAATTGATCCCTGCTGAAGGCCAAAACAAATAAGAAGGACTAAGGAGCACTCTGAAATGGAGATACCATCAAAGGAAATTACACTGAAGGAGAAAAAAAAAAAATTGGGGAAATTTAAAAACTAGGAGAAAGTGGTCTGGGTGGAAACTAGGTGCAGTACAAATGACCGAATGAGCTCCGAACTAACCTGACAGCTGTTGCAAAAGCAGGGGAAATATCAAGGAGGCAGACACAACATGGAGGGGAAGATATGAGGGACATGGCGTGGATACTTAAAAAAATGAAAAAAAAAAAAAAAAATCTCGGCCAAAGTCCAAGACATCAAAAGGCATGGCATACCATCAAGGGCAGGGACTTGCACCACATACCCCTAGGCTTACAAAAATTGATCCCTGCTGAAGGCCAAAACAAATAAGAAGGACTAAGGAGCACTCTGAAATGGAGATACCATCAAAGGAAATGACATTGAAGGAGAAAAAAAAAAAAAATTGGGGAAATTTAGTGACGAGGAGAAAGTGGTCTGGGTGGAAACTAGGTGCAGTACAAATGACCGAATGAGCTCAGAACTAACCTGACAGCTGTTGCAAAAGAAGGGGAAAAATCAAGGAGGCAGAAACAACATGGAGGGGAAGATATGAGGGACATGGCGTGGATACTTTAATAATGGAAAAAAAAAAAAAAAATCTCGGCTAAAGTCCAAGACATCAAAAGGCATGGCATACCATCAAGGGCAGGGACTTGCACCACATACCCCTAGGCTTACAAAAATTGATCCCTGCTGAAGGCCAAAACAAATAGGAAGGACTAAGGAGCACTCTGAAATGGAGATACCATCAAAGGAAATTACACTGAAGGAGAAAAAAAAAAAAATTGGGGAAATTTAGTGACTAGGAGAAAGTGGTCTGGGTGGAAACTAGGTGCAGTACAAATGACCGAATGAGGTCAGAACTAACGTGACAGCTGTTGCAAAAGCAGGGGAAATATCAAGGAGGCAGACACAACATGGAGGGGAAGATATGAGGGACATGGCGTGGATACTTAAAAAAATGAAAAAAAAAAAAAAAAATCTCGGATAAAGTCCAAGACATCAAAAGGCATGGCATACAATCAAGGGCAGGGACTTGCACCACATACCCCTAGGCTTACAAAAATTGATCCCTGCTGAAGGCCAAAACAAATAAGAAGGACTAAGGAGCACTCTGAAATGGAGATACCATCAAAGGAAATTACACTGAAGGAGAAAAAAAAAAAATTGGGGAAATTTAAAAACTAGGAGAAAGTGGTCTGGGTGGAAACTAGGTGCAGTACAAATGACCGAATGAGCTCCGAACTAACCTGACAGCTGTTGCAAAAGCAGGGGAAATATCAAGGAGGCAGACACAACATGGAGGGGAAGATATGAGGGACATGGCGTGGATACTTAAAAAAATGAAAAAAAAAAAAAAAAATCTCGGCCAAAGTCCAAGACATCAAAAGGCATGGCATACCATCAAGGGCAGGGACTTGCACCACATACCCCTAGGCTTACAAAAATTGATCCCTGCTGAAGGCCAAAACAAATAAGAAGGACTAAGGAGCACTCTGAAATGGAGATACCATCAAAGGAAATGACATTGAAGGAGAAAAAAAAAAAAAATTGGGGAAATTTAGTGACGAGGAGAAAGTGGTCTGGGTGGAAACTAGGTGCAGTACAAATGACCGAATGAGCTCAGAACTAACCTGACAGCTGTTGCAAAAGAAGGGGAAAAATCAAGGAGGCAGAAACAACATGGAGGGGAAGATATGAGGGACATGGCGTGGATACTTTAATAATGGAAAAAAAAAAAAAAAATCTCGGCTAAAGTCCAAGACATCAAAAGGCATGGCATACCATCAAGGGCAGGGACTTGCACCACATACCCCTAGGCTTACAAAAATTGATCCCTGCTGAAGGCCAAAACAAATAGGAAGGACTAAGGAGCACTCTGAAATGGAGATACCATCAAAGGAAATTACACTGAAGGAGAAAAAAAAAAAAATTGGGGAAATTTAAAGACTAGGAGAAAGTGGTCTGGGTGGAAACTAGGTGCAGTACAAAAGACCGAATGAGGTCAGAACTAACCTGACAGCTGTTGCAAAAGAAGGGGAAATATCAAGGAGGCAGACACAACATGGAGGGGAAGATATGAGGGACATGGCGTGGATACTTAAAAAAATGAAAAAAAAAAAAAAAAAAATCTCGGCCAAAGTCCAAGACATCAAAAGGCATGGCATACCATCAAGGGCAGGGACTTGCACCACATACCCCTAGGCTTACAAAAATTGATCCCTGCTGAAGGCCAAAACAAATAAGAAGGACTAAGGAGCACTCTGAAATGGAGATACCATCAAAGGAAATTACATTGAAGGAGAAAAAAAAAAAAATGGGGAAATTTAGTGACTACGAGAAAGTGGTCTAGGTGGAAATGATGTACAGTGCAAAGGACCAAAAGAGGCCAGAACTAACCTGACAGCTGTTGCAAAAGCAGGGGAAATATCAAGGAGGCAGACACAACATGGAGGGGAAGATATGAGGGACATGGCGTGGATACTTAAAAAAATGAAAAAAAAAAAAAAAAATCTCGGCTAAAGTCCAAGCCATCAAAAGGCATGGCATACCATCAAGGGCATAGACTTGCACCACATACCCCTAGGCTTACAAAAATTGATCCCTGCTGAAGGCCAAAACGAATATGAAGGACTAAGAAGAACTCTGAAATGGAGATACCATCAAAAGAAAGGGAATTGAAGGGAAAAAAAAAAAAAAAAGGGGAAATTTAATGACTTGGAGAAAGTGGTCTGGGTGGAAACTAGGTGCAGTACAAATGACCGAATGAGGTCAGAACTAACCTGACAGCTGTTGCAAAAGCAGGGGAAAAATCAAGGAGGCAGACACAACATGGAGGGGAAGATATGAGGGACATGGCGTGGATACTTAAAAAAATGAAAAAAAAAAAAAAAATCTCAGCCAAAGTCAAAGCCATCAAAAGGCATGGCATACCATCAAGGGCAGGGACTTGCACCAAAGCTTGCCCCTTTGGTTCCCATTGAAATCGCAAGATTTCGTTTCCCGTCCCGAAAGGAAATGAAATTTCCTTTCGGGACGCTAAACGAAATCTTGCGACCCTGAAAATGAAGGTTCACAAACACTCTGGAAAGAAGATATGATCAAAAGAAATGAAGTTGAAAAAAAACCAAAAAAAACCGGAAAATTGGCAGATGTAATGACTGCAAGAAAGTGGTCTGGACGGAAATGAGGTGCAGTGCAAAGGACAAAATAAGGCCAGCAGTAACCTGACAGCTGTTGCAAAAGCAGGGGAAATATCAAGGAGGCAGACACAGCATGGAGGGGAAGATATGAGGGACATGGCGTGGATACTTAAATAATGGAAAAAAAAAAAAAATCTCGGCTAAAGTCCAAGACATCAAAAGGCATGGCATACCATCAAGGGCAGGGACTTGCACCACATACCCCTAGGCTTACAAAAATTGATCCCTGCTGAAGGCCAAAACAAATAAGAAGGACTAAGGAGCACTCTGAAATGGAGATACCATCAAAGGAAATTACATTGAAGGAGAAAAAAAAAAAAAAAATTGGGGAAATTTAGTGACTAGGAGAAAGTGGTCTGGGTGGAAACTAGGTGCAGTACAAATGACCAAATAAGGTCAGAACTAACGTGACAGCTGTTGCAAAAGCAGGGGAAATATCAAGGAGGCAGACACAACATGGAGGGGAAGATATGAGGGACATGGCGTGGATACTTTAATAATGGAAAAAAAAAAAAAAAATCTCGGCTAAAGTCCAAGACATCAAAAGGCATGGCATACCATCAAGGGCAGGGACTTGCACCACATACCCCTAGGCTTACAAAAATTGATCCCTGCTGAAGGCCAAAACAAATAGGAAGGACTAAGGAGCACTCTGAAATGGAGATACCATCAAAGGAAATTACACTGAAGGAGAAAAAAAAAAAAATTGGGGAAATTTAAAGACTAGGAGAAAGTGGTCTGGGTGGAAACTAGGTGCAGTACAAAAGACCGAATGAGGTCAGAACTAACCTGACAGCTGTTGCAAAAGAAGGGGAAATATCAAGGAGGCAGACACAACATGGAGGGGAAGATATGAGGGACATGGCGTGGATACTTAAAAAAATGAAAAAAAAAAAAAAAAAAATCTCGGCCAAAGTCCAAGACATCAAAAGGCATGGCATACCATCAAGGGCAGGGACTTGCACCACATACCCCTAGGCTTACAAAAATTGATCCCTGCTGAAGGCCAAAACAAATAAGAAGGACTAAGGAGCACTCTGAAATGGAGATACAATCAAAGGAAATTACATTGAAGGAGAAAAAAAAAAAAATGGGGAAATTTAGTGACTACGAGAAAGTGGTCTAGGTGGAAATGATGTACAGTGCAAAGGACCAAAAGAGGCCAGAACTAACCTGACAGCTGTTGCAAAAGCAGGGGAAATATCAAGGAGGCAGACACAACATGGAGGGGAAGATATGAGGGACATGGCGTGGATACTTAAAAAAATGAAAAAAAAAAAAAAAAAATCTCGGCTAAAGTCCAAGCCATCAAAAGGCATGGAATACCATCAAGGGCATAGACTTGCACCACATACCCCTAGGCTTACAAAAATTGATCCCTGCTGAAGGCCAAAACGAATATGAAGGACTAAGAAGAACTCTGAAATGGAGATACCATCAAAAGAAAGGGAATTGAAGGGAAAAAAAAAAAAAAAAGGGGAAATTTAATGACTTGGAGAAAGTGGTCTGGGTGGAAACTAGGTGCAGTGCAAATGACCGAATGAGGTCAGAACTAACCTGACAGCTGTTGCAAAAGCAGGGGAAAAATCAAGGAGGCAGACACAACATGGAGGGGAAGATATGAGGGACATGGCGTGGATACTTAAAAAAATGAAAAAAAAAAAAAAAATCTCAGCCAAAGTCCAAGCCATCAAAAGGCATGGCATACAATCAAGGGCAGGGACTTGCACCACATACCCTAGGCTTACAAAAATTGATCCCTGCTGAAGGCCAAAACAAATAAGAAGGACTAAGGAGCACTCTGAAATGGAGATACCATCAAAGGAAATTACACTGAAGGAGAAAAAAAAAAAAATTGGGGAAATTTAGTGACTAGGAGAAAGTGGTCTGGGTGGAAACTAGGTGCAGTACAAATGACCGAATGAGGTCAGAACTAACCTGACAGCTGTTGCAAAAGCAGGGGAAATATCAAGGAGGCAGACACAACATGGAGGGGAAGATATGAGGGACATGGCGTGGATACTTAAAAAAATGAAAAAAAAAAAAAAAATATCTCGGACAAAGTCCAAGCCATCAAAAGGCATGGCATACCATCAAGGGCCGGGACTTGCACCACATACCCCTAGGCTTACAAAAATTGATCCCTGCTGAAGGCCAAAACAAATAAGAAGGACTAAGGAGCACTCTGAAATGGAGATACCATCAAAGGAAATTACATTGAAGGAGAAAAAAAAAAAAAAATTGGGGAAATTTAGTGACTAGGAGAAAGTGGTCTGGGTGGAAACTAGGTGCAGTACAAATGACCAAATAAGGTCAGAACTAACGTGACAGCTGTTGCAAAAGCAGGGGAAATATCAAGGAGGCAGACACAACATGGAGGGGAAGATATGAGGGACATGGCGTGGATACTTAAAAAAATGAAAAAAAAAAAAAATCTCGGCTAAAGTCCAAGACATCAAAAGGCATGGCATACCATCAAGGGCAGGGACTTGCACCACATACCCCTAGGCTTACAAAAATTGATCCCTGCTGAAGGCCAAAACAAATAAGAAGGACTAAGGAGCACTCTGAAATGGAGTTACTATCAAAGGAAATTACATTGAAGGAGAAAAAAAAAAAAATGGGGAAATTTAGTGACTTGGAGAAAGTGGTCTAGGTCGAAATGAGGTACAGTGCAAAGGACCAAAAGAGGCCAGAACTAACCTGACAGCTGTTGCAAAAGCAGGGGAAAAATCAAGGAGGCAGAAACAACATGGAGGGGAAGATATGAGGGACATGGCGTGGATACTTTAATAATGGAAAAAAAAAAAAAAAAATCTCGGCCAAAGTCCAAGCCATCAAAAGGCATGGCATACAATCAAGGGCAGGGACTTGCACCACATACCCTAGGCTTACAAAAATTGATCCCTGCTGAAGGCCAAAACAAATAAGAAGGACTAAGGAGCACTCTGAAATGGAGATACCATCAAAGGAAATTACACTGAAGGAGAAAAAAAAAAAAATTGGGGAAATTTAGTGACTAGGAGAAAGTGGTCTGGGTGGAAACTAGGTGCAGTACAAATGACCGAATGAGGTCAGAACTAACCTGACAGCTGTTGCAAAAGCAGGGGAAATATCAAGGAGGCAGACACAACATGGAGGGGAAGATATGAGGGACATGGCGTGGATACTTAAAAAAATGAAAAAAAAAAAAAAAATATCTCGGACAAAGTCCAAGCCATCAAAAGGCATGGCATACCATCAAGGGCCGGGACTTGCACCACATACCCCTAGGCTTACAAAAATTGATCCCTGCTGAAGGCCAAAACAAATAAGAAGGACTAAGGAGCACTTTGAAATGGAGTTACCATCAAAGGAAATTACATTGAAGGAGAAAAAAAAAAAAATGGGGAAATTTAGTGACTACGAGAAAGTGGCCTAGGTGGAAATGATGTACAGTGCAAAGGACCAAAAGAGGCCAGAACTAACCTGACAGCTGTTGCAAAAGCAGGGGAAAAATCAAGGAGGCAGACACAACATGGAGGGGAAGATATGAGGGACATGGCGTGGATACTTAAAAAAATGAAAAAAAAAAAAAAAATCTCAGCCAAAGTCAAAGCCATCAAAAGGCATGGCATACCATCAAGGGCAGGGACTTGCACCAAAGCTTGCCCCTTTGGTTCCCATTGAAATCGCAAGATTTCGTTTCCCGTCCCGAAAGGAAATGAAATTTCCTTTCGGGACGGGAAACGAAATCTTGCGACCCTGAAAACAAAGGCTCACAAACACTCTGGAAAGAAGATATGATCAAAAGAAATGAAATTGAAAAAAAACCCAAAAAAACCGGAAAATTGGCAGATGTAATGACTGCAAGAAAGTGGTCTGGACGGAAATGAGGTGCAGTGCAAAGGACAAAAGGAGGCCAGAACTAACCTGACAGCTGTCGCAAAAGCAGGGGAAATATCAAGGAGGCAGACACAACATGGAGGGGAAGATATGAGGGACATGGCGTGGATACTTAAAAAAATGAAAAAAAAAAAAAAAATCTCGGCTAAAGTCCAAGACATCAAAAGGCATGGCATACCATCAAGGGCAGGGACTTGCACCACATACCCCTAGGCTTACAAAAATTGATCCCTGCTGAAGGCCAAAACAAATAAGAAGGACTAAGGAGCACTCTGAAATGGAGATACCATCAAAGGAAATTACATTGAAGGAGAAAAAAAAAAAAAAAATTGGGGAAATTTAGTGACTAGGAGAAAGTGGTCTGGGTGGAAACTAGGTGCAGTACAAATGACCAAATAAGGTCAGAAATAACGTGACAGCTGTTGCAAAAGCAGGGGAAATATCAAGGAGGCAGACACAACATGGAGGGGAAGATATGAGGGACATGGCGTGGATACTTAAAAAAATGAAAAAAAAAAAAAATCTCGGCTAAAGTCCAAGACATCAAAAGGCATGGCATACCATCAAGGGCAGGGACTTGCACCACATACCCCTAGGCTTACAAAAATTGATCCCTGCTGAAGGCCAAAACAAATAAGAAGGACTAAGGAGCACTCTGAAATGGAGTTACTATCAAAGGAAATTACATTGAAGGAGAAAAAAAAAAAAATGGGGAAATTTAGTGACTTGGAGAAAGTGGTCTAGGTCGAAATGAGGTACAGTGCAAAGGACCAAAAGAGGCCAGAACTAACCTGACAGCTGTTGCAAAAGCAGGGGAAAAATCAAGGAGGCAGAAACAACATGGAGGGGAAGATATGAGGGACATGGCGTGGATACTTTAATAATGGAAAAAAAAAAAAAAAATCTCGGCCAAAGTCCAAGCCATCAAAAGGCATGGCATACAATCAAGGGCAGGGACTTGCACCACATACCCTAGGCTTACAAAAATTGATCCCTGCTGAAGGCCAAAACAAATAAGAAGGACTAAGGAGCACTCTGAAATGGAGATACCATCAAAGGAAATTACACTGAAGGAGAAAAAAAAAAAAATTGGGGAAATTTAGTGACTAGGAGAAAGTGGTCTGGGTGGAAACTAGGTGCAGTACAAATGACCGAATGAGGTCAGAACTAACCTGACAGCTGTTGCAAAAGCAGGGGAAATATCAAGGAGGCAGACACAACATGGAGGGGAAGATATGAGGGACATGGCGTGGATACTTAAAAAAATGAAAAAAAAAAAAAAAATATCTCGGACAAAGTCCAAGCCATCAAAAGGCATGGCATACCATCAAGGGCCGGGACTTGCACCACATACCCCTAGGCTTACAAAAATTGATCCCTGCTGAAGGCCAAAACAAATAAGAAGGACTAAGGAGCACTTTGAAATGGAGTTACCATCAAAGGAAATTACATTGAAGGAGAAAAAAAAAAAAATGGGGAAATTTAGTGACTACGAGAAAGAGGCCTAGGTGGAAATGATGTACAGTGCAAAGGACCAAAAGAGGCCAGAACTAACCTGACAGCTGTTGCAAAAGCAGGGGAAAAATCAAGGAGGCAGACACAACATGGAGGGGAAGATATGAGGGACATGGCGTGGATACTTAAAAAAATGAAAAAAAAAAAAAAATCTCAGCCAAAGTCAAAGCCATCAAAAGGCATGGCATACCATCAAGGGCAGGGACTTGCACCAAAGCTTGCCCCTTTGGTTCCCATTGAAATCGCAAGATTTCGTTTCCCGTCCCGAAAGGAAATGAAATTTCCTTTCGGGACGGGAAACGAAATCTTGCGACCCTGAAAACAAAGGCTCACAAACACTCTGGAAAGAAGATATGATCAAAAGAAATGAAATTGAAAAAAAACCCAAAAAAACCGGAAAATTGGCAGATGTAATGACTGCAAGAAAGTGGTCTGGACGGAAATGAGGTGCAGTGCAAAGGACAAAAGGAGGCCAGAACTAACCTGACAGCTGTTGCAAAAGCAGGGGAAATATCAAGGAGGCAGACACAACATGGAGGGGAAGATATGAGGGACATGGCGTGGATACTTAAAAAAATGAAAAAAAAAAAAAAAATCTCGGCTAAAGTCCAAGACATCAAAAGGCATGGCATACCATCAAGGGCAGGGACTTGCACCACATACCCCTAGGCTTACAAAAATTGATCCCTGCTGAAGGCCAAAACAAATAAGAAGGACTAAGGAGCACTCTGAAATGGAGATACCATCAAAGGAAATTACATTGAAGGAGAAAAAAAAAAAAAAAATTGGGGAAATTTAGTGACTAGGAGAAAGTGGTCTGGGTGGAAACTAGGTGCAGTACAAATGACCAAATAAGGTCAGAACTAACGTGACAGCTGTTGCAAAAGCAGGGGAAATATCAAGGAGGCAGACACAACATGGAGGGGAAGATATGAGGGACATGGCGTGGATACTTAAAAAAATGAAAAAAAAAAAAAATCTCGGCTAAAGTCCAAGACATCAAAAGGCATGGCATACCATCAAGGGCAGGGACTTGCACCACATACCCCTAGGCTTACAAAAATTGATCCCTGCTGAAGGCCAAAACAAATAAGAAGGACTAAGGAGCACTCTGAAATGGAGTTACCATCAAAGGAAATTACATTGAAGGAGGAAAAAAAAAAAATGGGGAAATTTAGTGACTACGAGAAAGTGGTCTAGGTCGAAATGATGTACAGTGCAAAGGACCAAAAGAGGCCAGAACTAACCTGACAGCTGTTGCAAAAGCAGGGGAAAAATCAAGGAGGCAGACACAACATGGAGGGGAAGATATGAGGGACATGGCGTGGATACTTAAAAAAATGAAAATAAAAAAAAAAAATCTCGGCTAAAGTCCAAGCCATCAAAAGGCATGGCATACCATCAAGGGCAGGGACTTGCACCACATACCCCTAGGCTTACAAAAATTGATCCCTGCTGAAGGCCAAAACAAATATGAAGGACTAAGAAGAACTCTGAAATGGAGATACCATCAAAAGAAAGGAAATTGAAGGGAAAAAAAAAAAAAAAAAAGGGGAAATTTAATGACTTGGAGAAAGTGGTCTGGGTGGAAACTAGGTGCAGTACAAATGACCGAATGAGCTCAGAACTAACCTGACAGCTGTTGCAAAAGAAGGGGAAAAATCAAGGAGGCAGAAACAACATGGAGGGGAAGATATGAGGGACATGGCGTGGATACTTTAATAATGGAAAAAAAAAAAAAAAATCTCGGCCAAAGTCCAAGCCATCAAAAGGCATGGCATACAATCAAGGGCAGGGACTTGCACCACATACCCTAGGCTTACAAAAATTGATCCCTGCTGAAGGCCAAAACAAATAAGAAGGACTAAGGAGCATTCTGAAATGGAGATACCATCAAAGGAAATTACACTGAAGGAGAAAAAAAAAAAAATTGGGGAAATTTAAAGACTAGGAGAAAGTGGTCTGGGTGGAAACTAGGTGCAGTACAAATGACCGAATGAGCTCAGAACTAACCTGACAGCTGTTGCAAAAGCAGGGGAAATATCAAGGAGGCAGACACAACATGGAGGGGAAGATATGAGGGACATGGCGTGGATACTTAAAAAAATGAAAAAAAAAAAAAAAATCTCGGCTAAAGTCCAAGACATCAAAAGGCATGGCATACCATCAAGGGCAGGGACTTGCACCACATACCCCTAGGCTTACAAAAATTGATCCCTGCTGAAGGCCAAAACAAATAAGAAGGACTAAGGAGCACTCTGAAATGGAGATACCATCAAAGGAAATTACATTGAAGGAGAAAAAAAAAAAAATGGGGAAATTTAGTGACTACGAGAAAGTGGTCTAGGTGGAAATGATGTACAGTGCAAAGGACCAAAAGAGGCCAGAACTAACCTGACAGCTGTTGCAAAAGCAGGGGAAAAATCAAGGAGGCAGACACAACATGGAGGGGAAGATATGAGGGACATGGCGTGGATACTTAAAAAAATGAAAAAAAAAAAAAAAAAATCTCGGCTAAAGTCCAAGCCATCAAAAGGCATGGCATACCATCAAGGGCATAGACTTGCACCACATACCCCTAGGCTTACAAAAATTGATCCCTGCTGAAGGCCAAAACAAATAAGAAGGACTAAGGAGCACTCTGAAATGGAGATACCATCAAAGGAAATTACACTGAAGGAGAAAAAAAAAAAATTGGGGAAATTTAAAAACTAGGAGAAAGTGGTCTGGGTGGAAACTAGGTGCAGTACAAATGACCGAATGAGCTCAGAACTAACCTGACAGCTGTTGCAAAAGCAGGGGAAAAATCAAGGAGGCAGACACAACATGGAGGTGAAGATATGAGGGACATGGCGTGGATACTTAAAAAAATGAAAAAAAAAAAAAAAATCTCGGCTAAAGTCCAAGACATCAAAAGGCATGGCATACCATCAAGGGCCGGGACTTGCACCACATACCCCTAGGCTTACAAAAATTGATCCCTGCTGAAGGCCAAAACAAATAAGAAGGACTAAGGAGCACTCTGAAATGGAGATACCATCAAAGGAAATTACACTGAAGGAGAAAAAAAAAAAATTGGGGAAATTTAAAGACTAGGAGAAAGTGGTCTGGTTGGAAACTAGGTGCAGTACAAATGACCGAATGAGCTCAGAACTAACCTGACAGCTGTTGCAAAAGCAGGGGAAATATCAAGGAGGCAGACACAACATGGAGGGGAAGATATGAGGGACATGGCGTGGATACTTTAATAATGGAAAAAAAAAAAAAAAATCTCGGCTAAAGTCCAAGACATCAAAAGGCATGGCATACCATCAAGGGCAGGGACTTGCACCACATACCCCTAGGCTTACAAAAATTGATCCCTGCTGAAGGCCAAAACAAATAAGAAGGACTAAGGAGCACTCTGAAATGGAGATACCATCAAAGGAAATGACACTGAAGGAGAAAAAAAAAAAAATTGGGGAAATTTAGTGACTACGAGAAAGTGGTCTGGGTGGAAACTAGGTGCAGTACAAATGACCGAATGAGCTCAGAACTAACCTGACAGCTGTTGCAAAAGAAGGGGAAAAATCAAGGAGGCAGAAACAACATGGAGGGGAAGATATGAGGGACATGGCGTGGATACTTTAATAATGGAAAAAAAAAAAAAAAATCTCGGCCAAAGTCCAAGCCATCAAAAGGCATGGCATACAATCAAGGGCAGGGACTTGCACCACATACCCCTAGGCTTACAAAAATTGATCCCTGCTGAAGGCCAAAACAAATAAGAAGGACTAAGGAGCACTCTGAAATGGAGATACCATCAAAGAAAATTACACTGAAGGAGAAAAAAAAAAAAATTGGGGAAATTTAAAGACTAGGAGAAAGTGGTCTGGGTGGAAACTAGGTGCAGTACAAATGACCGAATGAGGTCAGAACTAACCTGACAGCTGTTGCAAAAGCAGGGGAAATATCAAGGAGGCAGACACAACATGGAGGGGAAGATATGAGGGACATGGCGTGGATACTTAAAAAAATGAAAAAAAAAAAAAAAATATCTCGGACAAAGTCCAAGCCATCAAAAGGCATGGCATACCATCAAGGGCCGGGACTTGCACCACATACCCCTAGGCTTACAAAAATTGATCCCTGCTGAAGGCCAAAACAAATAAGAAGGACTAAGGAGCACTTTGAAATGGAGATACCATCAAAGGAAATTACATTGAAGGAGAAAAAAAAAAAAAAGGGGAAATTTAGTGACTACGAGAAAGTGGCCTAGGTGGAAATGATGTACAGTGCAAAGGACCAAAAGAGGCCAGAACGAACCTGACAGCTGTTGCAAAAGCAGGGGAAAAATCAAGGAGGCAGACACAACATGGAGGGGAAGATATGAGGGACATGGCGTGGATACTTAAAAAAATGAAAAAAAAAAAAAAAATCTCAGCCAAAGTCAAAGCCATCAAAAGGCATGGCATACCATCAAGGGCAGGGACTTGCACCAAAGCTTGCCCCTTTGGTTCCCATTGAAATCGCAAGATTTCGTTTCCCGTCCCGAAAGGAAATGAAATTTCCTTTCGGGACGGGAAACGAAATTTTGCGACCCTGAAAACAAAGTCTCACAAACACTCTGGAAAGAAGATATGATCAAAAGAAATGAAATTGAAAAAAAACCCAAAAAAACCGGAAAATTGGCAGATGTAATTACTGCAAGAAAGTGGTCTGGACGGAAATGAGGTGCAGTGCAAAGGACAAAATAAGGCCAGAACTAACCTGACAGCTGTTGCAAAAGCAGGGGAAATATCAAGGAGGCAGACACAACATGGAGGGGAAGATATGAGGGACATGGCGTGGATACTTAAAAAAATGAAAAAAAAAAAAAAAATCTCGGCTAAAGTCCAAGACATCAAAAGGCATGGCATACCATCAAGGGCAGGGACTTGCACCACATACCCCTAGGCTTACAAAAATTGATCCCTGCTGAAGGCCAAAACAAATAAGAAGGACTAAGGAGCACTCTGAAATGGAGATACCATCAAAGGAAATTACATTGAAGGAGAAAAAAAAAAAAATGGGGAAATTTAGTGACTACGAGAAAGTGGTCTAGGTGGAAATGATGTACAGTGCAAAGGACCAAAAGAGGCCAGAACTAACCTGACAGCTGTTGCAAAAGCAGGGGAAAAATCAAGGAGGCAGACACAACATGGAGGGGAAGATATGAGGGACATGGCGTGGATACTTAAAAAAATGAAAAAAAAAAAAAAAAAATCTCGGCTAAAGTCCAAGCCATCAAAAGGCATGGCATACCATCAAGGGCATAGACTTGCACCACATACCCCTAGGCTTACAAAAATTGATCCCTGCTGAAGGCCAAAACAAATAAGAAGGACTAAGGAGCACTCTGAAATGGAGATACCATCAAAGGAAATTACACTGAAGGAGAAAAAAAAAAAATTGGGGAAATTTAAAAACTAGGAGAAAGTGGTCTGGGTGGAAACTAGGTGCAGTACAAATGACCGAATGAGGTCAGAACTAACGTGACAGCTGTTGCAAAAGCAGGGGAAAAATCAAGGAGGCAGACACAACATGGAGGTGAAGATATGAGGGACATGGCGTGGATACTTAAAAAAATGAAAAAAAAAAAAAAAATCTCGGCTAAAGTCCAAGACATCAAAAGGCATGGCATACCATCAAGGGCCGGGACTTGCACCACATACCCCTAGGCTTACAAAAATTGATCCCTGCTGAAGGCCAAAACAAATAAGAAGGACTAAGGAGCACTCTGAAATGGAGATACCATCAAAGGAAATTACACTGAAGGAGAAAAAAAAAAAATTGGGGAAATTTAAAGACTAGGAGAAAGTGGTCTGGTTGGAAACTAGGTGCAGTACAAATGACCGAATGAGCTCAGAACTAACCTGACAGCTGTTGCAAAAGCAGGGGAAATATCAAGGAGGCAGACACAACATGGAGGGGAAGATATGAGGGACATGGCGTGGATACTTTAATAATGGAAAAAAAAAAAAAAAATCTCGGCTAAAGTCCAAGACATCAAAAGGCATGGCATACCATCAAGGGCAGGGACTTGCACCACATACCCCTAGGCTTACAAAAATTGATCCCTGCTGAAGGCCAAAACAAATAAGAAGGACTAAGGAGCACTCTGAAATGGAGATACCATCAAAGGAAATGACACTGAAGGAGAAAAAAAAAAAAATTGGGGAAATTTAGTGACTACGAGAAAGTGGTCTGGGTGGAAACTAGGTGCAGTACAAATGACCGAATGAGCTCAGAACTAACCTGACAGCTGTTGCAAAAGAAGGGGAAAAATCAAGGAGGCAGAAACAACATGGAGGGGAAGATATGAGGGACATGGCGTGGATACTTTAATAATGGAAAAAAAAAAAAAAAATCTCGGCCAAAGTCCAAGCCATCAAAAGGCATGGCATACAATCAAGGGCAGGGACTTGCACCACATACCCCTAGGCTTACAAAAATTGATCCCTGCTGAAGGCCAAAACAAATAAGAAGGACTAAGGAGCACTCTGAAATGGAGATACCATCAAAGAAAATTACACTGAAGGAGAAAAAAAAAAAAATTGGGGAAATTTAAAGACTAGGAGAAAGTGGTCTGGGTGGAAACTAGGTGCAGTACAAATGACCGAATGAGGTCAGAACTAACCTGACAGCTGTTGCAAAAGCAGGGGAAATATCAAGGAGGCAGACACAACATGGAGGGGAAGATATGAGGGACATGGCGTGGATACTTAAAAAAATGAAAAAAAAAAAAAAAATATCTCGGACAAAGTCCAAGCCATCAAAAGGCATGGCATACCATCAAGGGCCGGGACTTGCACCACATACCCCTAGGCTTACAAAAATTGATCCCTGCTGAAGGCCAAAACAAATAAGAAGGACTAAGGAGCACTTTGAAATGGAGATACCATCAAAGGAAATTACATTGAAGGAGAAAAAAAAAAAAAAGGGGAAATTTAGTGACTACGAGAAAGTGGCCTAGGTGGAAATGATGTACAGTGCAAAGGACCAAAAGAGGCCAGAACGAACCTGACAGCTGTTGCAAAAGCAGGGGAAAAATCAAGGAGGCAGACACAACATGGAGGGGAAGATATGAGGGACATGGCGTGGATACTTAAAAAAATGAAAAAAAAAAAAAAAATCTCAGCCAAAGTCAAAGCCATCAAAAGGCATGGCATACCATCAAGGGCAGGGACTTGCACCAAAGCTTGCCCCTTTGGTTCCCATTGAAATCGCAAGATTTCGTTTCCCGTCCCGAAAGGAAATGAAATTTCCTTTCGGGACGGGAAACGAAATTTTGCGACCCTGAAAACAAAGTCTCACAAACACTCTGGAAAGAAGATATGATCAAAAGAAATGAAATTGAAAAAAAACCCAAAAAAACCGGAAAATTGGCAGATGTAATTACTGCAAGAAAGTGGTCTGGACGGAAATGAGGTGCAGTGCAAAGGACAAAATAAGGCCAGAACTAACCTGACAGCTGTTGCAAAAGCAGGGGAAATATCAAGGAGGCAGACACAACATTGAGGGGAAGATATGAGGGACATGGCGTGGATACTTAAAAAAATGAAAAAAAAAAAAAAAATCTCGGCTAAAGTCCAAGACATCAAAAGGCATGGCATACCATCAAGGGCAGGGACTTGCACCACATACCCCTAGGCTTACAAAAATTGATCCCTGCTGAAGGCCAAAACAAATAAGAAGGACTAAGGAGCACTCTGAAATGGAGATACCATCAAAGGAAATTACATTGAAGGAGAAAAAAAAAAAAAATGGGGAAATTTAGTGACTACGAGAAAGTGGTCTAGGTGGAAATGATGTACAGTGCAAAGGACCAAAAGAGGCCAGAACTAACCTGACAGCTGTTGCAAAAGCAGGGGAAATATCAAGGAGGCAGACACAACATGGAGGGGAAGATATGAGGGACATGGCGTGGATACTTAAAAAAATGAAAAAAAAAAAAAAAAAATCTCGGCTAAAGTCCAAGCCATCAAAAGGCATGGCATACCATCAAGGGCATAGACTTGCACCACATACCCCTAGGCTTACAAAAATTGATCCCTGCTGAAGGCCAAAACAAATAAGAAGGACTAAGGAGCACTCTGAAATGGAGATACCATCAAAGGAAATTACACTGAAGGAGAAAAAAAAAAAATTGGGGAAATTTAAAAATTAGGAGAAAGTGGTCTGGGTGGAAACTAGGTGCAGTACAAATGACCGAATGAGCTCAGAACTAACCTGACAGCTGTTGCAAAAGCAGGGGAAAAATCAAGGAGGCAGACACAACATGGAGGGGAAGATATGAGGGACATGGCGTGGATACTTAAAAAAATGAAAAAAAAAAAAAAAAATCTCGGCTAAAGTCCAAGCCATCAAAAGGCATGGCATACCATCAAGGGCATAGACTTGCACCACATACCCCTAGGCTTACAAAAATTGATCCCTGCTGAAGGCCAAAACAAATAAGAAGGACTAAGGAGCACTCTGAAATGGAGATACCATCAAAGGAAATTACACTGAAGGAGAAAAAAAAAAAATTGGGGAAATTTAAAAATTAGGAGAAAGTGGTCTGGGTGGAAACTAGGTGCAGTACAAATGACCGAATGAGCTCAGAACTAACCTGACAGCTGTTGCAAAAGCAGGGGAAAAATCAAGGAGGCAGACACAACATGGAGGGGAAGATATGAGGGACATGGCGTGGATACTTAAAAAAATGAAAAAAAAAAAAAAAATCTCGGCTAAAGTCCAAGACATCAAAAGGCATGGCATACCATCAAGGGCCGGGACTTGCACCACATACCCCTAGGCTTACAAAAATTGATCCCTGCTGAAGGCCAAAACAAATAAGAAGGACTAAGGAGCACTCTGAAATGGAGATACCATCAAAGGAAATTACACTGAAGGAGAAAAAAAAAAAATTGGGGAAATTTAAAGACTAGGAGAAAGTGGTCTGGTTGGAAACTAGGTGCAGTACAAATGACCGAATGAGCTCAGAACTAACCTGACAGCTGTTGCAAAAGCAGGGGAAATATCAAGGAGGCAGACACAACATGGAGGGGAAGATATGAGGGACATGGCGTGGATACTTTAATAATGGAAAAAAAAAAAAAAAATCTCGGCTAAAGTCCAAGACATCAAAAGGCATGGCATACCATCAAGGGCAGGGACTTGCACCACATACCCCTAGGCTTACAAAAATTGATCCCTGCTGAAGGCCAAAACAAATAAGAAGGACTAAGGAGCACTCTGAAATGGAGATACCATCAAAGGAAATGACACTGAAGGAGAAAAAAAAAAAAATTGGGGAAATTTAGTGACTACGAGAAAGTGGTCTGGGTGGAAACTAGGTGCAGTACAAATGACCGAATGAGCTCAGAACTAACCTGACAGCTGTTGCAAAAGAAGGGGAAAAATAAAGGAGGCAGAAACAACATGGAGGGGAAGATATGAGGGACATGGCGTGGATACTTTAATAATGGAAAAAAAAAAAAAAAATCTCGGCCAAAGTCCAAGCCATCAAAAGGCATGGCATACAATCAAGGGCAGGGACTTGCACCACATACCCCTAGGCTTACAAAAATTGATCCCTGCTGAAGGCCAAAACAAATAAGAAGGACTAAGGAGCACTCTGAAATGGAGATACCATCAAAGGAAATTACACTGAAGGAGAAAAAAAAAAAATTGGGGAAATTTAAAAATTAGGAGAAAGTGGTCTGGGTGGAAACTAGGTGCAGTACAAATGACCGAATGAGCTCAGAACTAACCTGACAGCTGTTGCAAAAGCAGGGGAAAAATCAAGGAGGCAGACACAACATGGAGGGGAAGATATGAGGGACATGGCGTGGATACTTAAAAAAATGAAAAAAAAAAAAAAAATCTCGGCTAAAGTCCAAGACATCAAAAGGCATGGCATACAATCAAGGGCAGGGACTTGCACCACATACCCCTAGGCTTACAAAAATTGATCCCTGCTGAAGGCCAAAACAAATAAGAAGGACTAAGGAGCACTCTGAAATGGAGATACCATCAAAGGAAATTACACTGAAGGAGAAAAAAAAAAAATTGGGGAAATTTAAAGACTAGGAGAAAGTGGTCTGGTTGGAAACTAGGTGCAGTACAAATGACCGAATGAGGTCAGAACTAACCTGACAGCTGTTGCAAAAGCAGGGGAAATATCAAGGAGGCAGACACAACATGGAGGGGAAGATATGAGGGACATGGCGTGGATACTTTAATAATGGAAAAAAAAAAAAAAAATCTCGGCTAAAGTCCAAGACATCAAAAGGCATGGCATACCATCAAGGGCAGGGACTTGCACCACATACCCCTAGCCTTCCAAAAATTGATCCCTGCTGAAGGCCAAAACAAATAAGAAGGACTAAGGAGCACTCTGAAATGGAGATACCATCAAAGGAAATGACACTGAAGGAGAAAAAAAAAAAAATTGGGGAAATTTAGTGACTACGAGAAAGTGGTCTGGGTGGAAACTAGGTGCAGTACAAATGACCGAATGAGCTCAGAACTAACCTGTCAGCTGTTGCAAAAGAAGGGGAAAAATCAAGGAGGCAGAAACAACATGGAGGGGAAGATATGAGGGACATGGCGTGGATACTTTAATAATGGAAAAAAAAAAAAAAAATCTCGGCCAAAGTCCAAGCCATCAAAAGGCATGGCATACAATCAAGGGCAGGGACTTGCACCACATACCCCTAGGCTTACAAAAATTGATCCCTGCTGAAGGCCAAAACAAATAAGAAGGACTAAGGAGCACTCTGAAATGGAGATACCATCAAAGGAAATTACATTGAAGGAGAAAAAAAAAAAAAGGGGAAATTTAGTGACTACGAGAAAGTGGTCTAGGTGGAAATGATGTACAGTGCAAAGGACCAAAAGAGGCCAGAACTAACCTGACAGCTGTTGCAAAAGCAGGGGAAAACTCAAGGAGGCAGACACAACATGGAGGGGAAGATATGAGGGACATGGCGTGGATACTTAAAAAAATGAAAAAAAAAAAAAATATCTCAGCCAAAGTCCAAGCCATCAAAAGGCATGGCATACCATCAAGGGCAGGGACTTGCACCACATACCCCTAGGCTTACAAAAATTGATCCCTGCTGAAGGCCAAAACAAATAAGAAGGACTAAGGAGCACTCTGAAATGGAGATACTATCAAAGGAAATTACACTGAAGGAGAAAAAAAAAAAAATTGGGGAAATTTAAAGACTGGGAGAAAGTGGTCTGGGTGGAAACTAGGTGCAGTACAAATGACCGAATGAGGTCAGAACTAACGTGACAGCTCTTGCAAAAGCAGGGGAAATATCAAGGAGGCAGACACAACATGGAGGGGAAGATATGAGGGACATGGCGTGGATACTTAAAAAAATGAAAAAAAAAAAAAAATCTCGGCTAAAGTCCAAGCCATCAAAAGGCATGGCATACAATCAAGGGCAGGGACTTGCACCACATACCCCTAGGCTTACAAAAATTGATCCCTGCTGAAGGCCAAAACAAATAAGAAGGACAAAGGAGCACTCTGAAATGGAGATACCATCAAAGGAAATTACACTGAAGGAGAAAAAAAAAAAAAATTGGGGAAATTTAAAGACTAGGAGAAAGTGGTCTGGGTGGAAACTAGGTGCAGTACAAATGACCGAATGAGGTCAGAACTAACCTGACAGCTGTTGCAAAAGCAGGGGAAATATCAAGGAGGCAGACACAACTTGGAGGGGAAGATATGAGGGACATGGTGTGGATACTTAAATAATGGAAAAAAAAAAAAAAATCTCGGCTAAAGTCCAAGACATCAAAAGGCATGGCATACCATCAAGGGCAGGGACTTGCACCACATACCCCTAGGCTTACAAAAATTGATCCCTGCTGAAGGCCAAATCAAATAAGAAGGACTAAGGAGCACTCTGAAATGGAGATACCATCAAAGGAAATGACATTGAAGGAGAAAAAAAAAAAAAATTGGGGAAATTTAGTGACTACGAGAAAGTGGTCTGGGTGGAAACTAGGTGCAGTACAAATGACCGAATGAGCTCAGAACTAACCTGACAGCTGTTGCAAAAGAAGGGGAAAAATCAAGGAGGCAGAAACAACATTTAGGGGAAGATATGAGGGACATGACGTGGATACGTTAATAATGGAAAAAAAAAAAAAAAATCTCGGCCAAAGTCCAAGCCATCAAAAGGCATGGCATACCATCAAGGGCAGGGACTTGCACCACATACCCCTAGGCTTACAAAAATTGATCCCTGCTGAAGGCCAAAACAAATAAGAAGGACTAAGGAGCACTCTGAAATGGAGATACCATCAAAGGAAATTACATTGAAGGAGAAAAAAATAAAAATGGGGAAATTTAGTGACTACGAGAAAGTGGTCTAGGTGGAAATGATGTACAGTGCAAAGGACCAAAAGAGGCCAGAACTAACCTGACAGCTGTTGCAAAAGCAGGGGAAAAATCAAGGAGGCAGACACAACATGGAGGGGAAGATATGAGGGACATGGCGTGGATACTTAAAAAAATGAAAAAAAAAAAAATATCTCAGCCAAAGTCCAAGACATCAAAAGGCATGGCATACCATCAAGGGCAGGGACTTGCACCAAAGCTTGCCCCTTTGGTTCCCATTGAAATCGCAAGATTTCGTTTCCCGTCCCGAAAGGAAATGAAATTTCCTTTCGGGACGGGAAACGAAATCTTGCGACCCTGAAAACAAAGGCTCACAAACACTCTGGAAAGAAGATATGATCAAAAGAAATGAAATTGAAAAAAAACCCAAAAAAACCGGAAAATTGGCAGATGTAATGACTGCAAGAAAGTGGTCTGGACGGAAATGAGGTGCAGTGCAAAGGACAAAATAAGGCCAGCAGTAACCTGACAGCTGTTGCAAAAGCAGGGGAAATATCAAGGAGGCAGACACAACATGGAGGGGAAGATATGAGGGACATGGCGTGGATACTTAAAAAAATGAAAAAAAAAAAAAAAATCTCGGCTAAAGTCCAAGACATCAAAAGGCATGGCATACTATCAAGGGCAGGGACTTGCACCACATACCCCTAGGCTTACAAAAATTGATCCCTGCTGAAGGCCAAAACAAATAAGAAGGACTAAGGAGCACTCTGAAATGGAGATACCATCAAAGGAAATTACATTGAAGGAGAAAAAAAAAAAAAATGGGGAAATTTAGTGACTAGGAGAAAGTGGTCTAGGTGGAAATGATGTACAGTGCAAAGGACCAAAAGAGGCCAGAACTAACCTGACAGCTGTTGCAAAAGCAGGGGAAATATCAAGGAGGCAGACACAACATGGAGGGGAAGATATGAGGGACATGGCGTGGATACTTAAAAAAATGAAAAAAAAAAAAAAAAAATCTCGGCTAAAGTCCAAGACATCAAAAGGCATGGCATACAATCAAGGGCAGGGACTTGCACCACATACCCCTAGGCTTACAAAAATTGATCCCTGCTGAAGGCCAAAACGAATATGAAGGACTAAGAAGAACTCTGAAATGGAGATACCATCAAAAGAAACGAAATTGAAGGAAAAAAAAAAAAAAAAGGGGAAATTTAATGACTTGGAGAAAGTGGTCTGGGTGGAAACTAGGTGCAGTACAAATGACCGAATGAGCTCAGAACTAACCTGACAGCTGTTGCAAAAGAAGGGGAAAAATCAAGGAGGCAGAAACAACATGGAGGGGAAGATATGAGGGACATGGCGTGGATACTTTAATAATGGAAAAAAAAAAAAAAAATCTCGGACAAAGTCCAAGCCATCAAAAGGCATGGCATACCATCAAGGGCAGGGACTTGCACCACATACCCCTAGGCTTACAAAAACTGATCCCTGCTGAAGGCCAAAACAAATAAGAAGGACTAAGGAGCACTCTGAAATGGAGATACCATCAAAGGAAATTACACTGAAGGAGAAAAAAAAAAAATTGGGGAAATTTAAAGACTAGGAGAAAGTGGTCTGGTTGGAAACTAGGTGCAGTACAAATGACCGAATGAGCTCAGAACTAACCTGACAGCTGTTGCAAAAGCAGGGGAAATATCAAGGAGGCAGACACAACATGGAGGGGAAGATATGAGGGACATGGCGTGGATACTTTAATAATGGAAAAAAAAAAAAAAAATCTCGGCTAAATTCCAAGCCATCAAAAGGCATGGCATACCATCAAGGGCAGGGACTTGCACCACATACCCCTAGGCTTACAAAAATTGATCCCTGCTGAAGGCCAAAAGAAATAAGAAGGACTAAGGAGCACTCTGAAATGGAGATACCATCAAAGGAAATGACATTGAAGGAGAAAAAAAAAAAAATTGGGGAAATTTAGTGACTACGAGAAAGTGGTCTGGGTGGAAACTAGGTGCAGTACAAATGACCGAATGAGCTCAGAACTAACCTGACAGCTGTTGCAAAAGAAGGGGAAAAATCAAGGAGGCAGAAACAACATGGAGGGGAAGATATGAGGGACATGGCGTGGATACTTAAATAATGGAAAAAAAAAAAAAAAATCTCTGCCAAAGTCCAAGCCATCAAAAGGCATGGCATACAATCAAGGGCAGGGACTTGCACCACATACCCCTAGGCTTACAAAAATTGATCCCTGCTGAAGGCCAAAACAAATAAGAAGGACTAAGGAGCACTCTGAAATGGAGATACCATCAAAGGAAATTGCATTGAAGGAGAAAAAAAAAAAAATGGGGAAATTTAGTGACTACGAGAAAGTGATCTAGGTGGAAATGATGTACAGTGCAAAGGACCAAAAGAGGCCAGAACTAACCTGACAGCTGTTGCAAAAGCAGGGGAAAAATCAAGGAGGCAGACACAACATGGAGGGGAAGATATGAGGGACATGGCGTGGATACTTAAAAAATGAAAAAAAAAAAAAAATCTCGGCTAAAGTCCAAGACATCAAAAGGCATGGCTTACCATCAAGGGCAGGGACTTGCACCACATACCCCTAGGCTTACAAAAATTGATCCCTGCTGAAGGCCAAAACAAATAAGAAGGACTAAGGAGCACTCTTAAATGGAGATACCATCAAAAGAAACGAAATTGAAGGAAAAAAAAAAAAAAATGGGGAAATTTAAAGACTAGGAGAAAGTGGTCTGGGTGGAAACTAGGTGCAGTACAAATGACCGAATGAGGTCAGAACTAACGTGACAGCTGTTGCAAAAGCAGGGGAAATATCAAGGAGGCAGACACAACATGGAGGGGAAGATATGAGGGACATGGCGTGGATACTTAAAAAAATGAAAAAAAAAAAAAAAAAATCTCGGCTAAAGTCCAAGACATCAAAAGGCATGGCATACCATCAAGGGCAGGGACTTGCACCACATACCCCTAGGCTTACAAAAATTGATCCCTGCTGAAGGCCAAAACAAATATGAAGGACTAAGGAGCACTCTGAAATGGAGATACTATCAAAGGAAATTACACTGAAGGAGAAAAAAAAAAAAATTGGGGAAATTTAAAGACTGGGAGAAAGTGGTCTGGGTGGAAACTAGGTGCAGTACAAATGACCGAATGAGGTCAGAACTAACCTGACAGCTGTTGCAAAAGCAGGGGAAATATCAAGGAGGCAGACACAACATGGAGGGGAAGATATGAGGGACATGGCGTGGATACTTAAAAAAATGAAAAAAAAAAAAAAATCTCGGCTAAAGTCCAAGCCATCAAAAGGCATGGCATACAATCAAGGGCAGAGACCTGCACCACATACCCCTAGGCTTACAAAAATTGATCCCTGCTGAAGGCCAAAACAAATAAGAAGGACTAAGAAGAACTCTGAAATGGAGATACCATCAAAAGAAAGGGAATTGAAGGGAAAAAAAAAAAAAAAAGGGGAAATTTAATGACTTGGAGAAAGTGGTCTGGGTGGAAACTAGGTGCAGTACAAATGACCGAATGAGCTCAGAACTAACCTGACAGCTGTTGCAAAAGAAGGGGAAAAATCAAGGAGGCAGAAACAACATGGAGGGGAAGATATGAAGGACATGGCGTGGATACTTTAATAATGGAAAAAAAAAAAAAAAATCTCGGACAAAGTCCAAGCCATCAAAAGGCATGGCATACCATCAAGGGCAGGGACTTGCACCACATACCCCTAGGCTTACAAAAACTGATCCCTGCTGAAGGCCAAAACAAATAAGAAGGACTAAGGAGCACTCTGAAATGGAGATACCATCAAAGGAAATTACACTGAAGGAGAAAAAAAAAAAATTGGGGAAATTTAAAGACTAGGAGAAAGTGGTCTGGTTGGAAACTAGGTGCAGTACAAATGACCGAATGAGCTCAGAACTAACCTGACAGCTGTTGCAAAAGCAGGGGAAATATCAAGGAGGCAGACACAACATGGAGGGGAAGATATGAGGGACATGGCGTGGATACTTTAATAATGGAAAAAAAAAAAAAAAATCTCGGCTAAATTCCAAGCCATCAAAAGGCATGGCATACCATCAAGGGCAGGGACTTGCACCACATACCCCTAGGCTTACAAAAATTGATCCCTGCTGAAGGCCAAAAGAAATAAGAAGGACTAAGGAGCACTCTGAAATGGAGATACCATCAAAGGAAATGACATTGAAGGAGAAAAAAAAAAAAATTGGGGAAATTTAGTGACTACGAGAAAGTGGTCTGGGTGGAAACTAGGTGCAGTACAAATGACCGAATGAGCTGAGAACTAACCTGACAGCTGTTGCAAAAGAAGGGGAAAAATCAAGGAGGCAGAAACAACATGGAGGGGAAGATATGAGGGACATGGCGTGGATACTTAAATAATGGAAAAAAAAAAAAAAATCTCGGCTAAAGTCCAAGCCATCAAAAGGCATGGCATACAATCAAGGGCAGGGACTTGCACCACATACCCCTAGGCTTACAAAAATTGATCCCTGCTGAAGGCCAAAACAAATAAGAAGGACTAAGGAGCACTCTGAAATGGAGATACCATCAAAGGAAATTGCATTGAAGGAGAAAAAAAAAAAAATGGGGAAATTTAGTGACTACGAGAAAGTGATCTAGGTGGAAATGATGTACAGTGCAAAGGACCAAAAGAGGCCAGAACTAACCTGACAGCTGTTGCAAAAGCAGGGGAAAAATCAAGGTGGCAGACACAACATGGAGGGGAAGATATGAGGGACATGGCGTGGATACTTTAATAATGGAAAAAAAAAAAAAAAATCTCGGCCAAAGTCCAAGACATCAAAAGGCATGGCATACCATCAAGGGCCGGGACTTGCACCACATACCCCTAGGCTTACAAAAATTGATCCCTGCTGAAGGCCAAAACAAATAAGAAGGACTAAGGAGCACTCTGAAATGGAGATACCATCAAAGGAAATGACATTGAAGGAGAAAAAAAAAAAATTGGGGAAATTTAGTGACTACGAGAAAGTGGTCTGGGTGGAAACTAGGTGCAGTACAAATGACCGAATGAGCTCAGAACTAACCTGACAGCTGTTGCAAAAGAAGGGGAAAAATCAAGGAGGCAGAAACAACATGGAGGGGAAGATATGAGGGACATGGCGTGGATACTTTAATAATGGAAAAAAAAAAAAAAAATCTCGGCCAAAGTCCAAGCCATCAAAAGGCATGGCATACCATCAAGGGCAGGGACTTGCACCACATACCCCTAGGCTTACAAAAATTGATCCCTGCTGAAGGCCAAAACAAATAAGAAGGACTAAGGAGCACTCTGAAATGGAGATACCATCAAAGGAAATTGCATTGAAGGAGAAAAAAAAAAAAATGGGGAAATTTAGTGACTACGAGAAAGTGATCTAGGTGGAAATGATGTACAGTGCAAAGGACCAAAAGAGGCCAGAACTAACCTGACAGCTGTTGCAAAAGCAGGGGAAAAATCAAGGAGGCAGACACAACATGGAGGGGAAGATATGAGGGACATGGCGTGGATACTTAAAAAAATGAAAAAAAAAAAAAAATCTCAGCCAAAGTCCAAGCCATCAAAAGGCATGGCATACCATCAAGGGCAGGGACTTGCACCAAAGCTTGCCCCTTTGGTTCCCATTGAAATCGCAAGATTTCGTTTCCCGTCCCGAAAGGAAATGAAATTTCCTGTCGGGACGGGAAACGAAATCTTGCGACCCTGAAAACAAAGGCTCACAAACACTCTGGAAAGAAGATATGATCAAAAGAAATGAAATTGAAAAAAAACCCAAAAAAACCGGAAAATTGGCAGATGTAATGACTGCAAGAAAGTGGTCTGGACGGAAATGAGGTGCAGTGCAAAGGACAAAATAAGGCCAGCAGTAACCTGACAGCTGTTGCAAAAGCAGGGGAAATATCAAGGAGGCAGACACAACATGGAGGGGAAGATATGAGGGACATGGCGTGGATACTTAAAAAAATGAAAAAAAAAAAAAAATCTCGGCTAAAGTCCAAGACATCAAAAGGCATGGCATACCATCAAGGGCCGGGACTTGCACCACATACCCCTAGGCTTACAAAAATTGATCCCTGCTGAAGGCCAAAACAAATAAGAAGGACTAAGGAGCACTCTGAAATGGAGATACTATCAAAGGAAATTACACTGGAGGAGAAAAAAAAAAAAATTGGGGAAATTTAGTGACTAGGAGAAAGTGGTCTGGGTGGAAACTAGGTGCAGTACAAATGACCGGATGAGGTCAGAACTAACCTGACAGCTGTTGCAAAAGCAGGGGAAATATCAAGGAGGCAGACACAACATGGAGGGGAAGATATGAGGGACATGGCGTGGATACTTAAAAAAATGAAAAAAAAAAAAAAAAAAAATCTCGGCTAAAGTCCAAGACATCAAAAGGCATGGCATACCATCAAGGGCAGAGACTTGCACCACATACCCCTAGGCTTACAAAAATTGATCCCTGCTGAAGGCCAAAACAAATAAGAAGGACTAAGGAGCACTCTGAAATGGAGATACCATCAAAGGAAATTACATTGAAGGAGAAAAAAAAAAAATGGGGAAATTTAGTGACTACGAGAAAGTGGTCTAGGTGGAAATGATGTACAGTGCAAAGGACCAAAAGAGGCCAGAACTAACCTGACAGCTGTTGCAAAAGCAGGGGAAAAATCAAGGAGGCAGACACAACATGGAGGGGAAGATATGAGGGACATGGCGTGGATACTTAAATAATGGAAAAAAAAAAAAAAATCTCGGCTAAAGTCCAAGACATCAAAAGGCATGGCATACCATCAAGGGCAGGGACTTGCACCACATACCCCTAGGCTTACAAAAATTGATCCCTGCTGAAGGCCAAAACAAATAAGAAGGACTAAGGAGCACTCTGAAATGGAGATACTATCAAAGGAAATTACACTGAAGGAGAAAAAAAAAAAAATTGGGGAAATTTAAAAACTAGGAAAAAGTGGTCTGGGTGGAAACTAGGTGCAGTACAAATGACCGAATGAGGTCAGAACTAACGTGACAGCTGTTGCAAAAGCAGGGGAAATATCAAGGAGGCAGACACAACATGGAGGGGAAGATATGAGGGACATGGCGTGGATACTTAAAAAAATGAAAAAAAAAAAAAAATCTCGGCTAAAGTCCAAGCCATCAAAAGGCATGGCATACAATCAAGGGCAGGGACTTGCACCACATACCCCTAGGCTTACAAAAATTGATCCCTGCTGAAGGCCAAAACAAATAAGAAGGACAAAGGAGCACTCTGAAATGGAGATACCATCAAAGGAAATTACACTGAAGGAGAAAAAAAAAAAAAATTGGGGAAATTTAAAGACTAGGAGAAAGTGGTCTGGGTGGAAACTAGGTGCAGTACAAATGACCGAATGAGGTCAGAACTAACCTGACAGCTGTTGCAAAAGCAGGGGAAATATCAAGGAGGCAGACACAACATGGAGGGGAAGATATGAGGGACATGGCGTGGATACTTAAAAAAATGAAAAAAAAAAAAAAAAAAATCTCGGCCAAAGTCCAAGACATCAAAAGGCATGGCATACCATCAAGGGCAGAGACTTGCACCACATACCCCTAGGCTTACAAAAATTGATCCCTGCTGAAGGCCAAAACAAATAAGAAGGACTAAGGAGCACTCTGAAATGGAGATACCATCAAAGGAAATTACACTGAAGGAGAAAAAAAAAAAAATTGTGAAATTTAGTGACTTGGAGAAAGTGGTCTGGGTGGAAACTAGGTGCAGTACAAATGACCGAATGAGCTCAGAACTAACCTGACAGCTGTTGCAAAAGCAGGGGAAATATCAAGGAGGCAGACACAACATGGAGGGGAAGATATGAGGGACATGGCGTGGATACTTAAAAAAATGAAAAAAAAAAAAAAATCTCGGCTAAAGTCCAAGCCATCAAAAGGCATGGCATACAATCAAGGGCAGGGACTTGCACCACATACCCCTAGGCTTACAAAAATTGATCCCTGCTGAAGGCCAAAACAAATAAGAAGGACAAAGGAGCACTCTGAAATGGAGATACCATCAAAGGAAATTACACTGAAGGAGAAAAAAAAAAAAAATTGGGGAAATTTAAAGACTAGGAGAAAGTGGTCTGGGTGGAAACTAGGTGCAGTACAAATGACCGAATGAGGTCAGAACTAACCTGACAGCTGTTGCAAAAGCAGGGGAAATATCAAGGAGGCAGACACAACATGGAGGGGAAGATATGAGGGACATGGCGTGGATACTTAAAAAAATGAAAAAAAAAAAAAAAAAATCTCGGCCAAAGTCCAAGACATCAAAAGGCATGGCATACCATCAAGGGCAGAGACTTGCACCACATACCCCTAGGCTTACAAAAATTGATCCCTGCTGAAGGCCAAAACAAATAAGAAGGACTAAGGAGCACTCTGAAATGGAGATACCATCAAAGGAAATTACACTGAAGGAGAAAAAAAAAAAAATTGTGAAATTTAGTGACTTGGAGAAAGTGGTCTGGGTGGAAACTAGGTGCAGTACAAATGACCGAATGAGCTCAGAACTAACCTGACAGCTGTTGCAAAAGCAGGGGAAATATCAAGGAGGCAGACACAACTTGGAGGGGAAGATATGAGGGACATGGCGTGGATACTTAAATAATGGAAAAAAAAAAAAAAATCTCGGCTAAAGTCCAAGACATCAAAAGGCATGGCATACCATCAAGGGCAGGGACTTGCACCACATACCCCTAGGCTTACAAAAATTGATCCCTGCTGAAGACCAAAACAAATAAGAAGGACTAAGGAGCACTCTGAAATGGAGATACCATCAAAGGAAATGACATTGAAGGAGAAAAAAAAAAAAAAAAAAGGGGAAATTTAGTGACTACGAGAAAGAGGTCTGGGTGGAAACTAGGTGCAGTACAAATGACCGAATGAGGTCAGAACTAACGTGACAGCTGTTGCAAAAGCAGGGGAAATATCAAGGAGGCAGACACAACATGGAGGGGAAGATATGAGGGACATGGCGTGGATACTTAAAAAAATGAAAAAAAAAAAAAATCTCGGCTAAAGTCCAAGACATCAAAAGGCATGGCATACCATCAAGGGCAGGGACTTGCACCACATACCCCTAGGCTTACAAAAATTGATCCCTGCTGAAGGCCAAAACAAATAAGAAGGACTAAGGAGCACTCTGAAATGGAGATACTATCAAAGGAAATTACACTGAAGGAGAAAAAAAAAAAAATTGGGGAAATATAAAGACTAGGAGAAAGTGGTCTGGGTGGAAACTAGGTGCAGTACAAATGACCGAATGAGGTCAGAACTAACGTGACAGCTGTTGCAAAAGCAGGGGAAATATCAAGGAGGCAGACACAACATGGAGGGGAAGATATGAGGGACATGGCGTGGATACATAAAAAAATGAAAAAAAAAAAAAAATCTCGGCTAAAGTCCAAGCCATCAAAAGGCATGGCATACAATCAAGGGCAGGGACTTGCACCACATACCCCTAGGCTTACAAAAATTGATCCCTGCTGAAGGCCAAAACAAATAAGAAGGACTAAGGAGCACTCTAAAATGGAGATACCATCAAAGGAAATTACACTGAAGGAGAAAAAAAAAAAATTGTGAAATTTAGTGACTTGGAGAAAGTGGTCTGGTTGGAAACTAGGTGCAGTACAAATGACCGAATGAGCTCAGAACTAACGTGACAGCTGTTGCAAAAGCAGGGGAAATATCAAGGAGGCAGACACAACATGGAGGGGAAGATATGAGGGACATGGCGTGGATACTTAAAAAAATGAAAAAAAAAAAAAACAATCTCGGCCAAAGTCCAAACCATCAAAAGGCATGGCATACCATCAAGGTCAGGGACTTGCACCACATACGCCTAGGCTTACAAAAATTGATCCCTGCTGAAGGCCAAAACAAATAAGAAGGACTAAGGAGCACTCTGAAATGGAGATACCATCAAAGGAAATTACAATGAAGGAGAAAAAAAAAAAATGGGGAAATTTAGTGACTACGAGAAAGTGGTCTAGGTGGAAATGATGTACAGTGCAAAGGACCAAAAGAGGCCAGAACTAACCTGACAGCTGTTGCAAAAGCAGGGGAAAAATCAAGGAGGCAGACACAACTTGGAGGGGAAGATATGAGGGACATGGCGTGGATACTTAAAAAAATGAAAAAAAAAAAAATCTCGGCTAAAGTCCAAGACATCAAAAGGCATGGCATACCATCAAGGGCAGGGACTTGCACCACATACCCCTAGGCTTACAAAAATTGATCCCTGCTGAAGGCCAAAACAAATAAGAAGGACTAAGAAGCACTCTGAAATGGAGATACCATCAAAAGAAACTAAATTGAAGGCAAAAAAAAAAAAAAATGGAGAAATTTAATGACTTGGAGAAAGTGGTCTGGGTGGAAACTAGGTGCAGTACAAATGACCGAATGAGGTCAGAACTAACCTGACAGCTGTTGCAAAAGCAGGGGAAATATCAAGGAGGCAGACACAACATGGAGGGGAAGATATGAGGGACATGGCGTGGATACTTAAAAAAATGAAAAAAAAAAAAAAAATATCGGCTAAAGTCCAAGACATCAAAAGGCATGGCATACAATCAAGGGCAGGGACTTGCACCACATACCCCTAGGCTTACAAAAATTGATCCCTGCTGAAGGCCAAAACAAATAAGAAGGACTAAGGAGCACTCTGAAATGGAGATACCATCAAAGGAAATTACACTGAAGGAGAAAAAAAAAAAATTGGGGAAATTTAAAAACTAGGAGAAAGTGGTCTGGGTGGAAACTAGGTGCAGTACAAATGACCGAATGAGCTCAGAACTAACCTGACAGCTGTTGCAAAAGCAGGGGAAAAATCAAGGAGGCAGACACAACATGGAGGGGAAGATATGAGGGACATGGCGTGGATACTTAAAAAAATGAAAAAAAAAAAAAAAAATCTCAGCTAAAGTCCAAGACATCAAAAGGCATGGCATACCATCAAGGGCAGGGACTTGCACCACATACCCCTAGGCTTACAAAAATTGATCCCTGCTGAAGGCCAAAACAAATAAGAAGGACTAAGGAGCACTCTGAAATGGAGATACCATCAAAGGAAATGACATTGAAGGAGAAAAAAAAAAAAATTGGGGAAATTTAGTGACTACGAGAAAGTGGTCTGGGTGGAAACTAGGTGCAGTACAAATGACCGAATGAGCTGAGAACTAACCTGACAGCTGTTGCAAAAGAAGGGGAAAAATCAAGGAGGCAGAAACAACATAGAGGGGAAGATATGAGGGACATGGCGTGGATACTTAAAAAAATGAAAAAAAAAAAAAAATCTCGGCCAAAGTCCAAGCCATCAAAAGGCATGGCATACAATCAAGGGCAGGGACTTGCACCACATACCCCTAGGCTTACAAAAATTGATCCCTGCTGAAGGCCAAAACAAATAAGAAGGACTAAGGAGCACTCTGAAATGGAGATACCATCAAAGGAAATTACACTGAAGGAGAAAAAAAAAAAAATTGGGGAAATTTAAAGACTAGGAGAAAGTGGTCTGGGTGGAAACTAGGTGCAGTACAAATGACCGAATGAGGTCAGAACTAACCTGACAGCTGTTGCAAAAGCAGGGGAAATATCAAGGAGGCAGACACAACATGGAGGGGAAGATATGAGGGACATGGCGTGGATACTTAAAAAAATGAAAAAAAAAAAAAAAAATATCTCGGCCAAAGTCCAAGCCATCAAAAGGCATGGCATACCATCAAGGGCAGGGACTTGCACCACATACCCCTAGGCTTACAAAAATTGATCCCTGCTGAAGGCCAAAACAAATAAGAAGGACTAAGGAGCACTCTGAAATGGAGATACCATCAAAGGAAATTACATTGAAGGAGAAAAAAAAAAAAATGGGGAAATTTAGTGACTACGAGAAAGTGGTCTGGGTGGAAACTAGGTGCAGTACAAATGACCGATTGAGCTCAGAACTAACGTGACAGCTGTTGCAAAAGCAGGGGAAATATCAAGGAGGCAGACACAACATGGAGGGGAAGATATGAGGGACATGGCGTGGATACTTAAAAAAATGAAAAAAAAAAAAAAAATCTCAGCTAAAGTCCAAGACATCAAAAGGCATGGCATACCATCAAGGGCAGGGACTTGCACCACATACCCCTAGGCTTACAAAAATTGATCCCTGCTGAAGGCCAAAACAAATAAGAAGGACTAAGGAGCACTCTGAAATGGAGATACCATCAAAAGAAACTAAATTGAAGGCAAAAAAAAAAAAAAATGGAGAAATTTAATGACTTGGAGATAGTGGTCTGGGTGGAAACTAGGTGCAGTACAAATGACCGAATGAGGTCAGAACTAACCTGACAGCTGTTGCAAAAGCAGGGGAAATATCAAGGAGGCAGACACGACATGGAGGGGAAGATATGAGGGACATGGCGTGGATACTTAAAAAAATGAAAAAAAAAAAAAAAATCTCGGCTAAAGTCCAAGACATCAAAAGGCATGGCATACAATCAAGGGCAGGGACTTGCACCACATACCCCTAGGCTTACAAAAATTGATCCCTGCTGAAGGCCAAAACAAATAAGAAGGACTAAGGAGCACTCTGAAATGGAGATACCATCAAAGGAAATTACACTGAAGGAGAAAAAAAAAAAATTGGGGAAATTTAAAAACTAGGAGAAAGTGGTCTGGGTGGAAACTAGGTGCAGTACAAATGACCGAATGAGCTCAGAACTAACCTGACAGCTGTTGCAAAAGCAGGGGAAAAATCAAGGAGGCAGACACAACATGGAGGGGAAGATATGAGGGACATGGCGTGGATACTTAAAAAAATGAAAAAAAAAAAAAAAAATCTCAGCTAAAGTCCAAGACATCAAAAGGCATGGCATACCATCAAGGGCAGGGACTTGCACCACATACCCCTAGGCTTACAAAAATTGATCCCTGCTGAAGGCCAAAACAAATAAGAAGGACTAAGGAGCACTCTGAAATGGAGATACCATCAAAGGAAATGACATTGAAGGAGAAAAAAAAAAAAATTGGGGAAATTTAGTGACTAGGAGAAAGTGGTCTGGGTGGAAACTAGGTGCAGTACAAATGACCGAATGAGCTGAGAACTAACCTGACAGCTGTTGCAAAAGAAGGGGAAAAATCAAGGAGGCAGAAACAACATAGAGGGGAAGATATGAGGGACATGGCGTGGATACTTAAAAAAATGAAAAAAAAAAAAAAAATCTCGGCCAAAGTCCAAGCCATCAAAAGGCATGGCATACAATCAAGGGCAGGGACTTGCACCACATACCCCTAGGCTTACAAAAATTGATCCCTGCTGAAGGCCAAAACAAATAAGAAGGACTAAGGAGCACTCTGAAATGGAGATACCATCAAAGGAAATTACACTGAAGGAGAAAAAAAAAAAAATTGGGGAAATTTAAAGACTAGGAGAAAGTGGTCTGGGTGGAAACTAGGTGCAGTACAAATGACCGAATGAGGTCAGAACTAACCTGACAGCTGTTGCAAAAGCAGGGGAAATATCAAGGAGGCAGACACAACATGGAGGGGAAGATATGAGGGACATGGCGTGGATACTTAAAAAAATGAAAAAAAAAAAAAAAAATATCTCGGCCAAAGTCCAAGCCATCAAAAGGCATGGCATACCATCAAGGGCAGGGACTTGCACCACATACCCCTAGGCTTACAAAAATTGATCCCTGCTGAAGGCCAAAACAAATAAGAAGGACTAAGGAGCACTCTGAAATGGAGATACCATCAAAGGAAATTACATTGAAGGAGAAAAAAAAAAAAATGGGGAAATTTAGTGACTACGAGAAAGTGGTCTGGTTGGAAACTAGGTGCAGTACAAATGACCGATTGAGCTCAGAACTAACGTGACAGCTGTTGCAAAAGCAGGGGAAATATCAAGGAGGCAGACACAACATGGAGGGGAAGATATGAGGGACATGGCGTGGATACTTAAAAAAATGAAAAAAAAAAAAAAAATCTCAGCTAAAGTCCAAGACATCAAAAGGCATGGCATACCATCAAGGGCAGGGACTTGCACCACATACCCCTAGGCTTACAAAAATTGATCCCTGCTGAAGGCCAAAACAAATAAGAAGGACTAAGGAGCACTCTGAAATGGAGATACCATCAAAAGAAACTAAATTGAAGGCAAAAAAAAAAAAAAATGGAGAAATTTAATGACTTGGAGATAGTGGTCTGGGTGGAAACTAGGTGCAGTACAAATGACCGAATGAGGTCAGAACTAACCTGACAGCTGTTGCAAAAGCAGGGGAAATATCAAGGAGGCAGACACGACATGGAGGGGAAGATATGAGGGACATGGCGTGGATACTTAAAAAAATGAAAAAAAAAAAAAAAATCTCGGCTAAAGTCCAAGACATCAAAAGGCATGGCATACAATCAAGGGCAGGGACTTGCACCACATACCCCTAGGCTTACAAAAATTGATCCCTGCTGAAGGCCAAAACAAATAAGAAGGACTAAGGAGCACTCTGAAATGGAGATACCATCAAAGGAAATTACATTGAAGGAGAAAAAAAAAAAATTGGGGAAATTTAAAAACTAGGAGAAAGTGGTCTGGGTGGAAACTAGGTGCAGTACAAATGACCGAATGAGCTCAGAACTAACCTGACAGCTGTTGCAAAAGAAGGGGAAAAATCAAGGAGGCAGAAACAACATGGAGGGGAAGATATGAGGGACATGGCGTGGATACTTTAATAATGGAAAAAAAAAAAAAAATCTCGGCCAAAGTCCAAGCCATCAAAAGGCATGGCATACAATCAAGGGCAGGGACTTGCACCACATACCCCTAGGCTTACAAAAATTGATCCCTGCTGAAGGCCAAAACAAATAAGAAGGACTAAGGAGCACTCTGAAATGGAGATACCATCAAAGGAAATTACACTGAAGGAGAAAAAAAAAAAATTGGGGAAATTTAAAAACTAGGAGAAAGTGGTCTGGGTGGAAACTAGGTGCAGTACAAATGACCGAATGAGCTCAGAACTAACCTGACAGCTGTTGCAAAAGCAGGGGAAAAATCAAGGAGGCAGACACAACATGGAGGGGAAGATATGAGGGACATGGCGTGGATACTTAAAAAAATGAAAAAAAAAAAAAAAAATCTCAGCTAAAGTCCAAGACATCAAAAGGCATGGCATACCATCAAGGGCAGGGACTTGCACCACATACCCCTAGGCTTACAAAAATTGATCCCTGCTGAAGGCCAAAACAAATAAGAAGGACTAAGGAGCACTCTGAAATGGAGATACCATCAAAGGAAATGACATTGAAGGAGAAAAAAAAAAAAATTGGGGAAATTTAGTGACTACGAGAAAGTGGTCTGGGTGGAAACTAGGTGCAGTACAAATGACCGAATGAGCTGAGAACTAACCTGACAGCTGTTGCAAAAGAAGGGGAAAAATCAAGGAGGCAGAAACAACATGGAGGGGAAGATATGAGGGACATGGCGTGGATACTTAAAAAAATGAAAAAAAAAAAAAAATCTCGGCCAAAGTCCAAGCCATCAAAAGGCATGGCATACAATCAAGGGCAGGGACTTGCACCACATACCCCTAGGCTTACAAAAATTGATCCCTGCTGAAGGCCAAAACAAATAAGAAGGACTAAGGAGCACTCTGAAATGGAGATACCATCAAAGGAAATTACACTGAAGGAGAAAAAAAAAAAAATTGGGGAAATTTAAAGACTAGGAGAAAGTGGTCTGGGTGGAAACTAGGTGCAGTACAAATGACCGAATGAGGTCAGAACTAACCTGACAGCTGTTGCAAAAGCAGGGGAAATATCAAGGAGGCAGACACAACATGGAGGGGAAGATATGAGGGACATGGCGTGGATACTTAAAAAAATGAAAAAAAAAAAAAAAAATATCTCGGCCAAAGTCCAAGCCATCAAAAGGCATGGCATACCATCAAGGGCAGGGACTTGCACCACATACCCCTAGGCTTACAAAAATTGATCCCTGCTGAAGGCCAAAACAAATAAGAAGGACTAAGGAGCACTCTGAAATGGAGATACCATCAAAGGAAATTACATTGAAGGAGAAAAAAAAAAAAATGGGGAAATTTAGTGACTACGAGAAAGTGGTCTGGGTGGAAACTAGGTGCAGTACAAATGACCGATTGAGCTCAGAACTAACGTGACAGCTGTTGCAAAAGCAGGGGAAATATCAAGGAGGCAGACACAACATGGAGGGGAAGATATGAGGGACATGGCGTGGATACTTAAAAAAATGAAAAAAAAAAAAAAAATCTCAGCTAAAGTCCAAGACATCAAAAGGCATGGCATACCATCAAGGGCAGGGACTTGCACCACATACCCCTAGGCTTACAAAAATTGATCCCTGCTGAAGGCCAAAACAAATAAGAAGGACTAAGGAGCACTCTGAAATGGAGATACCATCAAAAGAAACTAAATTGAAGGCAAAAAAAAAAAAAAATGGAGAAATTTAATGACTTGGAGATAGTGGTCTGGGTGGAAACTAGGTGCAGTACAAATGACCGAATGAGGTCAGAACTAACCTGACAGCTGTTGCAAAAGCAGGGGAAATATCAAGGAGGCAGACACGACATGGAGGGGAAGATATGAGGGACATGGCGTGGATACTTAAAAAAATGAAAAAAAAAAAAAAAATCTCGGCTAAAGTCCAAGACATCAAAAGGCATGGCATACAATCAAGGGCAGGGACTTGCACCACATACCCCTAGGCTTACAAAAATTGATCCCTGCTGAAGGCCAAAACAAATAAGAAGGACTAAGGAGCACTCTGAAATGGAGATACCATCAAAGGAAATTACATTGAAGGAGAAAAAAAAAAAATTGGGGAAATTTAAAAACTAGGAGAAAGTGGTCTGGGTGGAAACTAGGTGCAGTACAAATGACCGAATGAGCTGAGAACTAACCTGACAGCTGTTGCAAAAGCAGGGGAAAAATCAAGGAGGCAGACACAACATGGAGGGGAAGATATGAGGGACATGGCGTGGATACTTAAAAAAATGAAAAAAAAAAAAAAAAATCTCGGCTAAAGTCCAAGACATCAAAAGGCATGGCATACCATCAAGGGCAGGGACTTGCACCACATACCCCTAGGCTTACAAAAATTGATCCCTGCTGAAGGCCAAAACAAATAAGAAGGACTAAGGAGCACTCTGAAATGGAGATACCATCAAAGGAAATGACATTGAAGGAGAAAAAAAAAAAAATTGGGGAAATTTAGTGACTACGAGAAAGTGGTCTGGGTGGAAACTAGGTGCAGTACAAATGACCGAATGTGCTCAGAACTAACCTGACAGCTGTTGCAAAAGAAGGGGAAAAATCAAGGAGGCAGAAACAACATGGAGGGGAAGATATGAGGGACATGGCGTGGATACTTTAATAATGGAAAAAAAAAAAAAAATCTCGGCCAAAGTCCAAGCCATCAAAAGGCATGGCATACGATCAAGGGCAGGGACTTGCACCACATACCCCTAGGCTTACAAAAATTGATCCCTGCTGAAGGCCAAAACAAATAAGAAGGACTAAGGAGCACTCTGAAATGGAGATACCATCAAAGGAAATTACACTGAAGGAGAAAAAAAAAAAAATGGGGAAATTTAATGACTTGGAGAAAGTGGTCTGGGTGGAAACTAGGTGCAGTACAAATGACCGAATGAGGTCAGAACTAACCTGACAGCTGTTGCAAAAGCAGGGGAAATATCAAGGAGGCAGACACAACATGGAGGGGAAGATATGAGGGACATGGCGTGGATACTTAAAAAAATGAAAAAAAAAAAAAAAAATATCTCGGCCAAAGTCCAAGCCATCAAAAGGCATGGCATACCATCAAGGGCAGGGACTTGCACCACATACCCCTAGGCTTACAAAAATTGATCCCTGCTGAAGGCCAAAACAAATAAGAAGGACTAAGGAGCACTCTGAAATGGAGATACCATCAAAGGAAATTACATTGAAGGAGAAAAAAAAAAAAATGGGGAAATTTAGTGACTACGAGAAAGTGGTCTGGGTGGAAACTAGGTGCAGTACAAATGACCGATTGAGCTCAGAACTAACGTGACAGCTGTTGCAAAAGCAGGGGAAATATCAAGGAGGCAGACACAACATGGAGGGGAAGATATGAGGGACATGGCGTGGATACTTAAAAAAATGAAAAAAAAAAAAAAAATCTCAGCTAAAGTCCAAGACATCAAAAGGCATGGCATACCATCAAGGGCAGGGACTTGCACCACATACCCCTAGGCTTACAAAAATTGATCCCTGCTGAAGGCCAAAACAAATAAGAAGGACTAAGGAGCACTCTGAAATGGAGATACCATCAAAAGAAACTAAATTGAAGGCAAAAAAAAAAAAAAATGGAGAAATTTAATGACTTGGAGATAGTGGTCTGGGTGGAAACTAGGTGCAGTACAAATGACCGAATGAGGTCAGAACTAACCTGACAGCTGTTGCAAAAGCAGGGGAAATATCAAGGAGGCAGACACGACATGGAGGGGAAGATATGAGGGACATGGCGTGGATACTTAAAAAAATGAAAAAAAAAAAAAAAATCTCGGCTAAAGTCCAAGACATCAAAAGGCATGGCATACAATCAAGGGCAGGGACTTGCACCACATACCCCTAGGCTTACAAAAATTGATCCCTGCTGAAGGCCAAAACAAATAAGAAGGACTAAGGAGCACTCTGAAATGGAGATACCATCAAAGGAAATTACACTGAAGGAGAAGAAAAAAAAAATTGGGGAAATTTAAAGACTAGGAGAAAGTGGTCTGGGTGGAAACTAGGTGCAGTACAAATGACCGAATGAGCTGAGAACTAACCTGACAGCTGTTGCAAAAGCAGGGGAAAAATCAAGGAGGCAGACACAACATGGAGGGGAAGATATGAGGGACATGGCGTGGATACTTAAAAAAATGAAAAAAAAAAAAAAAAATCTCGGCTAAAGTCCAAGACATCAAAAGGCATGGCATACCATCAAGGGCAGGGACTTGCACCACATACCCCTAGGCTTACAAAAATTGATCCCTGCTGAAGGCCAAAACAAATAAGAAGGACTAAGGAGCACTCTGAAATGGAGATACCATCAAAGGAAATGACATTGAAGGAGAAAAAAAAAAAAATTGGGGAAATTTAGTGACTACGAGAAAGTGGTCTGGGTGGAAACTAGGTGCAGTACAAATGACCGAATGTGCTCAGAACTAACCTGACAGCTGTTGCAAAAGAAGGGGAAAAATCAAGGAGGCAGAAACAACATGGAGGGGAAGATATGAGGGACATGGCGTGGATACTTTAATAATGGAAAAAAAAAAAAAAATCTCGGCCAAAGTCCAAGCCATCAAAAGGCATGGCATACAATCAAGGGCAGGGACTTGCACCACATACCCCTAGGCTTACAAAAATTGATCCCTGCTGAAGGCCAAAACAAATAAGAAGGACTAAGGAGCACTCTGAAATGGAGATACCATCAAAGGAAATTACACTGAAGGAGAAAAAAAAAAAAATGGGGAAATTTAATGACTTGGAGAAAGTGGTCTGGGTGGAAACTAGGTGCAGTACAAATGACCGAATGAGGTCAGAACTAACCTGACAGCTGTTGCAAAAGCAGGGGAAATATCAAGGAGGCAGACACAACATGGAGGGGAAGATATGAGGGACATGGCGTGGATACTTAAAAAAATGAAAAAAAAAAAAAAAAATATCTCGGCCAAAGTCCAAGCCATCAAAAGGCATGGCATACCATCAAGGGCAGGGACTTGCACCACATACCCCTAGGCTTACAAAAATTGATCCCTGCTGAAGGCCAAAACAAATAAGAAGGACTAAGGAGCACTCTGAAATGGAGATACCATCAAAGGAAATTACATTGAAGGAGAAAAAAAAAAAAATGGGGAAATTTAGTGACTACGAGAAAGTGGTCTGGGTGGAAACTAGGTGCAGTACAAATGACCGATTGAGCTCAGAACTAACGTGACAGCTGTTGCAAAAGCAGGGGAAATATCAAGGAGGCAGACACAACATGGAGGGGAAGATATGAGGGACATGGCGTGGATACTTAAAAAAATGAAAAAAAAAAAAAAAATCTCAGCTAAAGTCCAAGACATCAAAAGGCATGGCATACCATCAAGGGCAGGGACTTGCACCACATACCCCTAGGCTTACAAAAATTGATCCCTGCTGAAGGCCAAAACAAATAAGAAGGACTAAGGAGCACTCTGAAATGGAGATACCATCAAAAGAAACTAAATTGAAGGCAAAAAAAAAAAAAAATGGAGAAATTTAATGACTTGGAGATAGTGGTCTGGGTGGAAACTAGGTGCAGTACAAATGACCGAATGAGGTCAGAACTAACGTGACAGCTGTTGCAAAAGCAGGGGAAATATCAAGGAGGCAGACACGACATGGAGGGGAAGATATGAGGGACATGGCGTGGATACTTAAAAAAATGAAAAAAAAAAAAAAATCTCGGCTAAAGTCCAAGCCATCAAAAGGCATGGCATACAATCAAGGGCAGGGACTTGCACCACATACCCCTAGGCTTACAAAAATTGATCCCTGCTGAAGGCCAAAACAAATAAGAAGGACTAAGGAGCACTCTGAAATGGAGATACCATCAAAGGAAACTACAATGAAGGAGAAAAAAAAAAAATTGGGGAAATTTAAAAACTAGGAGAAAGTGGTCTGGGTGGAAACTAGGTGCAGTACAAATGACCGAATGAGCTCAGAACTAACCTGACAGCTGTTGCAAAAGCAGGGGAAAAATCAAGGAGGCAGACACAACATGGAGGGGAAGATATGAGGGACATGGCGTGGATACTTAAAAAAATGAAAAAAAAAAAAAAAAATCTCGGCTAAAGTCCAAGACATCAAAAGGCATGGCATACCATCAAGGGCCGGGACTTGCACCACATACCCCTAGGCTTACAAAAATTGATCCCTGCTGAAGGCCAAAACAAATAAGAAGGACTAAGGAGCACTCTGAAATGGAGATACCATCAAAGGAAATGACATTGAAGGAGAAAAAAAAAAAAATTGGGGAAATTTAGTGACTACGAGAAAGTGGTCTGGGTGGAAACTAGGTGCAGTACAAATGACCGAATGAGCTCAGAACTAACCTGACAGCTGTTGCAAAAGAAGGGGAAAAATCAAGGAGGCAGAAACAACATGGAGGGGAAGATATGAGGGACATGGCGTAGATACTTTAATAATGGAAAAAAAAAAAAAAATCTCGGCCAAAGTCCAAGCCATCAAAAGGCATGGCATACAATCAAGGGCAGGGACTTGCACCACATACCCCTAGGCTTACAAAAATTGATCCCTGCTGAAGGCCAAAACAAATAAGAAGGACTAAGGAGCACTCTGAAATGGAGATACCATCAAAGGAAATTACACTGAAGGAGAAAAAAAAAAAAATGGGGAAATTTAATGACTTGGAGAAAGTGGTCTGGGTGGAAACTAGGTGCAGTACAAATGACCGAATGAGGTCAGAACTAACCTGACAGCTGTTGCAAAAGCAGGGGAAATATCAAGGAGGCAGACACAACTTGGAGGGGAAGATATGAGGGACATGGCGTGGATACTTAAAAAAATGAAAAAAAAAAAAAAAATATCTCGGCCAAAGTCCAAGCCATCAAAAGGCATGGCATACCATCAAGGGCAGGGACTTGCACCACATACCCCTAGGCTTACAAAAATTGATCCCTGCTGAAGGCCAAAACAAATAAGAAGGACTAAGGAGCACTCTGAAATGGAGATACCATCAAAGGAAATTACATTGAAGGAGAAAAAAAAAAAAATGGGGAAATTTAGTGACTACGAGAAAGTGGTCTAGGTGGAAATGATGTACAGTGCAAAGGACCAAAAGAGGCCAGAACTAACCTGACAGCTGTTGCAAAAGCAGGGGAAATATCAAGGAGGCAGACACAACATGGAGGGGAAGATATGAGGGACATGGCGTGGATACTTAAAAAAATGAAAAAAAAAAAAATCTCGGCTAAAGTCCAAGCCATCAAAAGGCATGGCATACCATCAAGGGCAGGGACTTGCACCACATACCCCTAGGCTTACAAAAATTGATCCCTGCTGAAGGCCAAAACAAATAAGAAGGACTAAGGAGCACTCTGAAATGGAGATACCATCAAAGGAAATTACACTGAAGGAGAAAAAAAAAAAAATTGGGGAAATTTAGTGACTACGAGAAAGTGGTCTGGGTGGAAACTAGGTGCAGTACAAATGACCGAAGGAGGTCAGAACTAACCTGACAGCTGTTGCAAAAGCAGGGGAAATATCAAGGAGGCAGACACAACATGGAGGGGAAGATATGAGGGACATGGCGTGGATACTTAAAAAAATGAAAAAAAAAAAAAAAAATCTCGGCTAAAGTCCAAGCCATCAAAAGGCATGGCATACCATCAAGGGCAGGGACTTGCACCACATACCCCTAGGCTTACAAAAATTGATCCCTGCTGAAGGCCAAAACAAATAAGAAGGACTAAGAAGCACTCTGAAATGGAGATACCATCAAAAGGAACGAAATTGAAGGAAAAAAAAAAAAAAATGGGGAAATTTAATGACTTGGAGAAAGTGGTCTGGGTGGAAACTAGGTGCAGTACAAATGACCGAATGAGGTCAGAACTAACGTGACAGCTGTTGCAAAAGCAGGGGAAATATCAAGGAGGCAGACACAACATGGAGGGGAAGATATGAGGGACATGGCGTGGATACTTAAAAAAATGAAAAAAAAAAAAAAAATCTCAGCTAAAGTCCAAGACATCAAAAGGCATGGCATACAATCAAGGGCAGGGACTTGCACCACATACCCCTAGGCTTACAAAAATTGATCCCTGCTGAAGGCCAAAACAAATAAGAAGGACTAAGGAGCACTCTGAAATGGAGATACCATCAAAGGAAATTACACTGAAGGAGAAAAAAAAAAAAATTGGGGAAATTTAAAAACTAGGAGAAAGTGGTCTGGGTGGAAACTAGGTGCAGTACAAATGACCGAATGAGCTCAGAACTAACGTGACAGCTGTTGCAAAAGCAGGGGAAAAATCAAGGAGGCAGACACAACATGGAGGGGAAGATATGAGGGACATGGTGTGGATACTTAAAAAAATGAAAAAAAAAAAAAAAAATCTCGGCCAAAGTCCAAGCCATCAAAAGGCATGGCATACAATCAAGGGCAGGGACTTGCACCACATACCCCTAGGCTTACAAAAATTGATCCCTGCTGAAGGCCAAAACAAATAAGAAGGACTAAGGAGCACTCTGAAATGGAGATACCATCAAAGGAAATTACACTGAAGGAGAAAAAAAAAAAAATTGGGGAAATTTAAAGACTAGGAGAAAGTGGTCTGGGTGGAAACTAGGTGCAGTACAAATGACCGAATGAGGTCAGAACTAACGTGGCAGCTGTTGCAAAAGCAGGGGAAATATCAAGGAGGCAGACACAACATGGAGGGGAAGATATGAGGGATATGGCGTGGATACTTAAAAAAATGAAAAAAAAAAAAAAAAATATTTTGGCCAAAGTCCAAGCCATCAAAAGGCATGGCATACCATCAAGGGCCGGGACTTGCACCACATACCCCTAGGCTTACAAAAATTGATCCCTGCTGAAGGCCAAAACAAATAAGAAGGACTAAGGAGCACTCTGAAATGGAGATACCATCAAAGGAAATGACATTGAAGGAGAAAAAAAAAAAAATGGGGAAATTTAGTGACTAGGAGAAAGTGGTCTAGGTGGAAATGATGTACAGTGCAAAGGACCAAAAGAGGCCAGAACTAACCTGACAGCTGTTGCAAAAGCAGGGGAAAAATCAAGGAGGCAGACACAACATGGAGGGGAAGATATGAGGGACATGGCGTGGATACTTAAAAAAATGAAAAAAAAAAAAAAAAATATCTCGGCCAAAGTCCAAGCCATCAAAAGGCATGGCATACCATCAAGGGCCGGGACTTGCACCACATACCCCTAGGCTTACAAAAATTGATCCCTGCTGAAGGCCAAAACAAATAAGAAGGACTAAGGAGCACTCTTAAATGGAGATACCATCAAAAGAAACGAAATTGAAGGAAAAAAAAAAAAAAATGGGGAAATTTAAAGACTAGGAGAAAGTGGTCTGGGTGGAAACTAGGTGCAGTACAAATGACCGAATGAGGTCAGAACTAACGTGACAGCTGTTGCAAAAGCAGGGGAAAAATCAAGGAGGCAGACACAACATGGAGGGGAAGATATGAGGGACATGGCGTGGATACTTAAAAAAATGAAAAAAAAAAAAAAAATCTCGGCTAAAGTCCAAGCCATCAAAAGGCATGGCATACCATCAAGGGCAGGGACTTGCACCACATACCCCTAGGCTTACAAAAATTGATCCCTGCTGAAGGCCAAAACAAATAAGAAGGACTAAGGAGCACTCTGAAATGGAGATACTATCAAAGGAAATTACACTGAAGGAGAAAAAAAAAAAAAATTGGGGAAATTTAGTGACTACGAGAAAGTGGTCTGGTTGGAAACTAGGTGCAGTACAAATGACCGAATGAGGTCAGAACTAACGTGACAGCTGTTGCAAAAGCAGGGGAAATATCAAGGAGGCAGACACAACATGGAGGGGAAGATATGAGGGACATGGTGTGGATACTTAAAAAAATGAAAAAAAAAAAAAAATCTCGGCTAAAGTCCAAGCCATCAAAAGGCATGGCATACCATCAAGGGCAGGGACTTGCACCACATACCCCTAGCCTTCCAAAAATTGATCCCTGCTGAAGGCCAAAACAAATAAGAAGGACTAAGGAGCACTCTGAAATGGAGATATCATGAAAAGAAACGAAATTGAAGGAGAAAAAAAAAAAAAAATGGGGAAATTTAATGACTTGGAGAAAGTGGTCTGGGTGAAAACTAGGTGCAGTACAAATGACCGAAGGAGGTCAGAACTAACCTGACAGCTGTTGCAAAAGCAGGGGAAATATCAAGGAGGCAGACACAACATGGAGGGGAAGATATGAGGGACATGGCGTGGATACTTTAATAATGGAAAAAAAAAAAAAAAATCTCAGCCAAAGTCCAAGACATCAAAAGGCATGGCATACCATCAAGGGCAGGGACTTGCACCAAAGCTTGCCCCTTTGGTTCCCATTGAAATCGCAAGATTTCGTTTCCCGTCCCGAAAGGAAATGAAATTTCCTTTCGGGACGGGAAACGAAATCTTGCGACCCTGAAAACAAAGGCTCACAAACACTCTGGAAAGAAGATATGATCAAAAGAAATGAAATTGAAAAAAAACCCAAAAAAACCGGAAAATTGGCAGATGTAATGACTGCAAGAAAGTGGTCTGGACGGAAATGAGGTGCAGTGCAAAGGACAAAAGGAGGCCAGAATTAACCTGACAGCTCTTGCAAAAGCAGGGGAAATATCAAGGAGGCAGACACAACATGGAGGGGAAGATATGAGGGACATGGCGTGGATACTTAAAAAAATGAAAAAAAAAAAAAAATCTCAGCTAAAGTCCAAGACATCAAAAGGCATGGCATACAATCAAGGGCAGGGACTTGCACCACATACCCCTAGGCTTACAAAAATTGATTCCTGCTGAAGGCCAAAACAAATAAGAAGGACTAAGGAGCACTCTGAAATGGAGATACCATCAAAGGAAATTACATTGAAGGAGAAAAAAAAAAAAATGGGGAAATTTCGTGACTACGAGAAAGTGGTCTAGGTGGAAATGATGTACAGTGCAAAGGACCAAAAGAGGCCAGAACTAACCTGACAGCTGTTGCAAAAGCAGGGGAAAAATCAAGGAGGCAGACACAACATGGAGGGGAAGATATGAGGGACATGGCGTGGATACTTAAAAAAATGAAAAAAAAAAAAAAAAATCTCGGCTAAAGTCCAAGACATCAAAAGGCATGGCATACCATCAAGGGCAGGGACTTGCACCACATACCCCTAGGCTTACAAAAATTGATCCCTGCTGAAGGCCAAAACAAATAAGAAGGACTAAGGAGCACTCTGAAATGGAGATACCATCAAAGGAAATGACATTGAAGGAGAAAAAAAAAAAAATGGGGAAATTTAGTGACTACGAGAAAGTGGTCTAGGTGGAAATGATGTACAGTGCAAAGGACCAAAAGAGGCCAGAACTAACCTGACAGCTGTTGCAAAAGCAGGGGAAAAATCAAGGAGGCAGACACAACATGGAGGGGAAGATATGAGGGACATGGCGTGGATACTTAAAAAAATGAAAAAAAAAAAAAAAAATCTCGGCTAAAGTCCAAGACATCAAAAGGCATGGCATACCATCAAGGGCAGGGACTTGCACCACATACCCCTAGGCTTACAAAAATTGATCCCTGCTGAAGGCCAAAACAAATAAGAAGGACTAAGGAGCACTCTGAAATGGAGATACCATCAAAGGAAATGACATTGAAGGAGAAAAAAAAAAAAAATTGGGGAAATTTAGTGACTACGAGAAAGTGGTCTGGGTGGAAACTAGGTGCAGTACAAATGACCGAATGAGCTCAGAACTAACCTGACAGCTGTTGCAAAAGAAGGGGAAAAATCAAGGAGGCAGAAACAACATGGAGGCGAAGATATGAGGGACATGGCGTGGATACTTTAATAATGGAAAAAAAAAAAAAAAATCTCTGCCAAAGTCCAAGCCATCAAAAGGCATGGCATACAATCAAGGGCAGGGACTTGCACCACATACCCCTAGGCTTACAAAAATTGATCCCTGCTGAAGGCCAAAACAAATAAGAAGGACTAAGGAGCACTCTGAAATGGAGATACCATCAAAGGAAATGACATTGAAGGAGAAAAAAAAAAAAAATTGGGGAAATTTAGTGACTACGAGAAAGTGGTCTGGGTGGAAACTAGGTGCAGTACAAATGACCGAATGAGCTCAGAACTAACCTGACAGCTGTTGCAAAAGAAGGGGAAAAATCAAGGAGGCAGAAACAACATGGAGGGGAAGATATGAGGGACATGGCGTGGATACTTTAATAATGGAAAAAAAAAAAAAAAATCTCTGCCAAAGTCCAAGCCATCAAAAGGCATGGCATACAATCAAGGGCAGGGACTTGCACCACATACCCCTAGGCTTACAAAAATTGATCCCTGCTGAAGGCCAAAACAAATAAGAAGGACTAAGGAGCACTCTGAAATGGAGATACCATCAAAGGAAATTACACTGAAGGAGAAAAAAAAAAAAATTGGGGAAATTTAAAGACTAGGAGAAAGTGGTCTGGTTGGAAACTAGGTGCAGTACAAATGACCGAATGAGGTCAGAACTAACCTGACAGCTGTTGCAAAAGCAGGGGAAATATCAAGGAGGCAGACACAACATGGAGGGGAAGATATGAGGGACATGGCGTGGATACTTAAAAAAATGAAAAAAAAAAAAAAAATATCTCGGCCAAAGTCCAAGCCATCAAAAGGCATGGCATACCATCAAGGGCCGGGACTTGCACCACATACCCCTAGGCTTACAAAAATGGATCCCTGCTGAAGGCCAAAACAAATAAGAAGGACTAAGGAGCACTCTGAAATGGAGATACCATCAAAGGAAATTACATTGAAGGAGAAAAAAAAAAAATGGGGAAATTTAGTGACTATGAGAAAGTGGTCTAGGTGGAAATGATGTACAGTGCAAAGGACCAAAAGAGGCCAGAACTAACCTGACAGCTGTTGCAAAAGCAGGGGAAAAATCAAGGAGGCAGACACAACATGGAGGGGAAGATATGAGGGACATGGCGTGGATACTTAAAAAAATGAAAAAAAAAAAAAAAATCTCAGCCAAAGTCAAAGCCATCAAAAGGCATGGCATACCATCAAGGGCAGGGACTTGCACCAAAGCTTGCCCCTTTGGTTCCCATTGAAATCGCAAGATTTCGTTTCCCGTCCCGAAAGGAAATGAAATTTCCTTTCGGGACGGGAAACGAAATCTTGCGACCCTGAAAACAAAGGCTCACAAACATTCTGGAAAGAAGATATGATCAAAAGAAATTAAATTGAAAAAAAACCCAAAAAAACCGGAAAATTGGCAGATGTAATGACTGCAAGAAAGTGGTCTGGACGGAAATGAGGTGCAGTGCAAAGGACAAAATAAGGCCAGAACTAACCTGACAGCTGTTGCAAAAGCAGGGGAAATATCAAGGAGGCAGACACAACATGGAGGGGAAGATATGAGGGACATGGCGTGGATACTTAAAAAAATGAAAAAAAAAAAAAAATCTCGGCTAAAGTCCAAGACATCAAAAGGCATTCCATACCATCAAGGGCAGGGACTTGCACCACATACCCCTAGGCTTACAAAAATTGATCCCTGCTGAAGGCCAAAACAAATAAGAAGGACTAAGGAGCACTCTGAAATGGAGATACCATCAAAGGAAATTACATTGAAGGAGAAAAAAAAAAAAATGGGGAAATTTAGTGACTACGAGAAAGTGGTCAAGGTGGAAATGATGTACAGTGCAAAGGACCAAAAGAGGCCAGAACTAACCTGACAGCTGTTGCAAAAGCAGGGGAAAAATCAAGGAGGCAGACACAACATGGAGGGGAAGATATGAGGGACATGGCGTGGATACTTAAAAAAATGAAAAAAAAAAAAATATCTCAGCCAAAGTCAAAGCCATCAAAAGGCATGGCATACCATCAAGGGCCGGGACTTGCACCACATACCCCTAGGCTTACAAAAATTGATCCCTGCTGAAGGCCAAAACAAATAAGAAGGACTAAGAAGCACTCTGAAATGGAGATACCATCAAAAGAAACGAAATTGAAGGAAAAAAAAAAAAAAATGGGGAAATTTAATGACTTGGAGAAAGTGGTCTGGGTGGAAACTAGGTGCAGTACAAATGACCGAATGAGGTCAGAACTAACGTGACAGCTGTTGCAAAAGCAGGGGAAATATCAAGGAGGCAGACACAACATGGAGGGGAAGATATGAGGGACACGGCATGGATACTTAAAATAATGAAAAAAAAAAAAAAATCTCGGCTAAAGTCCACGACATCAAAAGGCATGGCATACAATCAAGGGCAGGGATTTGCACCACATACCCCTAGGCTTACAAAAATTGATCCCTGCTGAAGGCCAAAACAAATAAGAAGGACTAAGGAGCACTCTGAAATGGAGATACCATCAAAGGAAATTACACTGAAGGAGAAAAAAAAAAAATTGGGGAAATTTAAAGACTAGGAGAACGTGGTCTGGGTGGAAACTAGGTGCAGTACAAATGACCGAATGAGCTCAGAACTAACGTGACAGCTGTTGCAAAAGCAGGGGAAATATCAAGGAGGCAGACACAACATGGAGGGGAAGATATGAGGGACACGGCATGGATACTTAAAATAATGAAAAAAAAAAAAAAATCTCGGCTAAAGTCCACGACATCAAAAGGCATGGCATACAATCAAGGGCAGGGATTTGCACCACATACCCCTAGGCTTACAAAAATTGATCCCTGCTGAAGGCCAAAACAAATAAGAAGGACTAAGGAGCACTCTGAAATGGAGATACCATCAAAGGAAATTACACTGAAGGAGAAAAAAAAAAAATTGGGGAAATTTAAAGACTAGGAGAACGTGGTCTGGGTGGAAACTAGGTGCAGTACAAATGACCGAATGAGCTCAGAACTAACCTGACAGCTGTTGCAAAAGAAGGGGAAAAATCAAGGAGGCAGAAACAACATGGAGGGGAAGATATGAGGGACATGGCGTGGATACTTTAATAATGGAAAAAAAAAAAAAAAATCTCTGCCAAAGTCCAAGCCATCAAAAGGCATGGCATACAATCAAGGGCAGGGACTTGCACCACATACCCCTAGGCTTACAAAAATTGATCCCTGCTGAAGGCCAAAACAAATAAGAAGGACTAAGAAGCACTCTGAAATGGAGATACCATCAAAAGAAACGAAATTGAAGGAGAAAAAAAAAAAAAAATTGGGGAAATTTAATGACTTGGAGAAAGTGGTCTGGGTGGAAACTAGGTGCAGTACAAATGACCGAATGAGGTCAGAACTAACGTGACAGCTGTTGCAAAAGCAGGGGAAATATCAAGGAGGCAGACACAACATGGAGGGGAAGATATGAGGGACATGGCGTGGATACTTAAAAAAATGAAAAAAAAAAAAAAATCTCGGCTAAAGTCCAAGACATCAAAAGGCATGGCATACAATCAAGGGCAGGGACTTGCACCACATACCCCTAGGCTTACAAAAATTGATCCCTGCTGAAGGCCAAAACAAATAAGAAGGACTAAGGAGCACTCTGAAATGGAGATACCATCAAAGGAAATTACACTGAAGGAGAAAAAAAAAAAAATTGGGGAAATTTAAAAACTAGGAGAAAGTGGTCTGGGTGGAAACTAGGTGCAGTACAAATGACCGAATGAGCTCAGAACTAACCTGACAGCTGTTGCAAAAGCAGGGGAAATATCAAGGAGGCAGACACAACATGGAGGGGAAGATATGAGGGACATGGCGTGGATACTTAAAAAAATGAAAAAAAAAAAAAAAAATCTCGGCTAAAGTCCAAGACATCAAAAGGCATGGCATACCATCAAGGTCAGGGACTTGCACCACATACCCCTAGGCTTACAAAAATTGATCCCTGCTGAAGGCCAAAACAAATAAGAAGGATTAAGCAGCACTCTGAAATGGAGATACCATCAAAGGAAATGACATTGAAGGAGAAAAAAAAAAAAAATTGGGGAAATTTAGTGACTACGAGAAAGTGGTCTGGGTGGAAACTAGGTGCAGTACAAATGACCGAATGAGCTCAGAACTAACCTGACAGCTGTTGCAAAAGAAGGGGAAAAATCAAGGAGGCAGAAACAACATGGAGGGGAAGATATGAGGGACATGGCGTGGATACTTTAATAATGAAAAAAAAAAAAAAAATCTCGGCTAAAGTCCAAGCCATCAAAAGGCATGGCATACAATCAAGGGCAGGGACTTGCACCACATACCCCTAGGCTTACAAAAATTGATCCCTGCTGAAGGCCAAAACAAATAAGAAGGACTAAGGAGCACTCTGAAATGGAGATACCATCAAAGGAAATTACACTGAAGGAGAAAAAAAAAAAAATTGGGGAAATTTAAAGACTAGGAGAAAGTGGTCTGGGTGGAAACTAGGTGCAGTACAAATGACCGAATGAGCTCAGAACTAACCTGACAGCTGTTGCAAAAGCAGGTGAAATATCAAGGAGGCAGACACAACATGGAGGGGAAGATATGAGGGACATGGCGTGGATACTTAAAAAAATGAAAAAAAAAAAAAAAAAAATCTCGGCCAAAGTCCAAGCCATCAAAAGGCATGGCATACCATCAAGGGCCGGGACTTGCACCACATACCCCTAGGCTTACAAAAATTGATCCCTGCTGAAGGCCAAAACAAATAAGAAGGACTAAGGAGCACTCTGAAATGGAGATACCATCAAAAGAAACGAAATTGAAGGAAAAAAAAAAAAAAATGGGGAAATTTAAAGACTAGGAGAAAGTGGTCTGGGTGGAAACTAGGTGCAGTACAAATGACCGAATGAGGTCAGAACTAACGTGACAGCTGTTGCAAAAGCAGGGGAAATATCAAGGAGGCAGACACAACATGGAGGGGAAGATATGAGGGACATGGCGTGGATACTTAAAAAAATGAAAAAAAAAAAAAAATCTCGGCTAAAGTCCAAGCCATCAAAAGGCATGGCATACCATCAAGGGCAGGGACTTGCACCACATACCCCTAGGCTTACAAAAATTGATCCCTGCTGAAGGCCAAAACAAATAAGAAGGACTAAGGAGCACTCTGAAATGGAGATACTATCAAAGGAAATTACACTGAAGGAGAAAAAAAAAAAAAATTGGGGAAATTTAGTGACTACGAGAAAGTGGTCTGGGTGGAAACTAGGTGCAGTACAAATGACCGAATGAGGTCAGAACTAACGTGACAGCTGTTGCAAAAGCAGGGGAAATATCAAGGAGGCAGACACAACATGGAGGGGAAGATATGAGGGACATGGTGTGGATACTTAAAAAAATGAAAAAAAAAAAAAAATCTCGGCTAAAGTCCAAGCCATCAAAAGGCATGGCATACCATCAAGGGCAGGGACATGCACCACATACCCCTAGCCTTCCAAAAATTGATCCCTGCTGAAGGCCAAAACAAATAAGAAGGACTAAGGAGCACTCTGAAATGGAGATATCATCAAAAGAAACGAAATTGAAGGAGAAAAAAAAAAAAAAATGGGGAAATTTAATGACTTGGAGAAAGTGGTCTGGGTGAAAACTAGGTGCAGTACAAATGACCGGATGAGGTCAGAACTAACCTGACAGCTGTTGCAAAAGCAGGGGAAATATCAAGGAGGCAGACACAACATGGAGGGGAAGATATGAGGGACATGGCGTGGATACTTAAAAAAATGAAAAAAAAAAAAAAAAATCTCGGCTAAAGTCCAAGAAATCAAAAGGCATGGCATACCATCAAGGGCAGGGACTTGCACCACATACCCCTAGGCTTACAAAAATTGATCCCTGCTGAAGGCCAAAACAAATAAGAAGGACTAAGAAGCACTCTGAAATGGAGATACCATCAAAAGAAACGAAATTGAAGGAGAAAAAAAAAAAAAAATTGGGGAAATTTAATGACTAGGAGAAAGTGGTCTGGGTGGAAACTCGGTGCAGTACAAATGACCGAATGATCTCAGAACTAACCTGACAGCTGTTGCAAAAGCAGGGGAAATATCAAGGAGGCAGACACAACATGGAGGGGAAGATATGAGGGACATGGCGTGGATACTTAAAAAAATGAAAAAAAAAAAATATCTCGGCTAAAGTCCAAGACATCAAAAGGCATGGCATACAATCAAGGGCAGGGACTTGCACCACATACCCCTAGGCTTACAGAAATTGATCCCTGCTGAAGGCCAAAACAAATAAGAAGGACTAAGGAGCACTCTGAAATGGAGATACCATCAAAGGAAATTACACTGAAGGAGAAAAAAAAAAAAAAATGGGGAAATTTAAAAACTAGGAGAAAGTGGTCTGGGTGGAAACTAGGTGCAGTACAAATGACCGAATGAGCTCAGAACTAACCTGACAGCTGTTGCAAAAGCAGGGGAAATATCAAGGAGGCAGACACAACATGGAGGGGAAGATATGAGGGACATGGCGTGGATACTTAAAAAAATGAAAAAAAAAAAAAAAAATCTCGGCTAAAGTCCAAGACATCAAAAGGCATGGCATACCATCAAGGGCAGGGACTTGCACCACATACCCCTAGGCTTACAAAAATTGATCCCTGCTGAAGGCCAAAACAAATAAGAAGGACTAAGGAGCACTCTGAAATGGAGATACCATCAAAGGAAATGACATTGAAGGAGAAAAAAAAAAAAAAATTGGGGAAATTTAGTGACTACGAGAAAGTGGTCTGGGTGGAAACTAGGTGCAGTACAAATGACCGAATGAGCTCAGAACTAACCTGACAGCTGTTGCAAAAGAAGGGGAAAAATCAAGGAGGCAGAAACAACATGGAGGGGAAGATATGAGGGACATGGCGTGGATACTTTAATAATGGAAAAAAAAAAAAAAAATCTCTGCCAAAGTCCAAGCCATCAAAAGGCATGGCATACAATCAAGGGCAGGGACTTGCACCACATACCCCTAGGCTTACAAAAATTGATCCCTGCTGAAGGCCAAAACAAATAAGAAGGACTAAGGAGCACTCTGAAATGGAGATACCAGCAAAGGAAATTACACTGAAGGAGAAAAAAAAAAAAATTGGGGAAATTTAAAGACTAGGAGAAAGTGGTCTGGTTGGAAACTAGGTGCAGTACAAATGACCGAATGAGCTCAGAACTAACCTGACAGCTGTTGCAAAAGCAGGGGAAATATCAAGGAGGCAGACACAACATGGAGGGGAAGATATGAGGGACATGGCGTGGATACTTAAAAAAATGAAAAAAAAAAAAAAAATATCTCGGCCAAAGTCCAAGCCATCAAAAGGCATGGCATACCATCAAGGGCCGGGACTTGCACCACATACCCCTAGGCTTACAAAAATTGATCCCTGCTGAAGGCCAAAACAAATAAGAAGGACTAAGGAGCACTCTGAAATGGAGATACCATCAAAAGAAACGAAATTGAAGGAAAAAAAAAAAAAAATGGGGAAATTTAGTGACTACGAGAAAGTGGTCTGGGTGGAAACTAGGTGCAGTACAAATGACCGAATGAGCTCAGAACTAACCTGACAGCTGTTGCAAAAGCAGGGGAAATATCAAGGAGGCAGACACAACATGGAGGGGAAGATATGAGGGACATGGCGTGGATACTTAAAAAAATGAAAAAAAAAAAAAAAATCTCGGCTAAAGTCCAAGACATCAAAAGGCATGGCATACCATCAAGGGCAGGGACTTGCACCACATACCCCTAGGCTTACAAAAATTGATCCCTGCTGAAGGCCAAAACAAATAAGAAGGACTAAGGAGCACTCTGAAATGGAGATACCATCAAAGGAAATTACATTGAAGGAGAAAAAAAAAAAAATGGGGAAATTTAGTGACTACGAGAAAGTGGTCTAGGTGGAAATGATGTACAGTGCAAAGGACCAAAAGAGGCCAGAACTAACCTGACAGCTGTTGCAAAAGCAGGGGAAAAATCAAGGAGGCAGACACAACATGGAGGGGAAGATATGAGGGACATGGCGTGGATACTTAAAAAAATGAAAAAAAAAAAAAAAATCTCAGCCAAAGTCAAAGCCATCAAAAGGCATGGCATACCATCAAGGGCAGGGACTTGCACCAAAGCTTGCCCCTTTGGTTCCCATTGAAATCGCAAGATTTCGTTTCCCGTCCCGAAAGGAAATGAAATTTCCTTTCGGGACGGGAAACGAAATCTTGCGACCCTGAAAACAAAGGCTCACAAACACTCTGGAAAGAAGATATGATCAAAAGAAATGAAATTGAAAAAAAACCCAAAAAAACCGGAAAATTGGCAGATGTAATGACTGCAAGAAAGTGGTCTGGACGGAAATGAGGTGCAGTGCAAAGGACAAAATAAGGCCAGAACTAACCTGACAGCTCTTGCAAAAGCAGGGGAAATATCAAGGAGGCAGACACAACATGGAGGGGAAGATATGAGGGACATGGCGTGGATACTTAAAAAAATGAAAAAAAAAAAAAAAATCTCAGCTAAAGTCCAAGACATCAAAAGGCATGGCATACCATCAAGGGCAGGGACTTGCACCACATACCCCTAGGCTTACAAAAATTGATCCCTGCTGAAGGCCAAAACAAATAAGAAGGACTAAGGAGCACTCTGAAATGGAGATACCATCAAAGGAAATTACATTGAAGGAGAAAAAAAAAAAAATGGGGAAATTTAGTGACTACGAGAAAGTGGTCTAGGTGGAAATGATGTACAGTGCAAAGGACCAAAAGAGGCCAGAACTAACCTGACAGCTGTTGCAAAAGCAGGGGAAATATCAAGGAGGCAGACACAACATGGAGGGGAAGATATGAGGGACATGGCGTGGATACTTAAAAAAATGAAAAAAAAAAAAAAAATCTCGGCTAAAGTCCAAGACATCAAAAGGCATGGCATACCATCAAGGGCAGGGACTTGCACCACATACCCCTAGGCTTACAAAAATTGATCCCTGCTGAAGGCCAAAACAAATAAGAAGGACTAAGAAGCACTCTGAAATGGAGATACCATCAAAAGAAACGAAATTGAAGGAAAAAAAAAAAAAAATGGGGAAATTTAATGACTTGGAGAAAGTGGTCTGGGTGGAAACTAGGTGCAGTACAAATGACCGAATGAGGTCAGAACTAACGTGACAGCTGTTGCAAAAGAAGGGGAAAAATCAAGGAGGCAGAAACAACATGGAGGGGAAGATATGAGGGACATGGCGTGGATACTTTAATAATGGAAAAAAAAAAAAAAAATCTCGGCCAAAGTCCAAGCCATCAAAAGGCATGGCATACAATCAAGGGCAGGGACTTGCACCACATACCCTAGGCTTACAAAAATTGATCCCTGCTGAAGGCCAAAACAAATAAGAAGGACTAAGGAGCACTCTGAAATGGAGATACCATCAAAGGAAATTACACTGAAGGAGAAAAAAAAAAAAATTGGGGAAATTTAAAGACTAGGAGAAAGTGGTCTGGTTGGAAACTAGGTGCAGTACAAATGACCGAATGAGGTCAGAACTAACCTGACAGCTGTTGCAAAAGCAGGGGAAATATCAAGGAGGCAGACACAACATGGAGGGGAAGATATGAGGGACATGGCGTGGATACTTAAAAAAATGAAAAAAAAAAAAAAATATCTCGGCCAAAGTCCAAGCCATCAAAAGGCATGGCATACCATCAAGGGCAGGGACTTGCACCACATACCCCTAGGCTTACAAAAATTGATCCCTGCTGAAGGCCAAAACAAATAAGAAGGACTAAGGAGCACTCTGAAATGGAGATACCATCAAAGGAAATTACATTGAAGGAGAAAAAAAAAAAATGGGGAAATTTAGTGACTATGAGAAAGTGGTCTAGGTGGAAATGATGTACAGTGCAAAGGACCAAAAGAGGCCAGAACTAACCTGACAGCTGTTGCAAAAGCAGGGGAAAAATCAAGGAGGCAGACACAACATGGAGGGGAAGATATGAGGGACATGGCGTGGATACTTAAAAAAATGAAAAAAAAAAAAAAAATCTCAGCCAAAGTCAAAGACATCAAAAGGCATGGCATACCATCAAGGGCAGGGACTTGCACCAAAGCTTGCCCCTTTGGTTCCCATTGAAATCGCAAGATTTCGGTTCCCGTCCCGAAAGGAAATGAAATTTCCTTTTGGGACGGGAAACGAAATCTTGCGACCCTGAAAACAAAGGCTCACAAACATTCTGGAAAGAAGATATGATCAAAAGAAATGAAATTGAAAAAAAACCCAAAAAAACCGGAAAATTGGCAGATGTAATGACTGCAAGAAAGTGGTCTGGACGGAAATGAGGTGCAGTGCAAAGGACAAAATAAGGCCAGAACTAACCTGACAGCTGTTGCAAAAGCAGGGGAAATATCAAGGAGGCAGACACAACATGGAGGGGAAGATATGAGGGACATGGCATGGATACTTAAAAAAATGAAAAAAAAAAAAAAATCTCGGCTAAAGTCCAAGACATCAAAAGGCATGGCATACCATCAAGGGCAGGGACTTGCACCACATACCCCTAGGCTTACAAAAATTGATCCCTGCTGAAGGCCAAAACAAAGAGAAGGACTAAGGAGCACTCTGAAATGGAGATACCATCAAAGGAAATTACATTGAAGGAGAAAAAAAAAAAATTGGGGAAATTTAGTGACTAGGAGAAAGTGGTCTGGGTGGAAACTAGGTGCAGTACAAATGACCGAATGAGCTGAGAACTAACCTGACAGCTGTTGCAAAAGAAGGGGAAAAATCAAGGAGGCAGAAACAACATGGAGGGGAAGATATGAGGGACATGGCGTGGATACTTTAATAATGGAAAAAAAAAAAAAAAATCTCGGCTAAAGTCCAAGCCATCAAAAGGCATGGCATACAATCAAGGGCAGGGACTTGCACCACATACCCCTAGGCTTACAAAAATTGATCCCTGCTGAAGGCCAAAACCAATAAGAAGGACTAAGGAGCACTCTGAAATAGAGATACCATCAAAGGAAATTACACTGAAGGAGAAAAAAAAAAAAATTGGGGAAATTTAAAGACTAGGAGAAAGTGGTCTGGGTGGAAACTAGGTGCAGTACAAATGACCGAATGAGGTCAGAACTAACCTGACAGCTGTTGCAAAAGCAGGGGAAATATCAAGGAGGCAGACACAACATGGAGGGGAAGATATGAGGGACATGGCGTGGATACTTAAAAAAATGAAAAAAAAAAAAAAAATATCTCGGCCAAAGTCCAAGCCATCAAAAGGCATGGCATACAATCAAGGGCAGGGACTTGCACCACATACCCCTAGGCTTACAAAAATTGATCCCTGCTGAAGGCCAAAACAAATAAGAAGGACTAAGGAGCACTCTGAAATGGAGATACCATCAAAGGAAATGACATTGAAGGAGAAAAAAAAAAAAAATGGGGAAATTTAGTGACTACGAGAAAGTGGTCTGGGTGGAAACTAGGTGCAGTACAAATGACCGAATGAGCTCAGAACTAACCTGACAGCTGTTGCAAAAGAAGGGGAAAAATCAAGGAGGCAGAAACAACATGGAGGGGAAGATATGAGGGACATGGCGTGGATACTTTAATAATGGAAAAAAAAAAAAAAAATCTCTGCCAAAGTCCAAGCCATCAAAAGGCATGGCATACAATCAAGGGCAGGGACTTGCACCACATACCCCTAGGCTTACAAAAATTGATCCCTGCTGAAGGCCAAAACAAATAAGAAGGACTAAGGAGCACTCTGAAATGGAGATACCATCAAAGGAAATTACACTGAAGGAGAAAAAAAAAAAAAATTGGGGAAATTTAAAGACTAGGAGAAAGTGGTCTGGTTGGAAACTAGGTGCAGTACAAATGACCGAATGAGCTCAGAACTAACCTGACAGCTGTTGCAAAAGCAGGGGAAAAATCAAGGAGGCAGACACAACATGGAGGGGAAGATATGAGGGACATGGCGTGGATACTTAAAAAAATGAAAAAAAAAAAAAAAAAATCTCGGCTAAAGTCCAAGACATCAAAAGGCATGGCATACCATCAAGGGCAGGGACTTGCACCACATACCCCTAGGCTTACAAAAATTGATCCCTGCTGAAGGCCAAAACAAATAAGAAGGACTAAGGAGCACTCTGAAATGGAGATACCATCAAAGGAAATTACATTGAAGGAGAAAAAAAAAAAAATGGGGAAATTTAGTGACTATGAGAAAGTGGTCTAGGTGGAAATGATGTACAGTGCAAAGGACCAAAAGAGGCCAGAACTAACCTGACAGCTGTTGCAAAAGCAGGGGAAAAATCAAGGAGGCAGACACAACATGGAGGGGAAGATATGAGGGACATGGCGTGGATACTTAAAAAAATGAAAAAAAAAAAAAAAATCTCAGCCAAAGTCAAAGCCATCAAAAGGCATGGCATACCATCAAGGGCAGGGACTTGCACCAAAGCTTGCCCCTTCGGTTCCCATTGAAATCGCAAGATTTCGTTTCCCGTCCCGAAAGGAAATGAAATTTCCTTTCGGGACGGGAAACGAAATCTTGCGACCCTGAAAACAAAGGCTCACAAACATTCTGGAAAGAAGATATGATCAAAAGAAATGAAATTGAAAAAAAACCCAAAAAAAACGGAAAATTGGCAGATGTAATGACTGCAAGAAAGTGGTCTGGACGGAAATGAGGTGCAGTGCAAAGGACAAAATAAGGCCAGAACTAACCTGACAGCTGTTGCAAAAGCAGGGGAAATATCAAGGAGGCAGACACAACATGGAGGGGAAGATATGAGGGACATGGCGTGGATACTTAAAAAAATGAAAAAAAAAAAAAAATCTCGGCTAAAGTCCAAGCCATCAAAAGGCATGGCATACCATCAAGGGCAGGGACTTGCACCACATACCCCTAGGCTTACAAAAATTGATCCCTGCTGAAGGCCAAAACAAATAAGAAGGACTAAGGAGCACTCTGAAATGGAGATACCATCAAAGGAAATTACACTGAAGGAGAAAAAAAAAAAAATTGGGGAAATTTAAAGACTAGGAGAAAGTGGTCTGGGTGGAAACTAGGTGCAGTACAAATGACCGAATGAGGTCAGAACTAACCTGACAGCTGTTGCAAAAGCAGGGGAAATATCAAGGAGGCAGACACAACATGGAGGGGAAGATATGAGGGACATGGCGTGGATACTTAAAAAAATTAAAAAAAAAAAAAAAAATATCTCGGCCAAAGTCCAAGCCATCAAAAGGCATGGCATACCATCAAGGGCCGGGACTTGCACCACATACCCCTAGGCTTACAAAAATTGATCCCTGCTGAAGGCCAAAACAAATAAGAAGGACTAAGGAGCACTCTGAAATGGAGATACCATCAAAGGAAATTACATTGAAGGAGAAAAAAAAAAAATGGGGAAATTTAGTGACTACGAGAAAGTGGTCTAGGTGGAAATGATGTACAGTGCAAAGGACCAAAAGAGGCCAGAACTAACCTGACAGCTGTTGCAAAAGCAGGGGAAAAATCAAGGAGGCAGACACAACATGGAGGGGAAGATATGAGGGACATGGCGTGGATACTTAAAAAAATGAAAAAAAAAAAAAAAATCTCAGCCAAAGTCAAAGCCATCAAAAGGCATGGCATACCATCAAGGGCAGGGACTTGCACCAAAGCTTGCCCCTTTGGTTCCCATTGAAATCGCAAGATTTCGTTTCCCGTCCCGAAAGGAAATGAAATTTCCTTTCGGGACGGGAAACGAAATCTTGCGACCCTGAAAAGAAAGGCTCAGAAACACTCTGGAAAGAAGATATGATCAAAAGAAATGAAATTGAAAAAAAACCCAAAAAAACCAGAAAATTGGCAGATGTAATGACTGCAAGAAAGTGGTCTGGACGGAAATGAGGTGCAGTGCAAAGGGCAAAATAAGGCCAGAACTAGCCTGACAGCTCTTGCAAAAGCATGGGAAATATCAAGGAGGCAGACACAACATGGAGGGGAAGATATGAGGGACATGGCGTGGATACTTAAAAAAATGAAAAAAAAAAAAAAAAATATCTCGGCCAAAGTCCAAGCCATCAAAAGGCATGGCATACCATCAAGGGCCGGGACTTGCACCACATACCCCTAGGCTTACAAAAATTGATCCCTGCTGAAGGCCAAAACAAATAAGAAGGACTAAGGAGCACTCTGAAATGGAGATACCATCAAAAGAAACGAAATTGAAGGAAAAAAAAAAAAAAATGGGGAAATTTAGTGACTAGGAGAAAGTGGTCTGGGTGGAAACTAGGTGCAGTACAAATGACCGAATGAGCTCAGAACTAACCTGACAGCTGTTGCAAAAGCAGGGGAAATATCAAGGAGGCAGACACAACATGGAGGGGAAGATATGAGGGACATGGCGTGGATACTTAAAAAAATGAAAAAAAAAAAAAAAATCTCGGCTAAAGTCCAAGACATCAAAAGGCATGGCATACCATCAAGGGCAGGGACTTGCACCACATACCCCTAGGCTTACAAAAATTGATCCCTGCTGAAGGCCAAAACAAATAAGAAGGACTAAGGAGCACTCTGAAATGGAGATACCATCAAAGGAAATTACATTGAAGGAGAAAAAAAAAAAAATGGGGAAATTTAGTGACTACGAGAAAGTGGTCTAGGTGGAAATGATGTACAGTGCAAAGGACCAAAAGAGGCCAGAACTAACCTGACAGCTGTTGCAAAAGCAGGGGAAAAATCAAGGAGGCAGACACAACATGGAGGGGAAGATATGAGGGACATGGCGTGGATACTTAAAAAAATGAAAAAAAAAAAAAAAATCTCAGCCAAAGTCCAAGACATCAAAAGGCATGGCATACCATCAAGGGCAGGGACTTGCACCAAAGCTTGCCCCTTTGGTTCCCATTGAAATCGCAAGATTTCGTTTCCCGTCCCGAAAGGAAATGAAATTTCCTTTCGGGACGGGAAACGAAATCTTGCGACCCTGAAAACAAAGGCTCACAAACACTCTGGAAAGAAGATATGATCAAAAGAAATGAAATTGAAAAAAAACCCAAAAAAACCGGAAAATTGGCAGATGTAATGACTGCAAGAAAGTGGTCTGGACGGAAATGAGGTGCAGTGCAAAGGACAAAATAAGGCCAGAACTAACCTGACAGCTCTTGCAAAAGCAGGGGAAATATCAAGGAGGCAGACACAACATGGAGGGGAAGATATGAGGGACATGGCGTGGATACTTAAAAAAATGAAAAAAAAAAAAAAAATCTCAGCTAAAGTCCAAGACATCAAAAGGCATGGCATACCATCAAGGGCAGGGACTTGCACCACATACCCCTAGGCTTACAAAAATTGATCCCTGCTGAAGGCCAAAACAAATAAGAAGGACTAAGGAGCACTCTGAAATGGAGATACCATCAAAGGAAATTACATTGAAGGAGAAAAAAAAAAAAATGGGGAAATTTAGTGACTACGAGAAAGTGGTCTAGGTGGAAATGATGTACAGTGCAAAGGACCAAAAGAGGCCAGAACTAACCTGACAGCTGTTGCAAAAGCAGGGGAAATATCAAGGAGGCAGACACAACATGGAGGGGAAGATATGAGGGACATGGCGTGGATACTTAAAAAAATGAAAAAAAAAAAAAAAATCTCGGCTAAAGTCCAAGACATCAAAAGGCATGGCATACCATCAAGGGCAGGGACTTGCACCACATACCCCTAGGCTTACAAAAATTGATCCCTGCTGAAGGCCAAAACAAATAAGAAGGACTAAGAAGCACTCTGAAATGGAGATACCATCAAAAGAAACGAAATTGAAGGAAAAAAAAAAAAAAATGGGGAAATTTAATGACTTGGAGAAAGTGGTCTGGGTGGAAACTAGGTGCAGTACAAATGACCGAATGAGGTCAGAACTAACGTGACAGCTGTTGCAAAAGAAGGGGAAAAATCAAGGAGGCAGAAACAACATGGAGGGGAAGATATGAGGGACATGGCGTGGATACTTTAATAATGGAAAAAAAAAAAAAAAATCTCGGCCAAAGTCCAAGCCATCAAAAGGCATGGCATACAATCAAGGGCAGGGACTTGCACCACATACCCTAGGCTTACAAAAATTGATCCCTGCTGAAGGCCAAAACAAATAAGAAGGACTAAGGAGCACTCTGAAATGGAGATACCATCAAAGGAAATTACACTGAAGGAGAAAAAAAAAAAAATTGGGGAAATTTAAAGACTAGGAGAAAGTGGTCTGGTTGGAAACTAGGTGCAGTACAAATGACCGAATGAGGTCAGAACTAACCTGACAGCTGTTGCAAAAGCAGGGGAAATATCAAGGAGGCAGACACAACATGGAGGGGAAGATATGAGGGACATGGCGTGGATACTTAAAAAAATGAAAAAAAAAAAAAAATATCTCGGCCAAAGTCCAAGCCATCAAAAGGCATGGCATACCATCAAGGGCAGGGACTTGCACCACATACCCCTAGGCTTACAAAAATTGATCCCTGCTGAAGGCCAAAACAAATAAGAAGGACTAAGGAGCACTCTGAAATGGAGATACCATCAAAGGAAATTACATTGAAGGAGAAAAAAAAAAAATGGGGAAATTTAGTGACTATGAGAAAGTGGTCTAGGTGGAAATGATGTACAGTGCAAAGGACCAAAAGAGGCCAGAACTAACCTGACAGCTGTTGCAAAAGCAGGGGAAAAATCAAGGAGGCAGACACAACATGGAGGGGAAGATATGAGGGACATGGCGTGGATACTTAAAAAAATGAAAAAAAAAAAAAAAATCTCAGCCAAAGTCAAAGACATCAAAAGGCATGGCATACCATCAAGGGCAGGGACTTGCACCAAAGCTTGCCCCTTTGGTTCCCATTGAAATCGCAAGATTTCGGTTCCCGTCCCGAAAGGAAATGAAATTTCCTTTTGGGACGGGAAACGAAATCTTGCGACCCTGAAAACAAAGGCTCACAAACATTCTGGAAAGAAGATATGATCAAAAGAAATGAAATTGAAAAAAAACCCAAAAAAACCGGAAAATTGGCAGATGTAATGACTGCAAGAAAGTGGTCTGGACGGAAATGAGGTGCAGTGCAAAGGACAAAATAAGGCCAGAACTAACCTGACAGCTGTTGCAAAAGCAGGGGAAATATCAAGGAGGCAGACACAACATGGAGGGGAAGATATGAGGGACATGGCATGGATACTTAAAAAAATGAAAAAAAAAAAAAAATCTCGGCTAAAGTCCAAGACATCAAAAGGCATGGCATACCATCAAGGGCAGGGACTTGCACCACATACCCCTAGGCTTACAAAAATTGATCCCTGCTGAAGGCCAAAACAAAGAGAAGGACTAAGGAGCACTCTGAAATGGAGATACCATCAAAGGAAATTACATTGAAGGAGAAAAAAAAAAAATTGGGGAAATTTAGTGACTAGGAGAAAGTGGTCTGGGTGGAAACTAGGTGCAGTACAAATGACCGAATGAGCTGAGAACTAACCTGACAGCTGTTGCAAAAGAAGGGGAAAAATCAAGGAGGCAGAAACAACATGGAGGGGAAGATATGAGGGACATGGCGTGGATACTTTAATAATGGAAAAAAAAAAAAAAAATCTCGGCTAAAGTCCAAGCCATCAAAAGGCATGGCATACAATCAAGGGCAGGGACTTGCACCACATACCCCTAGGCTTACAAAAATTGATCCCTGCTGAAGGCCAAAACCAATAAGAAGGACTAAGGAGCACTCTGAAATAGAGATACCATCAAAGGAAATTACACTGAAGGAGAAAAAAAAAAAAATTGGGGAAATTTAAAGACTAGGAGAAAGTGGTCTGGGTGGAAACTAGGTGCAGTACAAATGACCGAATGAGGTCAGAACTAACCTGACAGCTGTTGCAAAAGCAGGGGAAATATCAAGGAGGCAGACACAACATGGAGGGGAAGATATGAGGGACATGGCGTGGATACTTAAAAAAATGAAAAAAAAAAAAAAAAAATCTCGGCCAAAGTCCAAGCCATCAAAAGGCATGGCATACAATCAAGGGCAGGGACTTGCACCACATACCCCTAGGCTTACAAAAATTGATCCCTGCTGAAGGCCAAAACAAATAAGAAGGACTAAGGAGCACTCTGAAATGGAGATACCATCAAAGGAAATGACATTGAAGGAGAAAAAAAAAAAAAATGGGGAAATTTAGTGACTACGAGAAAGTGGTCTGGGTGGAAACTAGGTGCAGTACAAATGACCGAATGAGCTCAGAACTAACCTGACAGCTGTTGCAAAAGAAGGGGAAAAATCAAGGAGGCAGAAACAACATGGAGGGGAAGATATGAGGGACATGGCGTGGATACTTTAATAATGGAAAAAAAAAAAAAAAATCTCTGCCAAAGTCCAAGCCATCAAAAGGCATGGCATACAATCAAGGGCAGGGACTTGCACCACATACCCCTAGGCTTACAAAAATTGATCCCTGCTGAAGGCCAAAACAAATAAGAAGGACTAAGGAGCACTCTGAAATGGAGATACCATCAAAGGAAATTACACTGAAGGAGAAAAAAAAAAAAAATTGGGGAAATTTAAAGACTAGGAGAAAGTGGTCTGGTTGGAAACTAGGTGCAGTACAAATGACCGAATGAGCTCAGAACTAACCTGACAGCTGTTGCAAAAGCAGGGGAAAAATCAAGGAGGCAGACACAACATGGAGGGGAAGATATGAGGGACATGGCGTGGATACTTAAAAAAATGAAAAAAAAAAAAAAAAAATCTCGGCTAAAGTCCAAGACATCAAAAGGCATGGCATACCATCAAGGGCAGGGACTTGCACCACATACCCCTAGGCTTACAAAAATTGATCCCTGCTGAAGGCCAAAACAAATAAGAAGGACTAAGGAGCACTCTGAAATGGAGATACCATCAAAGGAAATTACATTGAAGGAGAAAAAAAAAAAAATGGGGAAATTTAGTGACTATGAGAAAGTGGTCTAGGTGGAAATGATGTACAGTGCAAAGGACCAAAAGAGGCCAGAACTAACCTGACAGCTGTTGCAAAAGCAGGGGAAAAATCAAGGAGGCAGACACAACATGGAGGGGAAGATATGAGGGACATGGCGTGGATACTTAAAAAAATGAAAAAAAAAAAAAAAATCTCAGCCAAAGTCAAAGCCATCAAAAGGCATGGCATACCATCAAGGGCAGGGACTTGCACCAAAGCTTGCCCCTTCGGTTCCCATTGAAATCGCAAGATTTCGTTTCCCGTCCCGAAAGGAAATGAAATTTCCTTTCGGGACGGGAAACGAAATCTTGCGACCCTGAAAACAAAGGCTCACAAACATTCTGGAAAGAAGATATGATCAAAAGAAATGAAATTGAAAAAAAACCCAAAAAAAACGGAAAATTGGCAGATGTAATGACTGCAAGAAAGTGGTCTGGACGGAAATGAGGTGCAGTGCAAAGGACAAAATAAGGCCAGAACTAACCTGACAGCTGTTGCAAAAGCAGGGGAAATATCAAGGAGGCAGACACAACATGGAGGGGAAGATATGAGGGACATGGCGTGGATACTTAAAAAAATGAAAAAAAAAAAAAAATCTCGGCTAAAGTCCAAGCCATCAAAAGGCATGGCATACCATCAAGGGCAGGGACTTGCACCACATACCCCTAGGCTTACAAAAATTGATCCCTGCTGAAGGCCAAAACAAATAAGAAGGACTAAGGAGCACTCTGAAATGGAGATACCATCAAAGGAAATTACACTGAAGGAGAAAAAAAAAAAAATTGGGGAAATTTAAAGACTAGGAGAAAGTGGTCTGGGTGGAAACTAGGTGCAGTACAAATGACCGAATGAGGTCAGAACTAACCTGACAGCTGTTGCAAAAGCAGGGGAAATATCAAGGAGGCAGACACAACATGGAGGGGAAGATATGAGGGACATGGCGTGGATACTTAAAAAAATTAAAAAAAAAAAAAAAAATATCTCGGCCAAAGTCCAAGCCATCAAAAGGCATGGCATACCATCAAGGGCCGGGACTTGCACCACATACCCCTAGGCTTACAAAAATTGATCCCTGCTGAAGGCCAAAACAAATAAGAAGGACTAAGGAGCACTCTGAAATGGAGATACCATCAAAGGAAATTACATTGAAGGAGAAAAAAAAAAAATGGGGAAATTTAGTGACTACGAGAAAGTGGTCTAGGTGGAAATGATGTACAGTGCAAAGGACCAAAAGAGGCCAGAACTAACCTGACAGCTGTTGCAAAAGCAGGGGAAAAATCAAGGAGGCAGACACAACATGGAGGGGAAGATATGAGGGACATGGCGTGGATACTTAAAAAAATGAAAAAAAAAAAAAAAATCTCAGCCAAAGTCAAAGCCATCAAAAGGCATGGCATACCATCAAGGGCAGGGACTTGCACCAAAGCTTGCCCCTTTGGTTCCCATTGAAATCGCAAGATTTCGTTTCCCGTCCCGAAAGGAAATGAAATTTCCTTTCGGGACGGGAAACGAAATCTTGCGACCCTGAAAAGAAAGGCTCAGAAACACTCTGGAAAGAAGATATGATCAAAAGAAATGAAATTGAAAAAAAACCCAAAAAAACCAGAAAATTGGCAGATGTAATGACTGCAAGAAAGTGGTCTGGACGGAAATGAGGTGCAGTGCAAAGGGCAAAATAAGGCCAGAACTAGCCTGACAGCTCTTGCAAAAGCATGGGAAATATCAAGGAGGCAGACACAACATGGAGGGGAAGATATGAGGGACATGGCGTGGATACTTAAAAAAATGAAAAAAAAAAAAAAAAATATCTCGGCCAAAGTCCAAGCCATCAAAAGGCATGGCATACCATCAAGGGCCGGGACTTGCACCACATACCCCTAGGCTTACAAAAATTGATCCCTGCTGAAGGCCAAAACAAATAAGAAGGACTAAGGAGCACTCTGAAATGGAGATACCATCAAAAGAAACGAAATTGAAGGAGAAAAAAAAAAAAATGGGGAAATTTAAAGACTAGGAGAAAGTGGTCTGGGTGGAAACTAGGTGCAGTACAAATGACCGAATGAGGTCAGAACTAACGTGACAGCTGTTGCAAAAGCAGGGGAAATATCAAGGAGGCAGACACAACATGGAGGGGAAGATATGAGGGACATGGCGTGGATACTTAAAAAAATGAAAAAAAAAAAAAAAATCTCGGCTAAAGTCCAAGACATCAAAAGGCATGGCATACCATCAAGGGCCGGGACTTGCACCACATACCCCTAGGCTTACAAAAATTGATCCCTGCTGAAGGCCAAAACAAATAAGAAGGACTAAGGAGCACTCTGAAATGGAGATACCATCAAAGGAAATTACATTGAAGGAGAAAAAAAAAAAAATGGGGAAATTTAGTGACTACGAGAAAGTGGTCTAGGTGGAAATGATGTACAGTGCAAAGGACCAAAAGAGGCCAGAACTAACCTGACAGCTGTTGCAAAAGCAGGGGAAAAATCAAGGAGGCAGACACAACATGGAGGGGAAGATATGAGGGACATGGCGTGGATACTTAAAAAAATGAAAAAAAAAAAAAAATCTCAGCCAAAGTCAAAGCCATCAAAAGGCATGGCATACCATCAAGGGCAGGGACTTGCACCAAAGCTTGCCCCTTTGGTTCCCATTGAAATCGCAAGATTTCGTTTCCCGTCCCGAAAGGAAATGAAATTTCCTTTCGGGTCGGGAAACGAAATCTTGCGACCCTGAAAACAAAGGCTCACAAACACTCTGGAAAGAAGATATGATCAAAAGAAATGAAATTGAAAAAAAACCCAAAAAAACCGGAAAATTGGCAGATGTAATGACTGCAAGAAAGTGGTCTGGACGGAAATGAGGTGCAGTGCAAAGGACAAAATAAGGCCAGAACTAACCTGACAGCTCTTGCAAAAGCAGGGGAAATATCAAGGAGGCAGACACAACATGGAGGGGAAGATATGAGGGACATGGCGTGGATACTTAAAAAAATGAAAAAAAAAAAAAAATCTCAGCTAAAGTCCAAGACATCAAAAGGCATGGCATACCATCAAGGGCCGGGACTTGCACCACATACCCCTAGGCTTACAAAAATTGATCCCTGCTGAAGGCCAAAACAAATAAGAAGGACTAAGGAGCACTCTGAAATGGAGATACCATCAAAGGAAATTACATTGAAGGAGAAAAAAAAAAAAATGGGGAAATTTAGTGACTACGAGAAAGTGGTCTAGGTGGAAATGATGTACAGTGCAAAGGACCAAAAGAGGCCAGAACTAACCTGACAGCTGTTGCAAAAGCAGGGGAAAAATCAAGGAGGCAGAAACAACATGGAGGGGAAGATATGAGGGACATGCGTGGATACTTTAATAATGGAAAAAAAAAAAAAAAATCTCGGCCAAAGTCCAAGCCATCAAAAGGCATGGCATACAATCAAGGGCAGGGACTTGCACCACATACCCTAGGCTTACAAAAATTGATCCCTGCTGAAGGCCAAAACAAATAAGAAGGACTAAGGAGCACTCTGAAATGGAGATACCATCAAAGGAAATTACACTGAAGGAGAAAAAAAAAAAAATTGGGGAAATTTAAAGACTAGGAGAAAGTGGTCTGGTTGGAAACTAGGTGCAGTACAAATGACCGAATGAGGTCAGAACTAACCTGACAGCTGTTGCAAAAGCAGGGGAAATATCAAGGAGGCAGACACAACATGGAGGGGAAGATATGAGGGACATGGCGTGGATACTTAAAGAAATGAAAAAAAAAAAAAAAATATCTCGGCCAAAGTCCAAGCCATCAAAAGGCATGGCATACCATCAAGGGCCGGGACTTGCACCACATACCCCTAGGCTTACAAAAATTGATCCCTGCTGAAGGCCAAAACAAATAAGAAGGACTAAGAAGCACTCTGAAATGGAGATACCATAAAAAGAAACGAAATTGAAGGAAAAAAAAAAAAAAAATGGGGAAATTTAGTGACTATGAGAAAGTGGTCTAGGTGGAAATGATGTACAGTGCAAAGGACCAAAAGAGGCCAGAACTAACCTGACAGCTGTTGCAAAAGCAGGGGAAAAATCAAGGAGGCAGACACAACATGGAGGGGAAGATATGAGGGACATGGCGTGGATACTTAAAAAAATGAAAAAAAAAAAAAAATCTCAGCCAAAGTCAAAGCCATCAAAAGGCATGGCATACCATCAAGGGCAGGGACTTGCACCAAAGCTTGCCCCTTTGGTTCCCATTGAAATCGCAAGATTTCGTTTCCCGTCCCGAAAGGAAATGAAATTTCCTTTCGGGACGGGAAACGAAATCTTGCGACCCTGAATACAAAGGCTCACAAACACTCTGGAAAGAAGATATGATCAAAAGAAATGAAATTCAAAAAAAACCCAAAAAAAACGGAAAATTGGCAGATGTAATGACTGCAAGAAAGTGGTCTGGACGGAAATGAGGTGCAGTGCAAAGGACAAAATAAGGCCAGAACTAACCTGACAGCTCTTGCAAAAGCAGGGGAAATATCAAGGAGGCAGACACAACATGGAGGGGAAGATATGAGGGACATGGCGTGGATACTTAAAAAAATGAAAAAAAAAAAAAAATCTCAGCTAAAGTCCAAGACATCAAAAGGCATGGCATACCATCAAGGGCAGGGACTTGCACCACATACCCCTAGGCTTACAAAAATTGATCCCTGCTGAAGGCCAAAACAAATAAGAAGGACTAAGGAGCACTCTGAAATGGAGATACCATCAAAGGAAATTACATTGAAGGAGAAAAAAAAAAAAATGGGGAAATTTAGTGACTACGAGAAAGTGGTCTAGGTGGAAATGATGTACAGTGCAAAGGACCAAAAGAGGCCAGAACTAACCTGACAGCTGTTGCAAAAGCAGGGGAAAAATCAAGGAGGCAGACACAACATGGAGGGGAAGATATGAGGGACATGGCGTGGATACTTAAAAAAATGAAAAAAAAAAAAAAAAAATCTCGGCTAAAGTCCAAGACATCAAAAGGCATGGCATACCATCAAGGGCAGGGACTTGCACCACATACCCCTAGGCTTACAAAAATTGATCCCTGCTGAAGGCCAAAACAAATAAGAAGGACTAAGGAGCACTCTGAAATGGAGATACCATCAAAGGAAATGACATTGAAGGAGAAAAAAAAAAAAAATTGGGGAAATTTAGTGACTACGAGAAAGTGGTCTGGGTGGAAACTAGGTGCAGTACAAATGACCGAATGAGGTCAGAACTAACGTGACAGCTGTTGCAAAAGAAGGGGAAAAATCAAGGAGGCAGAAACAACATGGAGGGGAAGATATGAGGGACATGCGTGGATACTTTAATAATGGAAAAAAAAAAAAAAAATCTCGGCCAAAGTCCAAGCCATCAAAAGGCATGGCATACAATCAAGGGCAGGGACTTGCACCACATACCCTAGGCTTACAAAAATTGATCCCTGCTGAAGGCCAAAACAAATAAGAAGGACTAAGGAGCACTCTGAAATGGAGATACCATCAAAGGAAATTACACTGAAGGAGAAAAAAAAAAAAATTGGGGAAATTTAAAGACTAGGAGAAAGTGGTCTGGTTGGAAACTAGGTGCAGTACAAATGACCGAATGAGGTCAGAACTAACCTGACAGCTGTTGCAAAAGCAGGGGAAATATCAAGGAGGCAGACACAACATGGAGGGGAAGATATGAGGGACATGGCGTGGATACTTAAAGAAATGAAAAAAAAAAAAAAAATATCTCGGCCAAAGTCCAAGCCATCAAAAGGCATGGCATACCATCAAGGGCAGGGACTTGCACCACATACCCCTAGGCTTACAAAAATTGATCCCTGCTGAAGGCCAAAACAAATAAGAAGGACTAAGAAGCACTCTGAAATGGAGATACCATAAAAAGAAACGAAATTGAAGGAAAAAAAAAAAAAAAATGGGGAAATTTAGTGACTATGAGAAAGTGGTCTAGGTGGAAATGATGTACAGTGCAAAGGACCAAAAGAGGCCAGAACTAACCTGACAGCTGTTGCAAAAGCAGGGGAAAAATCAAGGAGGCAGACACAACATGGAGGGGAAGATATGAGGGACATGGCGTGGATACTTAAAAAAATGAAAAAAAAAAAAAAAAATCTCAGCCAAAGTCAAAGCCATCAAAAGGCATGGCATACCATCAAGGGCAGGGACTTGCACCAAAGCTTGCCCCTTTGGTTCCCATTGAAATCGCAAGATTTCGTTTCCCGTCCCGAAAGGAAATGAAATTTCCTTTCGGGACGGGAAACGAAATCTTGCGACCCTGAAAACAAAGGCTCACAAACACTCTGGAAAGAAGATATGATCAAAAGAAATGAAATTGAAAAAAAACCCAAAAAAACCGGAAAATTGGCAGATGTAATGACTGCAAGAAAGTGGTCTGGACGGAAATGAGGTGCAGTGCAAAGGACAAAATAAGGCCAGAACTAACCTGACAGCTGTTGCAAAAGCAGGGGAAATATCAAGGAGGCAGACACAACATGGAGGGGAAGATATGAGGGACATGGCGTGGATACTTAAAAAAATAAAAAAAAAAAAAAAAATCTCGGCTAAAGTCCAAGACATCAAAAGGCATGGCATACCATCAAGGGCAGGGACTTGCACCACATACCCCTAGGCTTACAAAAATGGATCCCTGCTGAAGGCCAAAACAAATAAGAAGGACTAAGGAGCACTCTGAAATGGAGATACCATCAAAGGAAATTACATTGAAGGAGAAAAAAAAAAAAATGGGGAAATTTAGTGACTACGAGAAAGTGGTCTAGGTGGAAATGATGTACAGTGCAAAGGACCAAAAGAGGCCAGAACTAACCTGACAGCTGTTGCAAAAGCAGGGGAAAAATCAAGGAGGCAGACACAACATGGAGGGGAAGATATGAGGGACATGGCGTGGATACTTAAAAAAATGAAAAAAAAAAAAAAAAATCTCGGCTAAAGTCCAAGACATCAAAAGGCATGGCATACCATCAAGGGCAGGGACTTGCACCACATACCCCTAGGCTTACAAAAATTGATCCCTGCTGAAGGCCAAAACAAATAAGAAGGACTAAGGAGCACTCTGAAATGGAGATACCATCAAAGGAAATTACATTGAAGGAGAAAAAAAAAAAATTGGGGAAATTTAGTGACTACGAGAAAGTGGTCTAGGTGGAAATGATGTACAGTGCAAAGGACCAAAAGAGGCCAGAACTAACCTGACAGCTGTTGCAAAAGCAGGGGAAAAATCAAGGAGGCAGACACAACATGGAGGGGAAGATATGAGGGACATGGCGTGGATACTTAAAAAAATGAAAAAAAAAAAAAAAATCTCGGCTAAAGTCCAAGACATCCAAAGGCATGGCATACCATCAAGGGCAGGGACTTGCACCACATACCCCTAGGCTTACAAAAATTGATCCCTGCTGAAGGCCAAAACAAATAAGAAGGACTAAGGAGCACTCTGAAATGGAGATACCATCAAAGGAAATTACACTGATGGAGAAAAAAAAAAAATTGGGGAAATTTAAAGACTGGGAGAAAGTGGTCTGGGTGGAATCTAGGTGCAGTACAAATGACCGAATGAGCTCAGAACTAACCTGACAGCTGTTGCAAAAGCAGGGGAAATATCAAGGAGGCAGACACAACATGGAGGGGAAGATATGAGGGACATGGCGTGGATACTTAAAAAAATGAAAAAAAAAAAAAAAAATATCTCGGCCAAAGTCCAAGACATCAAAAGGCATGGCATACCATCAAGGGCCGGGACTTGCACCACATACCCCTAGGCTTACAAAAATTGATCCCTGCTGAAGGCCAAAACAAATAAGAAGGACTAAGGAGCACTCTGAAATGGAGATACCATCAAAGGAAATTACATTGAAGGAGAAAAAAAAAAAATGGGGAAATTTAGTGACTATGAGAAAGTGGTCTAGGTGGAAATGATGTACAGTGCAAAGGACCAAAAGAGGCCAGAACTAACCTGACAGCTGTTGCAAAAGCAGGGGAAAAATCAAGGAGGCAGACACAACATGGAGGGGAAGATATGAGGGACATGGCGTGGATACTTAAAAAAATGAAAAAAAAAAAAAAAATCTCAGCCAAAGTCAAAGCCATCAAAAGGCATGGCATACCATCAAGGGCAGGGACTTGCACCAAAGCTTGCCCCTTTGGTTCCCATTGAAATCGCAAGATTTCGTTTCCCGTCCCGAAAGGAAATGAAATTTCCTTTCGGGACGGGAAACGAAATCTTGCGACCCTGAAAACAAAGGCTCACAAACACTCTGGAAAGAAGATATGATCAAAAGAAATGAAATTGAAAAAAAACCCAAACAAACCAGAAAATTGGCAGATGTAATGACTGCAAGAAAGTGGTCTGGACGGAAATGAGGTGCAGTGCAAAGGGCAAAATAAGGCCAGAACTAACCTGACAGCTCTTGCAAAAGCAGGGGAAATATCAAGGAGGCAGACACAACATGGAGGGGAAGATATGAGGGACATGGCGTGGATACTTAAAAAAATGAAAAAAAAAAAAAAAATCTCGGCTAAAGTCCAAGACATCAAAAGGCATGGCATACCATCAAGGGCAGGGACTTGCACCACATACCCCTAGGCTTACAAAAATTGATCCCTGCTGAAGGCCAAAACAAATAAGAAGGACTAAGGAGCACTCTGAAATGGAGATACCATCAAAGGAAATTACATTGAAGGAGAAAAAAAAAAAAATGGGGAAATTTAGTGACTACGAGAAAGTGGTCTAGGTGGAAATGATGTACAGTGCAAAGGACCAAAAGAGGCCAGAACTAACCTGACAGCTGTTGCAAAAGCAGGGGAAAAATCAAGGAGGCAGACACAACATGGAGGGGAAGATATGAGGGACATGGCGTGGATACTTAAAAAAATGAAAAAAAAAAAAAAAATCTCGGCTAAAGTCCAAGACATCAAAAGGCATGGCATACCATCAAGGGCAGGGACTTGCACCACATACCCCTAGGCTTACAAAAATGGATCCCTGCTGAAGGCCAAAACAAATAAGAAGGACTAAGGAGCACTCTGAAATGGAGATGCCATCAAAGGAAATTGCATTTAAGGAGGAAAAAAAAAAAAATTGGGGAAATTTAGTGACTACGAGAAAGTGGTCTAGGTGGGAATGATGTACAGTGCAAAGGACCAAAAGAGGCCAGAACTAACCTGACAGCTGTTGCAAAAGCAGGGGAAAAATCAAGGAGGCAGACACAACATGGAGGGGAAGATATGAGGGACATGGCGTGGATACTTAAAAAAATGAAAAAAAAAAAAAAAAAATCTCGGCTAAAGTCCAAGACATCAAAAGGCATGGCATACCATCAAGGGCAGGGACTTGCACCACATACCCCTAGGCTTACAAAAATTGATCCCTGCTGAAGGCCAAAACAAATAGGAAGGACTAAGGAGCACTCTGAAATGGAGATACCATCAAAAGAAACTAAATTGTAGGAGGAAAAAAAAAAAAATGGGGAAATTTAATGACTTGGAGAAAGTGGTCTGGGTGGAAATGATGTACAGTGCAAAGGACCAAAAGAGGCCAGAACTAACCTGACAGCTGTTGCAAAAGCAGGGGAAATATCAAGGAGGCAGACACAACTTGGAGGGGAAGATATGAGGGACATGGCGTGGATACTTAAAAAAATGAAAAAAAAAAAAAATCTCGGCTAAAGTCCAAGACATCCAAAGGCATGGCATACCATCAAGGGCAGGGACTTGCACCACATACCCCTAGGCTTACAAAAATTGATCCCTGCTGAAGGCCAAAACAAATAAGAAGGACTAAGGAGCACTCTGAAATGGAGATACTATCAAAGGAAATTACACTGAAGGAGAAAAAAAAAAAATTGGGGAAATTTAAAGACTAGGAGAAAGTGGTCTGGGTGGATGAGGTCAGAACTAACGTGACAGCTGTTGCAAAAGCAGGGGAAATATCAAGGAGGCAGACACAACATGGAGGGGAAGATATGAGGGACATGGCGTGGATACTTAAAAAAATGAAAAAAAAAAAAAAATCTCGGCTAAAGTCCAAGACATCAAAAGGCATGGCATACAATCAAGGGCAGGGACTTGCACCACATACCCCTAGGCTTACAAAAATTGATCCCTGCTGAAGGCCAAAACAAATAAGAAGGACTAAGGAGCACTCTGAAATGGAGATACTATCAAAGGAAATTACACTGAAGGAGAAAAAAAAAAAAATTGGGGAAATTTAGTGACTAGGAGAAAGTGGTCTGGGTGGAAACTAGGTGCAGTACAAATGACCGGATGAGGTCAGAACTAACCTGACAGCTGTTGCAAAAGCAGGGGAAATATCAAGGAGGCAGACACAACATGGAGGGGAAGATATGAGGGACATGGCGTGGATACTTAAAAAAATGAAAAAAAAAAAAAAAAAATCTCGGCTAAAGTCCAAGACATCAAAAGGCATGGCATACCATCAAGGGCCGGGACTTGCACCACATACCCCTAGGCTTACAAAATTGATCCCTGCTGAAGGCCAAAACAAATAAGAAGGACTAAGGAGCACTCTGAAATGGAGATACCATCAAAAGAACTTACATTGAAGGAGAAAAAAAAAAAAATGGGGAAATTTAGTGACTACGAGAAAGTGGTCTAGGTGGAAATGATGTACAGTGCAAAGGACCAAAAGAGGCCAGAACTAACCTGACAGCTGTTGCAAAAGCAGGGGAAAAATCAAGGAGGCAGACACAACATGGAGGGGAAGATATGAGGGACATGGCGTGGATACTTAAAAAAATGAAAAAAAAAAAAAAAATCTCGGCTAAAGTCCAAGACATCAAAAGGCATGGCATACCATCAAGGGCAGGGACTTGCACCACATACCCCTAGGCTTACAAAAATGGATCCCTGCTGAAGGCCAAAACAAATAAGAAGGACTAAGGAGCACTCTGAAATGGAGATGCCATCAAAGGAAATTGCATTTAAGGAGGAAAAAAAAAAAAATTGGGGAAATTTAGTGACTACGAGAAAGTGGTCTAGGTGGGAATGATGTACAGTGCAAAGGACCAAAAGAGGCCAGAACTAACCTGACAGCTGTTGCAAAAGCAGGGGAAAAATCAAGGAGGCAGACACAACATGGAGGGGAAGATATGAGGGACATGGCGTGGATACTTAAAAAAATGAAAAAAAAAAAAAAAAAATCTCGGCTAAAGTCCAAGACATCAAAAGGCATGGCATACCATCAAGGGCAGGGACTTGCACCACATACCCCTAGGCTTACAAAAATTGATCCCTGCTGAAGGCCAAAACAAATAAGAAGGACTAAGGAGCACTCTGAAATGGAGATACCATCAAAAGAAACTAAATTGTAGGAGGAAAAAAAAAAAAATGGGGAAATTTAATGACTTGGAGAAAGTGGTCTGGGTGGAAATGATGTACAGTGCAAAGGACCAAAAGAGGCCAGAACTAACCTGACAGCTGTTGCAAAAGCAGGGGAAATATCAAGGAGGCAGACACAACTTGGAGGGGAAGATATGAGGGACATGGCGTGGATACTTAAAAAAATGAAAAAAAAAAAAAATCTCGGCTAAAGTCCAAGACATCCAAAGGCATGGCATACCATCAAGGGCAGGGACTTGCACCACATACCCCTAGGCTTACAAAAATTGATCCCTGCTGAAGGCCAAAACAAATAAGAAGGACTAAGGAGCACTCTGAAATGGAGATACTATCAAAGGAAATTACACTGAAGGAGAAAAAAAAAAAATTGGGGAAATTTAAAGACTAGGAGAAAGTGGTCTGGGTGGAAACTAGGTGCAGTACAAATGACCGAATGAGGTCAGAACTAACCTGACAGCTGTTGCAAAAGCAGGGGAAATATCAAGGAGGCAGACACAACATGGAGGGGAAGATATGAGGGACATGGCGTGGATACTTAAAAAAATGAAAAAAAAAAAAAAATCTCGGCTAAAGTCCAAGACATCAAAAGGCATGGCATACAATCAAGGGCAGGGACTTGCACCACATACCCCTAGGCTTACAAAAATTGATCCCTGCTGAAGGCCAAAACAAATAAGAAGGACTAAGGAGCACTCTGAAATGGAGATACTATCAAAGGAAATTACACTGAAGGAGAAAAAAAAAAAAAATTGGGGAAATTTAGTGACTAGGAGAAAGTGGTCTGGGTGGAAACTAGGTGCAGTACAAATGACCGGATGAGGTCAGAACTAACCTGACAGCTGTTGCAAAAGCAGGGGAAATATCAAGGAGGCAGACACAACATGGAGGGGAAGATATGAGGGACATGGCGTGGATACTTAAAAAAATGAAAAAAAAAAAAAAAAAATCTCGGCTAAAGTCCAAGACATCAAAAGGCATGGCATACCATCAAGGGCCGGGACTTGCACCACATACCCCTAGGCTTACAAAATTGATCCCTGCTGAAGGCCAAAACAAATAAGAAGGACTAAGGAGCACTCTGAAATGGAGATACCATCAAAAGAACTTACATTGAAGGAGAAAAAAAAAAAAATGGGGAAATTTAGTGACTACGAGAAAGTGGTCTAGGTGGAAATGATGTACAGTGCAAAGGACCAAAAGAGGCCAGAACTAACCTGACAGCTGTTGCAAAAGCAGGGGAAAAATCAAGGAGGCAGACACAACATGGAGGGGAAGATATGAGGGACATGGCGTGGATACTTAAATAATGGAAAAAAAAAAAAAAATCTCGGCTAAAGTCCAAGACATCAAAAGGCATGGCATACCATCAAGGGCAGGGACTTGCACCACATACCCCTAGGCTTACAAAAATTGATCCCTGCTGAAGGCCAAAACAAATAAGAAGGACTAAGAAGCACTCTGAAATGGAGATAGCATCAAAAGAAACGAAATTGAAGGAAAAAAAAAAAAAAATGGGGAAATTTAATGACTTGGAGAAAGTGGTCTGGGTGGAAACTAGGTGCAGTACAAATGACCGAATGAGGTCAGAACTAACGTGACAGCTGTTGCAAAAGCAGGGGAAATATCAAGGAGGCAGACACAACATGGAGGGGAAGATATGAGGGACATGGCGTGGATACTTAAAAAAATGAAAAAAAAAAAAAAATCTCGGCTAAAGTCCAAGACATCAAAAGGCATGGCATACTATCAAGGGCAGGGACTTGCACCACATACCCCTAGGCTTACAAAAATTGATCCCTGCTGAAGGCCAAAACAAATAAGAAGGACTAAGGAGCACTCTGAAATGGAGATACCATCAAAGGAAATTACATTGAAGGAGAAAAAAAAAAAATTGGGGAAATTTAAAAACAAGGAGAAAGTGGTCTGGGTGGAAACTAGGTGCAGTACAAATGACCGAATGAGCTCAGAACTAACCTGACAGCTGTTGCAAAAGCAGGGGAAATATCAAGGAGGCAGACACAACATGGAGGGGAAGATATGAGGGACATGGCGTGGATACTTAAAAAAATGAAAAAAAAAAAAAAAAAATCTCGGCTAAAGTCCAAGACATCAAAAGGCATGGCATACCATCAAGGGCAGGGACTTGCACCACATACCCCTAGGCTTACAAAAATTGATCCCTGCTGAAGGCCAAAACAAATAAGAAGGACTAAGGAGCACTCTGAAATGGAGATACCATCAAAGGAAATTACACTGAAGGAGAAAAAAAAAAAATTGTGAAATTTAGTGACTTGGAGAAAGTGGTCTGGGTGGAAACTAGGTGCAGTACAAATGACCGAATGAGCTCAGAACTAACGTGACAGCTGTTTCAAAAGCAGGGGAAATATCAAGGAGGCAGACACAACATGGAGGGGAAGATATGAGGGACATGGCGTGGATACTTAAAAAAATGAAAAAAAAAAAAAAAATCTCGGCCAAAGTCCAAGCCATCAAAAGGCATGGCATACCATCAACGTCAGGGACTTGCACCACATACCCCTAGGCTTACAAAAATTGATCCCTGCTGAAGGCCAAAACAAATAAGAAGGACTAAGGAGCACTCTGAAATGGAGATATCATCAAAAGAAACGAAATTGAAGGAGAAAAAAAAAAAAAAATGGGGAAATTTAATGACTTGGAGAAAGTGGTCTGGGTGGAAACTAGGTGCAGTACAAATGACCGAATGAGGTCAGAACTAACGTGACAGCTGTTGCAAAAGCAGGGGAAATATCAAGGAGGCAGACACAACATGGAGGGGAAGATATGAGGGACATGGCCTGGATACTTAAAAAAATGACAAAAAAAAAAAAAAAATCTCGGCTAAAGTCCAAGACATCAAAAGGCATGGCATACCATCACGGGCAGGGACTTGCACCACATACCCCTAGGCTTACAAAAATGGATCCCTGCTGAAGGCCAAAACAAATAAGAAGGACTAAGGAGCACTCTGAAATGGAGATACCATCAAAGGAAATTACATTGAAGGAGAAAAAAAAAAAAATGGGGAAATTTAGTGACTACGAGAAAGTGGTCTAGGTGGAAATGATGTACAGTGCAAAGGACCAAAAGAGGCCAGAACTAACCTGACAGCTGTTGCAAAAGCAGGGGAAAAATCAAGGAGGCAGACACAACATGGAGGGGAAGATATGAGGGACATGGCGTGGATACTTAAAAAAATGAAAAAAAAAAAAAAAAATCTCGGCTAATGTCCAAGACATCAAAAGGCATGGCATACCATCAAGGGCAGGGACTTGCACAACATACCCCTAGGCTTACAAAAATTGATCCCTGCTGAAGGCCAAAACAAATAAGAAGGACTAAGGAGCACTCGGAAATGGAGATACTATCAAAGGAAATTACACTGAAGGAGAAAAAAAAAAAAAATTGGGGAAATTTAAAGACTAGGAGAAAGTGGTCTAGGTGGAAACTAGGTGCAGTACAAATGACCGAATGAGGTCAGAACTAACCTGACAGCTGTTGCAAAAGCAGGGGAAATATCACGGAGGCAGACACAACATGGAGGGGAAGATATGAGGGACATGGCGTGGATACTTAAAAAAATGAAAAAAAAAAAAAAAATCTCGGCTAAAGTCCAAGACATCAAAAGGCATGGCATACCATCAAGGGCAGGGACTTGCACCACATACCCCTAGGCTTACAAAAATTGATCCCTGCTGAAGGCCAAAACAAATAAGAAGGACTAAGAAGCACTCTGAAATGGAGATACCAACAAAAGAAACTAAATTGAAGGCAAAAAAAAAAAAAAAAGGAGAAATTTAATGACTTGGAGAAAGTGGTCTGGGTGGAAACTAGGTGCAGTACAAATGACCGAATGAGGTCAGAACTAACGTGACAGCTGTTGCAAAAGCAGGGGAAATATCAAGGAGGCAGACACAACATGGAGGGGAAGATATGAGGGACATGGCGTGGATACTTAAAAAAATGAAAAAAAAAAAAAAAATCTCGGCTAAAGTCCAAGACATCAAAAGGCATGGCATACAATCAAGGGCAGGGACTTGCACCACATACCCCTAGGCTTACAAAAATTGATCCCTGCTGAAGGCCAAAACAAATAAGAAGGACTAAGGAGCACTCTGAAATGGAGATACTATCAAAGGAAATTACACTGAAGGAGAAAAAAAAAAAAATTGGGGAAATTTAGTGACTAGGAGAAAGTGGTCTGGGTGGAAACTAGGTGCAGTACAAATGACCGGATGAGGTCAGAACTAACCTGACAGCTGTTGCAAAAGCAGGGGAAATATCAAGGAGGCAGACACAACATGGAGGGGAAGATATGAGGGACATGGCGTGGATACTTAAAAAAATGAAAAAAAAAAAAAAAAAATCTCGGCTAAAGTCCAAGACATCAAAAGGCATGGCATACCATCAAGGGCAGAGACTTGCACCACATACCCCTAGGCTTACAAAAATTGATCCCTGCTGAAGGCCAAAACAAATAAGAAGGACTAAGGAGCACTCTGAAATGGAGATACCATCAAAGGAAATTTCATTGAAGGAGAAAAAAAAAAAAATGGGGAAATTTAGTGACTACGAGAAAGTGGTCTAGGTGGAAATGATGTACAGTGCAAAGGACCAAAAGAGGCCAGAACTAACCTGACAGCTGTTGCAAAAGCAGGGGAAATATCAAGGAGGCAGACACAACATGGAGGGGAAGATATGAGGGACATGGCGTGGATACTTTAATAATGGAAAAAAAAAAAAAAATCTCGGCCAAAGTCCAAGACATCAAAAGGCATGGCATACCATCAAGGGCAGGGACTTGCACCACATACCCCTAGGCTTACAAAAATTGATCCCTGCTGAAGACCAAAACAAATAAGAAGGACTAAGGAGCACTCTGAAATGGAGATACCATCAAAGGAGATGACACTGAAGGAGAAAAAAAAAAAAAAAATGGGGAAATTTAGTGACTACGAGAAAGTGGTCTGGTTGGAAACTAGGTGCAGTACAAATGACCGAATGAGGTCAGAACTAACGTGACAGCTGTTGCAAAAGCAGGGGAAAAATCAAGGAGGCAGACACAACATGGAGGGGAAGATATGAGGGACATGGCGTGGATACTTAAAAAAATGAAAAAAAAAAAAAATCTCGGCTAAAGTCCAAGCCATCAAAAGGCATGGCATACCATCAAGGGCAGGGACTTGCACCACATACCCCTAGGCTTACAAAAATTGATCCCTGCTGAAGGCCAAAACAAATAAGAAGGACTAAGGAGCACTCTGAAATGGAGATACTATCAAAGGAAATTACACTGAAGGAGAAAAAAAAAAAAATTGGGGAAATTTAAAGACTAGGAGAAAGTGGTCTGGGTGGAAACTAGGTGCAGTACAAATGACCGAATGAGGTCAGAACTAACGTGACAGCTGTTGCAAAAGCAGGGGAAATATCAAGGAGGCAGACACAACATGGAGGGGAAGATATGAGGGACATGGCGTGGATACTTAAAAAAATGAAAAAAAAAAAAAAATCTCGGCTAAAGTCCAAGACATCAAAAGGCATGGCATACCATCAAGGGCAGGGACTTGCACCACATACCCCTAGGCTTACAAAAATTGATCCCTGCTGAAGGCCAAAACAAATAAGAAGGACTAAGGAGCACTCTGAAATGGAGATACTATCAAAGGAAATTACACTGAAGGAGAAAAAAAAAAAAATTGGGGAAATTTAGTGACTAGGAGAAAGTGGTCTGGGTGGAAACTAGGTGCAGTACAAATGACCGGATGAGGTCAGAACTAACCTGACAGCTGTTGCAAAAGCAGGGGAAAAATCAAGGAGGCAGACACAACATGGAGGGGAAGATATGAGGGACATGGCGTGGATACTTAAAAAAATGAAAAAAAAAAAAAAAAAATCTCGGCTAAAGTCCAAGACATCAAAAGGCATGGCATACCATCAAGGGCCGGGACTTGCACCACATACCCCTAGGCTTACAAAAATTGATCCCTGCTGAAGGCCAAAACAAATAAGAAGGACTAAGGAGCACTCTGAAATGGAGATACCATCAAAGGAAATTACACTGAAGGAGAAAAAAAAAAAATTGTGAAATTTAGTGACTTGGAGAAAGTGGTCTGGGTGGAAACTAGGTGCAGTACAAATGACCGAATGAGCTCAGAACTAACGTGACAGCTGTTTCAAAAGCAGGGGAAAAATCAAGGAGGCAGACACAACATGGAGGGGAAGATATGAGGGACATGGCGTGGATACTTAAAAAAATGAAAAAAAAAAAAAAAAATCTCGGCCAAAGTCCAAGCCATCAAAAGGCATGGCATACCATCAACGTCAGGGACTTGCACCACATACCCCTAGGCTTACAAAAATTGATCCCTGCTGAAGGCCAAAATAAATAAGAAGGACTAAGGAGCACTCTGAAATGGATATATCATCAAAAGAAACGAAATTGAAGGAGAAAAAAAAAAAAAAAAATGGGGAAATTTAATGACTTGGAGAAAGTGGTCTGGGTGGAAACTAGGTGCAGTACAAATGACCGAATGAGGTCAGAACTAACGTGACGGCTGTTGCAAAAGCAGGGGAAATATCAAGGAGGCAGACACAACATGGAGGGGAAGATATGAGGGACATGGCCTGGATACTTAAAAAAATGAAAAAAAAAAAAAAAAATCTCGGCTAAAGTCCAAGACATCAAAAGGCATGGCATACCATCACGGGCAGGGCCTTGCACCACATACCCCTAGGCTTACAAAAATTGATCCCTGCTGAAGGCCAAAACAAATAAGAAGGACTAAGGAGCACTCTGAAATGGAGATACCATCAAAGGAAATTACATTGAAGGAGAAAAAAAAAAAAATGGGGAAATTTATTGACTACGAGAAAGTGGTCTAGGTGGAAATGATGTACAGTGCAAAGGACCAAAAGAGGCCAGAACTAACCTGACAGCTGTTGCAAAAGCAGGGGAAAAATCAAGGAGGCAGACACAACATGGAGGGGAAGATATGAGGGACATGGCGTGGATACTTAAAAAAATGAAAAAAAAAAAAAAAAATCTCGGCTAATGTCCAAGACATCAAAAGGCATGGCATACCATCAAGGGCAGGGACTTGCACCACATACCCCTAGGCTTACAAAAATTGATCCCTGCTGAAGGCCAAAACAAATAAGAAGGACTAAGGAGCACTCTGAAATGGAGATACTATCAAAGGAAATTACACTGAAGGAGAAAAAAAAAAAAATTGGGGAAATTTAAAGACTAGGAGAAAGTGGTCTAGGTGGAAACTAGGTGCAGTACAAATGACCGAATGAGGTCAGAACTAACGTGACAGCTGTTGCAAAAGCAGGGGAAATATCAAGGAGGCAGACACAACATGGAGGGGAAGATATGAGGGACATGGCGTGGATACTTAAAAAAATGAAAAAAAAAAAAAAAAATCTCGGCTAAAGTCCAAGACATCAAAAGGCATGGCATACCATCAAGGGCAGGGACTTGCACCACATACCCCTAGGCTTACAAAAATTGATCCCTGCTGAAGGCCAAAACAAATAAGAAGGACTAAGAAGCACTCTGAAATGGAGATACCATCAAAAGAAACTAAATTGAAGGCAAAAAAAAAAAAAAATGGAGAAATTTAATGACTTGGAGAAAGTGGTCTGGGTGGAAACTAGGTGCAGTACAAATGACCGAATGAGGTCAGAACTAACGTGACAGCTGTTGCAAAAGCAGGGGAAATATCAAGGAGGCAGACACAACATGGAGGGGAAGATATGAGGGACATGGCGTGGATACTTAAAAAAATGAAAAAAAAAAAAAAAATCTCGGCTAAAGTCCAAGACATCAAAAGGCATGGCATACAATCAAGGGCAGGGACTTGCACCACATACCCCTAGGCTTACAAAAATTGATCCCTGCTGAAGGCCAAAACAAATAAGAAGGACTAAGGAGCACTCTGAAATGGAGATACCATCAAAGGAAATTACACTGAAGGAGAAAAAAAAAAAAATTGGGGAAATTTAAAAACTAGGAGAAAGTGATCTGGGTGGAAACTAGGTGCAGTACAAATGACCGGATGAGGTCAGAACTAACCTGACAGCTGTTGCAAAAGCAGGGGAAAAATCAAGGAGGCAGACACAACATGGAGGGGAAGATATGAGGGACATGGCGTGGATACTTAAAAAAATGAAAAAAAAAAAAAAAATCTCGGCTAAAGTCCAAGACATCAAAAGGCATGGCATACCATCAAGGGCAGGGACTTGCACCACATACCCCTAGGCTTACAAAAATTGATCCCTGCTGAAGGCCAAAACAAATAAGAAGGACTAAGGAGCACTCTGAAATGGAGATACCATCAAAGGAAATGACATTGAAGGAGAAAAAAAAAAAAATTGGGGAAATTTAGTGACTACGAGAAAGTGGTCAGGGTGGAAACTAGGTGCAGTACAAATGACCGAATGAGCTGAGAACTAACCTGACAGCTGTTGCAAAAGAAGGGGAAAAATCAAGGAGGCAGAAACAACATGGAGGGGAAGATATGAGGGACATGGCGTGGATACTTAAAAAAATGAAAAAAAAAAAAAAATCTCGGCTAAAGTCCAAGCCATCAAAAGGCATGGCATACCATCAAGGGCAGGGACTTGCACCACATACCCCTAGGCTTACAAAAATTGATCCCTGCTGAAGGCCAAAACAAATAAGAAGGACTAAGGAGCACTCTGAAATGGAGATACCATCAAAGGAAATTACACTGAAGGAGAAAAAAAAAAAAAATTGGGGAAATTTAAAGACTAGGAGAAAGTGGTCTGGGTGGAAACTAGGTGCAGTACAAATGACCGAATGAGCTCAGAACTAACCTGACAGCTGTTGCAAAAGCAGGGGAAATATCAAGGAGGCAGACACAACATGGAGGGGAAGATATGAGGGACATGGCATGGATACTTAAAAAAATGAAAAAAAAAAAAAAAAATCTCGGCCAAAGTCCAAGACATCAAAAGGCATGGCATACCATCAAGGGCAGAGACTTGCACCACATACCCCTAGGCTTACAAAAATTGATCCCTGCTGAAGGCCAAAACAAATAAGAAGGACTAAGGAGCACTCTGAAATGGAGATACCATCAAAGGAAATTACACTGAAGGAGAAAAAAAAAAAATTGTGAAATTTAGTGACTTGGAGAAAGTGGTCTGGTTGGAAACTAGGTGCAGTACAAATGACCGAATGAGGTCAGAACTAACCTGACAGCTGTTGCAAAAGCAGGGGAAATATCAAGGAGGCAGACACAACTTGGAGGGGAAGATATGAGGGACATGGCGTGGATACTTAAATAATGGAAAAAAAAAAAAAAATCTCGGCTAAAGTCCAAGACATCAAAAGGCATGGCATACCATCAAGGGCAGGGACTTGCACCACATACCCCTAGGCTTACAAAAATTGATCCCTGCTGAAGACCAAAACAAATAAGAAGGACTAAGGAGCACTCTGAAATGGAGATACCATCAAAGGAAATGACATTGAAGGAGAAAAAAAAAAAAAAAATGGGGAAATTTAGTGACTACGAGAAAGTGGTCTGGGTGGAAACTAGGTGCAGTAGAAATGACCGAATGAGGTCAGAACTAACGTGACAGCTGTTGCAAAAGCAGGGGAAATATCAAGGAGGCAGACACAACATGGAGGGGAAGATATGAGGGACATGGCGTGGATACTTAAAAAAATGAAAAAAAAAAAAAAAAATCTCGGCTAAAGTCCAAGACATCAAAAGGCATGGCATACCATCACGGGCAGGGACTTGCACCACATACCCCTAGGCTTACAAAAATTGATCCCTGCTGAAGGCCAAAACAAATAAGAAGGACTAAGGAGCACTCTGAAATGGAGATACCATCAAAGGAAATTACATTGAAGGAGAAAAAAAAAAAAATGGGGAAATTTATTGACTACGAGAAAGTGGTCTAGGTGGAAATGATGTACAGTGCAAAGGACCAAAAGAGGCCAGAACTAACCTGACAGCTGTTGCAAAAGCAGGGGAAAAATCAAGGAGGCAGACACAACATGGAGGGGAAGATATGAGGGACATGGCGTGGATACTTAAAAAAATGAAAAAAAAAAAAAAAAATCTCGGCTAATGTCCAAGACATCAAAAGGCATGGCATACCATCAAGGGCAGGGACTTGCACCACATACCCCTAGGCTTACAAAAATTGATCCCTGCTGAAGGCCAAAACAAATAAGAAGGACTAAGGAGCACTCTGAAATGGAGATACTATCAAAGGAAATTACACTGAAGGAGAAAAAAAAAAAAATTGGGGAAATTTAAAGACTAGGAGAAAGTGGTCTAGGTGGAAACTAGGTGCAGTACAAATGACCGAATGAGGTCAGAACTAACCTGACAGCTGTTGCAAAAGCAGGGGAAATATCAAGGAGGCAGACACAACATGGAGGGGAAGATATGAGGGACATGGCGTGGATACTTAAAAAAATGAAAAAAAAAAAAAAAAATCTCGGCTAAAGTCCAAGACATCAAAAGGCATGGCATACCATCAAGGGCAGGGACTTGCACCACATACCCCTAGGCTTACAAAAATTGATCCCTGCTGAAGGCCAAAACAAATAAGAAGGACTAAGAAGCACTCTGAAATGGAGATACCATCAAAAGAAACTAAATTGAAGGCAAAAAAAAAAAAAAATGGAGAAATTTAATGACTTGGAGAAAGTGGTCTGGGTGGAAACTAGGTGCAGTACAAATGACCGAATGAGGTCAGAACTAACGTGACAGCTGTTGCAAAAGCAGGGGAAATATCAAGGAGGCAGACACAACATGGAGGGGAAGATATGAGGGACATGGCGTGGATACTTAAAAAAATGAAAAAAAAAAAAAAAATCTCGGCTAAAGTCCAAGACATCAAAAGGCATGGCATACAATCAAGGGCAGGGACTTGCACCACATACCCCTAGGCTTACAAAAATTGATCCCTGCTGAAGGCCAAAACAAATAAGAAGGACTAAGGAGCACTCTGAAATGGAGATACCATCAAAGGAAATTACACTGAAGGAGAAAAAAAAAAAAATTGGGGAAATTTAAAAACAAGGAGAAAGTGATCTGGGTGGAAACTAGGTGCAGTACAAATGACCGGATGAGGTCAGAACTAACCTGACAGCTGTTGCAAAAGCAGGGGAAAAATCAAGGAGGCAGACACAACATGGAGGGGAAGATATGAGGGACATGGCGTGGATACTTAAAAAAATGAAAAAAAAAAAAAAAAATCTCGGCTAAAGTCCAAGACATCAAAAGGCATGGCATACCATCAAGGGCAGGGACTTGCACCACATACCCCTAGGCTTACAAAAATTGATCCCTGCTGAAGGCCAAAACAAATAAGAAGGACTAAGGAGCACTCTGAAATGGAGATACCATCAAAGGAAATGACATTGAAGGAGAAAAAAAAAAAAATTGGGGAAATTTAGTGACTACGAGAAAGTGGTCAGGGTGGAAACTAGGTGCAGTACAAATGACCGAATGAGCTGAGAACTAACCTGACAGCTGTTGCAAAAGAAGGGGAAAAATCAAGGAGGCAGAAACAACATGGAGGGGAAGATATGAGGGACATGGCGTGGATACTTAAAAAAATGAAAAAAAAAAAAAAATCTCGGCTAAAGTCCAAGCCATCAAAAGGCATGGCATACCATCAAGGGCAGGGACTTGCACCACATACCCCTAGGCTTACAAAAATTGATCCCTGCTGAAGGCCAAAACAAATAAGAAGGACTAAGGAGCACTCTGAAATGGAGATACCATCAAAGGAAATTACACTGAAGGAGAAAAAAAAAAAAAATTGGGGAAATTTAAAGACTAGGAGAAAGTGGTCTGGGTGGAAACTAGGTGCAGTACAAATGACCGAATGAGCTCAGAACTAACCTGACAGCTGTTGCAAAAGCAGGGGAAATATCAAGGAGGCAGACACAACATGGAGGGGAAGATATGAGGGACATGGCGTGGATACTTAAAAAAATGAAAAAAAAAAAAAAAAAATCTCGGCCAAAGTCCAAGACATCAAAAGGCATGGCATACCATCAAGGGCAGAGACTTGCACCACATACCCCTAGGCTTACAAAAATTGATCCCTGCTGAAGGCCAAAACAAATAAGAAGGACTAAGGAGCACTCTGAAATGGAGATACCATCAAAGGAAATTACACTGAAGGAGAAAAAAAAAAAAAATTGGGGAAATTTAAAGACTAGGAGAAAGTGGTCTGGGTGGAAACTAGGTGCAGTACAAATGACCGAATGAGCTCAGAACTAACCTGACAGCTGTTGCAAAAGCAGGGGAAATATCAAGGAGGCAGACACAACATGGAGGGGAAGATATGAGGGACATGGCGTGGATACTTAAAAAAATGAAAAAAAAAAAAAAAAAATCTCGGCCAAAGTCCAAGACATCAAAAGGCATGGCATACCATCAAGGGCAGAGACTTGCACCACATACCCCTAGGCTTACAAAAATTGATCCCTGCTGAAGGCCAAAACAAATAAGAAGGACTAAGGAGCACTCTGAAATGGAGATACCATCAAAGGAAATTACACTGAAGGAGAAAAAAAAAAAATTGTGAAATTTAGTGACTTGGAGAAAGTGGTCTGGTTGGAAACTAGGTGCAGTACAAATGACCGAATGAGGTCAGAACTAACCTGACAGCTGTTGCAAAAGCAGGGGAAATATCAAGGAGGCAGACACAACTTGGAGGGGAAGATATGAGGGACATGGCGTGGATACTTAAATAATGGAAAAAAAAAAAAAAATCTCGGCTAAAGTCCAAGACATCAAAAGGCATGGCATACCATCAAGGGCAGGGACTTGCACCACATACCCCTAGGCTTACAAAAATTGATCCCTGCTGAAGACCAAAACAAATAAGAAGGACTAAGGAGCACTCTGAAATGGAGATACCATCAAAGGAAATGACATTGAAGGAGAAAAAAAAAAAAAAAATGGGGAAATTTAGTGACTACGAGAAAGTGGTCTGGGTGGAAACTAGGTGCAGTAGAAATGACCGAATGAGGTCAGAACTAACGTGACAGCTGTTGCAAAAGCAGGGGAAATATCAAGGAGGCAGACACAACATGGAGGGGAAGATATGAGGGACATGGCGTGGATACTTAAAAAAATGAAAAAAAAAAAAAATCTCGGCTAAAGTCCAAGACATCAAAAGGCATGGCATACCATCAAGGGCAGGGACTTGCACCACATACCCCTAGGCTTACAAAAATTGATCCCTGCTGAAGGCCAAAACAAATAAGAAGGACTAAGAAGCACTCTGAAATGGAGATACCATCAAAAGAAACGAAATTGAAGGAAAAAAAAAAAAAAAATGGGGAAATTTAAAGACTAGGAGAAAGTGGTCTGGGTGGAAACTAGGAGCAGTACAAATGACCGAATGAGGTCAGAACTAACGTGACAGCTGTTGCAAAAGCAGGGGAAATATCAAGGAGGCAGACACAACATGGAGGGGAAGATATGAGGGACATGGCGTGGATACTTAAAAAAATGAAAAAAAAAAAAAAAAATCTCGGCTAAAGTCCAAGACATCAAAAGGCATGGCATACCATCACGGGCAGGGACTTGCACCACATACCCCTAGGCTTACAAAAATTGATCCCTGCTGAAGGCCAAAACAAATAAGAAGGACTAAGGAGCACTCTGAAATGGAGATACCATCAAAGGAAATTACATTGAAGGAGAAAAAAAAAAAAATGGGGAAATTTATTGACTACGAGAAAGTGGTCTAGGTGGAAATGATGTACAGTGCAAAGGACCAAAAGAGGCCAGAACTAACCTGACAGCTGTTGCAAAAGCAGGGGAAAAATCAAGGAGGCAGACACAACATGGAGGGGAAGATATGAGGGACATGGCGTGGATACTTAAAAAAATGAAAAAAAAAAAAAAAAATCTCGGCTAATGTCCAAGACATCAAAAGGCATGGCATACCATCAAGGGCAGGGACTTGCACCACATACCCCTAGGCTTACAAAAATTGATCCCTGCTGAAGGCCAAAACAAATAAGAAGGACTAAGGAGCACTCTGAAATGGAGATACTATCAAAGGAAATTACACTGAAGGAGAAAAAAAAAAAAATTGGGGAAATTTAAAGACTAGGAGAAAGTGGTCTAGGTGGAAACTAGGTGCAGTACAAATGACCGAATGAGGTCAGAACTAACGTGACAGCTGTTGCAAAAGCAGGGGAAATATCAAGGAGGCAGACACAACATGGAGGGGAAGATATGAGGGACATGGCGTGGATACTTAAAAAAATGAAAAAAAAAAAAAAAATCTCGGCTAAAGTCCAAGACGTCAAAAGGCATGGCATACAATCAAGGGCAGGGACTTGCACCACATACCCCTAGGCTTACAAAAATTGATCCCTGCTGAAGGCCAAAACAAATAAGAAGGACTAAGGAGCACTCTGAAATGGAGATACCATCAAAGGAAATTACACTGAAGGAGAAAAAAAAAAAAATTGGGGAAATTTAAAAACTAGGAGAAAGTGATCTGGGTGGAAACTAGGTGCAGTACAAATGACCGGATGAGGTCAGAACTAACCTGACAGCTGTTGCAAAAGCAGGGGAAAAATCAAGGAGGCAGACACAACATGGAGGGGAAGATATGAGGGACATGGCGTGGATACTTAAAAAAATGAAAAAAAAAAAAAAAAATCTCGGCTAAAGTCCAAGACATCAAAAGGCATGGCATACCATCAAGGGCAGGGACTTGCACCACATACCCCTAGGCTTACAAAAATTGATCCCTGCTGAAGGCCAAAACAAATAAGAAGGACTAAGGAGCACTCTGAAATGGAGATACCATCAAAGGAAATGACATTGAAGGAGAAAAAAAAAAAAATTGGGGAAATTTAGTGACTACGAGAAAGTGGTCAGGGTGGAAACTAGGTGCAGTACAAATGACCGAATGAGCTGAGAACTAACCTGACAGCTGTTGCAAAAGAAGGGGAAAAATCAAGGAGGCAGAAACAACATGGAGGGGAAGATATGAGGGACATGGCGTGGATACTTAAAAAAATGAAAAAAAAAAAAAAATCTCGGCTAAAGTCCAAGCCATCAAAAGGCATGGCATACCATCAAGGGCAGGGACTTGCACCACATACCCCTAGGCTTACAAAAATTGATCCCTGCTGAAGGCCAAAACAAATAAGAAGGACTAAGGAGCACTCTGAAATGGAGATACCATCAAAGGAAATTACACTGAAGGAGAAAAAAAAAAAAAATTGGGGAAATTTAAAGACTAGGAGAAAGTGGTCTGGGTGGAAACTAGGTGCAGTACAAATGACCGAATGAGCTCAGAACTAACCTGACAGCTGTTGCAAAAGCAGGGGAAATATCAAGGAGGCAGACACAACATGGAGGGGAAGATATGAGGGACATGGCGTGGATACTTAAAAAAATGAAAAAAAAAAAAAAAAAATCTCGGCCAAAGTCCAAGACATCAAAAGGCATGGCATACCATCAAGGGCAGAGACTTGCACCACATACCCCTAGGCTTACAAAAATTGATCCCTGCTGAAGGCCAAAACAAATAAGAAGGACTAAGAAGCACTCTGAAATGGAGATACCATCAAAAGAAACTAAATTGAAGGCAAAAAAAAAAAAAAATGGAGAAATTTAATGACTTGGAGAAAGTGGTCTGGGTGGAAACTAGGTGCAGTACAAATGACCGAATGAGGTCAGAACTAACGTGACAGCTGTTGCAAAAGCAGGGGAAATATCAAGGAGGCAGACACAACATGGAGGGGAAGATATGAGGGACATGGCGTGGATACTTAAAAAAATGAAAAAAAAAAAAAAAATCTCGGCTAAAGTCCAAGACATCAAAAGGCATGGCATACAATCAAGGGCAGGGACTTGCACCACATACCCCTAGGCTTACAAAAATTGATCCCTGCTGAAGGCCAAAACAAATAAGAAGGACTAAGGAGCACTCTGAAATGGAGATACCATCAAAGGAAATTACACTGAAGGAGAAAAAAAAAAAAATTGGGGAAATTTAAAAACAAGGAGAAAGTGATCTGGGTGGAAACTAGGTGCAGTACAAATGACCGGATGAGGTCAGAACTAACCTGACAGCTGTTGCAAAAGCAGGGGAAAAATCAAGGAGGCAGACACAACATGGAGGGGAAGATATGAGGGACATGGCGTGGATACTTAAAAAAATGAAAAAAAAAAAAAAAAATCTCGGCTAAAGTCCAAGACATCAAAAGGCATGGCATACCATCAAGGGCAGGGACTTGCACCACATACCCCTAGGCTTACAAAAATTGATCCCTGCTGAAGGCCAAAACAAATAAGAAGGACTAAGGAGCACTCTGAAATGGAGATACCATCAAAGGAAATGACATTGAAGGAGAAAAAAAAAAAAATTGGGGAAATTTAGTGACTACGAGAAAGTGGTCAGGGTGGAAACTAGGTGCAGTACAAATGACCGAATGAGCTGAGAACTAACCTGACAGCTGTTGCAAAAGAAGGGGAAAAATCAAGGAGGCAGAAACAACATGGAGGGGAAGATATGAGGGACATGGCGTGGATACTTAAAAAAATGAAAAAAAAAAAAAAATCTCGGCTAAAGTCCAAGCCATCAAAAGGCATGGCATACCATCAAGGGCAGGGACTTGCACCACATACCCCTAGGCTTACAAAAATTGATCCCTGCTGAAGGCCAAAACAAATAAGAAGGACTAAGGAGCACTCTGAAATGGAGATACCATCAAAGGAAATTACACTGAAGGAGAAAAAAAAAAAAAATTGGGGAAATTTAAAGACTAGGAGAAAGTGGTCTGGGTGGAAACTAGGTGCAGTACAAATGACCGAATGAGCTCAGAACTAACCTGACAGCTGTTGCAAAAGCAGGGGAAATATCAAGGAGGCAGACACAACATGGAGGGGAAGATATGAGGGACATGGCGTGGATACTTAAAAAAATGAAAAAAAAAAAAAAAAAATCTCGGCCAAAGTCCAAGACATCAAAAGGCATGGCATACCATCAAGGGCAGAGACTTGCACCACATACCCCTAGGCTTACAAAAATTGATCCCTGCTGAAGGCCAAAACAAATAAGAAGGACTAAGGAGCACTCTGAAATGGAGATACCATCAAAGGAAATTACACTGAAGGAGAAAAAAAAAAAAAATTGGGGAAATTTAAAGACTAGGAGAAAGTGGTCTGGGTGGAAACTAGGTGCAGTACAAATGACCGAATGAGCTCAGAACTAACCTGACAGCTGTTGCAAAAGCAGGGGAAATATCAAGGAGGCAGACACAACATGGAGGGGAAGATATGAGGGACATGGCGTGGATACTTAAAAAAATGAAAAAAAAAAAAAAAAATCTCGGCCAAAGTCCAAGACATCAAAAGGCATGGCATACCATCAAGGGCAGAGACTTGCACCACATACCCCTAGGCTTACAAAAATTGATCCCTGCTGAAGGCCAAAACAAATAAGAAGGACTAAGGAGCACTCTGAAATGGAGATACCATCAAAGGAAATTACACTGAAGGAGAAAAAAAAAAAATTGTGAAATTTAGTGACTTGGAGAAAGTGGTCTGGTTGGAAACTAGGTGCAGTACAAATGACCGAATGAGGTCAGAACTAACCTGACAGCTGTTGCAAAAGCAGGGGAAATATCAAGGAGGCAGACACAACTTGGAGGGGAAGATATGAGGGACATGGCGTGGATACTTAAATAATGGAAAAAAAAAAAAAAATCTCGGCTAAAGTCCAAGACATCAAAAGGCATGGCATACCATCAAGGGCAGGGACTTGCACCACATACCCCTAGGCTTACAAAAATTGATCCCTGCTGAAGACCAAAACAAATAAGAAGGACTAAGGAGCACTCTGAAATGGAGATACCATCAAAGGAAATGACATTGAAGGAGAAAAAAAAAAAAAAAATGGGGAAATTTAGTGACTACGAGAAAGTGGTCTGGGTGGAAACTAGGTGCAGTAGAAATGACCGAATGAGGTCAGAACTAACGTGACAGCTGTTGCAAAAGCAGGGGAAATATCAAGGAGGCAGACACAACATGGAGGGGAAGATATGAGGGACATGGCGTGGATACTTAAAAAAATGAAAAAAAAAAAAAATCTCGGCTAAAGTCCAAGACATCAAAAGGCATGGCATACCATCAAGGGCAGGGACTTGCACCACATACCCCTAGGCTTACAAAAATTGATCCCTGCTGAAGGCCAAAACAAATAAGAAGGACTAAGAAGCACTCTGAAATGGAGATACCATCAAAAGAAACGAAATTGAAGGAAAAAAAAAAAAAAAATGGGGAAATTTAAAGACTAGGAGAAAGTGGTCTGGGTGGAAACTAGGAGCAGTACAAATGACCGAATGAGGTCAGAACTAACGTGACAGCTGTTGCAAAAGCAGGGGAAATATCAAGGAGGCAGACACAACATGGAGGGGAAGATATGAGGGACATGGCGTGGATACTTAAAAAAATGAAAAAAAAAAAAAAAAATCTCGGCTAAAGTCCAAGACATCAAAAGGCATGGCATACCATCACGGGCAGGGACTTGCACCACATACCCCTAGGCTTACAAAAATTGATCCCTGCTGAAGGCCAAAACAAATAAGAAGGACTAAGGAGCACTCTGAAATGGAGATACCATCAAAGGAAATTACATTGAAGGAGAAAAAAAAAAAAATGGGGAAATTTATTGACTACGAGAAAGTGGTCTAGGTGGAAATGATGTACAGTGCAAAGGACCAAAAGAGGCCAGAACTAACCTGACAGCTGTTGCAAAAGCAGGGGAAAAATCAAGGAGGCAGACACAACATGGAGGGGAAGATATGAGGGACATGGCGTGGATACTTAAAAAAATGAAAAAAAAAAAAAAAAATCTCGGCTAATGTCCAAGACATCAAAAGGCATGGCATACCATCAAGGGCAGGGACTTGCACCACATACCCCTAGGCTTACAAAAATTGATCCCTGCTGAAGGCCAAAACAAATAAGAAGGACTAAGGAGCACTCTGAAATGGAGATACTATCAAAGGAAATTACACTGAAGGAGAAAAAAAAAAAAATTGGGGAAATTTAAAGACTAGGAGAAAGTGGTCTAGGTGGAAACTAGGTGCAGTACAAATGACCGAATGAGGTCAGAACTAACGTGACAGCTGTTGCAAAAGCAGGGGAAATATCAAGGAGGCAGACACAACATGGAGGGGAAGATATGAGGGACATGGCGTGGATACTTAAAAAAATGAAAAAAAAAAAAAAAATCTCGGCTAAAGTCCAAGACGTCAAAAGGCATGGCATACAATCAAGGGCAGGGACTTGCACCACATACCCCTAGGCTTACAAAAATTGATCCCTGCTGAAGGCCAAAACAAATAAGAAGGACTAAGGAGCACTCTGAAATGGAGATACCATCAAAGGAAATTACACTGAAGGAGAAAAAAAAAAAAATTGGGGAAATTTAAAAACTAGGAGAAAGTGATCTGGGTGGAAACTAGGTGCAGTACAAATGACCGGATGAGGTCAGAACTAACCTGACAGCTGTTGCAAAAGCAGGGGAAAAATCAAGGAGGCAGACACAACATGGAGGGGAAGATATGAGGGACATGGCGTGGATACTTAAAAAAATGAAAAAAAAAAAAAAAAATCTCGGCTAAAGTCCAAGACATCAAAAGGCATGGCATACCATCAAGGGCAGGGACTTGCACCACATACCCCTAGGCTTACAAAAATTGATCCCTGCTGAAGGCCAAAACAAATAAGAAGGACTAAGGAGCACTCTGAAATGGAGATACCATCAAAGGAAATGACATTGAAGGAGAAAAAAAAAAAAATTGGGGAAATTTAGTGACTACGAGAAAGTGGTCAGGGTGGAAACTAGGTGCAGTACAAATGACCGAATGAGCTGAGAACTAACCTGACAGCTGTTGCAAAAGAAGGGGAAAAATCAAGGAGGCAGAAACAACATGGAGGGGAAGATATGAGGGACATGGCGTGGATACTTAAAAAAATGAAAAAAAAAAAAAAATCTCGGCTAAAGTCCAAGCCATCAAAAGGCATGGCATACCATCAAGGGCAGGGACTTGCACCACATACCCCTAGGCTTACAAAAATTGATCCCTGCTGAAGGCCAAAACAAATAAGAAGGACTAAGGAGCACTCTGAAATGGAGATACCATCAAAGGAAATTACACTGAAGGAGAAAAAAAAAAAAAATTGGGGAAATTTAAAGACTAGGAGAAAGTGGTCTGGGTGGAAACTAGGTGCAGTACAAATGACCGAATGAGCTCAGAACTAACCTGACAGCTGTTGCAAAAGCAGGGGAAATATCAAGGAGGCAGACACAACATGGAGGGGAAGATATGAGGGACATGGCGTGGATACTTAAAAAAATGAAAAAAAAAAAAAAAAAATCTCGGCCAAAGTCCAAGACATCAAAAGGCATGGCATACCATCAAGGGCAGAGACTTGCACCACATACCCCTAGGCTTACAAAAATTGATCCCTGCTGAAGGCCAAAACAAATAAGAAGGACTAAGGAGCACTCTGAAATGGAGATACCATCAAAGGAAATTACACTGAAGGAGAAAAAAAAAAAATTGTGAAATTTAGTGACTTGGAGAAAGTGGTCAGGGTGGAAACTAGGTGCAGTACAAATGACCGAATGAGCTGAGAACTAACCTGACAGCTGTTGCAAAAGAAGGGGAAAAATCAAGGAGGCAGAAACAACATGGAGGGGAAGATATGAGGGACATGGCGTGGATACTTAAAAAAATGAAAAAAAAAAAAAAATCTCGGCTAAAGTCCAAGCCATCAAAAGGCATGGCATACCATCAAGGGCAGGGACTTGCACCACATACCCCTAGGCTTACAAAAATTGATCCCTGCTGAAGGCCAAAACAAATAAGAAGGACTAAGGAGCACTCTGAAATGGAGATACCATCAAAGGAAATTACACTGAAGGAGAAAAAAAAAAAAAAATTGGGGAAATTTAAAGACTAGGAGAAAGTGGTCTGGGTGGAAACTAGGTGCAGTACAAATGACCGAATGAGCTCAGAACTAACCTGACAGCTGTTGCAAAAGCAGGGGAAATATCAAGGAGGCAGACACAACATGGAGGGGAAGATATGAGGGACATGGCGTGGATACTTAAAAAAATGAAAAAAAAAAAAAAAAAATCTCGGCCAAAGTCCAAGACATCAAAAGGCATGGCATACCATCAAGGGCAGAGACTTGCACCACATACCCCTAGGCTTACAAAAATTGATCCCTGCTGAAGGCCAAAACAAATAAGAAGGACTAAGGAGCACTCTGAAATGGAGATACCATCAAAGGAAATTACACTGAAGGAGAAAAAAAAAAAATTGTGAAATTTAGTGACTTGGAGAAAGTGGTCTGGTTGGAAACTAGGTGCAGTACAAATGACCGAATGAGGTCAGAACTAACCTGACAGCTGTTGCAAAAGCAGGGGAAATATCAAGGAGGCAGACACAACTTGGAGGGGAAGATATGAGGGACATGGCGTGGATACTTAAATAATGGAAAAAAAAAAAAAAATCTCGGCTAAAGTCCAAGACATCAAAAGGCATGGCATACCATCAAGGGCAGGGACTTGCACCACATACCCCTAGGCTTACAAAAATTGATCCCTGCTGAAGACCAAAACAAATAAGAAGGACTAAGGAGCACTCTGAAATGGAGATACCATCAAAGGAAATTACACTGAAGGAGAAGAAAAAAAAATTGGGGAAATTTAAAGACTGGGAGAAAGTGGTCTGTGTGGAAACTAGGTGCAGTACAAATGACCGAATGAGGTCAGAACTAACGTGACAGCTGTTGCAAAAGCAGGGGAAATATCAAGGAGGCAGACACAACATGGAGGGGAAGATATGAGGGACATGGCGTGGATACTTAAAAAAATGAAAAAAAAAAAAAAATCTCGGCTAAAGTCCAAGCCATCAAAAGGCATGGCATACCATCAAGGGCAGGGACTTGCACCACATACCCCTAGGCTTACAAAAATTGATCCCTGCTGAAGGCCAAAACAAATAAGAAGGACTAAGGAGCACTCTGAAATGGAGATATCATCAAAAGAAACGAAATTGAAGGAGAAAAAAAAAAAAAAAATGGGGAAATTTAATGACTTGGAGAAAGTGGTCTGGGTGGAAACTAGGTGCAGTACAAATGACCGAATGAGGTCAGAACTAACGTGACAGCTGTTGCAAAAGCAGGGGAAATATCAAGGAGGCAGACACAACATGGAGGGGAAGATATGAGGGACATGGCGTGGATACTTAAAAAAATGAAAAAAAAAAAAAAAAATCTCGGCTAAAGTCCAAGACATCAAAAGGCATGGCATACCATCAAGGGCAGGGACTTGCACCACATACCCCTAGGCTTACAAAAATTGATCCCTGCTGAAGGCCAAAACAAATAAGAAGGACTAAGGAGCACTCTGAAATGGAGATACCATCAAAGGAAATGACATTGAAGGAGAAAAAAAAAAAAAATTGGGGAAATTTAGTGACTTGGAGAAAGTGGTCGGGGTGGAAACTAGGTGCAGTACAAATGACCGAATGAGCTCAGAACTAACCTGACAGCTGTTGCAAAAGAAGGGGAAAAATCAAGGAGGCAGAAACAACATGGAGGGGAAGATATGAGGGACATGGCGTGGATACTTTAATAATGGAAAAAAAAAAAAAAAATCTCGGCCAAAGTCCAAGCCATCAAAAGGCATGGCATACCATCAAGGGCAGGGACTTGCACCACATACCCCTAGGCTTACAAAAATTGATCCCTGCTGAAGGCCAAAACAAATAAGAAGGACTAAGGAGCACTCTGAAATGGAGATACCATCAAAGGAAATTACACTGAAGGAGAAAAAAAAAAAAATTGGGGAAATTTAAAGACTAGGAGAAAGTGGTCTGGGTGGAAACTAGGTGCAGTACAAATGACCGAATGAGGTCAGAACTAACGTGACAGCTGTTGCAAAAGCAGGGGAAAAATCAAGGAGGCAGACACAACATGGAGGGGAAGATATGAGGGACATGGCGTGGATACTTAAAAAAATGAAAAAAAAAAAAAAAATCTCAGCCAAAGTCAAAGCCATCAAAAGGCATGGCATACCATCAAGGGCAGGGACTTGCACCAAAGCTTGCCCCTTTGGTTCCCATTGAAATCGCAAGATTTCGTTTCCCGTCCCGAAAGGAAATGAAATTTCCTTTCGGGACGGGAAACGAAATCTTGCGACCCTGAAAACAAAGGCTCACAAACACTCTGGAAAGAAGATATGATCAAAAGAAATGAAATTGAAAAAAAACCAAAAAAAAACGGAAAATTGGCAGATGTAATGACTGCAAGAAAGTGGTCTGGACGGAAATGAGGTGCAGTGCAAAGGACAAAATAAGGCCAGAACTAACCTGACAGCTGTTGCAAAAGCAGGGGAAATATCAAGGAGGCAGACACAACATGGAGGGGAAGATATGAGGGACATGGCGTGGATACTTAAAAAAATGAAAAAAAAAAAAAAAATCTCGGCTAAAGTCCAAGACATCAAAAGGCATGGCATACCATCAAGGGCAGGGACTTGCACCACATACCCCTAGGCTTACAAAAATTGATCCCTGCTGAAGGCCAAAACAAATAAGAAGGACTAAGGAGCACTCTGAAATGGAGATACCATCAAAGGAAATTACATTGAAGGAGAAAAAAAAAAAAAATGGGGAAATTTAGTGACTACGAGAAAGTGGTCTAGGTGGAAATGATGTACAGTGCAAAGGACCAAAAGAGGCCAGAACTAACCTGACAGCTGTTGCAAAAGCAGGGGAAAAATCAAGGAGGCAGACACAACATGGAGGGGAAGATATGAGGGACATGGCGTGGATACTTAAAAAAATGAAAAAAAAAAAAAAAAATCTCGGCTAAAGTCCAAGCCATCAAAAGGCATGGCATACCATCAAGGGCATAGACTTGCACCACATACCCCTAGGCTTACAAAAATTGATCCCTGCTGAAGGCCAAAACAAATAAGAAGGACTAAGGAGCACTCTGAAATGGAGATACCATCAAAGGAAATTACACTGAAGGAGAAAAAAAAAAAATTGGGGAAATTTAAAAATTAGGAGAAAGTGGTCTGGGTGGAAACTAGGTGCAGTACAAATGACCGAAGGAGGTCAGAACTAACCTGACAGCTGTTGCAAAAGCAGGGGAAAAATCAAGGAGGCAGACACAACATGGAGGGGAAGATATGAGGGACATGGCGTGGATACTTAAAAAAATGAAAAAAAAAAAAAAATCTCGGCTAAAGTCCAAGACATCAAAAGGCATGGCATACCATCAAGGGCCGGGACTTGCACCACATACCCCTAGGCTTACAAAAATTGATCCCTGCTGAAGGCCAAAACAAATAAGAAGGACTAAGGAGCACTCTGAAATGGAGATACCATCAAAGGAAATTACACTGAAGGAGAAAAAAAAAAAATTGGGGAAATTTAAAGACTAGGAGAAAGTGGTCTGGTTGGAAACTAGGTGCAGTACAAATGACCGAATGAGCTCAGAACTAACCTGACAGCTGTTGCAAAAGCAGGGGAAATATCAAGGAGGCAGACACAACATGGAGGGGAAGATATGAGGGACATGGCGTGGATACTTTAATAATGGAAAAAAAAAAAAAAAATCTCGGCTAAAGTCCAAGACATCAAAAGGCATGGCATACCATCAAGGGCAGGGACTTGCACCACATACCCCTAGGCTTACAAAAATTGATCCCTGCTGAAGGCCAAAACAAATAAGAAGGACTAAGGAGCACTCTGAAATGGAGATACCATCAAAGGAAATGACACTGAAGGAGAAAAAAAAAAAAATTGGGGAAATTTAGTGACTACGAGAAAGTGGTCTGGGTGGAAACTAGGTGCAGTACAAATGACCAAATGAGCTCAGAACTAACCTGACAGCTGTTGCAAAAGAAGGGGAAAAATCAAGGAGGCAGAAACAACATGGAGGGGAAGATATGAGGGACATGGCGTGGATACTTTAATAATGGAAAAAAAAAAAAAAAATCTCGGCCAAAGTCCAAGCCATCAAAAGGCATGGCATACAATCAAGGGCAGGGACTTGCACCACATACCCCTAGGCTTACAAAAATTGATCCCTGCTGAAGGCCAAAACAAATAAGAAGGACTAAGGAGCACTCTGAAATGGAGATACCATCAAAGGAAATTACATTGAAGGAGAAAAAAAAAAAAAAGGGGAAATTTAGTGACTACGAGAAAGTGGTCTAGGTGGAAATGATGTACAGTGCAAAGGACCAAAAGAGGCCAGAACTAACCTGACAGCTGTTGCAAAAGCAGGGGAAAAATCAAGGAGGCAGACACAACATGGAGGGGAAGATATGAGGGACATGGCGTGGATACTTAAAAAAATGAAAAAAAAAAAAAAAATCTCAGCCAAAGTCCAAGACATCAAAAGGCATGGCATACCATCAAGGGCAGGGACTTGCACCAAAGCTTGCCCCTTTGGTTCCCATTGAAATCGCAAGATTTCGTTTCCCGTCCCGAAAGGAAATGAAATTTCCTTTCGGGACGGGAAACGAAATCTTGCGACCCTGAAAACAAAGGCTCACAAACACTCTGGAAAGAAGATATGATCAAAAGAAATGAAATTGAAAAAAAACCCAAAAAAACCGGAAAATTGGCAGATGTAATGACTGCAAGAAAGTGGTCTGGACGGAAATGAGGTGCAGTGCAAAGGACAAAATAAGGCAAGCAGTAACCTGACAGCTGTTGCAAAAGCAGGGGAAATATCAAGGAGGCAGACACAACATGGAGGGGAAGATATGAGGGACATGGCGTGGATACTTAAAAAAATGAAAAAAAAAAAAAAAATCTCAGCTAAAGTCCAAGACATCAAAAGGCATGGCATACCATCAAGGGCAGGGACTTGCACCACATACCCCTAGGCTTACAAAAATTGATCCCTGCTGAAGGCCAAAACAAATAAGAAGGACTAAGGAGCACTCTGAAATGGAGATACCATCAAAGGAAATTACATTGAAGGAGAAAAAAAAAAAAAATGGGGAAATTTAGTGACTACGAGAAAGTGGTCTAGGTGGAAATGATGTACAGTGCAAAGGACCAAAAGAGGCCAGAACTAACCTGACAGCTGTTGCAAAAGCAGGGGAAATATCAAGGAGGCAGACACAACATGGAGGGGAAGATATGAGGGACATGGCGTGGATACTTAAAAAAATGAAAAAAAAAAAAAAAATCTCGGCTAAAGTCCAAGCCATCAAAAGGCATGGCATACCATCAAGGGCATAGACTTGCACCACATACCCCTAGGCTTACAAAAATTGATCCCTGCTGAAGGCCAAAACGAATATGAAGGACTAAGAAGAACTCTGAAATGGAGATACCATCAAAGAAACGAAATTGAAGGAAAAAAAAAAAAAAATGGGGAAATTTAATGACTTGGAGAAAGTGGTCTGGGTGGAAACTAGGTGCAGTACAAATGACCGAATGAGGTCAGAACTAACGTGACAGCTGTTGCAAAAGCAGGGGAAATATCAAGGAGGCAGACACAACATGGAGGGGAAGATATGAGGGACATGGCGTGGATACTTAAAAAAATGAAAAAAAAAAAAAAAATCTCGGCTAAAGTCCAAGACATCAAAAGGCATGGCATACAATCAAGGGCAGGGACTTGCACCACATACCCCTAGGCTTACAAAAATTGATCCCTGCTGAAGGCCAAAACAAATAAGAAGGACTAAGGAGCACTCTGAAATGGAGATACCATCAAAGGAAATTACACTGAAGGAGAAAAAAAAAAAATTGGGGAAATTTAAAGACTAGGAGAAAGTGGTCTGGTTGGAAACTAGGTGCAGTACAAATGACCGAATGAGCTCAGAACTAACCTGACAGCTGTTGCAAAAGCAGGGGAAATATCAAGGAGGCAGACACAACATGGAGGGGAAGATATGAGGGACATGGCGTGGATACTTTAATAATGGAAAAAAAAAAAAAAAAATCTCGGCTAAAGTCCAAGCCATCAAAAGGCATGGCATACCATCAAGGGCAGGGACTTGCACCACATACCCCTAGGCTTACAAAAATTGATCCCTGCTGAAGGCCAAAACAAATAAGAAGGACTAAGGAGCACTCTGAAATGGAGATACCATCAAAGGAAATGACATTGAAGGAGAAAAAAAAAAAAAATTGGGGAAATTTAGTGACTACGAGAAAGTGGTCTGGGTGGAAACTAGGTGCAGTACAAATGACCGAATGAGCTCAGAACTAACCTGACAGCTGTTGCAAAAGAAGGGGAAAAATCAAGGAGGCAGAAACAACATGGAGGGGAAGATATGAGGGACATGGCGTGGATACTTAAATAATGGAAAAAAAAAAAAAAAATCTCGGCCAAAGTCCAAGCCATCAAAAGGCATGGCATACAATCAAGGGCAGGGACTTGCACCACATACCCCTAGGCTTACAAAAATTGATCCCTGCTGAAGGCCAAAACAAATAAGAAGGACTAAGGAGCACTCTGAAATGGAGATACCATCAAAGGAAATTACATTGAAGGAGAAAAAAAAAAAATGGGGAAATTTCGTGACTACGAGAAAGTGATCTAGGTGGAAATGATGTACAGTGCAAAGGACCAAAAGAGGCCAGAACTAACCTGACAGCTGTTGCAAAAGCAGGGGAAAAATCAAGGAGGCAGACACAACATGGAGGGGAAGATATGAGGGACATGGCGTGGATACTTAAAAAAATGAAAAAAAAAAAAAAATCTCGGCTAAAGTCCAAGCCATCAAAAGGCATGGCTTACCATCAAGGGCAGGGACTTGCACCACATACCCCTAGGCTTACAAAAATTGATCCCTGCTGAAGGCCAAAACAAATAAGAAGGACTAAGGAGCACTCTGAAATGGAGATACTATCAAAGGAAATTACACTGAAGGAGAAAAAAAAAAAAACTGGGGAAATTTAAAGACTAGGAGAAAGTGGTCTGGGTAGAAACTAGGTGCAGTACAAATGACCGGATGAGGTCAGAACTAACCTGACAGCTGTTGCAAAAGCAGGGGAAATATCAAGGAGGCAGACACAACATGGAGGGGAAGATATGAGGGACATGGCGTGGATACTTAAAAAAATGAAAAAAAAAAAAAAAAAATCTCGGCCAAAGTCCAAGCCATCAAAAGGCATGGCATACAATCAAGGGCAGAGACCTGCACCACATACCCCTAGGCTTACAAAAATTGATCCCTGCTGAAGGCCAAAACAAATAAGAAGGACTAAGAAGAACTCTGAAATGGAGATACCATCAAAAGAAAGGGAATTGAAGGGAAAAAAAAAAAAAAAAAGGGGAAATTTAATGACTTGGAGAAAGTGGTCTGGGTGGAAACTAGGTGCAGTACAAATGACCGAATGAGCTCAGAACTAACCTGACAGCTGTTGCAAAAGAAGGGGAAAAATCAAGGAGGCAGAAACAACATGGAGGGGAAGATATGAGGGACATGGCGTGGATACTTTAATAATGGAAAAAAAAAAAAAAAATCTCGGACAAAGTCCAAGCCATCAAAAGGCATGGCATACCATCAAGGGCAGGGACTTGCACCACATACCCCTAGGCTTACAAAAACTGATCCCTGCTGAAGGCCAAAACAAATAAGAAGGACTAAGGAGCACTCTGAAATGGAGATACCATCAAAGGAAATTACACTGAAGGAGAAAAAAAAAAAAATTGGGGAAATTTAAAGACTAGGAGAAAGTGGTCTGGTTGGAAACTAGGTGCAGTACAAATGACCGAATGAGCTCAGAACTAACCTGACAGCTGTTGCAAAAGAAGGGGAAAAATCAAGGAGGCAGAAACAACATGGAGGGGAAGATATGAGGGACATGGCGTGGATACTTAAATAATGGAAAAAAAAAAAAAAAATCTCGGCCAAAGTCCAAGACATCAAAAGGCATGGCTTACCATCAAGGGCAGGGACTTGCACCACAGACCCCTAGGCTTACAAAAATTGATCCCTGCTGAAGGCCAAAACAAATAAGAAGGACTAAGGAGCACTCTGAAATGGAGATACTATCAAAGGAAATTACCCTGAAGGAGAAAAAAAAAAAAAATTGGGGAAATTTAAAGACTAGGAGAAAGTGGTCTGGGTAGAAACTAGGTGCAGTACAAATGACCGGATGAGGTCAGAACTAACCTGACAGCTGTTGCAAAAGCAGGGGAAATATCAAGGAGGCAGACACAACATGGAGGGGAAGATATGAGGGACATGGCGTGGATACTTAAAAAAATGAAAAAAAAAAAAAAAAAATCTCGGCTAAAGTCCAAGACATCAAAAGGCATGGCATACCATCAAGGGCAGGGACTTGCACCACATACCCCTAGGCTTACAAAAATTGATCCCTGCTGAACGCCAAAACAAATATGAAGGACTAAGGAGCACTCTGAAATGGAGATACTATCAAAGGAAATTACACTGAAGGAGAAAAAAAAAAAAATTGGGGAAATTTAAAGACTGGGAGAAAGTGGTCTGGGTGGAAACTAGGTGCAGTACAAATGACCGAATGAGGTCAGAACTAACGTGACAGCTGTTGCAAAAGCAGGGGAAATATCAAGGAGGCAGACACAACATGGAGGGGAAGATATGAGGGACATGGCGTGGATACTTAAAAAAATGAAAAAAAAAAAAAAATCTCGGCTAAAGTCCAAGACATCAAAAGGCATGGCATACAATCAAGGGCAGGGACTTGCACCACATACCCCTAGGCTTACAAAAATTGATCCCTGCTGAAGGCCAAAACAAATAAGAAGGACTAAGAAGAACTCTGAAATGGAGATACCATCAAAAGAAAGGAAATTGAAGGGAAAAAAAAAAAAAAAAAGGGGAAATTTAATGACTTGGAGAAAGTGGTCTGGGTGGAAACTAGGTGCAGTACAAATGACCGAAGGAGGTCAGAACTAACCTGACAGCTGTTGCAAAAGCAGGGGAAATATCAAGGAGGCAGACACAACATGGAGGGGAAGATATGAGGGACATGGCGTGGATACTTAAAAAAATGAAAAAAAAAAAAAAAAATCTCGGCTAAAGTCCAAGACATCAAAAGGCATGGCATACCATCAAGGGCAGGGACTTGCACCACATACCCCTAGGCTTACAAAAATTGATCCCTGCTGAAGGCCAAAACAAATAAGAAGGACTAAGAAGCACTCTGAAATGGAGATACCATCAAAAGAAACGAAATTGAAGGAGAAAAAAAAAAAAAAATTGGGGAAATTTAATGACTAGGAGAAAGTGGTCTGGGTGGAAACTAGGTGCAGTACAAATGACCGAATGATCTCAGAACTAACCTGACAGCTGTTGCAAAAGCAGGGGAAATATCAAGGAGGCAGACACAACATGGAGGGGAAGATATGAGGGACATGGCGTGGATACTTAAAAAAATGAAAAAAAAAAAATATCTCGGCTAAAGTCCAAGACATCAAAAGGCATGGCATACAATCAAGGGCAGGGACTTGCACCACATACCCCTAGGCTTACAAAAATTGATCCCTGCTGAAGGCCAAAACAAATAAGAAGGACTAAGGAGCACTCTGAAATGGAGATACCATCAAAGGAAATTACACTGAAGGAGAAAAAAAAAAAAAAATGGGGAAATTTAAAAACTAGGAGAAAGTGGTCTGGGTGGAAACTAGGTGCAGTACAAATGACCGAATGAGGTCAGAACTAACGTGACAGCTCTTGCAAAAGCAGGGGAAATATCAAGGAGGCAGACACAACATGGAGGGGAAGATATGAGGGACATGGCGTGGATACTTAAAAAAATGAAAAAAAAAAAAAAAAATCTCGGCTAAAGTCCAAGCCATCAAAAGGCATGGCATACAATCAAGGGCAGGGACTTGCACCACATACCCCTAGGCTTACAAAAATTGATCCCTGCTGAAGGCCAAAACAAATAAGAAGGACTAAGGAGCACTCTGAAATGGAGATACCAGCAAAGGAAATTACACTGAAGGAGAAAAAAAAAAAAATTGGGGAAATTTAAAGACTAGGAGAAAGTGGTCTGGTTGGAAACTAGGTGCAGTACAAATGACCGAATGAGCTCAGAACTAACCTGACAGCTGTTGCAAAAGCAGGGGAAATATCAAGGAGGCAGACACAACTTGGAGGGGAAGATATGAGGGACATGGCGTGGATACTTAAAAAAATGAAAAAAAAAAAAAAAAAAAATCTCGGCCAAAGTCCAAGCCATCAAAAGGCATGGCATACCATCAAGGGCAGGGACTTGCACCACATACCCCTAGGCTTACAAAAATTGATCCCTGCTGAAGGCCAAAACAAATAAGAAGGACTAAGGAGCACTCTGAAATGGAGATACCATCAAAAGAAACGAAATTGAAGGAAAAAAAAAAAAAAATGGGGAAATTTAAAGACTAGGAGAAAGTGGTCTGGGTGGAAACTAGGTGCAGTACAAATGACCGAATGAGGTCAGAACTAACGTGACAGCTGTTGCAAAAGCAGGGGAAATATCAAGGAGGCAGACACAACATGGAGGGGAAGATATGAGGGACATGGCGTGGATACTTAAAAAAATGAAAAAAAAAAAAAAAAATCTCGGCTAAAGTCCAAGACATCAAAAGGCATGGCATACCATCAAGGGCAGGGACTTGCACCACATACCCCTAGGCTTACAAAAATTGATCCCTGCTGAAGGCCAAAACAAATAAGAAGGACTAAGGAGCACTCTGAAATGGAGATACTATCAAAGGAAATTACACTGAAGGAGAAAAAAAAAAAAATTGGGGAAATTTAGTGACTACGAGAAAGTGGTCTAGGTGGAAATGATGTACAGTGCAAAGGACCAAAAGAGGCCAGAACTAACCTGACAGCTGTTGCAAAAGCAGGGGAAAAATCAAGGAGGCAGACACAACATGGAGGGGAAGATATGAGGGACATGGCGTGGATACTTAAAAAAATGAAAAAAAAAAAAAAAATCTCAGCCAAAGTCAAAGCCATCAAAAGGCATGGCATACCATCAAGGGCAGGGACTTGCACCAAAGCTTGCCCCTTTGGTTCCCATTGAAATCGCAAGATTTCGTTTCCCGTCCCGAAAGGAAATGAAATTTCCTTTCGGGACGGGAAACGAAATCTTGCGACCCTGAAAACAAAGGCTCACAAACACTCTGGAAAGAAGATATGATCAAAAGAAATGAAATTGAAAAAAAACCCAAAAAAACCGGAAAATTGGCAGATGTAATGACTGCAAGAAAGTGGTCTGGATGGAAATGAGGTGCAGTGCAAAGGACAAAATAAGGCCAGAACTAACCTGACAGCTCTTGCAAAAGCAGGGGAAATATCAAGGAGGCAGACACAACATGGAGGGCAAGATATGAGGGACATGGCGTGGATACTTAAAAAAATGAAAAAAAAAAAAAAAATCTCAGCTAAAGTCCAAGACATCAAAAGGCATGGCATACAATCAAGGGCAGGGACTTGCACCACATACCCCTAGGCTTACAAAAATTGATCCCTGCTGAAGGCCAAAACAAATAAGAAGGACTAAGGAGCACTCTGAAATGGAGATACCATCAAAGGAAATTACATTGAAGGAGAAAAAAAAAAAAATGGGGAAATTTAGTGACTACGAGAAAGTGGTCTAGGTGGAAATGATGTACAGTGCAAAGGACCAAAAGAGGCCAGAAATAACCTGACAGCTGTTGCAAAAGCAGGGGAAAAATCAAGGAGGCAGACACAACATGGAGGGGAAGATATGAGGGACATGGCGTGGATACTTAAAAAAATGAAAAAAAAAAAAAAAAAATCTCGGCTAAAGTCCAAGCCATCAAAAGGCATGGCATACCATCAAGGGCAGGGACTTGCACCACATACCCCTAGGCTTACAAAAATTGATCCCTGCTGAAGGCCAAAACAAATAAGAAGGACTAAGGAGCACTCTGAAATGGAGATACCATCAAAGGAAATGACATTGAAGGAGAAAAAAAAAAAAATTGGGGAAATTTAGTGACTACGAGAAAGTGGTCTGGGTGGAAACTAGGTGCAGTACAAATGACCGAATGAGCTCAGAGCTAACCTGACAGCTGTTGCAAAAGAAGGGGAAAAATCAAGGAGGCAGAAACAACAAGGAGGGGAAGATATGAGGGACATGGCGTGGATACTATAATAATGGAAAAAAAAAAAAAAATCTCTGCCAAAGTCCAAGCCATCAAAAGGCATGGCATACAATCAAGGGCAGGGACTTGCACCACATACCCTAGGCTTACAAAAATTGATCCCTGCTGAAGGCCAAAACAAATAAGAAGGACTAAGGAGCACTCTGAAATGGAGATACCATCAAAGGAAATTACATTGAAGGAGAAAAAAAAAAAAATTGGGGAAATTTAAAGACTAGGAGAAAGTGGTCTGGTTGGAAACTAGGTGCAGTACAAATGACCGAATGAGGTCAGAACTAACCTGACAGCTGTTGCAAAAGCAGGGGAAATATCAAGGAGGCAGACACAACATGGAGGGGAAGATATGAGGGACATGGCGTGGATACTTAAAAAAATGAAAAAAAAAAAAAAATCTCAGCCAAAGTCAAAGCCATCAAAAGGCATGGCATACCATCAAGGGCAGGGACTTGCACCAAAGCTTGCCCCTTTGGTTCCCATTGAAATCGCAAGATTTCGTTTCCCGTCCCGAAAGGAAATGAAATTTCCTTTCGGGACGGGAAACGAAATCTTGCGACCCTGAAAACAAAGGCTCACAAACATTCTGGAAAGAAGATATGATCAAAAGAAATGAAATTGAAAAAAAACCCAAAAAAACCGGAAAATTGGCAGATGTAATGACTGCAAGAAAGTGGTCTGGACGGAAATGAGGTGCAGTGCAAAGGACAAAATAAGGCCAGAACTAACCTGACAGCTCTTGCAAAAGCAGGGGAAATATCAAGGAGGCAGACACAACATGGAGGGGAAGATATGAGGGACATGGCGTGGATACTTAAAAAAATGAAAAAAAAAAAAAAAATCTCGGCTAAAGTCCAAGCCATCAAAAGGCATGGCATACCATCAAGGGCAGGGACTTGCACCACATACCCCTAGGCTTACAAAAATTGATCCCTGCTGAAGGCCAAAACAAATAAGAAGGACTAAGGAGCACTCTGAAATGGAGATATCATCAAAGGAAATTACATTGAAGGAGAAAAAAAAAAAAATGGGGAAATTTAGTGACTACGAGAAAGTGGTCTAGGTGGAAATGATGTACAGTGCAAAGGACCAAAAGAGGCCAGAACTAACCTGACAGCTGTTGCAAAAGCAGGGGAAATATCAAGGAGGCAGACACAACATGGAGGGGAAGATATGAGGGACATGGCGTGGATACTTAAAAAAATGAAAAAAAAAAAAAAAAATCTCGGCTAAAGTCCAAGCCATCAAAAGGCATGGCATACCATCAAGGGCAGGGACTTGCACCACATACCCCTAGGCTTACAAAAATTGATCCCTGCTGAAGGCCAAAACAAATAAGAAGGACTAAGAAGCACTCTGAAATGGAGATACCATCAAAAGAAACGAAATTGAAGGAAAAAAAAAAAAAAAATGGGGAAATTTAATGACTTGGAGAAAGTGGTCTGGGTGGAAACTAGGTGCAGTACAAATGACCGAATGAGGTCAGAACTAACGTGACAGCTGTTGCAAAAGAAGGGGAAAAATCAAGGAGGCAGAAACAACATGGAGGGGAAGATATGAGGGACATGGCGTGGATACTTTAATAATGGAAAAAAAAAAAAAAAATCTCGGCCAAAGTCCAAGCCATCAAAAGGCATGGCATACAATCAAGGGCAGGGACTTGCACCACATACCCTAGGCTTACAAAAATTGATCCCTGCTGAAGGCCAAAACAAATAAGAAGGACTAAGGAGCACTCTGAAATGGAGATACCATCAAAGGAAATTACACTGAAGGAGAAAAAAAAAAAAAAATGGGGAAATTTAAAAACTAGGAGAAAGTGGTCTGGGTGGAAACTAGGTGCAGTACAAATGACCGAATGAGGTCAGAACTAACGTGACAGCTCTTGCAAAAGCAGGGGAAATATCAAGGAGGCAGACACAACATGGAGGGGAAGATATGAGGGACATGGCGTGGATACTTAAAAAAATGAAAAAAAAAAAAAAAAATCTCGGCTAAAGTCCAAGCCATCAAAAGGCATGGCATACAATCAAGGGCAGGGACTTGCACCACATACCCCTAGGCTTACAAAAATTGATCCCTGCTGAAGGCCAAAACAAATAAGAAGGACTAAGGAGCACTCTGAAATGGAGATACCAGCAAAGGAAATTACACTGAAGGAGAAAAAAAAAAAAATTGGGGAAATTAAAAGACTAGGAGAAAGTGGTCTGGTTGGAAACTAGGTGCAGTACAAATGACCGAATGAGCTCAGAACTAACCTGACAGCTGTTGCAAAAGCAGGGGAAATATCAAGGAGGCAGACACAACTTGGAGGGGAAGATATGAGGGACATGGCGTGGATACTTAAAAAAATGAAAAAAAAAAAAAAAAAAAATCTCGGCCAAAGTCCAAGCCATCAAAAGGCATGGCATACCATCAAGGGCCGGGACTTGCACCACATACCCCTAGGCTTACAAAAATTGATCCCTGCTGAAGGCCAAAACAAATAAGAAGGACTAAGGAGCACTCTGAAATGGAGATACCATCAAAAGAAACGAAATTGAAGGAAAAAAAAAAAAAAATGGGGAAATTTAAAGACTAGGAGAAAGTGGTCTGGGTGGAAACTAGGTGCAGTACAAATGACCGAATGAGGTCAGAACTAACGTGACAGCTGTTGCAAAAGCAGGGGAAATATCAAGGAGGCAGACACAACATGGAGGGGAAGATATGAGGGACATGGCGTGGATACTTAAAAAAATGAAAAAAAAAAAAAAAAATCTCGGCTAAAGTCCAAGACATCAAAAGGCATGGCATACCATCAAGGGCAGGGACTTGCACCACATACCCCTAGGCTTACAAAAATTGATCCCTGCTGAAGGCCAAAACAAATAAGAAGGACTAAGGAGCACTCTGAAATGGAGATACTATCAAAGGAAATTACACTGAAGGAGAAAAAAAAAAAAATTGGGGAAATTTAGTGACTACGAGAAAGTGGTCTAGGTGGAAATGATGTACAGTGCAAAGGACCAAAAGAGGCCAGAACTAACCTGACAGCTGTTGCAAAAGCAGGGGAAAAATCAAGGAGGCAGACACAACATGGAGGGGAAGATATGAGGGACATGGCGTGGATACTTAAAAAAATGAAAAAAAAAAAAAAAATCTCAGCCAAAGTCAAAGCCATCAAAAGGCATGGCATACCATCAAGGGCAGGGACTTGCACCAAAGCTTGCCCCTTTGGTTCCCATTGAAATCGCAAGATTTCGTTTCCCGTCCCGAAAGGAAATGAAATTTCCTTTCGGGACGGGAAACGAAATCTTGCGACCCTGAAAACAAAGGCTCACAAACACTCTGGAAAGAAGATATGATCAAAAGAAATGAAATTGAAAAAAAACCCAAAAAAACCGGAAAATTGGCAGATGTAATGACTGCAAGAAAGTGGTCTGGATGGAAATGAGGTGCAGTGCAAAGGACAAAATAAGGCCAGAACTAACCTGACAGCTCTTGCAAAAGCAGGGGAAATATCAAGGAGGCAGACACAACATGGAGGGCAAGATATGAGGGACATGGCGTGGATACTTAAAAAAATGAAAAAAAAAAAAAAAATCTCAGCTAAAGTCCAAGACATCAAAAGGCATGGCATACAATCAAGGGCAGGGACTTGCACCACATACCCCTAGGCTTACAAAAATTGATCCCTGCTGAAGGCCAAAACAAATAAGAAGGACTAAGGAGCACTCTGAAATGGAGATACCATCAAAGGAAATTACATTGAAGGAGAAAAAAAAAAAAATGGGGAAATTTAGTGACTACGAGAAAGTGGTCTAGGTGGAAATGATGTACAGTGCAAAGGACCAAAAGAGGCCAGAAATAACCTGACAGCTGTTGCAAAAGCAGGGGAAAAATCAAGGAGGCAGACACAACATGGAGGGGAAGATATGAGGGACATGGCGTGGATACTTAAAAAAATGAAAAAAAAAAAAAAAAAATCTCGGCTAAAGTCCAAGCCATCAAAAGGCATGGCATACCATCAAGGGCAGGGACTTGCACCACATACCCCTAGGCTTACAAAAATTGATCCCTGCTGAAGGCCAAAACAAATAAGAAGGACTAAGGAGCACTCTGAAATGGAGATACCATCAAAGGAAATGACATTGAAGGAGAAAAAAAAAAAAAATTGGGGAAATTTAGTGACTACGAGAAAGTGGTCTGGGTGGAAACTAGGTGCAGTACAAATGACCGAATGAGCTCAGAGCTAACCTGACAGCTGTTGCAAAAGAAGGGGAAAAATCAAGGAGGCAGAAACAACAAGGAGGGGAAGATATGAGGGACATGGCGTGGATACTATAATAATGGAAAAAAAAAAAAAAATCTCTGCCAAAGTCCAAGCCATCAAAAGGCATGGCATACAATCAAGGGCAGGGACTTGCACCACATACCCTAGGCTTACAAAAATTGATCCCTGCTGAAGGCCAAAACAAATAAGAAGGACTAAGGAGCACTCTGAAATGGAGATACCATCAAAGGAAATTACATTGAAGGAGAAAAAAAAAAAAATTGGGGAAATTTAAAGACTAGGAGAAAGTGGTCTGGTTGGAAACTAGGTGCAGTACAAATGACCGAATGAGGTCAGAACTAACCTGACAGCTGTTGCAAAAGCAGGGGAAATATCAAGGAGGCAGACACAACATGGAGGGGAAGATATGAGGGACATGGCGTGGATACTTAAAAAAATGAAAAAAAAAAAAAAATCTCAGCCAAAGTCAAAGCCATCAAAAGGCATGGCATACCATCAAGGGCAGGGACTTGCACCAAAGCTTGCCCCTTTGGTTCCCATTGAAATCGCAAGATTTCGTTTCCCGTCCCGAAAGGAAATGAAATTTCCTTTCGGGACGGGAAACGAAATCTTGCGACCCTGAAAACAAAGGCTCACAAACATTCTGGAAAGAAGATATGATCAAAAGAAATGAAATTGAAAAAAAACCCAAAAAAACCGGAAAATTGGCAGATGTAATGACTGCAAGAAAGTGGTCTGGACGGAAATGAGGTGCAGTGCAAAGGACAAAATAAGGCCAGAACTAACCTGACAGCTCTTGCAAAAGCAGGGGAAATATCAAGGAGGCAGACACAACATGGAGGGGAAGATATGAGGGACATGGCGTGGATACTTAAAAAAATGAAAAAAAAAAAAAAAATCTCGGCTAAAGTCCAAGCCATCAAAAGGCATGGCATACCATCAAGGGCAGGGACTTGCACCACATACCCCTAGGCTTACAAAAATTGATCCCTGCTGAAGGCCAAAACAAATAAGAAGGACTAAGGAGCACTCTGAAATGGAGATATCATCAAAGGAAATTACATTGAAGGAGAAAAAAAAAAAAATGGGGAAATTTAGTGACTACGAGAAAGTGGTCTAGGTGGAAATGATGTACAGTGCAAAGGACCAAAAGAGGCCAGAACTAACCTGACAGCTGTTGCAAAAGCAGGGGAAATATCAAGGAGGCAGACACAACATGGAGGGGAAGATATGAGGGACATGGCGTGGATACTTAAAAAAATGAAAAAAAAAAAAAAAAATCTCGGCTAAAGTCCAAGCCATCAAAAGGCATGGCATACCATCAAGGGCAGGGACTTGCACCACATACCCCTAGGCTTACAAAAATTGATCCCTGCTGAAGGCCAAAACAAATAAGAAGGACTAAGAAGCACTCTGAAATGGAGATACCATCAAAAGAAACGAAATTGAAGGAAAAAAAAAAAAAAAATGGGGAAATTTAATGACTTGGAGAAAGTGGTCTGGGTGGAAACTAGGTGCAGTACAAATGACCGAATGAGGTCAGAACTAACGTGACAGCTGTTGCAAAAGAAGGGGAAAAATCAAGGAGGCAGAAACAACATGGAGGGGAAGATATGAGGGACATGGCGTGGATACTTTAATAATGGAAAAAAAAAAAAAAAATCTCGGCCAAAGTCCAAGCCATCAAAAGGCATGGCATACAATCAAGGGCAGGGACTTGCACCACATACCCTAGGCTTACAAAAATTGATCCCTGCTGAAGGCCAAAACAAATAAGAAGGACTAAGGAGCACTCTGAAATGGAGATACCATCAAAGGAAATTACACTGAAGGAGAAAAAAAAAAAAATTGGGGAAATTTAAAGACTAGGAGAAAGTGGTCTGGTTGGAAACTAGGTGCAGTACAAATGACCGAATGAGGTCAGAACTAACGTGACAGCTGTTGCAAAAGCAGGGGAAATATCAAGGAGGCAGACACAACATGGAGGGGAACATATGAGGGACATGGCGTGGATACTTAAAAAAAAAAAAAAAAAAAAATATCTCGGCCAAAGTCCAAGCCATCAAAAGGCATGGCATACCATCAAGGGCCGGGACTTGCACCACATACCCCTAGGCTTACAAAAATTGATCCCTGCTGAAGGCCAAAACAAATAAGAAGGACTAAGGAGCACTCTGAAATGGAGATACCATCAAAGGAAATTACATTGAAGGAGAAAAAAAAAAAATGGGGAAATTTAGTGACTATGAGAAAGTGGTCTAGGTGGAAATGATGTACAGTGCAAAGGACCAAAAGAGGCCAGAACTAACCTGACAGCTGTTGCAAAAGCAGGGGAAAAATCAAGGAGGCAGACACAACATGGAGGGGAAGATATGAGGGACATGGCGTGGATACTTAAAAAAATGAAAAAAAAAAAAAAAATCTCAGCCAAAGTCAAAGCCATCAAAAGGCATGGCATACCATCAAGGGCAGGGACTTGCACCAAAGCTTGCCCCTTTGGTTCCCATTGAAATCGCAAGATTTCGTTTCCCGTCCCGAAAGGAAATGAAATTTCCTTTCGGGACGGGAAACGAAATCTTGCGACCCTGAAAACAAAGGCTCACAAACATTCTGGAAAGAAGATATGATCAAAAGAAATGAAATTGAAAAAAAACCCAAAAAAACCGGAAAATTGGCAGATGTAATGACTGCAAGAAAGTGGTCTGGACGGAAATGAGGTGCAGTGCAAAGGACAAAATAAGGCCAGAACTAACCTGACAGCTCTTGCAAAAGCAGGGGAAATATCAAGGAGGCAGACACAACATGGAGGGGAAGATATGAGGGACATGGCATGGATACTTAAAAAAATGAAAAAAAAAAAAAAAATCTCGGCTAAAGTCCAAGACATCAAAAGGCATGGCATACCATCAAGGGCAGGGACTTGCACCACATACCCCTAGGCTTACAAAAATTGATCCCTGCTGAAGGCCAAAACAAATAAGAAGGACAAAGGAGCACTCTGAAATGGAGATACCATCAAAGGAATTTACATTGAAGGAGAAAAAAAAAAAATTGGGGAAATTTAGTGACTACGAGAAAGTGGTCTGGGTGGAAACTAGGTGCAGTACAAATGACCGAATGAGCTGAGAACTAACCTGACAGCTGTTGCAAAAGAAGGGGAAAAATCAAGGAGGCAGAAACAACATGGAGGGGAAGATATGAGGGACATGGCTTGGATACTTTAATAATGGAAAAAAAAAAAAAAAATCTCTGCCAAAGTCCAAGCCATCAAAAGGCATGGCATACAATCAAGGGCAGGGACTTGCACCACATACCCCTAGGCTTACAAAAATTGATCCCTGCTGAAGGCCAAAACAAATAAGAAGGACTAAGGAGCACTCTGAAATGGAGATACCATCAAAGGAAATTACACTGAAGGGGAAAAAAAAAAAATTGGGGAAATTTAAAAACTAGGAGAAAGTGGTCTGGGTGGAAACTAGGTGCAGTACAAATGACCGAATGAGCTCAGAACTAACCTGACAGCTGTTGCAAAAGCAGGGGAAATATCAAGGAGGCAGACACAACATGGAGGGGAAGATATGAGGGACATGGCGTGGATACTTAAAAAAATGAAAAAAAAAAAAAAAAATCTCGGCTAAAGTCCAAGACATCAAAAGGCATGGCATACCATCAAGGGCAGGGACTTGCACCACATACCCCTAGGCTTACAAAAATTGATCCCTGCTGAAGGCCAAAACAAATAAGAAGGACTAAGGAGCACTCTGAAATGGAGATACCATCAAAGGAAATGACATTGAAGGAGAAAAAAAAAAAAAATTGGGGAAATTTAGTGACTACGAGAAAGTGGTCTGGGTGGAAACTAGGTGCAGTAAAAATGACCGAATGAGCTCAGAACTAACCTGACAGCTGTTGCAAAAGAAGGGGAAAAATCAAGGAGGCAGAAACAACATGGAGGGGAAGATATGAGGGACATGGCGTGGATACTTTAATAATGGGAAAAAAAAAAAAAAATCTCTGCCAAAGTCCAAGCCATCAAAAGGCATGGCATACAATCAAGGGCAGGGACTTGCACCACATACCCCTAGGCTTACAAAAATTGATCCCTGCTGAAGGCCAAAACAAATAAGAAGGACTAAGGAGCACTCTGAAATGGAGATACCATCAAAGGAAATTACACTGAAGGAGAAAAAAAAAAAAATTGGGGAAATTTAAAAACTAGGAGAAAGTGGTCTGGGTGGAAACTAGGTGCAGTACAAATGACCGAATGAGGTCAGAACTAACCTGACAGCTGTTGCAAAAGCAGGGGAAATATCAAGGAGGCAGACACAACATGGAGGGGAAGATATGAGGGACATGGCGTGGATACTTAATAAAATGAAAAAAAAAAAAAAAATATCTCGGCCAAAGTCCAAGCCATCAAAAGGCATGGCATACAATCAAGGGCCGGGACTTGCACCACATACCCCTAGGCTTACAAAAATTGATCCCTGCTGAAGGCCAAAACAAATAAGAAGGACTAAGGAGCACTCTGAAATGGAGATACCATCAAAGGAAATTACATTGAAGGAGAAAAAAAAAAAAAATGGGGAAATTTAGTGACTATGAGAAAGTGGTCTAGGTGGAAATGATGTACAGTGCAAAGGACCAAAAGAGGCCAGAACTAACCTGACAGCTGTTGCAAAAGCAGGGGAAAAATCAAGGAGGCAGACACAACATGGAGGGGAAGATATGAGGGACATGGCGTGGATACTTAAAAAAATGAAAAAAAAAAAAAAAAATCTCAGCCAAAGTCAAAGCCATCAAAAGGCATGGCATACCATCAAGGGCAGGGACTTGCACCAAAGCTTGCCCCTTTGGTTCCCATTGAAATCGCAAGATTTCGTTTCCCGTCCCGAAAGGAAATTTCATTTCCTTTCGGGACGGGAAACGAAATCTTGCGACCCTGAAAACAAAGGCTCACAAACATTCTGGAAAGAAGATATGATCAAAAGAAATGAAATTGAAAAAAAACCCAAAAAAACCGGAAAATTGGCAGATGTAATGACTGCAAGAAAGTGGTCTGGACGGAAATGAGGTGCAGTGCAAAGGACAAAATAAGGCCAGAACTAACCTGACAGCTCTTGCAAAAGCAGGGGAAATATCAAGGAGGCAGACACAACATGGAGGGGAAGATATGAGGGACATGGCGTGGATACTTAAAAAAATGAAAAAAAAAAAAAAAATCTCGGCTAAAGTCCAAGACATCAAAAGGCATGGCATACCATCAAGGGCAGGGACTTGCACCACATACCCCTAGGCTTACAAAAATTGATCCCTGCTGAAGGCCAAAACAAATAAGAAGGACTAAGGAGCACTCTGAAATGGAGATACCATCAAAGGAAATTACATTGAAGGAGAAAAAAAAAAAAATGGGGAAATTTAGTGACTACGAGAAAGTGGTCTAGGTGGAAATGATGTACAGTGCAAAGGACCAAAAGAGGCCAGAACTAACCTGACAGCTGTTGCAAAAGCAGGGGAAAAATCAAGGAGGCAGACACAACATGCAGGGGAAGATATGAGAAACATGGCGTGGATACTTAAAAAAATGAAAAAAAAAAAAAAAAATCTCGGCTAAAGTCCAAGACATCAAAAGGCATGGCATACCATCAAGGGCAGGGACTTGCACCACATACCCCTAGGCTTACAAAAATTGATCCCTGCTGAAGGCCAAAACAAATAAGAAGGACTAAGGAGCACTCTGAAATGGAGATACCATCAAAGGAAATGACATTGAAGGAGAAAAAAAAAAAAAATTGGGGAAATTTAGTGACTACGAGAAAGTGGTCTGGTTGGAAACTAGGTGCAGTACAAATGACCGAATGAGCTCAGAACTAACCTGACAGCTGTTGCAAAAGAAGGGGAAAAATCAAGGAGGCAGAAACAACATGGAGGGGAAGATATGAGGGACATGGCGTGGATACTTTAATAATGGAAAAAAAAAAAAAAAATCTCTGCCAAAGTCAAAGCCATCAAAAGGCATGGCATACCATCAAGGGCAGGGACTTGCACCAAAGCTTGCCCCTTTGGTTCCCATTGAAATCGCAAGATTTCGTTTCCCGTCCCGAAAGGAAATGAAATTTCCTTTCGGGACGGGAAACGAAATCTTGCGACCCTGAAAACAAAGGCTCACAAACATTCTGGAAAGAAGATATGATCAAAAGAAATGAAATTGAAAAAAAACCCAAAAAAACCGGAAAATTGGCAGATGTAATGACTGCAAGAAAGTGGTCTGGACGGAAATGAGGTGCAGTGCAAAGGACAAAATAAGGCCAGAACTAACCTGACAGCTGTTGCAAAAGCAGGGGAAATATCAAGGAGGCAGACACAACATGGAGGGGAAGATATGAGGGACATGGCATGGATACTTAAAAAAATGAAAAAAAAAAAAAAATCTCGGCTAAAGTCCAAGACATCAAAAGGCATGGCATACCATCAAGGGCAGGGACTTGCACCACATACCCCTAGGCTTACAAAAATTGATCCCTGCTGAAGGCCAAAACAAATAAGAAGGACTAAGGAGCACTCTGAAATGGAGATACCATCAAAGGAAATTACATTGAAGGAGAAAAAAAAAAAAATTGGGAAATTTAGTGACTACGAGAAAGTGGTCTAGGTGGAAATGATGTACAGTGCAAAGGACCAAAAGAGGCCAGAACTAACCTGACAGCTGTTGCAAAAGCAGGGGAAAAATCAAGGAGGCAGACACAACATGGAGGGGAAGATATGAGGGACATGGCGTGGATACTTAAAAAAATGAAAAAAAAAAAAATATCTCAGCCAAAGTCAAAGCCATCAAAAGGCATGGCATACCATCAAGGGCAGGGACTTGCACCACATACCCCTAGGCTTACAAAAATTGATCCCTGCTGAAGGCCAAAACAAATAAGAAGGACTAAGAAGCACTCTGAAATGGAGATACCATCAAAAGAAACGAAATTGAAGGAAAAAAAAAAAAAAAATGGGGAAATTTAATGACTTGGAGAAAGTGGTCTGGGTGGAAACTAGGTGCAGTACAAATGACCGAATGAGGTCAGAACTAACGTGACAGCTGTTGCAAAAGCAGGGGAAATATCAAGGAGGCAGACACAACATGGAGGGGAAGATATGAGGGACACGGCATGGATACTTAAAAAAATGAAAAAAAAAAAAAAATCTCGGCTAAAGTCCAAGACATCAAAAGGCATGGCATACAATCAAGGGCAGGGACTTGCACCACATACCCCTAGGCTTACAAAAATTGATCCCTGCTGAAGGCCAAAACAAATAAGAAGGACTAAGGAGCACTCTGAAATGGAGATACCATCAAAGGAAATTACACTGAAGGAGAAAAAAAAAAAATTGGGAAAATTTAAAGACTAGGAGAAAGTGGTCTGGGTGGAAACTAGGTGCAGTACAAATGACCGAATGAGCTCAGAACTAACCTGACAGCTGTTGCAAAAGCAGGGGAAAAATCAAGGAGGCAGACACAACATGGAGGGGAAGATATGAGGGACATGGCATGGATACTTAAAAAAATGAAAAAAAAAAAAAAATCTCGGCTAAAGTCCAAGACATCAAAAGGCATGGCATACCATCAAGGGCAGGGACTTGCACCACATACCCCTAGGCTTACAAAAATTGATCCCTGCTGAAGGCCAAAACAAATAAGAAGGACTAAGGAGCACTCTGAAATGGAGATACCATCAAAGGAAATTACATTGAAGGAGAAAAAAAAAAAAATGGGGAAATTTAGTGACTACGAGAAAGTGGTCTAGGTGGAAATGATGTACAGTGCAAAGGACCAAAAGAGGCCAGAACTAACCTGACAGCTGTTGCAAAAGCAGGGGAAAAATCAAGGAGGCAGACACAACATGGAGGGGAAGATATGAGGGACATGGCGTGGATACTTAAAAAAATGAAAAAAAAAAAAATATCTCAGCCAAAGTCAAAGCCATCAAAAGGCATGGCATACCATCAAGGGCAGGGACTTGCACCACATACCCCTAGGCTTACAAAAATTGATCCCTGCTGAAGGCCAAAACAAATAAGAAGGACTAAGAAGCACTCTGAAATGGAGATACCATCAAAAGAAACGAAATTGAAGGAAAAAAAAAAAAAAAATGGGGAAATTTAATGACTTGGAGAAAGTGGTCTGGGTGGAAACTAGGTGCAGTACAAATGACCGAATGAGGTCAGAACTAACGTGACAGCTGTTGCAAAAGCAGGGGAAATATCAAGGAGGCAGACACAACATGGAGGGGAAGATATGAGGGACACGGCATGGATACTTAAAAAAATGAAAAAAAAAAAAAAATCTCGGCTAAAGTCCAAGACATCAAAAGGCATGGCATACAATCAAGGGCAGGGACTTGCACCACATACCCCTAGGCTTACAAAAATTGATCCCTGCTGAAGGCCAAAACAAATAAGAAGGACTAAGGAGCACTCTGAAATGGAGATACCATCAAAGGAAATTACACTGAAGGAGAAAAAAAAAAAATTGGGAAAATTTAAAGACTAGGAGAAAGTGGTCTGGGTGGAAACTAGGTGCAGTACAAATGACCGAATGAGCTCAGAACTAACCTGACAGCTGTTGCAAAAGCAGGGGAAATATCAAGGAGGCAGACACAACATGGAGGGGAAGATATGAGGGACATGGCATGGATACTTAAAAAAATGAAAAAAAAAAAAAAATCTCGGCTAAAGTCCAAGACATCAAAAGGCATGGCATACCATCAAGGGCAGGGACTTGCACCACATACCCCTAGGCTTACAAAAATTGATCCCTGCTGAAGGCCAAAACAAATAAGAAGGACTAAGGAGCACTCTGAAATGGAGATACCATCAAAGGAAATTACATTGAAGGAGAAAAAAAAAAAAATGGGGAAATTTAGTGACTACGAGAAAGTGGTCTAGGTGGAAATGATGTACAGTGCAAAGGACCAAAAGAGGCCAGAACTAACCTGACAGCTGTTGCAAAAGCAGGGGAAAAATCAAGGAGGCAGACACAACATGGAGGGGAAGATATGAGGGACATGGCGTGGATACTTAAAAAAATGAAAAAAAAAAAAATATCTCAGCCAAAGTCAAAGCCATCAAAAGGCATGGCATACCATCAAGGGCAGGGACTTGCACCACATACCCCTAGGCTTACAAAAATTGATCCCTGCTGAAGGCCAAAACAAATAAGAAGGACTAAGAAGCACTCTGAAATGGAGATACCATCAAAAGAAACGAAATTGAAGGAAAAAAAAAAAAAAAATGGGGAAATTTAATGACTTGGAGAAAGTGGTCTGGGTGGAAACTAGGTGCAGTACAAATGACCGAATGAGGTCAGAACTAACGTGACAGCTGTTGCAAAAGCAGGGGAAATATCAAGGAGGCAGACACAACATGGAGGGGAAGATATGAGGGACACGGCATGGATACTTAAAAAAATGAAAAAAAAAAAAAAATCTCGGCTAAAGTCCAAGACATCAAAAGGCATGGCATACAATCAAGGGCAGGGACTTGCACCACATACCCCTAGGCTTACAAAAATTGATCCCTGCTGAAGGCCAAAACAAATAAGAAGGACTAAGGAGCACTCTGAAATGGAGATACCATCAAAGGAAATTACACTGAAGGAGAAAAAAAAAAAATTGGGAAAATTTAAAGACTAGGAGAAAGTGGTCTGGGTGGAAACTAGGTGCAGTACAAATGACCGAATGAGCTCAGAACTAACCTGACAGCTGTTGCAAAAGCAGGGGAAATATCAAGGAGGCAGACACAACATGGAGGGGAAGATATGAGGGACATGGCGTGGATACTTAAAAAAATGAAAAAAAAAAAAAAAAATCTCGGCCAAAGTCCAAGCCATCAAAAGGCATGGCATACAATCAAGGTCAGGGACTTGCACCACATACCCCTAGGCTTACAAAAATTGATCCCTGCTGGAGGCCAAAACAAATAAGAAGGACTAAGGAGCACTCTGAAATGGAGATACCATCAAAGGAAATTACACTGAAGGAGAAAAAAAAAAAAATTGGGGAAATTTAATGACTTGGAGAAAGTGGTCTGGGTGGAAACTAGGTGCAGTACAAATGACCGAATGAGGTCAGAACTAACCTGACAGCTGTTGCAAAAGCAGGGGAAAAATCAAGGAGGCAGACACAACATGGAGGGGAAGATATGAGGGACATGGCGTGGATACTTAAAAAAATTAAAAAAAAAAAAAAAAATATCTCGGCCAAAGTCCAAGCCATCAAAAGGCATGGCATACCATCAAGGGCCGGGACTTGCACCACATACCCCTAGGCTTACAAAAATTGATCCCTGCTGAAGGCCAAAACAAATAAGAAGGACTAAGGAGCACTCTGAAATGGAGATACCATCAAAGGAAATTACATTGAAGGAGAAAAAAAAAAAAATGGGGAAATTTAGTGACTACGAGAAAGTGGTCTAGGTGGAAATGATGTACAGTGCAAAGGACCAAAAGAGGCCAGAACTAACCTGACAGCTGTTGCAAAAGCAGGGGAAAAATCAAGGAGGCAGACACAACATGGAGGGGAAGATATGAGGGTCATGGCGTGGATACTTAAAAAAATGAAAAAAAAAAAAAAAATCTCAGCCAAAGTCAAAGCCATCAAAAGGCATGGCATACCATCAAGGGCAGGGACTTGGACCAAAGCTTGCCCCTTTGGTTCCCATTGAAATCGCAAGATTTCGTTTCCCGTCCCGAAAGGAAATGAAATTAAAAAAAGTTTCCACCCAGACCACTTTCTCCTAGTCTTTAATGAAATTTCCTTTCGGGACGGGAAACGAAATCTTGCGACCCTGAAAAGAAAGGCTCAGAAACACTCTGGAAAGAAGATATGATCAAAAGAAATGAAATTGAAAAAAAACCCAAAAAAACCAGAAAATTGGCAGATGTAATGACTGCAAGAAAGTGGTCTGGACGGAAATGAGGTGCAGTGCAAAGGGCAAAATAAGGCCAGAACTAGCCTGACAGCTCTTGCAAAAGCATGGGAAATATCAAGGAGGCAGACACAACATGGAGGGGAAGATATGAGGGACATGGCGTGGATACTTAAAAAAATGAAAAAAAAAAAAAAAAATATCTCGGCCAAAGTCCAAGCCATCAAAAGGCATGGCATACCATCAAGGGCCGGGACTTGCACCACATACCCCTAGGCTTACAAAAATTGATCCCTGCTGAAGGCCAAAACAAATAAGAAGGACTAAGGAGCACTCTGAAATGGAGATACCATCAAAGGAAATTACATTGAAGGAGAAAAAAAAAAAATTGGGGAAATTTAGTGACTACGAGAAAGTGGTCTGGGTGGAAACTAGGTGCAGTACAAATGACCGAATGAGCTCAGAACTAACCTGACAGCTGTTGCAAAAGAAGGGGAAAAATCAAGGAGGCAGAAACAACATGGAGGGGAAGATATGAGGGACATGGCGTGGATAATTTAATAATGGAAAAAAAAAAAAAAAATCTCTGCCAAAGTCCAAGCCATCAAAAGGCATGGCATACAATCAAGGGCAGGGACTTGCACCACATACCCCTAGGCTTACAAAAATTGATCCCTGCTGAAGGCCAAACCAAATAAGAAGGACTAAGAAGCACTCTGAAATGGAGATACCATCAAAAGAAACGAAATTGAAGGAGAAAAAAAAAAAAAATTGGGGAAATTTAATGACTTGGAGAAAGTGGTCTGGGTGGAAACTAGGTGCAGTACAAATGACCGAATGAGGTCAGAACTAACGTGACAGCTGTTGCAAAAGCAGGGGAAATATCAAGGAGGCAGACACAACATGGAGGGGAAGATATGAGGGACATGGCGTGGATACATAAAAAAATGAAAAAAAAAAAAAAATCTCGGCTAAAGTCCAAGACATCAAAAGGCATGGCATACCATCAAGGGCAGGGACTTGCACCACATACCCCTAGGCTTACAAAAATTGATCCCTGCTGAAGGCCAAAACAAATAAGAAGGACTAAGGAGCACTCTGAAATGGAGATACCATCAAAGGAAATTACACTGAAGGAGAAAAAAAAAAAATTGGGGAAATTTAAAAACTAGGAGAAAGTGGTCTGGGTGGAAACTAGGTGCAGTACAAATGACCGAATGAGGTCAGAACTAACGTGACAGCTGTTGCAAAAGCAGGGGAAATATCAAGGAGGCAGACACAACATGGAGGGGAAGATATGAGGGACATGGCGTGGATACTTAAAAAAATGAAAAAAAAAAAAAAAATCTCGGCTAAAGTCCAAGACATCAAAAGGCATGGCATACCATCAAGGGCAGGGACTTGCACCACATACCCCTAGGCTTACAAAAATTGATCCCTGCTGAAGGCCAAAACAAATAAGAAGGACTAAGGAGCACTCTGAAATGGAGATACCATCAAAGGAAATGACATTGAAGGAGAAAAAAAAAAAAAATTGGGGAAATTTAGTGACTACGAGAAAGTGGTCTGGGTGGAAACTAGGTGCAGTACAAATGACCGAATGAGCTCAGAACTAACCTGACAGCTGTTGCAAAAGAAGGGGAAAAATCAAGGAGGCAGAAACAACATGGAGGGGAAGATATGAGGGACATGGCGTGGATACTTTAATAATGAAAAAAAAAAAAAAAATCTCTGCCAAAGTCCAAGCCATCAAAAGGCATGGCATACAATCAAGGGCAGGGACTTGCACCACATACCCCTAGGCTTACAAAAATTGATCCCTGCTGAAGGCCAAAACAAATAAGAAGGACTAAGGAGCACTCTGAAATGGAGATACCAGCAAAGGAAATTACACTGAAGGAGAAAAAAAAAAAAATTGGGGAAATTTAAAGACTAGGAGAAAGTGGTCTGGGTGGAAACTAGGTGCAGTACAAATGACCGAATGAGCTCAGAACTAACCTGACAGCTGTTGCAAAAGCAGGTGAAATATCAAGGAGGCAGACACAACTTGGAGGGGAAGATATGAGGGACATGGCGTGGATACTTAAAAAAATGAAAAAAAAAAAAAAAAATATCTCGGCCAAAGTCCAAGCCATCAAAAGGCATGGCATACCATCAAGGGCCGGGACTTGCACCACATACCCCTAGGCTTACAAAAATTGATCCCTGCTGAAGGCCAAAACAAATAAGAAGGACTAAGGAGCACTCTGAAATGGAGATACCATCAAAAGAAACGAAATTGAAGGAAAAAAAAAAAAAAATGGGGAAATTTAAAGACTAGGAGAAAGTGGTCTGGGTGGAAACTAGGTGCAGTACAAATGACCGAATGAGCTCAGAACTAACGTGACAGCTGTTGCAAAAGCAGGGGAAATATCAAGGAGGCAGACACAACATGGAGGGGAAGATATGAGGGACATGGCGTGGATACTTAAAAAAATGAAAAAAAAAAAAAAAATCTCGGCTAAAGTCCAAGCCATCAAAAGGCATGGCATACCATCAAGGGCAGGGACTTGCACCACATACCCCTAGGCTTACAAAAATTGATCCCTGCTGAAGGCCAAAACAAATAAGAAGGACTAAGGAGCACTCTGAAATGGAGATACTATCAAAGGAAATTACACTGAAGGAGAAAAAAAAAAAAAATTGGGGAAATTTAGTGACTACGAGAAAGTGGTCTGGGTGGAAACTAGGTGCAGTACAAATGACCGAATGAGGTCAGAACTAACGTGACAGCTGTTGCAAAAGCAGGGGAAATATCAAGGAGGCAGACACAACATGGAGGGGAAGATATGAGGGACATGGTGTGGATACTTAAAAAAATGAAAAAAAAAAAAAAATCTCGGCTAAAGTCCAAGCCATCAAAAGGCATGGCATACCATCAAGGGCAGGGACTTGCACCACATACCCCTAGCCTTCCAAAAATTGATCCCTGCTGAAGGCCAAAACAAATAAGAAGGACTAAGGAGCACTCTGAAATGGAGATATCATCAAAAGAAACGAAATTGAAGGAGAAAAAAAAAAAAAAAATGGGGAAATTTAATGACTTGGAGAAAGTGGTCTGGGTGAAAACTAGGTGCAGTACAAATGACCGAAGGAGGTCAGAACTAACGTGACAGCTGTTGCAAAAGCAGGGGAAATATCAAGGAGGCAGACACAACATGGAGGGGAAGATATGAGGGACATGGCGTGGATACTTAAAAAAATGAAAAAAAAAAAAAAAAATCTCGGCTAAAGTCCAAGACATCAAAAGGCATGGCATACCATCAAGGGCAGGGACTTGCACCAAAGCTTTCCCCTTTGGTTCCCATTGAAATCGCAAGATTTCGTTTCCCGTCCCGAAAGGAAATGAAATTTCCTTTCGGGACGGGAAACGAAATCTTGCGACCCTGAAAACAAAGGCTCACAAACATTCTGGAAAGAAGATATGATCAAAAGAAATGAAATTGAAAAAAAACCCAAAAAAACCGGAAAATTGGCAGATGTAATGACTGCAAGAAAGTGGTCTGGACGGAAATGAGGTGCAGTGCAAAGGACAAAATAAGGCCAGAACTAACCTGACAGCTCTTGCAAAAGCAGGGGAAATATCAAGGAGGCAGACACAACATGGAGGGGAAGATATGAGGGACATGGCATGGATACTTAAAAAAATGAAAAAAAAAAAAAAATCTCGGCTAAAGTCCAAGACATCAAAAGGCATGGCATACCATCAAGGGCAGGGACTTGCACCACATACCCCTAGGCTTACAAAAATTGATCCCTGCTGAAGGCCAAAACAAATAAGAAGGACTAAGGAGCACTCTGAAATGGAGATACCATCAAAGGAAATGACATTGAAGGAGAAAAAAAAAAAAAATTGGGGAAATTTAGTGACTACGAGAAAGTGGTCTGGGTGGAAACTAGGTGCAGTACAAATGACCGAATGAGCTCAGAACTAACCTGACAGCTGTTGCAAAAGAAGGGGAAAAATCAAGGAGGCAGAAACAACATGGAGGGGAAGATATGAGGGACATGGCGTGGATACTTTAATAATGGAAAAAAAAAAAAAAAATCTCTGCCAAAGTCCAAGCCATCAAAAGGCATGGCATACAATCAAGGGCAGGGACTTGCACCACATACCCCTAGGCTTACAAAAATTGATCCCTGCTGAAGGCCAAAACAAATAAGAAGGACTAAGGAGCACTCTGAAATGGAGATACCATCAAAGGAAATTACACTGAAGGAGAAAAAAAAAAAAATTGGGGAAATTTAGTGACTACGAGAAAGAGGTCTAGGTAGAAATGATGTACAGTGCAAAGGACCAAAAGAGGCCAGAACTAACCTGACAGCTGTTGCAAAAGCAGGGGAAAAATCAAGGAGGCAGACACAACATGGAGGGGAAGATATGAGGGACATGGCGTGGATACTTAAAAAAATGAAAAAAAAAAAAAAAAAATCTCAGCCAAAGTCAAAGCCATCAAAAGGCATGGCATACCATCAAGGGCAGGGACTTGCACCAAAGCTTGCCCCTTTGGTCCCCATTGAAATCGCAAGATTTCGTTTCCCGTCCCGAAAGGAAATGAAATTTCCTTTCGGGATGGGAAACGAAATCTTGCGACCCTGAAAACAAAGGCTCACAAACATTCTGGAAAGAAGATATGATCAAAAGAAATGAAATTGAAAAAAAACCCAAAAAAACCGGAAAATTGGCAGATGTAATGACTGCAAGAAAGTGGTCTGGACAGAAATGAGGTGCAGTGCAAAGGACAAAATAAGGCCAGAACTAACCTGACAGCTCTTGCAAAAGCAGGGGAAATATCAAGGAGGCAGACACAACATGGAGGGGAAGATATGAGGGACATGGCGTGGATACTTAAAAAAATGAAAAAAAAAAAAAAAAATCTCGGCTAAAGTCCAAGACATCAAAAGGCATGGCATACCATCAAGGGCAGGGACTTGCACCACATACCCCTAGGCTTACAAAAATTGATCCCTGCTGAAGGCCAAAACAAATAAGAAGGACTAAGGAGCACTCTGAAATGGAGATACCATCAAAGGAAATTACATTGAAGGAGAAAAAAAAAAAAATGGGGAAATTTAGTGACTACGAGAAAGTGGTCTAGGTGGAAATGATGTACAGTGCAAAGGACCAAAAGAGGCCAGAACTAACCTGACAGCTGTTGCAAAAGCAGGGGAAAAATCAAGGAGGCAGACACAACATGGAGGGGAAGATATGAGGGACATGGCGTGGATACTTAAAAAAATGAAAAAAAAAAAAAAAAATCTCGGCTAAAGTCCAAGACATCAAAAGGCATGGCATACCATCAAGGGCAGGGACTTGCACCACATACCCCTAGGCTTACAAAAATTGATCCCTGCTGAAGGCCAAAACAAATAAGAAGGACTAAGGAGCACTCTGAAATGGAGATACCATCAAAGGAAATGACATTGAAGGAGAAAAAAAAAAAAAATTGGGGAAATTTAGTGACTACGAGAAAGTGGTCTGGGTGGAAACTAGGTGCAGTACAAATGACCGAATGAGGTCAGAACTAACCTGACAGCTGTTGCAAAAGAAGGGGAAAAATCAAGGAGGCAGAAACAACATGGAGGCGAAGATATGAGGGACATGGCGTGGATACTTTAATAATGGAAAAAAAAAAAAAAAATCTCTGCCAAAGTCCAAGCCATCAAAAGGCATGGCATACAATCAAGGGCAGGGACTTGCACCACATACCCCTAGGCTTACAAAAATTGATCCCTGCTGAAGGCCAAAACAAATAAGAAGGACTAAGGAGCACTCTGAAATGGAGATACCATCAAAGGAAATGACATTGAAGGAGAAAAAAAAAAAAATTGGGGAAATTTAGTGACTACGAGAAAGTGGTCTGGGTGGAAACTAGGTGCAGTACAAATGACCGAATGAGCTCAGAACTAACCTGACAGCTGTTGCAAAAGAAGGGGAAAAATCAAGGAGGCAGAAACAACATGGAGGGGAAGATATGAGGGACATGGCGTGGATACTTTAATAATGGAAAAAAAAAAAAAAAATCTCTGCCAAAGTCCAAGCCATCAAAAGGCATGGCATACAATCAAGGGCAGGGACTTGCACCACATACCCCTAGGCTTACAAAAATTGATCCCTGCTGAAGGCCAAAACAAATAAGAAGGACTAAGGAGCACTCTGAAATGGAGATACCATCAAAGGAAATTACACTGAAGGAGAAAAAAAAAAAAATTGGGGAAATTTAAAGACTAGGAGAAAGTGGTCTGGTTGGAAACTAGGTGCAGTACAAATGACCGAATGAGCTCAGAACTAACCTGACAGCTGTTGCAAAAGCAGGGGAAATATCAAGGAGGCAGACACAACATGGAGGGGAAGATATGAGGGACATGGCGTGGATACTTAAAAAAATGAAAAAAAAAAAAAAAATATCTCGGCCAAAGTCCAAGCCATCAAAAGGCATGGCATACCATCAAGGGCCGGGACTTGCACCACATACCCCTAGGCTTACAAAAATGGATCCCTGCTGAAGGCCAAAACAAATAAGAAGGACTAAGGAGCACTCTGAAATGGAGATACCATCAAAGGAAATTACATTGAAGGAGAAAAAAAAAAAAAATGGGGAAATTTAGTGACTATGAGAAAGAGGTCTAGGTAGAAATGATGTACAGTGCAAAGGACCAAAAGAGGCCAGAACTAACCTGACAGCTGTTGCAAAAGCAGGGGAAAAATCAAGGAGGCAGACACAACATGGAGGGGAAGATATGAGGGACATGGCGTGGATACTTAAAAAAATGAAAAAAAAAAAAAAAAATCTCAGCCAAAGTCAAAGCCATCAAAAGGCATGGCATACCATCAAGGGCAGGGACTTGCACCAAAGCTTGCCCCTTTGGTCCCCATTGAAATCGCAAGATTTCGTTTCCCGTCCCGAAAGGAAATGAAATTTCCTTTCGGGACGGGAAACGAAATCTTGCGACCCTGAAAACAAAGGCTCACAAACATTCTGGAAAGAAGATATGATCAAAAGAAATGAAATTGAAAAAAAACCCATAAAAACCGGAAAATTGGCAGATGTAATGACTGCAAGAAAGTGGTCTGGACGGAAATGAGGTGCAGTGCAAAGGACAAAATAAGGCCAGAACTAACCTGACAGCTGTTGCAAAAGCAGGGGAAATATCAAGGAGGCAGACACAACATGGAGGGGAAGATATGAGGGACATGGCGTGGATACTTAAAAAAATGAAAAAAAAAAAAAAAATCTCGGCTAAAGTCCAAGACATCAAAAGGCATGGCATACCATCAAGGGCAGGGACTTGCACCACATACCCCTAGGCTTACAAAAATTGATCCCTGCTGAAGGCCAAAACAAATAAGAAGGACTAAGGAGCACTCTGAAATGGAGATACCATCAAAGGAAATTACATTGAAGGAGAAAAAAAAAAAAATGGGGAAATTTAGTGACTACGAGAAAGTGGTCTAGGTGGAAATGATGTACAGTGCAAAGGACCAAAAGAGGCCAGAACTAACCTGACAGCTGTTGCAAAAGCAGGGGAAAAATCAAGGAGGCAGACACAACATGGAGGGGAAGATATGAGGGACATGGCGTGGATACTTAAAAAAATGAAAAAAAAAAAAAAATCTCGGCTAAAGTCCAAGACATCAAAAGGCATGGCACACCATCAAGGGCAGGGACTTGCACCACATACCCCTAGGCTTACAAAAATTGATCCCTGCTGAAGGCCAAAACAAATAAGAAGGACTAAGGAGCACTCTGAAATGGAGATACCATCAAAGGAAATGACATTGAAGGAGAAAAAAAAAAAAAATTGGGGAAATTTAGTGACTACGAGAAAGTGGTCTGGGTGGAAACTAGGTGCAGTACAAATGACCGAATGAGCTCAGAACTAACCTGACAGCTGTTGCAAAAGAAGGGGAAAAATCAAGGAGGCAGAAACAACATGGAGGCGAAGATATGAGGGACATGGCGTGGATACTTTAATAATGGAAAAAAAAAAAAAAATCTCTGCCAAAGTCCAAGCCATCAAAAGGCATGGCATACAATCAAGGGCAGGGACTTGCACCACATACCCCTAGGCTTACAAAAATTGATCCCTGCTGAAGGCCAAAACAAATAAGAAGGACTAAGGAGCACTCTGAAATGGAGATACCATCAAAGGAAATGACATTGAAGGAGAAAAAAAAAAAAATTGGGGAAATTTAGTGACTACGAGAAAGTGGTCTGGGTGGAAACTAGGTGCAGTACAAATGACCGAATGAGCTCAGAACTAACCTGACAGCTGTTGCAAAAGAAGGGGAAAAATCAAGGAGGCAGAAACAACATGGAGGGGAAGATATGAGGGACATGGCGTGGATACTTTAATAATGGAAAAAAAAAAAAAAATCTCTGCCAAAGTCCAAGCCATCAAAAGGCATGGCATACAATCAAGGGCAGGGACTTGCACCACATACCCCTAGGCTTACAAAAATTGATCCCTGCTGAAGGCCAAAACAAATAAGAAGGACTAAGGAGCACTCTGAAATGGAGATACCATCAAAGGAAATTACATTGAAGGAGAAAAAAAAAAAAATTGGGGAAATTTAAAGACTAGGAGAAAGTGGTCTGGTTGGAAACTAGGTGCAGTACAAATGACCGAATGAGCTCAGAACTAACCTGACAGCTGTTGCAAAAGCAGGGGAAATATCAAGGAGGCAGACACAACATGGAGGGGAAGATATGAGGGACATGGCGTGGATACTTAAAAAAATGAAAAAAAAAAAAAAAATATCTCGGCCAAAGTCCAAGCCATCAAAAGGCATGGCATACCATCAAGGGCCGGGACTTGCACCACATACCCCTAGGCTTACAAAAATGGATCCCTGCTGAAGGCCAAAACAAATAAGAAGGACTAAGGAGCACTCTGAAATGGAGATACCATCAAAGGAAATTACATTGAAGGAGAAAAAAAAAAAAATGGGGAAATTTAGTGACTATGAGAAAGTGGTCTAGGTGGAAATGATGTACAGTGCAAAGGACCAAAAGAGGCCAGAACTAACCTGACAGCTGTTGCAAAAGCAGGGGAAAAATCAAGGAGGCAGACACAACATGGAGGGGAAGATATGAGGGACATGGCGTGGATACTTAAAAAAATGAAAAAAAAAAAAAAAATCTCGGCCAAAGTCCAAGCCATCAAAAGGCATGGCATACCATCAAGGTCGGGGACTTGCACCACATACCCCTAGGCTTACAAAAATTGATCCCTGCTGGAGGCCAAAACAAATAAGAAGGACTAAGGAGCACTCTGAAATGGAGATACCATCAAAGGAAATTACACTGAAGGAGAAAAAAAAAAAAATTGGGGAAATTTAAAGACTAGGAGAAAGTGGTCTGGGTGGAAACTAGGTGCAGTACAAATGACCGAATGAGGTCAGAACTAACCTGACAGCTGTTGCAAAAGCAGGGGAAATATCAAGGAGGCAGACACAACATGGAGGGGAAGATATGAGGGACATGGCGTGGATACTTAAAAAAATGAAAAAAAAAAAAAAAAAAATCTCGGCCAAAGTCCAAGCCATCAAAAGGCATGGCATACCATCAAGGGCCGGGACTTGCACCACATACCCCTAGGCTTACAAAAATTGATCCCTGCTGAAGGCCAAAACAAATAAGAAGGACTAAGGAGCACTCTGAAATGGAGATACCATCAAAGGAAATTACATTGAAGGAGAAAAAAAAAAAAATGGGGAAATTTAGTGACTACGAGAAAGTGGTCTAGGTGGAAATGATGTACAGTGCAAAGGACCAAAAGAGGCCAGAACTAACCTGACAGCTGTTGCAAAAGCAGGTGAAAAATCAAGGAGGCAGACACAACATGGAGGGGAAGATATGAGGGACATGGCGTGGATACTTAAAAAAATGAAAAAAAAAAAAAAAATCTCAGCCAAAGTCAAAGCCATCAAAAGGCATGGCATACCATCAAGGGCAGGGACTTGCACCAAAGCTTGCCCCTTTGGTTCCCATTGAAATCGCAAGATTTCGTTTCCCGTCCCGAAAGGAAATGAAATTTCCTTTCGGGACGGGAAACGAAATCTTGCGACCCTGAAAACAAAGGCTCACAAACACTCTGGAAAGAAGATATGATCAAAAGAAATGAAATTGAAAAAAAACCCAAAAAAACCGGAAAATTGGCAGATGTAATGACTGCAAGAAAGTGGTCTGGACGGAAATGAGGTGCAGTGCAAAGGGCAAAATAAGGCCAGATCTAGCCTGACAGTTCTTGCAAAAGCATGGGAAATATCAAGGAGGCAGACACAACATGGAGGGGAAGATATGAGGGACATGGCGTGGATACTTAAAAAAATGAAAAAAAAAAAAAAAAATATCTCGGCCAAAGTCCAAGCCATCAAAAGGCATGGCATACCATCAAGGGCCGGGACTTGCACCACATACCCCTAGGCTTACAAAAATTGATCCCTGCTGAAGGCCAAAACAAATAAGAAGGACTAAGGAGCACTCTGAAATGGAGATACCATCAAAAGAAACGAAATTGAAGGAAAAAAAAAAAAAAATGGGGAAATTTAAAGACTAGGAGAAAGTGGTCTGGGTGGAAACTAGGTGCAGTACAAATGACCGAATGAGGTCAGACCTAACGTGACAGCTGTTGCAAAAGCAGGGGAAATATCAAGGAGGCAGACACAACATGGAGGGGAAGATATGAGGGACATGGCGTGGATACTTAAAAAAATGAAAAAAAAAAAAAAAATCTCGGCTAAAGTCCAAGACATCAAAAGGCATGGCATACCATCAAGGGCCGGGACTTGCACCACATACCCCTAGGCTTACAAAAATTGATCCCTGCTGAAGGCCAAAACAAATAAGAAGGACTAAGGAGCACTCTGAAATGGAGATACCATCAAAGGAAATTACATTGAAGGAGAAAAAAAAAAAAATGGGGAAATTTAGTGACTACGAGAAAGTGGTCTAGGTGGAAATGATGTACAGTGCAAAGGACCAAAAGAGGCCAGAACTAACCTGACAGCTGTTGCAAAAGCAGGGGAAAAATCAAGGAGGCAGACACAACATGGAGGGGAAGATATGAGGGACATGGCGTGGATACTTAAAAAAATGAAAAAAAAAAAAAAAATCTCAGCCAAAGTCAAAGCCATCAAAAGGCATGGCATACCATCAAGGGCAGGGACTTGCACCAAAGCTTGCCCCTTTGGTTCCCATTGAAATCGCAAGATTTCGTTTCCCGTCCCGAAAGGAAATGAAATTTCCTTTCGGGACGGGAAACGAAATCTTGCGACCCTGAAAACAAAGGCTCACAAACACTCTGGAAAGAAGATATGATCAAAAGAAATGAAATTGAAAAAAAACCCAAAAAAACCAGAAAATTGGCAGATGTAATGACTGCAAGAAAGTGGTCTGGACGGAAATGAGGTGCAGTGCAAAGGGCAAAATAAGGCCAGAACTAGCCTGACAGTTCTTGCAAAAGCATGGGAAATATCAAGGAGGCAGACACAACATGGAGGGGAAGATATGAGGGACATGGCGTGGATACTTAAAAAAATGAAAAAAAAAAAAAAAAATATCTCGGCCAAAGTCCAAGCCATCAAAAGGCATGGCATACCATCAAGCGCCGGGACTTGCACCACATACCCCTAGGCTTACAAAAATTGATCCCTGCTGAAGGCCAAAACAAATAAGAAGGACTAAGGAGCACTCTGAAATGGAGATACCATCAAAAGAAACGAAATTGAAGGAAAAAAAAAAAAAAATGGGGAAATTTAAAGACTAGGAGAAAGTGGTCTGGGTGGAAACTAGGTGCAGTACAAATGACCGAATGAGGTCAGACCTAACGTGACAGCTGTTGCAAAAGCAGGGGAAATATCAAGGAGGCAGACACAACATGGAGGGGAAGATATGAGGGACATGGCGTGGATACTTAAAAAAATTAAAAAAAAAAAAAAAAAATATCTCGGCCAAAGTCCAAGCCATCAAAAGGCATGGCATACCATCAAGGGCCGGGACTTGCACCACATACCCCTAGGCTTACAAAAATTGATCCCTGCTGAAGGCCAAAACAAATAAGAAGGACTAAGGAGCACTCTGAAATGGAGATACCATCAAAGGAAATTACATTGAAGGAGAAAAAAAAAAAAATGGGGAAATTTAGTGACTACGAGAAAGTGGTCTAGGTGGAAATGATGTACAGTGCAAAGGACCAAAAGAGGCCAGAACTAACCTGACAGCTGTTGCAAAAGCAGGGGAAAAATCAAGGAGGCAGACACAACATGGAGGGGAAGATATGAGGGACATGGCGTGGATACTTAAAAAAATGAAAAAAAAAAAAAAAATCTCAGCCAAAGTCAAAGCCATCAAAAGGCATGGCATACCATCAAGGGCAGGGACTTGCACCAAAGCTTGCCCCTTTGGTTCCCATTGAAATCGCAAGATTTCGTTTCCCGTCCCGAAAGGAAATGAAATTTCCTTTCGGGACGGGAAACGAAATCTTGCGACCCTGAAAACAAAGGCTCACAAACACTCTGGAAAGAAGATATGATCAAAAGAAATGAAATTGAAAAAAAACCCAAAAAAACCAGAAAATTGGCAGATGTAATGACTGCAAGAAAGTGGTCTGGACGGAAATGAGGTGCAGTGCAAAGGACAAAATAAGGCCAGAACTAACCTGACAGCTCTTGCAAAAGCAGGGGAAATATCAAGGAGGCAGACACAACTTGGAGGGGAAGATATGAGGGACATGGCGTGGATACTTAAAAAAATGAAAAAAAAAAAAAATCTCAGCTAAAGTCCAAGACATCAAAAGGCATGGCATACCATCAAGGGCAGGGACTTGCACCACATACCCCTAGGCTTACAAAAATTGATCCCTGCTGAAGGCCAAAACAAATAAGAAGGACTAAGGAGCACTCTGAAATGGAGATACCATCAAAGGAAATTACATTGAAGGAGAAAAAAAAAAAAATGGGGAAATTTAGTGACTACGAGAAAGTGGTCTAGGTGGAAATGATGTACAGTGCAAAGGACCAAAAGAGGCCAGAACTAACCTGACAGCTGTTGCAAAAGCAGGGGAAAAATCAAGGAGGCAGACACAACATGGAGGGGAAGATATGAGGGACATGGCGTGGATACTTAAAAAAATGAAAAAAAAAAAAAAAAAATCTCGGCTAAAGTCCAAGACATCAAAAGGCATGGCATACCATCGAGGGCAGGGACTTGCACCACATACCCCTAGGCTTACAAAAATTGATCCCTGCTGAAGGCCAAAACAAATAAGAAGGACTAAGGAGCACTCTGAAATGGAGATACCATCAAAGGAAATGACATTGAAGGAGAAAAAAAAAAAAAATTGGGGAAATTTATTGACTTGGAGAAAGTGGTCTTGGTGGAAACTAGGTGCAGTACAAATGACCGAATGAGCTCAGAACTAACCTGACAGCTGTTCCAAAAGAAGGGGAAAAATCAAGGAGGCAGAAACAACATGGAGGGGAAGATATGAGGGACATGCGTGGATACTTTAATAATGGAAAAAAAAAAAAAAAATCTCGGCCAAAGTCCATGCCATCAAAAGGCATGGCATACAATCAAGGGCAGGGACTTGCACCACATACCCTAGGCTTACAAAAATTGATCCCTGCTGAAGGCCAAAACAAATAAGAAGGACTAAGGAGCACTCTGAAATGGAGATACCATCAAAGGAAATTACACTGAAGGAGAAAAAAAAAAAAATTGGGGAAATTTAAAGACTAGGAGAAAGTGGTCTGGTTGGAAACTAGGTGCAGTACAAATGACCGAATGAGGTCAGAACTAACCTGACAGATGTTGCAAAAGCAGGGGAAATATCAAGGAGGCAGACACAACATGGAGGGGAAGATATGAGGGACATGGCGTGGATACTTAAAGAAATGAAAAAAAAAAAAAAAATATCTCGGCCAAAGTCCAAGCCATCAAAAGGCATGGCATACCATCAAGGGCCGGGACTTGCACCACATACCCCTAGGCTTACAAAAATTGATCCCTGCTGAAGGCCAAAACAAATAAGAAGGACTAAGGAGCACTCTGAAATGGAGATACCATCAAAGGAAATTACATTGAAGGAGAAAAAAAAAAAAATGGGGAAATTTAGTGACTATGAGAAAGTGGTCTAGGTGGAAATGATGTACAGTGCAAAGGACCAAAAGAGGCCAGAACTAACCTGACAGCTGTTGCAAAAGCAGGGGAAAAATCAAGGAGGCAGACACAACATGGAGGGGAAGATATGAGGGACATGGCGTGGATACTTAAAAAAATGAAAAAAAAAAAAAAAATCTCAGCCAAAGTCAAAGCCATCAAAAGGCATGGCATACCATCAAGGGCAGGGACTTGCACCAAAGCTTGCCCCTTTGGTTCCCATTGAAATCGCAAGATTTCGTTTCCCGTCCCGAAAGGAAATGAAATTTCCTTTCGGGACGGGAAACGAAATCTTGCGACCCTGAAAACAAAGGCTCACAAACATTCTGGAAAGAAGATATGATCAAAAGAAATGAAATTGAAAAAAAACCCGCAAAAACCGGAAAATTGGCAGATGTAATGACTGCAAGAAAGTGGTCTGGACTAAAATGAGGTGCAGTGCAAAGGACAAAATAAGGCCAGAACTAACCTGACAGCTCTTGCAAAAGCAGGGGAAATATCAAGGAGGCAGACACAACATGGAGGGGAAGATATGAGGGACATGGCATGGATACTTAAAAAAATGAAAAAAAAAAAAAAATCTCGGCTAAAGTCCAAGCCATCAAAAGGCATGGCATACCATCAAGGGCAGGGACTTGCACCACATACCCCTAGGCTTACAAAAATTGATCCCTGCTGAAGGCCAAAACAAATAAGAAGGACTAAGGAGCACTCTGAAATGGAGATACCATCAAAGGAAATTACATTGAAGGAGAAAAAAAAAAAATGGGGTAATTTAGTGACTACGAGAAAGTGGTCTAGGTGGAAATGATGTACAGTGCAAAGGACCAAAAGAGGCCAGAACTAACCTGACAGCTGTTGCAAAAGCAGGGGAAAAATCAAGGAGGCAGACACAACATGGAGGGGAAGATATGAGGGACATGGCGTGGATACTTAAAAAAATGAAAAAAAAAAAAAAAAAATCTCGGCTAAAGTCCAAGACATCAAAAGGCATGGCATACCATCAAGGGCAGGGACTTGCACCACATACCCCTAGGCTTACAAAAATTGATCCCTGCTGAAGGCCAAAACAAATAAGAAGGACTAAGAAGCACTCTGAAATGGAGATACCATAAAAAGAAACGAAATTGAAGGAAAAAAAAAAAAAAAATGGGGAAATTTAGTGACTATGAGAAAGTGGTCTAGGTGGAAATGATGTACAGTGCAAAGGACCAAAAGAGGCCAGAACTAACCTGACAGCTGTTGCAAAAGCAGGGGAAAAATCAAGGAGGCAGACACAACATGGAGGGGAAGATATGAGGGACATGGCGTGGATACTTAAAAAAATGAAAAAAAAAAAAAAAAAATCTCTGCCAAAGTCAAAGCCATCAAAAGGCATGGCATACCATCAAGGGCAGGGACTTGCACCAAAGCTTGCCCCTTTGGTTCCCATTGAAATCGCAAGATTTCGTTTCCCGTCCCGAAAGGAAATGAAATTTCCTTTCGGGACGGGAAACGAAATCTTGCGACCCTGAAAAGAAAGGCTCACAAACACTCTGGAAAGAAGATATGATCAAAAGAAATGAAATCGAAAAAAAACCCAAAAAAAACGGAAAATTGGCAGATGTAATGACTGCAAGAAAGTGGTCTGGACGGAAATGAGGTGCAGTGCAAAGGACAAAATAAGGCCAGAACTAACCTGACAGCTCTTGCAAAAGCAGGGGAAATATCAAGGAGGCAGACACAACATGGAGGGGAAGATATGAGGGACATGGCGTGGATACTTAAAAAAATGAAAAAAAAAAAA